>NC_030816.1:27276642-27901642 GCF_001704415.2 Capra hircus
TGTACACAGTTTCAAGGAGTTACAAGCCTCACCAACACCTTGATGATATGTTTAGCAGTCCCTGAGCTAATGCTAGTTAAGAAAACAACTGGTGTTGGGAAAACAACATATACCTTCCCAGGCCAAAGATTACCAGTGTGTAGATACTTTATGCATCTGCTTATGAGGTCAGTTCAGTTCAGCCACTCAGTCGTGTCCGACTCTTTGCGACCCCATGGACTGCAGCATGCCAGGCCTCCCTGTCCATCACCAACCTCATTACTCAAACTCATATCCATTGAGTCGGTGATACCATCCAACCATCTTATCCTCTGTTGTCCCCTTCTCCTCTTGCCTTCAGTCTTTCCCAGCATCAGGGTCTTTTCCAGTGAGTCACCTCTTCACATCAGGTGTCCAAAGAATTGGAGCTTCAGCTTCAGCATCAGTCCTTCCAATGAATATTCAGGACTGATTTCCTTTAGGATTGACTGGTTTGATCTCCTTGCAGTCCAAGAGACTCTCAGGAGTCTTCTCCCTCACCACAGTTCAAAAGCATCAGTTCTTTGGCGCTCAGCTTTCTTTATAGTCCAACTCTCACATCCATACATGACTACTGGAAAACCCATAGCTTTGACTAGATGGACCTTTGTCGGCAAAGTAATGTCTCTGCTTTTTAATATGATATCTAGGTTTGTCATAGCTTTTCTTTCAAGGAGCAAGTATCTTTTAATTACATGGCTGCAGTCACCATCTGCAGTGATTTTGGAGCCCAGGAAAATAAAGTCTCTCACTGTTTCCATTGTTTCTTCATCTATTTGCCATGAAATGATGGGACCAGATGCCATGATCTTAGTTGTGCTGAGGTCAAGTCCTTTGAAAACCATAAAAACTCAACCAATGTCATC
This sequence comes from Capra hircus, assembly GCF_001704415.2. Lineage (NCBI taxonomy): Eukaryota > Metazoa > Chordata > Mammalia > Artiodactyla > Bovidae > Capra > Capra hircus. The sequence goes on from NC_030816.1 coordinate 27,277,527, forward strand.
AGCCAACTCTAGTGATTCTCAGTGTTGTCTAATGGTTCTCAAAGTGTCATTCTTCAGCCAGTGACATCACTGTCAGCTGGGATCCTGATGTGTTATCTAATGGTTCTCAAAGTGTCATCCTTCAACCAGTGATATCACTATCAGCTGGGATCCTGATGAAAATGCAAACACTCAGGCCCCACTCCAGATCCACTGAATCAGAACTTGTACGTTCACAATCCCCCCCGCCCCCAACTGATTCATGTGATGCTCACTTGATATATCTGATGCACATGATACTCTGAACAGCACTATCCAATAGAACTTTTTATGATCTTGGAAAGTCAGGCAGTTGCCTGGTGCTGTCCTTGTTGCCATCTGACTCGGTTCTGGGCCAGGTCCCTTTTTGCCACTTCAGTCCTGCCTAAATTTGTTCCTGGTTCCTTTCTGTTGCATGTCACTAGTAGCCCTCTGACTATTTTTTTTTTAATTGATGGATAATTGTTTTACAGAATTCTGTTGTTTTCTGTCAAACATCAACATGAATCCCTGCTGACTTCTTTACGTGTCACTGGCTCACCCATTTCTGTCCCTGACCTATGTTTCTGCTGCTACATGTTATCCCAGTCCAGAAGTTTCTCGCCCAGCAGCTTCAGGTTAGCTCCTTTGGAATAGGCTAGATTTTTGACAAAATAAGTCTTTGTAAATGTTTCCCTGAATTCCTTTAAAATTCATTTACAGAGTGTTGGTCCCAGTAGAGGTCACTTCTGTGAGCTGATTACTACCTAAAATTATTTTCTTTTATTATTAGTTCAGAGTTGGTCCTACATTAGCTTAGAGGGACCCTTCATAGTTCCGGTACTATGCAGGGCAAGTCTTATCTCCCATTTCTTAGTGGTAGCAGATATCCTGTAACGTTACATTTCTGCCAACCAGTGGTGATAATGGGGCCTGATTCAGAGTGTTTAAAGTCTAAGGCTCTTAAAGACATTTTTAATCCTCTTATTCACTTAAGATAGATTAATTTCTTCTATTTTTCTACAAAACAGGATCCTCTTTCTAATGTGTTCGTTCAGGTTTTAATTTTGTAGGTGCAGAGATATATCTTGCTTTAAGAAGATGCTATTTAAAAGCCTGAATTTGCCTTGCTTTAATCAGTAAATAACTTCATAATTAAACTAAAAGAGGTTGTATTGATAAAATAATTTTAAAATTATGATTGAATATTGACCTAAACCACAGTTAGTATGGAGAATGAATACAGCATTTATTATTAGGGTGGTAGGTAATTGCTGATAAATTAATTTTAAAATATGAAAATTTGTGAATTTTAATTTTAATTTAAAATATTAAAATTTGTAAATAACTTAGTGAGTAGTTAAATAAATAATAATTTAAAAAATACAGCCTAATTCCAAAACTCAATTTCTACACTCTTTTTCGGGAATCTGTCTTTTATAAACTGTGAGATATATCTGTAAATGCCATATACATAGTATATGATTCTGGCTTCAAAACCAGACTGCCCATGTTAAAAGCAAGCAGCTGTGTTTGTAGGTCAATTGTGGCACAAATGAAAGAAGTCTCTTGTTCTGTGTTAATTGATTGATAAGCTGTATGGTTAATAATGACATTTTATTGGTGTTATGTAGTTTTGGCTTTTAGCCAGAGATTTATGATTAATTATGATGGTAATTATAAAGGATGGTAAGACACTTGCTCCTTGAAAGGAAAGCTATGACAAACCTAGACAGTGTCTTAAAAAGCAGAGACATCACTTTGCTGACAAAAGTCCGTATAGTCAAAGCTGTGGTTTTTCCGATAGTCATGTATGAACATGAGAGTGGGACCATGAAGAAAGCTGAACACTGAAAAACTGATGCTTTCAAATTTTGGTGCTGGAAAAGACTCTTGAGAAAGAGTCCACAGAAAGGTCAAATCGTCATGTGCCTTCATTATAACAGGAGTCTATGGTGATCACGCACTGTCCACGTGCACGGAAATTAAGAGAGCCAATCAAAAACTTTAACAGAGACCACGCCCTTATCTCTTCCGCCAGGCGCCATCTTAGTTTCCTACCGCAAAACTAACCCATGTTTTTTTAAGGTTTCCCATTTAGGGCCCCATAGTCTCTGTTCTAGTTATCTCCTGCTACATTATGAATCACCCGCAAAACTTAAGTTTTTTAAAACAACAGTAATTGATCTCTCCCAGTTTCTGGGGGTCAGTGTTTGGGGAGGGCTTTTCTAGGTGGTTCTGGCTCAGAGTCTCTTGTCAGGTTGCAGTTGGATGATGGTTGGAGAAACGGGTTGGTCAGGCATCACTCTCTGCAGTTGATTCAGAGTCTCTTTTGTGTGGTCTCTCTGCAAGGGCTAGTTTGGACTCATAGCATGATGGCCTCAGGGCACTTGGACACTGCCTTGTGGCTGAAGTTTTTAAGAGAGAGAGAATCAGTGAACAAAGCCTGTGCTTGGAAATCATCACCTAGAGTCACTTCTCCCATACTTTAGTAGTCACTGGTCATGAGTCCATCAATATTCAAGGGCAGGATCACAGGACAGGATACATAATTGTGGGGCTGAGTACAAAGTGAAAGTGTAGGGTCGCTTGTTCAAAACATATTAAGAAATTCAAGTCAGCAACAGTAGAGCATGAAACCAAATGTTGAGCCCTTCTAAGTGTGGGGCCTGGTGTGACTATGCAGGTTGCCCACCCCAAGAAGCCATCCCTGGGGAGGGAACATCAACCTCATCTGTTGGTGAGAGGAAGGTCAAGGCCATATTGTAGAAAAGCATGTGAGATGGGATTTAATGGTGAGACCATCTTTGGAAAATAAAATCTGCCACAGTGTCTATGATTCGCCTTCAATTAATGTGAGGTGGCTCACATTTTTACCACCCAGCACTGGAGTTAGCTGTTAGTTACGGAGGAAGACAAACCTAGACAGGGTATTAAAAATCAGAGACATCACTTTGCCAACAAAGGTCCATATAGTCAAAGCTATGGTTTTTCTAGTAGTCATGTCTGGATGTGAGAGTTGGACCCTAAAGGAGGCTGAGCGCTGAGGAACGGATACTTTTGAACTCTGGTGCTGAAGAAGACTCTTGAGAGTCCCTTGGACTGTCAGGAGAATGAACCAGTCAATCCTAAAGGAAATCAGTCCTGAATATTCACTGGAAGGACTGATGCTGAAGCTGAAACTCCAATTGTTTGGCCACCTGATGCGAAGAACTGACTCACTGGAAAAGACCCTGATGCTGGGAAAGATTGAGGGCAAGAGGAGAAAGGGTGACAGAGGATGAGATGGTTGAGTGGCATCACCGACTCAATAGACAAGTCTGAGCAAGCTTTGGGAGATAGCGAAGGACAGGGAAGCCTGGTGTGCCGTAGTCCATGGGGTCACAAAGGGTCACAAAGGGTCAGACATGACTGAGTGATTGAAAAACAACAACAATGGAGGAGGAACTGCTGGTCTTCTCCGGCAGCTGGCCTGCGTTAGCAATAACAGGGATGGATTTTAAAACTCTTTTTGAAGGGATACTGGTTGCCTCTAAATAGTGTACAGCAAAAGTACCTGTTTTATATCTGTTATGAACTGAATTGTTTCCCCACCAAAATTCACAAATTGAGGCGCTCACCATCAATATGACTATGTTTGGTGACAGAGCCTTTAAAGAGGTAATTAAGGTTAGTTGAAGTTGTTAGAGTGGGCTGCTCTTCTTGTAAGAAGAGGAAGAGATAGCCAGAGTGCTCCTGATACAGAGGAGAGGACTATGATCTCATTGTCCATGTGAGGACAGTGAGGAAGCAGCCATCAGCAAACCACGGGGAGAGGCTTCCAGAGAAATCGAATCTGTTTACACTTTGATCCTGGACTTCCAGCCTCCAGGACTGTGAGAAAACAAATTTTTGATGTTAAGCTACTCAGTTTGTGGTATTTGGTTATAGTAGCCCTGGTAGACTGATATAATATCTAGGACTTATACCTATACTTGTTCTTTTCAGAATTTTCTTTATTAGTCATCCTTAATCCATTGGATATCCTAGATTCTCTGTCAGCTTCCAAAGAAAGCCAGATCTAATAGAAAATGCCATGTTTTAATTAACCTGCCTTTTGGGGGGGGGGAGGAGGGATCACACTGAGTGGCTTGGAGGACCCTAATTCCTGAATCAGGGATTGAACTCAGGCCTTTGACAGTGAAAGCATGGATTCCTAACCATTGAATTGCCAGGGAATTCCCTAATGTCCTTTCCTTAATAATATTCTGATGAATAAATGCTTTATTATTCAGTTTTCCTGGAGTATTGCTTGTGTCCAGTTAAGGCTCACGTCTATGGTAATACTGTAGTTCATTCATGGATTTGCATATAAAATAATTTTTTTCCAATGATTGAGGTCAAGTATATGCAGACATGGTCATGAACAGCGACCACCTCACTCTTTCTGTGTATGCCACTCCTCCTCTCAAAAGGGGCATCTGCAGAAATGATGCTGGTGATTTCCAAACCCAGGCCTTTAAAGGTGTTGCAGCTTCCACGTTTGCCCTCTCGCTAGTCTGCAGGCATGTAACAAAATCTGCCTACCCTGCTGGAGGCCCCTCTTGACGGGGAGAAGACTCAGGTGGAGAGTGTAGGCATGAGGAAGCCGCCTGCCTGGAGGAGTGCTAGAGGAGGGGAAGGAATGAGCTGGGGAACAGGCATCCAAGACAAGCTGCACCTGCTAGGCCTCATCGTGTGGCTGAGAAGGACCCAGGGGTTGAAGCATAGGGGTTTTATGATGGTGGTTTCAATTGGCTTTGGAGGTTTATTGATCTGCTTTGGGTTTGACCCTTAGCGAGACTGGAACTTTCAGTGTTGGGTGGGGTAGGGACGGACAGGATAACACCCACAGTTCCCTCAGATAGCTGCTGGCGCTTAGATCTGTGGTACAAGACACTTTCCCTAGGCACTGGCCCCAGGAAATGGGCCTCTGAACACATACTACCTTGCCGAAGCTCTATAGCAGTAGCAACACACCCGCCACTCCCCCCACCCACAGCCACATGCGTATGCTGACGTCGCAACTCCTAGTTCCTCAGAATGTGATCTTAACTGGAAATATAGGGTCAGGGTCAAAACAGACGATAATTAGTTTAAGTGAAGTCGTAATGGTGTAGGGTGGGTCCCTAATCCAGTATGATTGGTGTCCTTATAAAGGGGAAATTTGGACTACAGAAACAGGAATAACATTGTGTAAGATGAAGACAGATCAGGGCCATGCAGAGGCCAAGGAATGACAAAGATTTCCTGCAAACCACCAGAAGCCATGAGAAGGACGTGAAACAAAGCATCCTCTATAGCTCTCAGAGGAACCAACCACCTTGATTCTACAGAACTCTGAGACAGTACATTTCTGCTGTTGAAGTCACACAGTCTGTGGCACTTTGTTATAGCAGATCTAGCAAGCTAATAGTTATGCCAATGAACTTTACCACCAACCCCCCTTTCCTCTCATCTTTGCAGTTCTGGGTGGGTGAACACGGAATAAACTTATGCCCATGAAGAAGGAGCTGTCAGATAGCCTCACATCTTAATCCAGTTAAAATTAAAATTCTCATTTCCTCAAAAAGTTCTATTAAAGGTGACTTATTATATATTTCAGGCACAAAGAAAAGGAGGTAACTTTGATGGGACCTCTGAAGTTATGCTAAGTAGGCTGCTTCATCTACTTTCTTTGAGAATATGTCTTTGGTTACTCCAGAGTTTACAGAGAGCTAACATTCAGTTGTTTTTTTTTTTTCAAGAAACCTGATTTAACCTAACTGTATTAGGATTGGCACTTGATTATTCCGATATAATAATTTGCATGATTTTTAGTGCCATAATTGTTGAAAGCTGATATTAAAATGTTAAAAGTGGCATATCTTATTCAGAGATGTTTAGCACCTTATAATAACAATAATAGTGGGTGCATTATGCAGTAATAATGGAAATTACACTTGCAAAATTGTTGTGGTAATAGAACATTCTAAAAGGCAGGAAATAGAAAAAGCACCGTGGAAGAGAAGACCATGTTTTATTCACAGCTTTTTGGCTATCTGCGCTCTGAGGCTGGAAGATAGGAAAGAGCTGTGTCCTCCTCAGTGCTGTGTTCCCCCTGGGCTGCATGATTGAGATCAACCTATATCATTCTGATTGAAGTGGAGAATTCTGTCACTGGATTCAGAAGTGGGTAGGGGAGTGTGGTCATATTTGAAATACTTTTTGTAAATGAAAATTGAATTTCTAGAGAAAGCATATATTTGCTATGACTTAACCTAATTATTTTTTCCCAATTGCTTATAACTTTTGATTAATAGCTTATTTTAAAAATATATTTGGAAAGAATATGTTAGGCATACTCCCCTATAATTCACCAGTATAGTTTTTAGGTCAATTTTAGGCTGATTAGCTTTATCCTGCCCCTGTAATTCTTTAATTTATAGATCACATTCAATATATTCAAACTCAGAGAAAGTCAAGGTGAAAAATGAATCTATAAAGAAACCTAAGAAATTCTTCACTGTGCGAATTGACACAACAAATGTTGGCTTTGAGTTTTGGATATTTTCTGTATAAATTAGAAAATTTTGTGAAGTTTTGATTTAATATTTCTTTCAGCAGCTTACTTATCCTAATTCAGGAATATTCTGCTTAAAACTTCAAAGATTAAACAAAGCCAAGGATGCACCAGGGCAGCAGAAATGACAAAAGAATGAAGTAGCTCTGTTGTATCCGAGTCATGAGAATTATTCCAGCCTTGTGTATATTCACATGGAACCTGCCTTTGGTCAGTTCCTTTCAGAAAAGAAGATTGTTTTTGTTTTTCTAAACTTTTTCTCTTTGATTTTAGAACCATTGAATTTAAGAAAAAAAGCTGGTTTATGGATATTTAGGCAACCCACTCCAGTGTTCTTGCCTGGCGAATCCCAGGGACGGGGAAGCCTGGTGGGCTGCCGTCTATGGGGTCGCACAGAGTCAGATACAACTGAAGCGTAGCAGCAGCAGCAGCAGCTTTTTCCAAGGCCTCTTGATAGTCTTGGGGTTGTTACCGTCACTGTTTCCTGGTGGACCAGGAGGTACTGTTCAAGGCAAGAGAGTGAAAGCCTTTCCTGATGAGTCTCAGGATGCTGGGCAAAGATCATTTTCTTAGAGCAATTGTATCTAAACTCCACGTTAACTTCTCCAGTCAATTCTGAAATCACGTAAGGAATTTTACCACTGGCAGCCTCATGTCTCAGCTGCAAATGAGAAACTTGTCAAATAGACACGCACTGAGAGAAAGGAGAGGCTGGGGCAGGACTGGTCTTGCTTCTTGTCTATCCTTCTGAAAAGTCACTTTCATGGGCAGGACTTTGGTAACTTCAGTTGGCAGCTTCCTGCAGAGCTGTTTAGGGTTTTGTTGTCACCTCTTGGAACTGTAGGCTTTGTTCTATTGCAGTGATTCCCTCCATCTTAATTATTCCAGTTTGTGTCGGAATGTACTAGCCTTCTGTATGGTCAAATTATCCCCTTTACTCCCCCTCCCCCCATTTCTTGGCAGCAGCAAAGTCCTTTTTACCAAATCCTTGCCTACCTAGAGGGCTATTTTGCTGAGATAATGTATGTGGGAAAGTGATTCTTTAAGCTGGAAAGTGCTCTGCTTTCCAGTGTAAAATGGTGATGCTGATAACAATACTTGGACTCAGTGACCCTTACTCCCTCTCCAGTAGCACCTTATTTTCCAAAGCAAAAGCCTTTTAGGAACTCTGATTTACCATTTTTCCTTTTGTGGTTTATGGGAATTCAATTTCATGTCATGATTAAGAACATGGGCCATATAAACAGACTCAATTCATGTTTCACCACTGTCTCTCCAACTGTGTGACCAAGGATGGGTTACTCTCTGAGCCTGATTTCCTCAACTTTAAATAGGGATACACCCTTGCAGAACTGTTGAGAGGAGTAAATGAATATTGCAAGGTGAAGCACTTAGCATAGTGCCAGGATATAGAAGCATTTGGTAAGTAATTAGCTTTCATTGCTTTCTGGAGGTGTCTGGTATTCTGTTATTCTAATGGATTTTGTGCAAAGCCAGCAGAAAGGAAATCCTTCTCATAACTTAATGGCAAACTCTCTCCCATCCTACTTTTCATCCTGTATTCCATCTCACCTGGAATGTGAACTTGTGTTCATTAAATGAACAGGGAATGGTTTTATTAATTTTTTCTTAGAATGCTATACTGGCATATACTTTTTTAAAAAGTCACTGTTAATACTTTTTTTTTTCCCCAAGTCTAGTATAGCTTTCAATCCTGAAGAAATTGGTGGGGGGAAAGGAGTTGTCAATGTTTTTGAGGTGGTTTCTATAGGCAATGGCCCTCTGCCAGTCCTTCCCTATAGGCCACCATTCTGCCAGGACTGAGTTCCCCTAAGCAACATATTGGTTGCTGGGGAGAAACTGTGGACATGGAGATATATATGCTCCAGCATTTCCTTCTTGGACGTCCATGCCCACTGGGCAGAGTAAGAGGGTCCATCATGATTTGTGTGTGGAGTGAGGTTAGAAAATCATGTCATAAGTGGCCATTTGAAAAAGACTTCTAACTCTAAAATTTGAAAATTTCTGCTCTTTTGGGAAGCAGCTATATGGTGATGCTCCTGATAGCAATGGTATTTTTAACAATATTTACTGACTCTGCTAATCTCATTTCATCCTTTTGTTACAGATTGATGTTCTCAAAGCAGATCTGGAAAGCGCAGAATGGAAAGTTTTGGAAAATCTTATTCTGGAAGATGTCCTCGAACAAATTGGACAGCTCATCTTTGAGATCCATCTCCACTGGCCCGGGTTTGAGGTCAGTGGCAGTGACAGCAGTGTTGTGCGGTTCTGGTACAGCCTCCTCAAAGAGTTAGAACTACAGGATTTCAGGCTTTTTCACAGTTACAAAGATTTATCTAAACCTCAGCTTTTCCTGAAAAAAGATATTTTCAATGCGAGTAGCTGTTATACTCTGGGTTGGGTGAATACAAGATGGAAATAGGACACAGGATCTCATCAAGAACTCAAGGAAATATTTGCAGCAGGGAACATGTCCATGATTCTAGTTACTGGTTTACTTGTCTAGTCTCCCACTAGCCTGTGACTTGCTTGAGGCAGAGGTTGTGTTATTACCTTTGTAGTACATGTAGCTTGGCACATGGTAGGGAAACAGTTAATACATGTTGAGGGGACAGACATAGGAGTCAACAGCCATCTGCCCAAACCCAGGCTCTTTGCCTATTTGCCTCCAACAGAGTGGAAATGCTTGTCTTTCCTCACCTCAGTTTGGAAGATAATCCCCCATTTATCTCAGTTTTCCCTAAAATTAATTATGTATCTATAAACCATGAGTTCACCACCATGAAAAAGAAATTATATAACATTTCTATTTTTATTGGGTTGATGAGATCCTTAAATATGTAGCCTGCTGTTTAAAATAAGGCCTTTCATTTGCTATTCACTCACCTCTTTCAAGGATTTTCTTGTTCACTGTGTCAATAACATTCTTTACAGCCTTGTAGATTTCAATCATTCCTCCTCAACCTTTGCTGAGGCCATGGTTTTTTAAAAAAAAAAACCAAAAACATTATCTCTAAGATTAAATGAGATTTTCCTTTCTGCCAATTGGCATTCATTGTATGCCTGTGGCCTGAGGGCCAGGTGCTCTCTTTTTCCTGGGACAGATACAGTGTGGTAATACCAAACACACTGTATATATTTTATATATTTTAAAAAATTAAGCAGAGAATGCATATTCTCAATAGTTTGAATGATCTCCATCTTTTCTGTCTATAAGAATTAGACATTTACTTCTATAAATGATTTTCAAAAATCCTATTTCAAATAAATTAATTAAATAGTATAAAAATAAATCAAATTATTACCTTTGATATATTAAATACATCTTCTGGCATTTTCTATATCCTAAGGAACAGTAATATATACACTGTTTAAGAAATTTTGGGAGAGCGTAGAGTACTGATTACTACTAGACCTTAATTCCTTATCCCCATTGCTTTACCTCCTTCTACTCAAAACATTCCCTGGGTTGGCTTTTTTGCTTTTTGCAGTGGTTCGAAAATATCATTACTCAGGTGAGAAGCCAAATATAATAGAGTTATATCATCTTACTAACTTGACTTCAAAAGGGAATAAGACTTTCTGAATTAGCAGTGATGATTTGTTTTAATATAAATGAGGCTTTTTAAATTAAAACTTACAGGACACTAATAAAAGTCATTGATGTGAGAGGGCCAGCTTGAATAAGTTAGCAGTTTAGTTGCTTTCAACGTCCGTAGGTATTTCAAAAGTACAAAAAGTCCATAAAACTCTAAAGTGGTTTATCTTGTTAGTTTGCATGGTATAACCTCCAAAACAAAGTTAACTTTAGTCCTAATCCTGTTTGGATTATATCATAGATTACCTTTCATTTTTAATAAAATTTTATACATTAAACACAGTAGATCTTTTTTATTAAAACCTTTTAACCCTTATACACCGAGGTATGAGGTATACTCGGAGAAGGCAATGGCACCCCACTCCAGTACTCTTGCCTGGAGAATCCCATGGACAGAGGAGCCTGGTAGGCTGAAGTCCATGGGGTCGCGAGGAGTCGGACAGGACTGAGCGACTTCACTTTCACTTTTCACTTTCCTACATTGGAGAAGGAAATGGCAGCCCACTTCAGTGTTCTTGCCTGGAGAATCCCAGGGACGGCGGAGCCTGGTGGGCTGCCGTCTGTGGGGTTGCACAGAGTCAGACATGACTGAAGCGACTTCGCAGCAGCAGCAGCAGCAGCAGCATGAGGTATACTGCTTCCCTGGTGGCTCAGCTGGTAAAGAAATCCGCCTGCAATGCAGGAGATCCAGATTTGATCCCTGGCTTGGGAAGATTCCCTGGAGAAGGGAATGGCTATCCACTCCAGTATTCTTGCCTGGAGAATTCTATGGACAGAGGAGCCTGGCAGGCTACCGTCCATGGGGTCATGAAGAGTCAGACATGACTGAAGCAACTAAGCACATGAAGTATACTAATTCTAAGAGTCTAGTATGATTAGGTTTTAGATGTATTCATACTCATACCAAGGTTCCTAATTCATGGTCTTGAAGATTAAGAACATTACTGAAAGCTCCCTTTGTACAGCTTAAGTTACCACTTATTCCAGATTGGTGGTACAAAACATTGACTTCATCACACTATATCCATCTATATATATATCTGAAGCAAGAATGGATGTACTGTTGAGAAAAAATAAAGACAAACTCAAAATAAATCACAAACACACCCACCCACACCCACCTACTTAGGCAGCCTGTTCAATAGTTATTTGTATTTATTTTATGCTTTTTTCTAAGACTGTCCTTCATTCCCTTCATAGATAGTTTGAAATTTGTGATGAATATTCTGACTGTTGCTATGGTTTCCCTGCTTCTAGAATTATTATGCTTATTGTGTGGGCCAGGATTTTTTAACCTGAGTGTTATTTCCATTTGGGTTGGATAATTCTTTGTTGGGGGAGGGAAGGAGGGCCATTCTGTGCATTGTAGGATGTTGGGGCAGCATCCCTGGCCCTCACCCTGGAGGCCAGGGCCACCACAAAAACAAGACAAATCAAATGCAAGAAACAAACATGCAGAATCAAGAGCTGCTATTTTCTGAGAGTTTACTATGTGCCTAATACTGTGCATAGATTATTCCTAATTCTCCAAACAACACTATAAGGAAGTGCAATTTTTCCAATTACACAGGTAAGGAAACTCTGAGAGGTTAAGTAGCTTATTTAGATTATTCTCATGGTGGAGCAGTTCACATCTCAGCCTGTCAGATCCCAAAGTCCATGCAGATCCCTCCACAGGGCTGCTTCAATAGCATTTGACAAATGCAAGGACACATTTTTGCCTCCTGGTTAGTAAATGGGAAGAAAAGTCTACTAATATACCAGGACCAAACCTGTAATCTGTTAGAGAGGGGATCATTTTTGTAGCAGGCAGGTTTAAACAATCTATTCAATTAAAATATGTCCACCAAATGGAAGCTTACTGAAAAATATGGTGTCCCAAAACTTCTCTGACAATATATTCAGGTTGCCAAAAAGATCTTGCAAGGCTTGGAAGTGACTTTTGGCCCTGGCTGGTCCCACATGGCTTCTGGATTTCAAGAAGGGCCCAGTCACTTGGAAGTATAGTTTGCATTTCCTTTGTTTCAAATTCGCCTTTGACTTTCAGGTATATGAACTCAGATGTGACTATCTGTGACACACATCTCTTAATTAACTCCTACCAGAGTTAATAAATGAATCTGAAAATACAAATTTAATAATGCTCTTATCAAATGATTCTGTTTTAGACGAAAGACATATGAGGATGTGAGAGAGTCAGAGGTCAACCTTTAGGCACGAAGTCTATGTCATAATCTGAGATTAAAGTCAAAGAAAAACAATTTCCTCATTCTCCTTTTTCTTAGAATGATTACATTTTATGTAGTTATAATAGGTTATCAATAAATATTTGTAACTATTTGACATGTTCAAATAAAGGGAGCCAGGAAGACGTAAACAAACTTCTGTTAGACTAAAGGTCCACTAGTCTTTGCATCAGGCTAGAACAAAAGCAAATTTATGAATTTACAGTGTTTAGTTCAAATCAGTTATTCATGTAAGCATTTCTGCTTTGGCTATAAGATTTTATTTATTATATAGTAAATACCATGCAAGATTTGTGTTTCCTAAATACTACATGTTTGGATTTTGTAAAGCTTGAATTAATACCAGGGAACCAGCCTCATCATATTTCTCCAGATGAAAAATGAAGGCCTCATTGAAACAGATAATTCTATCACTACTTGACCATACAATGGTACCTACAAGCTCAATTATGTAATATAATTCTCTTCTTTTAGCGATGTTTATGTTTGCCTTTAAGCAATAACATAATTCTTTTTTGTACTAGCCAATTGCTGGTTCTTTGTTAATTCAGTGCATTTAATTATATGCTAAAATATGTTCCTGTTTCTCACATTTAAAGAGGTATTTGAATGTACCACATGAAATTGGAACCCAAAGATTCGATATATTCTTAAACCGCCTAAATTTAGAAATTATAGAAATTCTTTTATTGTATTTCTGTCCTTAAGTAAATCAAGCAAGCTAAATATTGCCATACTTAATGTTAAGTACAATACAGGGAACTACGAGTTCTCAACAAATACCTGTTAAAACTAATGCTGTGTTAAACTAGCAGCTTCATATTCTCATAAAATATTTTAAGTTTTTCTTAGTGATAGGTTTTGTGAAATAAGATTGTCTGAAATAGTAAGGGATTTTCTTTTTCCTGCCAAGTTTAAATTCTAATCTAGACTATTTTAATAGAGAAGCTTAGTATGTATATGACAGATATGCAATTAACATGTATCAAGGAGCTAGGTTGGGCAATGACTGTGGTCCTGAGTCCCTCAGTGGTTCTCTTTCACTGCAGCTCCTCCTACAAGACCCTTAGACTGCCCCAAGATCAAGCAATTAATGCACAGCACAACAGGCAGTCTCCAGGACCCTGACCCCTCTCGGTATTTAGCTTCTATTCTGCTTTATGTCCTACATCTCTGGTCATTAGATATTCTGACATCACCCCTAGGTAGGTCTATATCATATAATATCCAAAAGTCTAAGTGAGTTCTAGAACATTAGTGAGAAACCACAATTTTGTATCAATAAAAATAAGCTATCTCTACAAGAAAATATTATTTTTCAAGGATTGATGTCAAATCAAACATTGTTTTCTCAGGGACCCCCCTTATTGAAGGCCCCCAGTTATGTTTCCCTAGATGTCTTCTGGGCTTCCCTGGTGGCTCAGCAGTAAAGAAGCCACCTACAATGCAAGAGACTGCCTGCAATGCAGGAGACGTGGGTTCAAACCCTGGGTTGGGAAGATCTGGAGAAGGAAATGCCACACACGCCAGTGTTCTTGCCTGGGAAATCCCATGGTCGGAGGAGCTTGGCGGGCTGCCGTCCACTGGGTCTCAAGAGCTGGCCGCGACTTGGCGACTAAACCGCTACCACCACCACCGTGTCTTCTGTGCTCCCCAGCTTCACACTCCTTTTTCTTTCATGGGTCTGCTTATGTGACGACTTTCCCTCCATGAGGGTAGGAGCCATGTCTGTATCCCCAGTGCCCACCATGGGACCTGCTAGGTCAGATGTGCTCCATAAATATTGTTGAATACGAGTATAAAGAAAGCTATCTCACATAGGATTTTTCAGTGAAATTATTTCATCATTATCTGTCATTGACTTTTTTTCTGATATTAAAAATATCTTTGGAATTTAGATGACTCAGTCTCTCTCATTTTGGTTAAGACACAAGTCCTTTTCTGGACATGGTTGTTTATTACACTACTTGCAGTAGTCCTCTTTCCTGATTGAAGATGCTAACCTGAAGATCTTTCTTGACCTTGGGGACTTGAGAGCTATATAATAATTGAGTCAAATAAATACGATAATAATTAAAGGCTCAAGTATTGTTGAGCTTCTCTGGTGGCTCAGAGGTTAAAGCGTCTGCCTGCAATGCGGGAGACCTGGGTTCGATCCCTGGGTCAGGAAGATTCTCCTGGAGAAGGAAATGGCAACCCACTCCAGTATTCTTGCCTGGAGAATCTCATGGACGGAGGAGCCTTGTGGGCTACAGTCCACGGGGTCACAAAATGTCAGACATGACTGAGCGACTTCACTTTCAAGTATTGTTAGAAGTTATCCTAGGATACTAAACCTGTCTTCCTTTCTCACTCCTCATTGTCTTTTTTTTTTTTTTTTTTAACAGAGAACAACTTTTTAGAGTCAGTGTGTTAGATCACAACTCACAGTACCATGGAGAATATTTTTCAGTTTATGAGAGAAAGAAAGTATGATGATGTAAGGCTACTTCTGTCAAGGGCAGGGGCTGGCATTCCTATAAAAGTGATTAAAACCACAGCAGTTTTTTAGGACAAAAAATATTAAGGTAGTTTTTCAAAGAGTAAAAAGGAGAGAGAGCATATTATGTTCTCCAGGCTATTTGACTGAAGTCAGAAAAGTCCTTCCCAGCACAGTTACCATTTGGTCTAACTCTAGTGGAACAGGTTGTTGGAATGTCTTTTAGTTACAGGTTCTGTTTTACCAAAGGATGAAATAAACACAGTCTATTAACTACCTCAGCCACAAAAATCACAACACAAATATGACAATTTTAAAATACACAATTAAGTGGCAGTATGTAGAGGAGACAGGATAGAGGGATGAAGGGAGAAAGATTCTGACCCTGCTGCTAACTAGCTGTGTGATACCAAGCAATTCATCACCCTTATTGGCCTATTTTCTTATCTTAGGTTGGAATATTTGATTTCTAAGGTTTCTTCTAGTTTAAGAATCTCATTATTCTAAGATTTTTGTGATTAGAGAAGGCTTAGACGGTGGTTAGGTACTTTCTTGATTTGTGTGCTATAAAAGGGAAGTCTTAGGATAAATTCAAGAGAAACCAAATGATATATTTATTCACAAGAAAAGGCCCATTAAAGATGAATCCAAGAGCCTTCATAGCTCTCCAGTTATCAGGTGAAGTACCCTTAGGTAAAGTACCTTTTTAGGTAACACACTTAAGCTCCCAAGGTTCTAAAGACCAGAATGTTTCAGACTGCATTTGTTTACACTTCTGTGGTTTTAGAATGTTCTAACAAAGTGGTAATATCCAAAGATACTCGATTAAGGATGTATTTTCATGGTGATCTTTCTGTATGTATCTGTGTGAATATATATGTATGCATGTGTCTATACACATGCGCGCGCGCACACACACACACACGTTTCTGTATATATATGAATGCCCAAGAAAGAAAAACCTTCAGACACAAAGAGTTCAGAGGGACCCTAGACCCTGAGAGGTAGCAGGAACCGACAGCAGGAACTGCAGTGGTCTTAGTATACCAGTGAGGGCCAGGGGCCTAAAGCATAAAGCACGAGATAAGGCTTGTTGTTCGGTGGGTAGGATTGGAGCTGATACCTGTAGCAGTGGGACCTTTGGAGGGTGACCATCTCAATGGAAGAGGGTTCTAATAAAGGACCTCTATCCCCCTTCTTCCAAGCACAAGGAAGTCTACCCTTCCTGTAGCTCTGTAGAAGATCAAAGTTTGTTCTAAGAATTTGAAACCTTCAGTCTAAGAAATTGAATTTATAATCACATGGTTTGGAAATCCATAAGCTGAAAAATTTAGATAAAAAACTGGTTCTAGGGGGACCTTTTGCTAGGTCATTCATTTATCCACTGATCAAGTAAATATTTGATAACATGAATTTTGAGCCAAGTGCTATGATGGAATCTTCTTTCCATTGGCTCCTCTCTTCTTCTTAGGTCCCCTTAGTATTTGCCTTGTTTATACTGTATTTCATCAGTAATTTTATGATCCATTAAGAAAGAATGCTGCCAATTAAATTATCACATATGATTGATTTTAAGATATAGCTCTATTTCAAAGATGACAAAAATGAGAAAAACATCATTGTTGATGAAAAATAGCATCAGTGTTCCCTAGGTCTCTTTGAGACCCAAAGTTAATACTGCTGATGGATATTTTGACCTGGATGGCACTTCACACTTCCCTCTTCATACCTGAATTCATTATGGTTCCCTAATCATCCACTACTTTCTTCTGAATTCTGTTTCTCAGTAAGGGGCACCATCTCCAGGTAGTTCTCAGTCCACATTCAGTATTTTTCAAGTAGAGTCTCTATAATTGTTGCTGGTGTTGCAATCCTTACAGCTACCATAGGGTTTGTTATTTCACTGTCCATGTTTTCTTCCAGGTAATTAATAGCTAAGAACATCAACCAGCCTCACAAGGCATCCTCAAAAATCACTCTATACTTTCATCCTTAGAGAAGTGCCTGTTTGATACTACTCTATGTTCCTTATCTTAAAACTGGCTCCTTATTAAGGATGAAATATTCCCAGCTTGTGCTTCACTATGTAAATATTCATTAAACTTTCTACCGAAGCATCATTATATCCTTAACTTTTAGGAAGGTAATCTCTCTTGGGTGTGACAAAACGGTTGCAGTGAGGAAAAAGAGCCAGATGGTAATCACTTATTTCCAGTCACAATATGATCTTGAAATTTTTAATGCTGGAAAAGAACCCCACACATTTGTGTACTCTAAAATGGGTGCAATCAAGACTCAGTGGCACCAACTGAATAAATATGGACTGTGTTAAAACTTACTATGTGTGCTCTGAGGGCATTGTCTTGTACTGTTGTCACTTATTTAGGATAAGCCCATTAATATACTATACTCACCTTTAAAGCATCATTTCTCCCCAGAAAAACTGAAGTGAAAGTGAAAGTCGCTCCATCATGTCCAACTCTTTGTGACCCCAAGGAGTCCATGGAATTCTCTAGGCCAGAATACTAGAGTGGGTAGCCTTTCCCTTCTCCAGGGGATCTTTACAAGCCAGGGATCAAACCCAGGTCTCCCGCATTGTAGGTGGATTCTTTACCAGCTTAGCCACCAGGGAAGCCCAAGAATACTAGAGTGGGTAGCCTTTTCTTTCTCCAGCGGATCTTCCTGACCCAGGAATTGAACCAGGGTCTCCTCATTGCAGGCAGATTCTTTACCAACTGAGCTATCAGGGAAGCCCACAAAAAGGACCCATTTAAAATCTGCAAATGGTTTAATCTGGTGTCTCAGAGTTGAGACTCAAAAGGAGACTAAGAACAAAAATTTTGATAACACTTTCTACAAAAAAGCTTTATTTAAAAATACCATCTTTTTAAAAAAAGAGACAACTTTTATATACAGTTCCTTAGTTTAGAAACAGTTAATAAAATAAACCCAGATTTAGAAGTTATGATTTGTAACATACATAATACTGGTCCTGAACAAGACAGTTCAAATGTATGATTAATTCTTTGTCCCATCACATTTCAGTAATTCACATTTGTTAAAACCAGTGGTTGGGACTACAGAAAAGCTCCTGATTGAATTTTTTCCTCTTCAGGAAATGGCAGCCACCCTTCCCAACAGATCAAGAAATAGAAATGGCAGCAGCAAGGCAGTGTATTATTTCTTTGAGTGCTGTGTCCAAAATACACCTCTACCGCTTTTATTCTCTTTTTAAATTTTATTTGAAATTTATATGTGGCTATAGCACCTGGTCATCTATACCAGGTCTTTTTAAATTTTAATGTTTAAAAATGGAAGTTCAAAGGGCATGGAGCATTAATTGCTCTTGATAGCACAGGACTCAGGGGTAATGGTCCTAGGATATCAACATTCAACAAGATTCGGGTCTCCAAGTCAGCAGTCTGAGCAGCTATGAGCCAATCTTTTATCGCATGGCACTGAAATATTTCACACTACATTCAAACATCTGACATAGATTTGTAAAAAAAAAAGAAAGGAGAAATGGCTTGTCAAACTAAAGTGCTATTAGCTACTATATTTAAGAAGCTATCTTGATTTCACAATCTGAAGTTAAAAAAAAATCTTTTTTAAACCAATCACAGTCCTTGCTTCTCAAATTAGGAACCCATCTTTCCAGAGTGTCAATTTTACCCAAAGATTTGGAAAGAAGTTTAACATTTTTCTAATCTTAAAAAGTTCTATTGCATATATTCATAAGCAAAATCAGATTAGTTTTCAAGATAAAACATACAGCTTCAAAGAAATTACAGGCTGACATTTTGAACTATGTTCTCACATCCAATCTCCTATGAGGAGTATTTCAATAGTAACATTTGTGAAACAGTGACCTAGGAGACCCTGATTTCTGAAAGTGTAGCCAGGTCCTTACTGGACAGTAAATACAAATACAATTCAAAGTCTTGATTCATTCTCTTGAGTTCCATTTTCAAAAATAATGTGATTCTCTGATTGTATATAGTCCTGTCTATACTGATCAAGAAGAAAGCCAAGGAAAGAACTCTGGACTGATTTTTATTTTATACTGTTTAACAATTAGAGAAATGCTGCAGTCAGAGAAGATTGCTGGCTTACAACTAAATAGACACAACATAAGTAATAAAAAATAATGGGACTCCTGAATCCAAAAGATTAGAATTGACCCATGGAAAATAATGGGAACAGTAATTGTGGGTGGTTTTTATCCTTCTTTCAGATTCACATTAAATCATATCATCCCTGATCTTTCCTTTCTGTTGAAGAGGTAATCCACTAGGGATTCCTTCTCAGCTCCAAAAAGTTCCTTTTAGTACACCATGGGGGTAAACCCAAACTGCCTGCCAGCAATAACCACTTGTCAAATGTAAAGTCCATAGTCATTCTCTGTATAAATAACATCTATAAAGAACCAAACAAAGTGGCTAATGAAATTATATGAGCCAAATTTACAAAGATTTTTTTTTAACAATGGTTCAACTTCATAAGGCCATGTAAGAAAATCATAACCTGTAAATCAAGTTGTCATCCAACACCTTTAATAATTAAATATAGTTAAATATGATATTGGATCAAAAATGATCCTAGATAGTTTAAGGATTAATCCCATTAATCCCACAATTTAATGAGACCATCCCAACCACAAGTTATGACTTTAGATGTTTCATGAGGATGCCATACTGCACCTATACACACTTTATCGTGAGCTTTAAATCTACTGTAGAGTTTTGTGGTCTTCCAGTCCCAGATGTTTAACTTTCCATTTCCATCTCCTGAAATCACATAGCTGTAATGAGAAGAAAAATAAATTCAAATAATTCAAGGACCTTAAAATGGTAAACAAGATGAGGAACAGAGAAAGAGTTTATATTTCTTATTCTAACATTAAAAAAAAAATCAATGTGGCTGTATAATACTTGAATAATAAGGTAGTGTGTAAAGCAGGCTATAATTTAATCTCCTGTCCACAAACCTCCCCGTTGAGTGACCAATGTAAGAGAGAAAAATTACTTTCAACTTGGAAAATTGGGAGACCCATGGGCCACAGTGAATGCAGTATCACAGTCACTCTCTAAGACAGTCAGAAACAGTGTAAAGGGGTCAATTTCACACACATGTAGACCATGCACACACATGCAGGCCACGCACACATGCAGGCCATGCACACACATGCAGACCACACACACATGCAGACCACACACACACGTTGGCCATGCACACACATGTAGGCCACACACACACATGCAGACCACAAACACACATGTAGACCATGCATGCACATGTAGACCATGCACACACATGTAGACCCATTCAACTACCATCTTTGTAATTATTTTTGGCTCCAAAAGCTTCTGAATATGTCCAAGACTCATTCAAAGGTAGGAGTCTAAGTGCCAATTACCAGGATAAACATACAATTTTACAGGAATTTCTGAATTAGTGACACCCATATATTTAGCTAACAACAGTGGAATGAATACAGAGTTTCACTCTTAGAAAGGCTCTAGGCTTCAAAAATCTAGTGTGACTGAGAAACAGTCAGAGGCTGGATTTGAAGATTTAGCACAGAAAAGCTGCAGTGAAGTTGTTAACTTCAATGCCACAATACAGGATTAATTCCTCTGGGGCTCATTAAATCACAGCAATATAGTGATCATAGTCCTCTCAGCCTTGCTTAGAAAAGCAGAAAGAAAGAAAGACATTGCCTATATGGACAGGGACTCATTATGTGCTTAAAGGGCACAGAACTAACAAAGTAGAGAGAGATACTGAAGAGCTTAAAAGAAAAAGCACCAAATATAACTGTCTTAATTTGTTCTGTCTTTTATCTTGCATTTAGACAACCTGAACAATTTTCATACAATTACATATATAAAAGTGATTTGTACAGCATTACTATTTGTATAGTAGTAGTTTATATCATCATATATAAATATGGGAATAAATGAGAAAGTTTAAACTTACCTCATGTCTGGTGAAAAGTCTACTTGACAAGCATAGCCTGCTACCATATGGCCCTTAAAAATTTTCTTCTTATTCAA
This sequence comes from Capra hircus, assembly GCF_001704415.2. NCBI lineage: Eukaryota > Metazoa > Chordata > Mammalia > Artiodactyla > Bovidae > Capra > Capra hircus. The sequence goes on from NC_030816.1 coordinate 27,298,504, forward strand.
TCTAAATCTGTTCTGTGCTCCAAAAATTAAGATTTGGTTGTCCATTGATTGGCACGCTAGCCATTTCCCTGTAAATTTAATAAATGAGACATTTTAGAGGAAGACTGAAAATCTTTATAAGACTTTTATTTAAGTAGGTTCAGTCATTTATATTATTTTGTTCCCAACTACTAATATAATAATAGGAAAATAAATTTACCATACTGCCTGTGAAGTGTTACAAATTTGTTGAAAGTGAGAAATATTTGTATTTTATAGAGTAAGGGATTTTGCTCATAAAATCTTGTATCATTTAGCATTTTTCCTATAAAAGCTTTCTTCTGTTTAAATAAGGATATACAAAAACTTCCTGAGTTTAGCATTAATAAAACAAAATTAAATTTTATGAAATGAAATGAATTTGTAATAAATATAAATAATAGAACCATGGAGAGAAAAAGACTATTTATGTTAACTATGGAAAGAGGAAAGATGAACTCCAGGTGAGAAAACCTAGGATTATTAAATAAAACTGTACAAAGATATGATAAAAACAGCTTTAGTAACTTTAGTAAAAAAAAAAAAATTTAGTAAAACAATTTTAGTAATAATGCTGTAGTAACATAATGCTTTTTAAAAAGTTTTATTGAAGTAATAGTTTATTTATAATGTAGCATTTAATTTCTGCTATATAGCAAAGTGACTGATATACATATATTCTTTTCCATTATGGTTTATCAAAAATATTGAATATAGTTCTCTGTGCTATACAGAGGAACTTACTGTTTATTCATTCTATATATAATAGTTTGTTGCTAATTCCAAACTTCCACATCCTCCCCCCATGCCCCTTGGCAACCACAAGTATGTTCCCTACACCTGAAAATACATTTTTGTTTTATACATATATTCATTTGTGTTCTATTTTAGATTTCACATATGTGTGATATCATATAGTATTAGTCTCTCTTTTTCTGACCTACTCCATTTAGTATGATAATCTCTTTTGTTATTTAGTCAGTAAGTCATGTCTGACTCTTTTTGAGACCCCATGAACTGTAGCCCACTAGGCTACTCTGTCCATGGGATTTCCCAGGCAAGAATACTGGAGTGGGTTGCCGTTTCCTTCTCCAGGGGTTCTTTCTGACAGAGTCGAAACTTGCACTGAGCCACCAAGGAAGCCCATGATAACCTGTAGGTCCCTCCATTCTGTGCAGTAGCATTATTTCACCCCTTTTTGTGGCTGAGTAGTATTCCACTGCATGTATGCACCACATCTTCTTTACCCATTCATCTGTCAATGGACATTTAGGCTGTTTCCATGCCTTGGGAATTGTGCAGCCATGAGCACAGGGTGCATGAATCTTTTCAAAATACAGTTTTCTCTGGTTATATGACCAGGGGTAGGACTGCTGAATCATATGGCAACTCTATTTTTAGTTTTTTGAGGAAACTTCATACTGTTTTCCGTAGTGGCTGCACCAATTTATATTCCCATTGAGTGTAAGAGTCACCTTTCCTCTCCATACCCTCTCTAGCATTATTTATAGACTTTTTAATGACATCCATTCTGATTGGTGTGAGGTAGTACCCCACTGTAGTTTTTGATTTGCACTGCTCAAACAGTTAGTGATGAAGAGCATCTTCTAATGTGCCTATAGGTCATCTGTATGTCTTGTTTGGAAAAATGTCAATTTAGGTCTTCTGCCCATTTTTTGATTTGGGCCACATTGCTTTTATCTACCCAGGATTCACCAAAACCACTAGAGTCTAAACTGAAGTATCTTTGCATCCTATATATTATAGACATGATAAAGGATGACCCTAACAATGTTCACAGTCAGACTAGGTAAGTGGCCTTGTTCAAGATGGGCACAGTATTGGTGACAGATGGTTTAAAAATACACTGTATGAAATGTAGGTGCACAAATGTGACTGTATACAATATGGTGATTATCAGAACAGCACCCTGTGAGGTTGCTCTTCTCATGAAAATCACAGGACACTTGCAAATGTCCACCGATCTGCCTATGGTAGATGCCTTGACTGGAAGAGCAAACTCTTTCTTGCTCCCTCTTCCTTGCTCTAGTCTCACAGTAGCTATATGAGCTGGCAGTGGCTTTGATGACCATGGTGCCCAAACATCAGGTCCTCTACTTTAATATCCTCATGTAAAATTATATCAGTATATCTGTAGTACTTGTACTTAAAAGGCAATGAATTACTGAATAGAAAATGATATTAAGCAGACTTATCTTTTAAATTTTTGCCTGAGAAAATCTTTTATGATTTGCTAAGGTGAATTGCTAAGGTGTTCTCATATAAGGAACCAGAACAAAATTACCTATTCCCCGAAAGAAAAACAGCTCACAGTAAATCACTAAATGAGTTGCTGAACATGATTCTGTTGGAAGAATTATTAAAAAAAAAAAAAACACAAAAAACAAAAACCCTGATTCTCAGATGGAAATCCTTAGATGCTCGGGTAATGTTGCAAATCACTGTTTCTTTTATTTTTACCTTTGTTAAAAAAAACAAGAGAATGGGTGAGGTGACTCATACATGAAAATCAGTGATTATTCCTACTATACAAGTATGGCACTGTGACAGACTTCCCCCAGGAGGGAATGGCCAAGGCTCTTTTGAAAACAGAAATCACACAGTGTCTTAGAAGCTCATTTAAAAACACTATCTACTAACTCACCATTTGGAGACAAAGTCACTGCAGGCATTGAGTGCATACTGGGTTCTGCTATATACTTGAAATCCACAGGGATATCCCTAAAAATTAAAAATAATGTATCAGAATAGTAACTTTTAAAAGTACTTTTAGAAGAATAATCTCTGAAACAAAAGAGATGCTCTTGAAATTATATATTTAAAGTTTCATGAAACTTCCTGGAGGAAGGAAAACCACGAAACGACATTCTATTATTATAAAGCTTTTACTTTTACAAATGACTTTCCATGATAATTACAAGTGTCAGTGATTTAGTTTTCTACCACTATTTGATTTTAACTTTGCCCTTTATGTTAAAAAATAATCTGTTATTATAAGTTCTTTAATAATGAACTCATCTAAAAATGTACCATGGTAGACAGAAGCAAGATGTCTGAGGCAAGGCTGCAGGGAAGTATTCTTTCACCTGCCAATCAACCATAACTCGGCGCTCTGCAAGCAGGTTCAAGTGCTAAAGAGCCTTCAGCAATGCAAGTAGATGGTAGGCAAAGCTGTACAGGGATCTGCAAGCAGGTCGAGCCCATCCAGAAATCTCATAATTTCTGGCAGATTAAGCACCTAAACATCTTCTATTTTCAGCTTACATGTAAAGTATTCCAAATGTGTACAGTGTGGAAGAAAAAACATTAAACATTTTTTCTTATGAGAATCTAAGAATAATTACAAAATAAAAAAGAATAAAATGAAAACAACAAAAATTCAAAACTAGTCACCTAAATCTAAAACCATCCAAAGTTCTAAGTGTCTTTTCATTTTTAATACTCTCCATGATAATAATAATAAAAAAAATCCAGTAATTCTGAAGGATTTTGGTCTTGCTATTTTCATAAGATATCAGAAATGTTTTTTTACAGAGTAATGTGTGGGGAATGTAATCTGATGAATAATACAGAATATAAAGCACCAATTTCAATTTCAAACTATGGTTCAAGTTCAAAGACTGATTAATTAGAAAACAACAATGACAATAATAATAATCATATGCCTTTTAAGTATGGATCTTCTGTATCCATCTATCACCCCAGAAGAAGTAAACAACTAGAAAAAAACTCTGTCACAGTCTTTGTTGGAGGAAAACATTTTCTGGTATTACCTGAGAAACAGTAATATTTATCAAATCTCAAACCCTTTATACCTCTAAATAACAGTGAGAAAGTGACTTCAAAATGATCCAAATATACTGAGACGGACTTAATCTTAAAAAGGTTCAACTGCTTTTCCTTTCTCATATTTATTATTAGTAGTTGATAATTTTATAACATGATTTTAAAAAATAAGAGCATTTTGTAAATTAAGTTAACAATACTACAGGTTCATTATCAATCCGTGTTTTACTAAAAGTAAACAAAAAAATTTAAACAGATCCCTTATTTCAAGGACTCCTGATACAATGAGCTCTACAACAAGAGATTCTCTATATAAAGAATCTGAACACCTATGAATTTCATAATCACTAGCAAAAATGCTAGGTATAGTTCTATTTAATAATACTATATTCTAATTAGAAATTATAAATCAGTATAATAAGCCTGTAATATGCCACAAATAGGGCTTCCCTGGTAGCTCAGCTGCTAAAGAATCCGCCTGCAATGTGGGAGACCTGGGTTTAATCCCTGGGTTGGGAAGATGCCCTGGAGGAGTGCATGGTAACCCACTCCAGTATTCTTGCCTGGAGAATCCCCATGGTCAGAGGAGCCTGGCGGCCTCCAGTCCATGGGGTCGCAAAGAGACACGACTGAGTGGCCAAGCACAGCACAGCACAGCATGTTACAAACAGTCCTCAGCTTGGAAATGAAATCATCAAAATAAAAAAAACAAAACACCCTAACAAAAATGTAATGTCAACCTCTGAAATTTTCTTTGAAAAACAATTTAACAAAAATAAATGCCTTTGGGAGAAAACATGCCTATGACAGCTCATGATATAGGATACCACAGGATGCTCAATATCTAGTTACATCTCCTGTTCTCCTTTAAAACTGTGTAATAGGCTTAGTTTGTATGATATTGTTTAAGAAAACTAACTTTCCTTTGGATAAACCAGGAGGATGGATATTATGCTAAGTGAAATAAGTCAGAGACAGACAAATATTACATGGTATCACTTATTTGTGCAATCTTTAAAAAAAATAAAGTCAAACTCATAGAGTAGATAGTGGCCGCCAGGGGATGGGTGGAGGGGTGAGTAGGGAATTAGGCAAAGCTAGCAAAAGGGTGCAAACCCTTAGCTGTAAGATGAATAAGGTCTGATGTTCTAGTGTATACATGGTGGCTATTGTTGATAATACTGTACTGCATAACTGAAATTTGCTAGAAGAGTACAAACTAGGTGTTCTCACCAAACAAAAAGTAAATATGTGAGGTGATGGATATGTTAATTAACTCAGTGTGAAAGAGTTAATTAATTCTTTCACACTGTATATCGATCATTATGTTGTACACTTTAAATACATTATAATTTTATTTATACCTCAATAAAACTGGGGAGAAAAACAAAAGAAAATTTCTAGAACTAGATTGATCTGAGTTTAAATTGTGGCTCTTTCAAGTTTCATGGGAACTTGGTTAGATTACGTAATGTATCTCAGTTTTCTTACCTATAAAACAGGAAAAGCAAATATACTTGTCTCATAAGATTACTTGCCCATTAAATGAAATAGTTCAGGCGAAATGCTTAGTGTGCCTGGGACACAGAAGGAGCTCAATAAATGTGACATCATTAATAATTATGACAATAATGATTTTCTTAGATATCTAGTCTGTGCCAGGCACTGTGCTGGTGTTGGAGATAGATGGAGAGTTGAGGCAGTTCTTTCTCTCATGGTTAAGAACTTGTCAGGATACAACACTATAAATAAACTATACTTAAAAAATACATATATACCCCACGCCCCGTAAAAAAAAAAAAAAAAAAAAAAAAGGAGCTTGTCAGAGAAGAGGAATAAATAAGCAAGCACTATTAATAAAAAGCTGTGGGAAGCGAAGGTTTGTGTGGGATAATAGAGAAGAGGCACCTAATCTCATGTGAGGATTGGTTAGGAAGGCTCTAAACAGCAAGTGAGAATTGAACTGAAATCTATAGGATGTCATCATTCATAATGAAACAGTATTTTGACTCTTAGGAGTATTTCTTAATATCTGAGAAGGAAAAAAAGCCTGTTATCATTTAATTTAATCAAAATATTTTGCTGACCAATGCAACACTCACAAGTGTTCTAAAAGCCCTGTAACTGGTGTGTATCATTTAAACAGTTAACAATTTCTTTTATACATTTTCAAATGGAGCTGAAAATACCATCTGAAGATACAAACACCTGAAAGTTTAAGTATAATCAAACCGTTAAGAGTACATAAAAACAAAACAGTTATATGTATGCTAAACTAACTACTTTGTTGTATAAATGGTCTAAGGTGGCCCATATGAAATGATGTCTTAATTAGGTCCTCAGCATGTAACATCATTTCTGAAGTAGGAGAGATCTTAGTTAAAAGATAGTCTCAAATCATGGACCTTAAGAATAATGCTAAGACTATGTATATAGTAGTCAACTCTCCATTAATTGGAGGTAATGTGGAGGGAGTGTGGGAGAAACTAGTTAAATTACATTAAATCTTCAATTACCCAAACTGTCCTGATGTGTTTAGGGATGTGCTCAGGTCCTTCTCTGGTGACTCAGATGGTGAAGAATCTGCCTGCAATGCAGGAGACCCAGGTTCGATCCCTGGATCAGGAAGATCCCCTGGAGAAGGAAATGGCAACCCACTCCAGTATTCTTGCCTGGAGAATCCCCATGGACAGAGGAACCTGGTGGGCTACAGTCCATGGGATCACAAAGAGTTGGACATGAGTGAGCAACTAATTTTTACTTTTTACAGGTCCCCAAACAGACTCAGTTTCTGGAGGAAACTGATGCCTGTAGTTTAAGACATCTCACTTCCTACAGCAGAACAACTTCTGGGGGTAGAAAGACACTTTCTAGTCCTTGAAGGCTGTAGCCACAGTCCAGCCATGTCTTATAAGTAACTATAAAAACAAGCTGGCCTCCAACCAAACATTCACTCTGACGAAAAGATTATTATGTACTACTTTGAAAATCAATTATAAAACGTGATCTATGATAGATACTTAGTGACATTATTATTTCTTGACTTTAGAAGACTTTTTTTTTTTCCCTCTAGGAAAGCATAACTTACCAATATATTCTGATTATACTCTACAAGTAAAACATTTGTATTCTACCATTATAGGCTATGAACAGCAGGACATAAGGATGATGACCTAGGGCAAGTTTTTGAATAATCAAAATGCAGATGTTTAGAAAATCAAGAGATTTTAAAATAGTTTCTAATTTTCTAAGGATAGGGTCTTATACACAATCCCTAGCATAAGCAATACAGTCTATATGTGTGTTGTCCCTACTTTTTGCAAAGACGAATAAAATACCTAATAAAGAATGTAAGAAAGCACTATATAAGCTTTTAATTAGTATAAGAAAAATGACTCAAAATACATATTCTTTGGATAGGTTACCTAAAGACTATGAAAAGTAGCATGCTTAAACTTTAATTTTCAAAGTCTGGATACTTGAATAGTTAAACCAATTTGATTGACAGGACAGTGATCAGTTGTGAAAATATTCAGATTGTTGTGTATTATCAGGCTTTCTCTTTGGCTACAAAATTTCAAGTTGTTTGCTTTATATAAATCAGATTTTTACTGATAAAAACTCACCATTCCCAAACTCTTAGGCTCTTATCATCGGATGTGCTTACAAATCTCCTGTTCTCATCGACAAAAACAATGGTGTTGACAGCTCCCAGATGCCGATCATATTCCTGCACAATTTCTCCACTTCGAATGTCCCACTGTATATCAAATAAGGGAAAGGGCAAAGACAGAAGTAGAGCAGATTTATGAAAACAAAGGTCATAATCACGATGAATGGAGAAGGAAAAGAAATCTCCAATATCATCTTTTTATACATTTACTGCTTTCTGCTAAGACTAGAGCATCAGTAGACCCTAAAAGAAGCAAACATTAAACAAGTTAATATTCCTTATTCCAGTCCCTAATACAATGTAAAGCTCAGGAATCTAATAAAAATATTGTGAAGAGACTTACTTGCACAATCTTCTTATCAGACATCCCAGCCACAAAGAGATTTTGCTTATCTTCATCAGGATTAAATTTGACACAATAAGGTACTTTTCGGTTTGTAAATCTTGATATACACTGTCCTAAAACCAAAGACCCAAGTTAAAGTAGGTAAAATAAATTTGACCATTTAAAGACAACCCTGGAATTAAGATCTAGAGATCATTTGCTAATAAATTTGGAGAAATGGCAGCCTGTTCGTTCTTTACTGCAAACTACATTGTTCCTTTTCATGAATTTTTAATGATTAAAAATAATATTTTCAAAAGTAAATCTGTATCATCAATTTCAGAGCAGATAAAACTCTCCAGGTACTTAAAACATGCAGTAAAGAGTTGAGGACCACTGCTGAAGAGATTAAGAGTATGGGGTTTAGCATTAGAAAGACCTTGGTTTAAATCCAATTTGACCATTACTAGCTGTATAACACTGGAAAAGTTACCTCTTAAGGCTCAGTTTCCTCATCTATAACAATAATAGTATTTAAATTCATAGTGAGTGATATTGTTAGGGCTGAACAAGATACTGCATGTAAGTGCTTAGAATAATGCTTGGTAAACAGTGTTCAATAACTATTAGCTATTTTCTTTATCCTTAAAACTCAGTAGGATGAAAGATGGTTCTCTGATTATATAAAATTATACTAGCCACAATGTGCTAATGTAATCAATATGTCTGTGAATATATAAAACCAATCTGCCCATGGAAGTTTAGACCTACATTTTAACTAATTGGGGCAATTAAATTTAATTCTGTTCATCACACATATATTATGCTTCTATTATTGTACAGTGCAGCATGGTAGGTTATGTAGGGGATAACCTAAAGATTAAATAGTCTATGGAAAATTTCAAATTTCCTTACCTATCAATATATTTGCTTTTTAAACTGTATTTCATGGAAAGGAAGTTTCATACTGAAAGAGCTACTTTTACAGCTCAGTTTCAACTTTATATACATTTTGTGGTATTAGCTGACTGCCAACGATATGAGAATCAGCAGTTAGTGAAGGTACCATTTTGGTACAGAAGACTACTCACATTGTTCCATTTAAAACAGCTAATTTCTAAGGTAACTATGTGTTAGTATAAGGGAGCTCTTACCTGTCTCAGTGTCCCAGAGCTTAAGATACCTGTCATAAGCTGCACTGAGGAACTGTGTTCCTGCAGTATTAAAGCAGATGTCCCTAACAGCTTTACTGTGACCTAAAAGCAGAGACAATAGAAATGGAGGTGAGGTGGAGTCTTCATTTAAAATATAACCATCATAAGAGAAACAGCATTAAATAGTGTCTTCCAAGCCACGCTGTGAGTCAAAATCACTGGAACTCTACCTCCTGATTTACTGACTCAGAATATGTGTGGGCTACAGAATGTAGGTGTTTTCCCTCCCTTTGAAAAGCTCCTTAGGAGATTCTGATGCATAATATTTAAGTAAGAATCAAGAGAAAAGATCTAACTTTGTTTTAAATGGTCTCTCATGGCACTCTCTTAATAATGTAATACATAAAGCAGAAGACTGGTCAAGAATCTGAGAAAACCTAACAGTCCAATTATTGCCAATGAAAGAGAAATGACTGGTGACATTTTTAAGGTTCACTCTGAAATTACTAGCCAAGCCGGAAGTGAAAACAAAGTGACCTAAAGCTGATGTTCATGAAAATTGTGGCCTCTGTTCAATAACTGTTTATTTCTGAGATTATATTACTGAATTTCATAGAAAGGATTCAGCATCTCACAGACTAAATGTTTTTAAAAACAAATATTAACTACATTTAGTTTTAAAATGGCATTTGACAATAAACTAATTTCAAGGTGCTTTGCTTAGAAATCAATCTTACTGGACCAATCAAGTCTTTTGAAAGTTATAGGGGTAAATAAAATGTGACTAAATGAAAGCAGAAACTTTCCTACTTTTCACTATCCCACTATGACCAAGACAACTGTACAAAATGTGCATATGGCACAAATGGTCACCAGGGGCCTTAAATCACCACCACTGCCGATGACCTCTAGTCATGGCAAGCAGGCACTCCTTCCTAAAGCGGGAGTCCTGGTCAGAGCTGTTATCATCTGTCTAAGTAGGAATTTTCAGTTTTCCAGTGGAAAGCAGCAAGAGCAGGGGGTACAGACGAGGACCAAATCCCCTACATCACAGGAGACATTCCTGAATGCTGCCAAGAGCCTTCCCGAAAGTCTTCTGGGCTGCCCTGGCATCTCAGACAGTATTTATTTGTGCAATGAGGCCCTAAAATCTTAACAAAGCACTACAGAATGGACTCCCACGTAAATCTAAAAACAGAGCCAATATAATTCAAATACCGTTTCATTTCGGTATAGTTAAATTTGGAAATGTAACCAGTCTCCATGCAAAATCTGACAAAGACAATCTACCAAAAGGCTAGTCTGCCACAAAGCTGTCCTCTTTTTGGTCTTCTTTCCTTCAAGGAGTTCTCTCAACCTCTTCTTTTTACCTGTGTTTGTAGCCAATTCCTGGCCTTTCTTCAAAGCTCAACATCTGGCTATCTAATTGCTTACAAGATATTTTCATCTCAGTATCTCAAAAGCAGCTCAAATTGCATGAGTCTGAAACCTTATCATCTTCCTAAGATGAATGGCACCCCCATTCATCCAGCCACCTGGGAGTCGCTCCAGATTTCCACCTCACTGTTTTTACACTCACTTCTAGTTTACTAAGAGCCACTGCTTTTATTTAACTCTTTATTGTTCCCTTCCTCTCTTTCTGCTGCTTTAGTTCTGGCTCTCATCATCTCTAATCCAGACTAGTGAAGTAACTTTGTAAATCATTTATTTGTCTCCAGGTCTGCCCCACCAAAGTATCCTCTGTACTGCCATTGTGATCTTTGTAAACTTCAAATTCTGATCATGATGCTTTCCTGCAAGAGCTGTTCAGTTGTTGGCTTCCAAAGACCCCCAAGATAGACCAAAGGTCTTTCACACTCTGCCCACCTCCACTGCTTTTCTCCCCTCTCACTGTATTCCTCAAGCTTACAATGCTGAGCTTCCCTCACTGAGTGGTTCCCTCAATGCAGTTCTCATATCACTTCTGCTTCAGCTTCTGTTGCTCTCTCTTCCTAGTTCTTTGTTTACATGGGAGACTTACCCCTCCTTCAAGACTCACTCAAGTCTGTGAAGGCTTTCCTTCACATCAGTAGCAAAATTAGTAGTAGTAAAATTACTGTTGATGATGTTACTGTAGTTCCGAACAGATTTATAGCCAGAGAGAAAAGAAATATTACCAATAAATGTTCGCAGACAGCGCCTGTCTCCATAAACCTCCCATAGCTGGAGGGAAAAAAAAAAAAAAAAAAAAAACACACATAGAAACGTTAAATTTAATACAAGGCTTTGATGAAACGACAACTTCCAGCCATTAACAACAGTCATATGCCAGCTATGCATGTGTGCGTATCTGTGTGTGTACAGGGAACTTAACCAAGGCATTACATATCATTAAACACATTGGTGCTACTGCCTGAGATGGTAAAGAATCAGCCTGCATTGCAGGAGACCTGGATTCGATCCCTGGGTTGGGAAGATCCCCTGAATCTTCCCAATAGTCTTGCCTGGAGAATTCCATGGACAGAGGAGCCTGGCAGGTTATAGTCCATGGGGGCCACAGAGTCGAACACGACTGACTGACTAACACTGTCACTTTTTTTTTTTCACTTTTGGTGCTATTGGTCTGTGTTACACTATCTGGACTATCCACATACTCATGTACATGTACGTATAAACACTTTAAACTCTGAAATTAAGACAACTTAACTTAGATGGAACTTACACAGGTGCTTTTCATTTTCTTCTTCTTTTCTGTATTTGACATTTTCTGTGATGAAAAGTTTCTACTTATGTAATATTATAAACTAGCTTTAAAAGAATTAAATGTTATTAAAACTGCCATGTTATAACATTTTGGTACTAAAAAAATTTTTTTTAACTCTTCTGAAGTATTAACTATTATAAAAGCTGCCAAAGCAAGCACATATACTAAAAGCTGTTATGAAAATGAAGATCTAGACTAAAATGTAACAAGCTCATAGATCTCATTGCATCTACAGTGAATTAATACAACAGTTTTGAAACTACCTTTATTCTTGCCTGCCTCAAATCCAGTCCTGGACAGTGTTGCTAGTGATTTGAAACAGAAAGCACTTCCTGGCCACCCAGTGCCTGCAGGGTAAAGCCTCGGTTCCCGCAGCACACCAGGAAAACACGCCTGGACCTATTCCCCTGTTATGACAGTAGTCACTCTATGCCTCTCAGATTTAGACTCTAGCAGTCACAGAACCTGCAGTTTTCAGCACACACAATGCCAATGCATTCTATTTACTCCTCTCAGACATCCTCTACTCCCTGTGTCCACCCCCACAACCCACCCCTTACTTACACTTCCTATTGGAGTATGCTTGCTCTCTGAAATCAGAACACCTCCTCTACAAGGATCATTTACAACATAATGAAATGATCACCATTTCAGGGACAGTGCCAAAGTAATTTTTTATCCTCAGTCCCTTGTAAATAATAGGTACCTATAAATGTACATAAAGTATACCTAGACATGAACTCAATTGAATTCTACGCTGGTCTAACTAGGCAAATAGAAGGCTTTAATCTCAATTAACATAGTCTGTATAAATTCAAAGTTAAAGGAAATGAGTCTTGCTACTCCAAGCTGCTGGCCTGTCATTTCAAACCACTACGTCAAGACAAATGCCTAAACTGTTGCTCTCATCAAAAATGCTACCTTTATATTAATATATTGTTACTACCCATGAATTATTTACAAAGGATAAAATTTTCATGAATCAACTTTCCAAGACCACTATAGGGTTGATATTTATTGACCAGTATAATGATCTGAAATAATGAACAAAGCTAGTGGAGGTGATGAAATTCCAGTTGAGTTATTTCAAATCCTGAAAGATGATGCTGTAAAAGTGCTGCACTCAATATGCCAGCAAATTTGGAAAACTCAGCAGTGGCCACAGGACTGGAAAAGGTCAGTTTTCATTCCAATCCCAAAGAAAGGCAATGCTAAAGAATGCTCAAACTACCACACAATTGTACTCATCTCACTTGCTAGTAAAGTAATGCTCAAAATGCTCCAAGCCAGGCTTTAGCAATATGTGAACCGTGAACTTCCAGATGTTCAAGCTGGTTTTAGAAAAGGCAGAAGAACCAGAGATCAAATTGCCAACACCCGCTGGATCATGGAAAAAGCAAAAGAGTTCCAGAAAAACATCTATTTCTGCTTTATTGACTATGCCAAAGCCTTTGACTATGTGGATCACAATAAACTGGAAAATTCCGAAAGAGATGGGAATACCAGACCACCTGACCTGCCTCGTGAGAAACCTATATGCAGGTCAGGAAGCAACAGTTAGAACTGGACATGGAACAACAGACTGGTTCCAAACAGGAAAAGGAATACGTCAAGGCTGTATATTGTCACCCTGCTTATTTAACTTATATGCAGAGTACATCATGAGAAATGCTGGGCTGGAAGAATCACAAGCTGGAATCAAGATTGCTGGGAGAAATATCAATAACCTCAGATATGCAGATGACACCACCCTTATGGCAGAAAGTGAAGAGGAACTAAAAAGCCTCTTGATGAAAGTGAAAGAGGAGAGTGAAAAGGTTGGCTTAAAGCTCAACATTCAGAAAACAAAAATCATGGCATCTGGTCCCATCACTTCAAGGGAAATAGGTGGGGAAACAGTGGAAACAGTGTCAGACTTTATTTTTGGGGGCTCCAAAAATCACTGCAGATGGTGACTGCAGCCATGAAATTAAAAGATGGTTACTCCTTGGAAGGAAAGTTATGACCAACCTAGATAGCACACTGAAAAGCAGAGACATTATTTTGCCAACAAAGGTCCGTCTAGTCAAGGCTATGGTTTTTCCTGTGGTCATGTATGGATGTGAGAGCTGGACTGTGAAGAAGGCTGAACGCCGAAGAACTGATGCTTTTGAACTGTGGTGTTGGAGAAGACTCTTGAGAGTCCCTTGGACTGCAAGGAGATCCAACCAGTCCATTCTGAAGGAGATCAGCCCTGGTATTTCTTTGGAAGGAATGATGCTAAAGCTGAAACTCCAGTACTCTGGCCACCTCATGTGAAGAGCTGACTCACTGGAAAAGACTCTGATGCTGGGAGGGATTGGGGGCAGGAGGAGAAGGGGACGACAGAGGATGAGATGGCCGGATGGCATTACTGACTCGATGGATGTGAGTCTGAGTAAATTCCAGGAGTTGGTGATGGACAGGGAGGCTTGGCATGCTGCAATTCATGGGGTCACAAAGAGTCGGATATGACTGGGCGACTGAACTGAACTGATAATGATCTGGACACAGAAGACATACAAAAGATAAAAACCATTCGACAAAGTTTTTAAAAGGCTTTTCCCATATCAAGTTGACATGTATTGGCAACTAAGTTTTTTTTCTACCTCACACTACTGCTGAACATCAACTAAGACAGACCTTCCCAAGACTATATAAAGGGGGAGAAGAGGCTTGAGAGTAATTCTGCTACTAGCGTTTGGAAGAAAAAAAGAGTGGATCATATTATTTGCTCTCTAAAAATGGGATTTCTATCACATATCCTCTCTACCTCTAAGGTACTGAGGAATAAACGAACTCCGTTACATATCCCAACACCTCTATAAAAATGCATTATTGGTGATTAAATATTCATGTGCGTAAAGCTAAAGTGAATGATTATGTCTAATCAGCTATCTAAGCTTACAAAGAGCCTAGCCAATTGAACTACAAAGCCATATCTGAATCAACATGTTTCATAAACATGCTGCATAAACTGCTGCATTCACAGGGCTTAAGAGAAAATAATTAGCCTCTAATTGCCTAACAAACTCAGATCTATTTATAATTAACCAAATAGATTTAACCAAAGCACTAGCTTGTAGCACTTCTACTCTATTACTGAAAACTCACCTTAATTTTACAGTCCATGGAACAAGACAGCAACAAATGGCCAGAGAGTGGAAACAATCTGACTGCACTGACGCCCTGTATAAAAGGTATTACGATTATCAATCAGAAGCACTCAAAAGCTCAGCTAAAATTAAACAAAAGGGAAAGACAGTGTATTTGTAAACCACGTAATTTACTTTTTTTTTTTTCATTTTAAAATTCATACCCTAGAATAACCTTCAGAAATATTCTAAGAGCAGCCCTTATTGACACAAAGCTTTGCAAGCCTTTCTGAACCTTCATCAGTGGCTTCCTCAACCCAGGGGAATTCTGAGTCAATCATGTGGCTCATGCCCTCGCTCCTCTTCCTTCTTTTACTTAGTTCCTTTCTTCTTTGCTAAGAGCTGGAAATTATCAGTTGGAATAGTGAATATGACAAAGAATAGTAACATCAAAGTTTTCAAGTGCCTTGTCTCTGCATTAGTTTTTATTATCATAGTGTATAAACCAGGGAGCAGCTAATCTCTGAAGTGTGATAACCCTAAGAGCTAAGGCAAAATTACTGAGACTCTGGTCTCACTGAGTTGGTGCCCAAGAGGAAGCAGATAATGGCAGGAACTTGGAAGCAAAGGCCTGGGCTACCATAAGGAGGTAAGACACCAAATCATGAATGCTTATGTCATGACCCAATCAGATGACCCTGAAGACTGAGGACTCACTTGTGACTCACATGTGCTGGAACCTCCAAAGTGACTCCAGTTTATCTTTAATGACTTCCCTGCTCTATCTCCCTTCTCTACATCTTCACTAGAAATACTGAATGTCCCACATTAACAGCTGAAAATTTATGTTGTGTTCACTGTTATACTAATGCATTACAACAAATAAAGACAACCAATTCGTTTACCTTTGTGTGTCCAGACCACACATGAATTTGTTTTTTGGGAAGATAACATTTCTCAGGTGGCACAGTTGACCGCAGATTAACACCAACATCCTGAGGTATGTGAAGATAGGACCTGCCTTGATAGTCATACATTTCTTTAACTGAAACAGGAAGGCCAAAGAAAGCAGTGAACAAATAAAAGCTGTAGTTATGAAATCTATATTCTTAAAATAACAAACACTTTATTCACAAGGATATCATTGCATATTAAAATTTAGGTAATACTATTTTGATGATGTTAAGACCAAGAGACAGCTAAAATTTAACTGCCTGAAATCACTGCTATTATTTTAATCAGAGGTAGTATTTTGGAATCCCTAAATTTCCAGAGAATATCAGACCTTTAAATAAGCTCTTACTTCCTTTATCCAATTTTAGTAGCATGTACAAAAGACTCCACTGCAGTATAATTATTGAGAGAAGAAAAGATAACACTTGGGCCTTATGAGTCACTGGCAAAGAATCAGAAGCAAAACAGGATTAAAAGGACGTTAAAACAAAACAAAAGTATATCAACTATCCTTTTCCCTGTTTTCCTCTTTTATGCCATTCCAGGTTCCTTTTCCAATCTCTTTGCTACTTTAAACTAGATTTACAATGAAGTCACATCTGAGAATTAAATGACATAGTATAATATGTATCAAAGCATTTAGTAGCATGCTGCACAGAGTAAGTACTCAGTAAATGTTGGCTGTTATTGTTATTATGACTATAAGCACACAGTACTAAACAGACTCCTTAGAGATAAAACAACAGCTTGAGAAACTAAAACTAAATATGACCTCATGAAATATATATTTGATACGTGGTATAACATTAGAGTAATCAATACTATCTGAACTGGATTATTCTTTATAGTCTGGTAACCACTACATAATTTCCCCAATATAACCAGGTAGTCTAGAATATTTATAATTTAGTTTGGTGAATATGCATTTCTTTCTGCAAATCAAAATAAGTATGAGCATGTAAATCTCTAATCTACGTACCTGAAAAACAAAGTTTATTCTTTATAAGTATAATTAGTAACAGTTATGAACTGTGATCATACCTGGAGAAAATTTGGCTTGGGTTAAAAAGAAAAGGTTAAAATGACTGGGGTACTAATTATATGCCAAAAAGAGTCAACTTTACCTTAGGGAAGAACAAATTGTGAACCATAATCTCCTTTATCTATCTTAAAAAAAAATTCATTAGTACTTCAAAAAAATAATCTGTGGCTATCTCTAATTATAACACAGAAGAGTTTGCTATAATTTCTTTGGGATGCAAATTGTCCAATATAATTCTTAATATAATGATTCCCAGCAGCTGATTAGTAAAGCCAATTAATATATGAACAGAGAACAGAATAAATATCTGAAAGGTTATCATAAAAAAGAAGAGGCATAAAAAATATATTACCATGTAAGATTGTCTTTTCCTCTCCAGGTTTCTCTTCTTCCTGTTTGCCTTTCTTCTGCCTCTTTGCTGTAATTTCATCCAATTCTTTTTGTTCTTCCTAAGGAAATTAAGGAGTGAATTTTAAAAATGGATGTTCCAGAACCCCATCCTGGCCACTGCTGATCATAAACTCTTTACAAGGAGGTGCACTTTTTTGGTGAAGCAATAGCTCCAAGTATGTCTCCCAGGATAACAATCTCAACTCTTTGGCAGATTACAAAATGGCATTAAACACACAGTGTTTTTGAACTTTTAAACTCATTTAATACAAAACCTCTCCTTCTGGAATAGCTAGGAGTAATTTAATGTATTATGGAATTATGTAAGTGAAAAAAATGAAGTAGTTAGAAAATCTAGTACATACCAGAAATATAGTGAATTTGAGTAAACAATGTTCTTCATAAACAGCTTTTAATAGTCATAAGGATATAAGCAATGCCTATAGACTTGTGACACAACTTTTACAGGAAGAGCAGTAAAAGGAAGTGGGTGGTGGTGGATAGTCGCTAAGTCTTGTCCAACTCTTGTGATCCCATGAACTGTAGCCCACCAGGCTCCTCTGTCCATGGGGTTTCCCAGGTAAGAATACTGGAGTGGGTTGCTATTTCCTTCTCTAGGGGATCTCTCCGACCCAGGGATCAAACCTGGGTCTCTTGCATTGCAGGCAGATATATATATATTTTTTTACCAGACTCTGCCATGAGGGAAACCCAAAAGGAAGATAAAGTGAGTTAAGTCTCTCAGTTATGTCCGACTCTTTGCGACCTCATGGACTGTAGCCTAACCAGGTTCCTCCATCCATGGGATTTTCCAGGTAAGAATACTGGAGTGGGTTGCCATTTCCTTCTCCAGGAGATCTTCACAACCCAGGGACTGAACCCAGGTCTCCTGAATTGTAGGCAGACACTTTACCGTCTGAGCCACCAGGGAAGATCCAAAAGGAAGATAGGGTAGTAATAAATCCTTATAGTAACTAAGAAGTCAAATAAATAAAGAGCAGCATATGTGTATTACTGAGATAATTGGATATGAGATAGAGCTAGAAAGTAAGCATCCTGAGGACAGGATTTTCTCTTAATCTTGCTCATTGCTATATCCCTAAGACCTAGAATAGGGACTGGCTCATAGAGACAGTAGGATTAGGAGGTGGAGAGGGCAAGGCAGGGTTTTATAGTTTTACTTTATAAATTTCATAATATTATGAAAAACATATATATGGATATACTACTTTGTTAAAATTAAAAAAAAATAAACCCATCATCAATTCTAAAATCATAGAAAGGCTCATTTTGTAATTACTAGCTGAACATTGGTATCAGAAAAGCAACCTCCATGGCACCTTAATAGTATTATCAAGGTGATTTTTATTACCAATTGTTCAATACTGTATTTTAGCTAAAAATTATGGAAGAAAATACATCAGAAAAATATAAACAAAAATTATTCCAAAGAAAAACAAAGGAATCTTGTTTTTAAAATCTTATAGTATTTTCTTAGTTAACTAAGGCAGAGAAATTCTGATGAGTCATTTAGTTCTCTAAGGAAACCTCATTTATTAACATAGATATCCTTCATTGAGACATAGCATACTGTTGAACCAGCAGTGAAAAACATCAACGCTTACTTCTGAAGGTTTGGCTACGTCTTTTTCATCCACATATTTTGCCCATGGTCCCAAGAAACCATCAATATTAGATGCATCATTTTCTTTAAATTTTTTCCTCTTTTCTATTTTCTTCTGACCAGTTTCAAACACAGTTAAACCTACATTTTAAAAAAAAATCACAAATATGGGTAGATACACACACACACACATTTTCATAGATTTATTTAAGACACAAAATAAAACCTATATAAATCCAGACATATGGACTCATGCTATATAGAGAGAGACTCAATCTTCTAGGCAAAGCAGCTTTCTACTGCTGCAACTGCAGTATTTTACAAATTCTAATATACGTGAAAAAAAGACTCAGCTATGTAATCATGCCATGGTACACAATCTTTTTAATTAATCACAGACCTTTATCAGTAGATTTTACCACTTTCTGAAAGAAACAGCAATTTGATAATGTTAATTAACGAAAAATTTACCTCTGAAAGCAAGAATAAACAAATTTCTCATTTAAAGCCGAATTAGATAAAATTTCATTAATAACTGTTCCTTGCTTCACTTGCTTCGCTATATTATAATGCAACAATATAAAGAAGGTTTCACAAGAATCTGTATTTCTTCTAAGTGAACTCAATCTAAACTGGACCTCTGACATCATAAATCTTAACAGGAAGAAAAGACGATGTTTCTAGTTGAGATTCTCATTTGATCAGTAGAAAGTGGCATGCTGTGTGTAGTCATTAAATTGGAAAAAGAAAGGTTTACTAGAGCCATAGTCAAAATTTCACTGCTAACTGAGAATTTAGCTACATAAAGATGTAACTTGTAGAGGTCTAACAAAGAGAAAAACTTACCTATGTTAATTCAAATCAGTTTCCTTTAGGCTGTATTATAACAAAAGGTTGTTAAAATCCTATTTTTACAACAATGTAGCTCATAAACCAAAGGCAGCTTGATCATATAGGCTATAGTTACTAAGCTCCCTCATACAAATAGCATATTCTTTTTCTAGCCAACATTTTATGTATAAGATTCCAAGGGGCTGATGAGCTTTGTGGCAAGTTAACACTTAGAGTATGATGCTTTGTCTTATAGTAAGTACAAAATGAACACAGGCACAAACATGTGTTTTAAAACACATATTCAAACTCAGCTTCAAAGCAACCCTTAAAGGCAATTTCCAGATATGCACAATGATATTTTTTCTGCTCTGTTAAAATGGAGCTTTACATTTGTGTTGAGAAATAAATTGCTAAAATTAGTTAGTTATACATTCATTTTCGTTTCTTAAATGATTTCTACAATGTTGGCACTGTGCCAAGAACTCACCCTCCCTGTCACAGGTATGACTATCTTCCCTACAAGGCCACACACCTAGTAAGGAGCAAAAGCAAGCTCTAAATGTATATAAATACATTGCTCTAAACTATTTCACTCTACTGTCTCAAGTTTAAAAAAATCAGGAGTTAAATTAAATACTACTTTTTCTCCTACTTTCCAAAGTCAACTTATAAACAATAAGTATAGTTATGTATATTTGATATTAAATATTTCAAATAAGTTACCTTGGTTTTTTTCAGCTTCTTCTACAGAACCAATATACTTAGTAGACACTTGATGATTATCTAATGAAGGGTCCAATGCATAACCTGAAAAGAAAAAAGTACAAATTCCTGATTCCATTTTTTTCCATTTACAATTCATTTTAATTCTGTGCACATTTACTCATTTTACATTTTCCTTCCCAAGATGTTGAAAACAGCTTCTTTTGTTTGTCTTCTTGTGACTTTATTTCTTCCTTATTTTCTGAAAGTGTCACAGCTTCTTTTATCATCAAGATGTACATAACAATAATTCTATCAAAAGCAAACCAAATTTTCAGTTGTAAAGCTGCCTATGAGAGGCAAAGCTGCTCAAGATAATTTTAAAGGCCTTCATTGTGTTGGATCTCTCTGAGCTTATCTCCAAGAGTTATCACTTTATCACATTCAACTGTCCACTCATACTCTGAGGACCAATTATTCTTCGTGGGGCATGTTTCTATTCAGAATCATTAACCCAAAGGAACAGGCTAGGAAGCCAAGAGGAAAAGGAAGAATAGGACAAAAGAATTCACACAAACCACTGAGAGACTAAGAACTCAGAGAAACACCAAAAACAGGAGCTAAAAACAAAACAGTAGCATAAGTGAGTGGGATGATACAATAAATGAGACTACCTTCCCAGATAAGGAACAAAGGCGGCTGTGATAAACTAGATAAAATAATACACTTAGATTATAACACTGCTACAACCATTTAAAAACGGGAAGAAAAATAGGATTAATGTTTGTTCTCTATCACAGCAGAGCTACAGAGTAATAAGTATGAGACTTAGGTAATGCTGAATTCCTGTGCCATCTCCTTCATGTCTCATAGGTAACACTAGTACAAGGTATCAGGAAGGTTTGCTCCCTGGTACTAAGCAAATCGGAGGAGGTAACAGAAATGTCTGTACATATATGGAATGTCTTACATTCCATATATGAGTGAGAGGAAACAAGTAGATAGGAATTACTATCTGGAGTTAGACAAGAATTTTTCATGAAAAAATGATAAAACTTTTATTTTATTATTTTTTTTTTTAATTTTTTTTTTTCTTAAATTTAAAAATCTTTGATTCTTACATGCGTTCCCAAACATGAACCCCCCTTCCACCTCCCTCCCCACAACATCTCTCTGGGTCATCCCCATGCACCAGCCCCAAGCAAGCTGCACCCTACGTCAGACATGGACTGGCGATTCAATTCTTACATGACAGTATACATGTTATAATTCCCATTCTCCCTAATCATCCCACCCTCTCCCTCTCCCTCTGAGTCCAAAAGTCCGGTATACACATCTGTGTCTTTTTTCCTGTCTTGCATACAGGGTCGTCATTGCCATCTTCCTAAATTCCATATATATGTGTTAGTATACTGTATTGGTGTTTTTCTTTCTGGCTTACTTCACTCTGTATAATTGGCTCCAGTTTCACCCATCTCATCAAATTAACACAAAGTTATACTTGCTTATTAGACTGCTAAACCTGAGGTTGGTTAGCTTGTTTACTAATTTCAGTTCAAATAAATGGTTCTCAGTTCTAAGATTTTCATAAGACCATACATTTCTTAGTTTGCAAGGGGCTACTCCTTTTATTCCAGGCTGCCTAACATAGTATATCCCACATTCACTTTTTATGTCTTTAACTCACAAAATAGTTCATTCTGTGTCCTAGCCCACTCTCTCTTGATGGAAGAGGCAAAAAAAAAAACAAAAACCCCAAAACCAGCTATCCGCCCCCCCGCCCCGCCCCACCAAATAAGCTATTTCTGAATCTAGGTCTAAAGCAAACAGAATAGTTCTAAATGCTTACTCTTGCTATAAGATAGCTTAAGAAAAGTAGGTATCTATATGAACTTTGTAGGTCTCTGCACTGACTTTTTACTTGTTTAAAGATTTAAACTATCTAAGCTATTGTTTAAGGCCCTTCTTTCTAAAGTCTAAAAAAATATGCAAAATCTTTATGTTTGTTTTATTGTAGGCTAGGATATAATAAATTCATGATGCAATAGGGTTGATCTTTATGTACTGCACATATATTTTAGGTTTACATGGAATCTCTTATATATAAGCAATGGGTACAATGCATTTATTTTGTTGGACTGGAAGTGTCATTGAACTCTTTTTGGAGATTTTAGAGGTATAGAGTCTTTTGCTATGAATTTTGTCACCTGTTAAGTCCATTATAACCCTGGCATGGTGAAATATAATGTAATATATGACAATCTTTTTTACAACCAGTTTCCAATACATTGTGGATAAACAACTAAGACTATTTGTACTAAACCTCTAAACTAATTCAGTGAATCAGTTTACATCACTCTTTAAAAACTAGGAAAAAAAAAACAAACCCTTTCCAACATTAGAATAATTACGTAAATTGAGATAAAACCAATCAGTGGGTATTACATAACTCTTAAAAATAATAAGCTTTGAGGTTATAAAGTAACACTGAAAAATGCTTATGACAGAATATTGATTTAAAAAAAGCAAGCTGCAAAATTTTCAGTTTAGAAGGATTATAACTCTATAATACAAATAAGTATAATGAAAAAGACTTGGAGGAATAAATTTCACTAAAAGCAGGCATATTAGTATAACAGGGTTATAGGTAACCTTTTTTCCCTCTTTCCTAAATGTTTAAAATTTGTGTCAGTTTTTAGTAAAAACAACTATTATTAAAAAGCATCACTACATACGTAATATTTCACATGATACTGCTTTCTTAACTTTTGCAGGGCCCTCCCTTAAAATAATGGAAGTCAATGGCAGATAGGACAGAAAAAGATTACAACTACAACGGGCATAAAAACATTCTTAGTTACTTTGCTTAACCACTCTACCAAAAAGTTCTTCAAAGCAGAAGGTGATCAATGTATCTCTCAACCTACAGATGTAGATTACAGGAAGAGAAAGAAAATGCACCACCAAATATGAACAAATCTGATATAAGTGACCAGACTTCTGTTCTGTGGAACCAACAACAAAGACATTATTACATCTTCTTTCAGAGGGGATTCCCAGCTTTGTATACACATTAACTTGTAGCCATTCCATTTCTTGATATCCCTCAGTAATCAACAGAAAACTTTTCAGAGAGAAGATTTGAGAAAGAGAGTGAAGTCAACCAGTACATAAGAAAATAAAAATATAACTCTTAAGACTCTCTTTCTCTAGTCACTAAGTCATGTCCAACTCTTGCGACGCCATGGACTGCAGCCTGCCAGGCTCCTCTGTCCATGGGATTCTCCAGGCAAGAATACTCTTCAGTCTATCCTGTTATTAACCAATTTCAATAGCAATCTGCATATAACAGTCATTCAGTAAGAAGTGCTATCAAAAAGTAGAACAGAAAACATTCTGTTTTTAAGACTTCAGAATATTTCTAGTATTCAGAAATCAGAGCAGATTTAGAATGACAGCTAAAAATACTAGTGCACCTTCCCATCTGTATATTTACAGATATGTGTAAGAAAACATATTACCCTTTCAAGACATCCAGATTAATAAATTTAAAAAGCCAGAAGATAAAATTGATTATTACACACACACACACACACATATCATTTCTAATAAGGTTTAACTTGAACTCTCTTATCACCTTACCATAAGTGGCAAAAGTTCTTCTTTGCTGTTCAAACATAAAATCATTGATATGAGCTGGTTCAGCATATCCAGAAAGCATATTTCTAGGGGCAGCCATTTGCTGGGTTCTGAAGGGATTTTCTGGTCCAAACTGCAATGTTATGAGGAAAAAAACAATGAAAAAATTCTCAATAGAATGAGTAGAATTATTGCACAGTGTGTTTTCAACTCTAAATTATCAGGGGCCGATTAACCTATTTGCAGACTTGCTTCCCTCACATGATTCAGGACAACCAGTCAGTGGCTTGTTAGCACTGTTTGTCAGCCACTAGCACAGGAGAGCAATCAGCTCACTCTATATGCAGCTATTTAAGTTTAAATTAATTAAAATATTCAGTTCTACAGTCATTCTAGCCATATTCAAGAGCCCGACTGCCACATACAATTATTGATTACTACATTTTCACCATTGCAGGAAGTTCTATTTGACAGTATGGCTCCAGATAATTGAAACTCATTATAGTTTTGTCTAAACCATGATTTGGGGATTTTTGGAGTGGTGATATAATTAAAAAAACACACGTTTCTCTGCTACTTGATTATGAGTTTCTCAAAGGTGCAGACTTAGAACCCTCATACTTTCCATACTGTCTGGCATATAGAAAGCACTAATGAAGGAAAGATTAATCAGAGCCTGACGAGGGGAAGAAGACAGGAAATAGACAATAAAAGTAAACTGCTTGCAAAAGTCCCTAGGAAAAGACATTACAAATGTAAACACAACTTCTCCATTCTGAAAAGTCACACTATGAAAGTTACACAAAATAGTGCCATTATTACCTATTTGTTTACAATGTTTTGAGTTCCAGAATGGCTTTCCAAATGTTATTTAATTTGATGTATACACAAATTCTGGAAAGTTAGAGAGGTATTCTCTTTTTCATGTTAGAAATGAAAAAGAAAGTCAAGATGACATATCTTACCTGCCCAGAGTCAATAATTTGCTTAATGCTATTAATAAAGGTATTAGGAAAATTCAGTTCTTTTCAGTTTTAAAATAAAGTATAAAATGAACTTCCCACTTTGGAAACCACAGAACTATACAGGTCAACTGTTATGATGTTAGAACTGTCATGATGTTAGAAAGATTCTGATGTTAGAACATCTTAGGTCACTATCATGAGAAACCGCCTTTTCCATTATATACTTCCAGAGCCATAAATATAAACTACTGACCTTTTCTTAACCAGAATGCTGTGTTCTCTATGTATCAACATTATACTATGCACAGAAGTCTGAATTTAAAAGTTAGATTTGCCTTATAACTTTATATGCTTTAGAAGAAAATAAATTACTATAATATTCCTTTCTATTGACAGCTTCCATTTCTAGGTTTAAAATGATTCAATCTTAAGATATCTAATTTATAGATAAAGATTTTATTACTATTTATTCTAAATTAAAATGTAGGACAGGACAAGACTTCGCAGCCCATATTATTTCTTCCTATGCTGATAGGTGGAAATGCAGCGGGAAAAAAAAAAATTAAGATTGTGGAATGCTGGAAGTTACAGTTAACTTCATTTATTAAATTTATTATAAAAATAAGAACATTCATAAAATTAAAAATAATGAAACAACTTAAGTTTTCCAGATGATCTAATTGCTATAGCCAGGTAACATCTGCAAAGCAGCATGTGATATTTCTGGAGATAAAAAAAATTCTAAAACAATAAAAATCTCCATTGCCCATATCATTACTCCTATCACATATAATTAATTACCAGTCATTATGCTTGTAACTTCTGATTTGAAAAAGGAAAGTACATTTCCATAGTCTAATTTTATTAAGATTTTACAAAAAGAGAATAATTCTTCTACAGGTCATACATGTCAAACTGTCCATCTTTTACAAAAAAATTCTCAGTCTTAAGAACTATGATTTCCATAAGAATATAGATCCATATATTCCAGTAAAGTATATCTTGTGCTACTATTCTTTTTTTTTTTTTAATCAAACCATCTTATTGAGGGGCTTCAAGGAAGGGTTGAAAGGCTGAAAGGACAATTAGATCTGAAGTCCTACTCCTGGCTGGGATATGCCCAGCTTCATAGCCACTGAAAGCTGTGGTGCTGTTCTTAACACACTCTGAAAATTTAAATATGCTTGGACTTAACTTATATGCAGAGTACATCATGAGAAACGCTGGGCTGGAAGAAGCACAAGCTGGAATCAAGATTGCCGGGAGAAATATCAATAACTTCAGATATGTAGATGACACCACCCTTATGGAAGAAAGTGAAGAGGAACTAAAAAGCCTCTTGATGAAAGTGAAAGAGGAGAGTGAAAAAGTTGGCTTAAAGCTCAATTCAGAAAACGAAGATCATGGCATCTGGTCCCATCACTTCATGGGAAATAGATGGGGACAGTGGAAACAGTGTCAGAATTTATTTTTTTGGGCTCCAAAATCACTGCAGATGGTGACTGCAGCCAAGAAATTAAAAGATGCTTACTCCTTGGAAGGAAAGTTATAACCAACCTAGATAGCACATTGAAAAGCAGAGACATTATTTTGCCAACAAAGGTCCGTCTAGTCAAGGCTATGGTTTTTCCAGTAGTCATGTATGGACATGCGAGTTGGACTGTGAAGAAAGCTGAGTGCCGAAGAACTGATGCTTTTGAACTGTGGTGTTGGAGAAGACTCTTGAGAGTCCCTTGGACTGCAAGGAGATCCAACCAGTCCATTCTAAAGGAGATTAGCCCTGGGTGTTCATTGGAAGGACTGATGCTGAAGCTGAAACTCCAATACTTGGGCCACCTCATGCAAAGAGTTGACTCATTGGAAAAGACCCTGATGCTGGGAGGGATTGGGGGCAGGAGGAGAAGGGGACGACAGAGGATGAGATGGTTAGATGGCATCATGGACTCAATGGACATGAGTTTGGGTAAAGTCCGGGAGTTGGTGATGGACAGGGAGGCCTGGCGTGCTGCGATTCATGGGGTTGCAAAGAGTCGGACACGACTGAGCGACTGAACTGAACTGCACTGAAGCTGTGACAACAACAGTGACAAAATCTTCCACTGATACAGGCAGCTGCCTGGGGTAGGATTCATCAACTTCTAGCTCTCCTTAACTTTCTGGTTACTGGCAGCCATCAGAGCTGATCTCAAAGATATCAAATGTCAACAGAAGAAGGCAGAGAATGTTATTCAGCAGGGCTCAGCTCTTACCAATTATTCTCCCAGATGTTCCTGTTCTGTGTGAATATGCAACTCTTAATTCTGGGTTAGCCATTAAAAAATAAAACAATGCCTATTTAAAAATATACAAAATTGATTTCTAAATGCTTCTTTTCAATTTTTGGTAGTTAACCAAGTTTAAGTGTAAATATACATTCAAATGATTTTTAAAAATAGATATTCAAGTTAATTAGGTATGAGTATTCAATAGTTTTCAGCTCAGATAATACTGAAGTACATTGTTCAGTTGCTCAGTTGTGTCCGCCTCTTTGCGACCCCATGGACTATATAGCACACCAGGCTTTCCGGTCCTTCATTATCTCTCAGAGTTTGCTCAAACTCATGTCCATTGAATCAGTGATGCCATCCAACCATCTCATCCTCTGTTGCTCCCTTCTCCTCCTGGCCTCAATCTTTCCTAGCATCAGTACAGAAGTACACTGTAGTCAACTGCAATTGTAAATCTCCCATATAAAATATACATATTTAAGTATTAATTTAGCCATTGTACCAAAAAAGAAAATGTTTCTGAGGTAAGCAAGCTTTCATTTGAGTGAAGCAGTGCTTTATTTATAAACTTAGGAGAAAAGCATTTTTAATTTAAGGCATTAGTTGATATATCTAAGAGACCATGTATTATAAGGCAGTGGTTCTCACGTTTTTAGCAGGCAGAGTACTTGAGGGTTGACGCCTGAGTAGTATGGGGCTTCCCAGGTGGTGCTAGAGGTGAAGAACCCATGTAGGAGACTAAGAGACATGGATTTGATCCCTGGGTCGGGAAGATGCCCTGGGGGAGGGCATGGCAACCCACTCCAGTATTCTTGCCTGGAGAATCTCATGGACAGAGGAGCCTGGAGGGTTATGGCTTACACGGTCACAAAGAGTTGGACATGACTGAAGTGACTTGGCATGTATGCCTTAGTAGTATATCATAACATCACAGGAATTAAGAAATTTCATTAAGTAAAAATTGACTATATGAAATAAAACCATAAGTTCACATATAGGGAAAAAACCCCTAAATTATTGAACAAGTAATTATTCTTAGATTGTTGCTAAGTTTTTCATGAATATTTATTGCAGTAATCAATGTATAAAACATTTATAAACAATTTTAAGGTGAGAAGAGTATATTATTATTTTCTACAATTTTGGAAAAGATCACCGCAATTCAATTTTATTGGCAAAATACCTCAATCTTGTAAGACATAAGCACAGTTTAAATATTACAATAGCATATTTTATTACTGGTTCTATGACCTTGAACCTCAGTTTCCTCATCTGTAAAATGAAAGTTCTCATCTATCTGACTTCTGAAGTCCATTCTAACATTAATATTTATAGCAGCCCTTCTGGTCAGATCTTAAACAGTAACTGGCATTTCCCCCCTCTAAACTTTTATATTTCTTCTATTCTTAAAAGTAGTGTTATTTTAAGGAGTCTGAAATTCTCTCTGAGGCTTATGGGCTTTATATAAATCTAGAGAAGCTAACAAATATACTTTTCTCTAAGTGGATCCAAAATAAAATAGCAATTCGTTGATTTATAATAGTCAAAACTGCAGACTACACTGTGGCCTTCTAAATGGTCTCATAGTTATGGAGTGATTGTTAAGAATGATCAAATCCCCAAATATGGCACCTGCAGGCAGTATAATCTCACAGTTAAATTCCTCACTCTAAAACAGGGATACAAGTACTTCATAGGGTTGTAGAGAGGGCTAAAGGAGAAAAGGCATACAAATCCTTCAGGGCGGTACCTGCCGTAGAGTAGTAAGTGGTTGTTTTATTTCATTAGTCTCCATCCCTGTTCTTTTCCATCATGCAAATCTTTAAAATAAATCTTCCTAAAAATTAATCTATTAAATCAAGACCAAACTCGCTACCTTGGCCCCCAGACCCTGTGCAATACCTTCTGTACAAAGTGCTATTCTAGTCTTAGTCTGTTCTCCCCTACTAATAATGACTAAAACACTACTGTTCTTTCTGTTTTGTGATTTGGCTCATGCTGTTCCCTTCTGCCTAGAACCTTACCTCTAAAGCCCTCCCTAGCCAAATGTCAATAATGTTAACATAAACAATAATAAAGGCTATAATTTATTAAATGCTTATTATTCTGTGCCAGAGAGTCTCCTAAGCACAACATATATTACCTCATTTATCTTTATAATTTAGTAAACAGAAATAATCTTCATTTTACCTATGAAAAAAATAAGATAATTTGAGATCACAAAAGAGCTAATAAATGGCCTGTGTAGCCCCACATCTCATGTTGTTAACCTGGACTGCATTGGTCATTAAAAAAAAATTGCTAGTTAACACACACTATAGAAAATAGTCTGGTTTCTCTCTCTCTCTCTCTTTTTTTTTCCTTAAAGACAAAACAAAACAAAAAAACATGTGGCATATCCTCTCTGGTAAACACTAGCATGAGGAAAGGGATTAAATCTTGTTTCTAATGATGGATTTTCAAATCATGAGAACTTGAATTTCATCTAGGAAAGCTCTGGTAACACTTTCCAGACTTTGGCAAGTTATTCAGATTCTAGTCAAAAAGTTCAAAGTCAGTAATTTATGTCACAGACAATTTCTTTGTAAAACTGTAATTTTTCTTCACTTTTCAGTCTCATCACTCTTTTCTTAAATTATTGACAATAAGCATTGAAATGTCGCTAACATAAACCAGTTGATACATCTAATAGGTTCCCTAACGGTAGGGTGGGGGGAGAACAAAAGATTAAAGGACTGATAACCCCAAAACAAGAATGATAAACCTACTGTCTTGTTCATAGCATCCCCAATTTTTTGACCTTTTGAATTTTTCTTGAAAAATAATCATACAGCAATAGTTAGTTATGTACAGGATCTAAAAATTTAAGAAAAACAGGCTTTATAGAAAATACACTAACATAAGAATGTCACACATCATGTCACTTTCAAATTTTCTCATTTTCTGAATTCAGTGGCTTAAACTGAAGTACTTTACATTTAAAAAAACACATATATAAAATAAAAACATATATATAATATACTACCTTTCTTTAAAGCACCAGCTAAAATGGTGCCAAGAGCTAGGAAACAGCCTATAATTTAACAGGTATAAGGATTTAAGAAATAATGGAATAAAATACAATTGTACCACTCTCAAGAGCATGAGAATGAAATTTTTGCTTATTGCACACTTAAGAGAATAGCTAGAGACTAGCACTGACATCCTGGGCTGCACTATACAGCGCCTCTGCCAAATTTCAAGTGACTACAGAAACCTAAGCAGGCAAAAATTAATGAAATATCAAAAAAAAAAAAAAGGGCAATGGCTATATGCCAAAAAATGAATAAACATTAAAAAGTACTTTTTTCTCCACCAGGATCAATAAGATACAGCTCCTCATCTCTATCTTTAAAGTGCTCTGAAAGATCCTGCTACTGAACTGGTATTATTATTACTTTTTATAATGATCTTTTTCTGACATCTGTATTTTATCAATTAAGCACTCTTCTCCTTTTTAAAGGCTAAATATCTAGAAATCTAATCTTTTCTACAAAGGCTTTCCGACAATTTTCACTATTTCTGTTTTTTTTTTTTCTACAGCTTTTTTAGTGCTTCCATCACCATTTATCATCAAGAAAAAGAATTCATAAGATGTCTGACTCAGAGCAAGCAATAAACAGTGTGACTATTTTTGAGCCATGACCACGTCAGCATGGCATCTCTTTTTACTGTTTAACACAGCAGCATTTGTCACTAGATGTTTCATAATATACTATGCATTAATGATGCTAATCAACCAAAATTTTTTCCCTCATGGTTAACTTGTAACACTCCCTTATCAACACTGATAGGAAGATGTTAACCAAGTCTGCATCTAAGAATTAGATATATCCTTACAAAAGTGTACTATTTAACTTTTGGAGAATAGAAGGATGTATTTTCCCTTCTTTTTAAAATTGAGATATAAGTAACATATAACAGGAGATATTTTCAGACAGTTTAAATGGTATACTTTCATGAGAAAACTCTGAAAAATTCACCAACTGTTTATGTACCTAAGTATGGGCTTCCCAGGTGGCTCAGTGGTAAAGAATCCACCTGCTAAGCAGGAGATGTGGGTTCGTTCCCTAGGTCAGGGATCCTCTAGATAAAGAAACAGCAACCCACTCTAGTATTATTGCCTGGGAAATCCAATGGACAGAGGAGCCTAGTGGGCTACAGTCCATGGGGTCACAAAAGAGCTGGCTTAGCCACTAAAACAACAACAATTTAAATACTTCAGCAAAACACACTCTTAATCTAATACATTTTCTTACCTCAGGAGCAAACATGGTCTCATAGGTGGGATTATACTGAACCTCTTTGACAGCAGGGTCAAGGTGAACTCCAGTCTCCAAATCTTCCTATAAGAAAACCAAATGAACATTAAAGATATGACAAGTAATTACTATTTTTAGAAATTACATTAAGGTCACACTAGCCATCTTAACACAAATTTTAAGATTACACTAGTACTTTATGATTAATCATTCTAATAATCAAGGGCTAATAAAAGTATATAATGTAAAGTTATAAGGGTTAGAATGCATAACAAAACATTTTTCCTTCCAAAGCACTATCTCATCTGAACAAATTAAAATTTCTAAATAAGTCAATGCCACTCAAAGCTTTAAAGTAAGAGAGTCCAAAAGAGAGTCCTTTTTTATTAACTCAAAACATCTGATCTTCTGGTTCCAAATTCAAGAGAAGCACACCTTCTTTATTCAGCACGCCTTATTAGGTATGTACTTTGATGGACTTGGTTAGGGACTGCAGAGGAAATAGAAGGAGGTGTCAGGGCCCAAAACTTCTAAATCTAATAATCTATGTGTTATTATCTATGTCAACTCTTATATTCATCCTCCAACTTAATGAACATAAAAATCTCATCTCCACCAGAGAATCACTGGTAGTTTATCTTATGTAACCCCACCACATGAACAATTATAAATTACAATTTTCTAACCTGGATCTCTTCCCTGAACTCCAGGGATTTATATATATGAGCTTCAACGCAACGTCTTTTCTCCCAGGATGTCTAATAGATATTTCAAACTTAATATATTCAAAAAGGGAACCTCTGGTTGCTCCTTCCTTAGAGACTCCTGCTGCTGCTGCTGTGGCTGTTACTTCAGTCGTGTCCGTCTCTTTGTGACCCATGGACTGTAGCCCACCAGGCTCCTCTGTCCATGGGATTCTCTAGGCAAGAATACTGGAGTGGGCTGCCATTTCCTTCTCCAGTGACTCCTTCTAGCCTTCTCTAAGTGGACCATAATTCTACCCTTACATCTGTTCAGGTGAAAATCGCCAGAGTTATCCTCGACTCCTTTCTTTCACATTGTACATCCAACCCATCAGCAAACCCTCTATCTTCTCAGGACACCTAGAGTTCACCCACTTTTCAAAGTCCTCTTTCACTATCACCTCAGTCCAACTTATCTCCTTGCACCTGGATTATTGTAATACCCTCTGAACTAGTCCCTGCTTCTGCCCTTGTCCACCCACACCTCACTCCATAAAGAGGCCAGTGTGAGTCTTTTAAAGTATTAGTCAGGTTATGTTACTCTTTCACTCTTAAACCCTCTGGTAGCTTCCCCGCTTAGGGTAAGAGCTGAATGAAGGCCTGCAGGGCTCGTTACCAAGTTGTCCTCAGAAAGTATGGCTCCCAAGGGTAGTTTTTTATAGGGCACTGCTGTCTTCCTCGATTGTCCTGTCTCAAGCATTTACTATTAAAATGTGCTATCGCTACATGTTTTATTTACATATCAAACATGTTATAAACAAATTTCCTTTAATTAGGGCATTCAAGTTATATTTTGAAATTTTTAAGGATGTTATATATCATATATGATTTACATTTCAGTAAAGCTGAAATTACAAAATTGCCATCATAAAATGAAAAAGTTTGAATCTAAGTGGTTGAGAATTTACCCTCCATAATCTGTCCTTTCTCCTTACCAACTCTGTCTTCACCTAGCTCTGTGCATGTGCTCACTTTACTCCAGACTCGCTGGCTCATGTGTTATTCCTGGAATTCACCAAAAGGCAATCCTGTTTCAGGGTCTCCGCACCTAACTCTTCCCTCTTCTTGCGATGTTCTTTTTCTGGATAGCCACACAACTGTGCTCTCTCCTTTCAGGTCTCCATACGGTTTTTCTATTTTCCCTTTACCCTGCTTTATTTTTCTCCATTATATTTATCACCACCTGACATATTTATTGTCTACTTCCCTCTATTAAAGTATAAGCTACAGAAGTTGGACTTTGTATACACAAATGTGCCCTTAGCCCCTAGAACTATCCCTAACATACCACCATCTTTATTCTGCTGGCCTCTTGCTGATGTAGGATACATCTGTCAACATAATGCAAAGATAATACAAAACAGTATGGCAAATTTTGCAGGACAGGTAGGATATCATGAAGTTGACAGTGATGCTGGAGAAGCAGTGTCACAGACAAATGAAGATCTGGTAGGGCCAGACCAGTTAATGACCAAAGGTAGAAACCTGACGGGAAAATAATACTATAGGCAGTTATGGTTCCAGAATTTTGTCACTATTAAAACACCCTTCACCAAAGCAGGCAACTTAGTTCCTCGACTTCACAAAGATACAGTCCAGTCCGACTCCCTTAAACATCCTTCCTCTCTGTTTCAAAATCGTCTACATCTTTATCTTATCCTTTCTCTTGACTTCAATCTCCACCCCCAATTTTTATCTGCAGTCTTGACCACACCTGACCTCTGTATCCACATACTTAACAGCCTATTGAAATTCATTATATGGATATTTCACAGCATCAAACACTTCACTGTGTCCAAAACAGAAGATACTCTTCCCTCAACTCTGCTGTCACACACTAACAAAGCAGGCACTGAGTCTTACTGATTCTACCCCTGAAACATTTCTCCAGCAACCCTATTCCCAATCTCCATTCTCTACCTCTTAATGCACACTTCATCATATCTTGCCTGGTCTAATACATCCTTATCTGCTTTAATGTGCCCCATTTTTGGCTTATTAGACGAATTGCTGATTTTTTAAAATACCAAGCACTTTCATGTTTTCTGTGCTGTTGGCAATGTTACTTTGGTCCTTGTGCATTTCCCTTCATTATCTGATACTATGTCATTTTCTTTTCCCTGATACTTTCTCTCCTCTTGGCCCAGGAAAAATGTTTTTCATCCACAGTTCAAGAGATGTTGCTCGTAACTCCTAATAGACCTTGTAATATATTATTTGTTGCACATGACTTTTACTTATATTTTATATCCTTACTGCCTAGTAGAATGCAGGGCATTAAGTCCATGTTCAATAAATATTAGTTAAATGGAAACAAATGACAAATCCATAGACAATTAGAAGATGAAGGCTGACCAAAGATCACTGAAATTCTGCATTTATGTCACAAAAAACCTTGGCCAGAGCAATTTTGGTAATGGGGTGAAGTATGGAGA
Organism: Capra hircus; assembly: GCF_001704415.2. NCBI lineage: Eukaryota > Metazoa > Chordata > Mammalia > Artiodactyla > Bovidae > Capra > Capra hircus. Next base: position 27,333,233 of record NC_030816.1, read on the forward strand.
GCCTGTTGCAAGGGGAATTGGTATAACTGAAGATTTAGGGGAAAAAAAAAAAAAAGACAGTAAAATTTTTGCTCTTTCAAGACATCTGGCAGTAAATAAGAGATGAGGAGCCAGACTGAAGGATTTTGATGGTAAAATTCTGTTTCTTTCCTTTTTAAAGAAAAGGCTAAGCCAAAGATTCAGTCAATCATTAGCTAGAGGAAAGGCACAAGTAGGGAGAAACACATGATAAGAATGAGGGAATAATCACAGAGCTATGGTCATTCTGGAAGAGGGGTGGGAAAGGAGTGAATCTGGGAAAGAGCCAATTAGCCTCTGAAAAGAGGAGGAGATGAAATAGAGACTACAGTAACAAGAGTGAATGATGGGTGATAGATGTTTGGAGTTGGTGGGAGATTTTGGGAGTCACAGATGATCTTTTAATTTTCTTCATGTAGTTAGGAACATAGACATCTTCAAAAAACAAGGGCAGTATCTGGATTCACTTATTCGTTCAGTAAATACTGCCTGAGTGCCTACTACGTGTCAGACACTGTTCTAGGCTCTGTAGAAACAGACATAGCTCCCTGTCCTTATACAGCTTATATTCTAATGTGGAAGACAGACAATAACTGATATAGTAAAGAAGTGACTTTGCTAGAAGAGGGTAAGTGCTATAAAAAGGAGCACTTAACAACATCAGTGCCAAGACCAGGGTAGACACAGTATGTCACATAATCCTTACAACACTTTTGTGAAGTAGTAGCAAGCTTAAGGGGAGAAGGCAATGGCACCCCACTCCAGTACTCTTGCCTGGAAAATCCCATGGAGAGAGGAGCCTGGTAGGCTGCAATCCATGAGGTCGCTAAGAGTCGGACACGACTGAAGCGACTTAGCAGCAGCAGCAGCAAGCTTAAGTCACTGACCCCAAGGTACCAACAGAGTAAGTAAGAAAAGGAAAAAGTTAAAGTAGCCACAATGAACAATGTTAAAGATACCTAATTAGCAGCAAACAAACAAAAATCACTGGCATGGTATGGGTCAGGGTTTTTAGTTATAAGCAAGTGAAACGCTCACAGGCTGATTAAACTATATTGAATCCTTTTGAGTTTCTCTTGGAATTCTCAAGGGTGGAGAATTAGCTTGGGGGAACAGGCGCCAAAACAGGGTTAAGTATATAGATGGAATCATAATTCAAAATCAATCATATCTCAAAACCAGTCCAGTGAGGACAAAAGGTCACTGTTACCACACATGATCACTAAACATGATCACTGGATGCTGTGATCGAGACTTCTGGTTGAAGGAACTAGACTATGCTGGTCACCACTGGTCGCCACGTAAAATGTTCTTTCTTTGCTTCCTCATGGATTAGCTTTAGAATAGAATTTAGGTGGGTGCATCTGTCTGTCTCAGCCCAAATCACAGCCCTAAGCCTTAGCCAACAGGGAGCTGGGAGAATGAGAATCTGGGTTTTCAGCTTCTGAGGCAGGGAAGGGTGTTAAGACTACAAAGGAAGGGAGCTCTGAAGCTGGGCCACCTACTTACGTGATACATATACATTACCCCAGAAAGCATACCCAAATCTTCATTGACTATAGAGAGTACATAGGGCTTAGCATCAAAACACAATACCATAAAGTTAAGCTGCATAAAAATGAAATTAAATTCTTTTCTCTCTTAATATTCAACTTATGATGATAAACTGCTTAAAAGAACAAGAGGCTTAGCCACATTCATACCTCCCCAGTGATTTTTTTTTTAGAAAACAGTTGCTAGAACCAGTTTATAATGTGATTTACGAGATCTTTCTGATTAAGGGTACTTTAAATATTCTAAATTTGAATTACTTTAAACAGAGTACCACGAGACATCAAGTTTTAAACACAAAATACAATTTAAAAAGAACTACTTTTAAGAAGCAACAGTGGCAACTAATAAAAAATATAAACAGGTCCCAGTCTCTGGTTCCTGCTAATAAAATTACAGAACAAACTGAAAAACTCTTCAGAAACTTATTATTAATAAGAGTTATTAATTTTACATTTAATTAGAAAAACTTGGACAACATCACAACTTTGTATTAATACCCACGAGGAGTTCAGTAACAATTAGGCATGCAATTGAAATTAGCAGAGAATTACAAAGGATTTCTATTCAGCTTCAATTATCCATGAAAATTAAAGTGCAGTAAGTGAAGGGCACCCTATGGGTCAAATAAGTTTAAACAAGTTATCTTTTGTTAATTCAAAGTAATTTGAGAATAAAGTTAAATATTATCTACATTTTAGTGTTTTTCACGTTTCTTAGCTGTTATACAAATAAGAAAATGGATGCAAAAGCACTTTGTAAACTATAAAGTAAGACATAAATATTAACCATTGTTACAGACTATCAATTTATGTCATAGGTTTTTGTCCCCAGAAAGTGAAAATGAATAGACTTCTAAAATGGGAGCTTAAGTGGCTGAGATAAAATAACAGAAATTCATATGAAGATACCTTTTGAGTTTTGCCCTTAAAAAAATAGAGAGGAAAAAGACTATAATAAAAGATAAAATGTTTCTATTTCTAAAAAATTTGGCCCAGGGTTATGAGTACAATTTCATAATTTTCAAATCTGGGGGTTTTATAGTTATCTTTTTGTGTCTGATTAGCTTAGATGCATTGTGGTCAGAGAATGTGATTATGATTTAAAATGTACTGAGATTTATTTTATGGTGTAGTACATGGGGTAGCAAACTACAATCATTGGGCCAAGTCTAGCCCACAGTCTGTTTCCGTATCAACAAGCTAAGTGAATGTAAGATATTTACATTTTAAAGGGTTGTTTTAAAGAAGAATAATGGAAGGACAGACAGTAAGACGTGACAAAGACTGTATGTGGCCAGCATGTTATATGTGAGTCACTCAGTTGTGTCCGACTCTTTGCCACCCCATGGACTACAGCCCACTAGGCTGGAATTCTCCAAGCCCACTTGGAATTCTCCAGGCAAGAATACTGGAGTGGGTAGCCATTCCCTTCTCCAGGGGATCTTCCAAGGATTGAACCTAGGTCTCCTGAATCACAGGCGAGTTCTTTAACATCTGAACCAACAGGGAAGCTCAGTGGCCAGCACAGCCCAAAATATTTACCATTTGGCCCTTAACCAATCCTTGGCCTAGTATATGGTCAGTTTTTTAAAAATGTTTTATTAGTGCTTAAAACAATTTTCTACATTGAGTGCTATGTCCTTTGTACCCTTTAGATACAGTTTCCTAATTTTGTTGTTTGAATTTTCTATATCATTACTGATATTGTTTTGCTTATCCTATCAATTATTGAAAGAGGTATATTAAAATCTTTTGCTATAATTGTAAACTTGTCAATTTCTCTCATAGTTATAAAAATTTTTGCTTAAATATTTTGAGCTTTCTACATTATTGTGTGCTAAATTGCTTCAGTCATGTTTGACTCTTTGAGACCCTATGGACTGTAGACCACCAGGCCCTTCTGTCCATGGGATTCTCCAGGCAAAAATACTGGAGTGGGTTGCCATGCATTCCTCCAGGGGATCTTCCCACCCCAGGAATCAAACACATGTCTCTTATGTCTCCTACATTGGCAGGAGGGTTCTTTACTAGCACTACCATTATATGCACATAAATTTAAAATTGTTATATACCCTTTTGTGAATTGAGCCTTGAATCATTATGAAGTGATCCTTTTTCCATTTTAAGTCTATCTTATTGACCCTAATATAACCAATGCCATTTTCTTTTGCTTGGAATTTGCCTGATATACCATTATGAAAGTAGTAAGATCAGTCAAAAAATTAAATAATGGAAAAAACCCCACAATTTATTATTATACTAGCATAAAAATAAGATGCACCTAGAAATCTCTGTGGGGATTCCTAGGTGGTGCAGTGGTAAAGAATCCGCCTGCCAATGCAGGAGATGCATGCGACGCAGGTTTAATCCCTGGGTCAGGAAGATCCCCTGGAGTAGAAAACAGCAACCCACTATTCCACAGAGAAGCCTAGTGGGCTACAGTCCACGGGGTCACCAAGAGTTGGACACCACTGAGTGACTGAGCACACACACAGAAATCTCTGCAACGAAACTGTTCAAGATATTGATGCAGGAAATTATAAACTTTCAAAGAAATTAAAAATCTAAAGACCTAAATGAATGAGTAGACAGAATACTGTCTTCAAACTGATCTATCATTCAATCCAATCCCAAACAATATCCCACTTGGATGTTAGCAGAACTTACAAGTTAATTACAGAACTTGTAAGAACTTACAAGTTAATTATAAACCATATGTATAATTTGACATTCGTGAATAACAAAAAATGGATAGAGGTGAGGGGGTAGAACAACCTACAAAGATCAAAGCCATATTATTAAAAATATTCACACCATATACAAAACTTAATTCCATGGATTTATGGCTTAAATGTAAAAGCAAAAATATAGTGCTTTCAAAAGAAAAATAGGAGCATATTTTTATGGCTTTGGTAAAAGAATTTCTCCAACAAGGAAAATCTGTGGCTTGTTATTTCTCCATAACAAGACACAAATTTGCAACATACATAATTGGCACAATATCCGGAATATATAAAGATCTCCTACACATCAGAAGGAAAAGACAACCCAATAGTAACTTCAAAAATAAAAACACTAATAAGATATATGAACTCTCATTAGTGTTTAGTGATATGGATTAAAAAACATTGCATAAGTTCATACTTTGCCAAAATGTTTACTATTAGTCACAACTTGACAATTACAAATCAATGTATTTGTATGCTTCACATCTTTTCCTCTGGATATTTTTCCACCATTAAATTTACTAGGTATAAGCTTTTTTTAAATAAAGCTTATTAACAAACAAGTGATGATCAATATCCCTTACTCTCATAGACTCTGGAGCCCTGAGGGGTTTAGCCCCAGCCCCATTTCTAATGGACCTCTGATACTTTATTCAGTCTTTTCTCCTGGATTATCTTACTCGTAACTTGAAGTGATTGAGCTGAGTTCTATAGATGTCCCCACACTCCCACCCATTGGGTATACACTGAATCTCAATGTATGTACTTTTTCAAGACTTTGTTTTTCACTTATTCTTTCATTCCTTTACTCACCCTATCTATCTCTCATAATTTTGTATACGAGGCATTGAGAACATGAAAACAAATATACACAACAACCTCAGGTCTCTAGGGTCTGGTCCAGAGGAAAGAAAAAAATTAACAAATCACAGCAATGTGGCAAATGCTATATATACCACTGAAGTGTGGGAAGGGGGTTGAGGTAGACAGAGGAGGAGACATGCGCTGAGCCTGAGCAACAGCAGAGCTTTGGGGGTGGGAAAGAAGGAGGCACGAAGCAAGGGACTTCCCGGCAGAGAGACCAGTGTGAGCAAAGTCTTGAGGGGGATAAAAGAAAATAGACTTTGCGGACTTTGTGGAGAGGTCATCATGGGAGAATGGCAGGCCTCATATGTTATTAATACATAAGGAACTTAGAAATTACTGGGCAGGCAAGAAAGTGTCTTTGGCAAGGAAGTGATATGATAACACTGGAATTTAGAAACTCATTTTGAGTGCATTGTGAAGGGAAACCCGGGGTATGGAGCTGGGAGACAAGAAAGAAGGAAGTAGAAAGTCCAGTTAGAAAGTTATTATAATTGTCTTGAAGAAAAATTATAAAATTATAAGAATCTGAACAGTGGTAGCAGAAAAGGAAAGAGAGATTTGATAAATAACATAGGCACTATTGAGTAATGGTTCCTTTTCATTACCAGGACCTATTACCCAAGAGTAGGAATTCAGAGAGAAAGAAAAGTCAAGAATGACACTTGAGAGAAGTGAGGAAGATATAAAGTAGGCTGCATCTGTAAAAATAGAGAAGTAGAAATTGATTTGAAAGAAATTAATGAAACAGACATGTTAGAACCATTTGATTGATGAGCTTCAGGGGCTAAGGAAGAAGGAAAAGGAAGACCCCTCTGTTCTAAAGCATAGGTTGTGGAATCATTAATTCAAATGGGAAAAATAAGTAAAGCAGATTCTGAGGGAAAGAAAATGCTCATATTTTAACACATTGGATTGGAGGTGACTGAGAGCCATCCTGGGAGAGAGGTTAATAGTTCTGAAGCTAGCAAGGAGTTTAGAATGGATAAGGATAGTGTGCCTGGCACATGATTTATGAGATAATTACTAATGTTATCCCCTACTTTACAGATGAGAAAAAGTTAGACACGGAGCACTTAAATAATTTATCCAAGGTCACAATTCGGGTAACTCATGGAGGTAGGATTTGAATTCTGGCAGTCTTGATACCAGAGTCTGTGCAAACCATTTTGGTATTCACCTGTGAGTCATCAGAAGTACTGCAGGTTGAAGGCCTGGAGAATATGAGGGATGCAAAACAGACTAAGGAGTCTCAGGAAACATCCATATTGAAAGGGAGGGCAAAAGAACAGGAAAAAGAAGGCTGAGGATAGACCCACTGAAGCCAGAGGGAGAGAAAGTTTCCAAGGAGAACTATTTAATAGTGTCACTTGATGCACATACTCAAGACGACAGAACTTGACAACTGGGAGCCTAGTGACATTACTCAGAGAGAGTAAGTTTCCCAAGAAGCTAGGGCAAGGCTGCATTGAGTTGAGGAGAAAGTGAGATAAAGTGGGAGAGCTCCAAAAAGCTGAGTTGTGAAGAGAATAAAGACTCAGGAGGCTTCTGGAGGAGTGTAAGTTTGAGGAGTTTGTTCTGTTATAAAAACAGGATTCTAAGTATTCTTTCATACTTGATGTCCCTTTAAAAAGTAAAATCCATAAATAGCTCACTAAAAATCTGTAAGAGACTTAAGCTGTAGTACCTCACTTGGGAACATCATAATTAGAAAGGAGTTTTTGCCTCCCCTCACCACATCCTGAGCTCCTGATTCACCCCCATTAGGCTCTACTGGACCAGTACTACCAACTGGTAGATGCTCTCCTCCAGCTCCAGACACAGACACGTTTCCTCAGTTCTTCAAAGACACTCATCTCGCTGTCATCTCAAGGTTTGCTACCTCCTTTTGCTGGGAAACACTTGCCTTATTGTGCACTTGGCTGCTGCTGCTGCTAAGTCACTTCAGTCGTGTCCGACTCTGTGCGACCCCATAGACGGCAGCCCACCAGGCTCCGCCGTCCCTGGAATTCTCCAGGCAAGAAATCTGGAGTGGGTTGCCATTTCCTTCTCCAATGCATGAAAGTGAAAAGTGAAAGTGAAGTCACTCAGTGAAGTGAAGTGAAAGTGAAGTCACTCAGTGAAGTGAAGTGAAGTGAAAGTGAAGTCACTCAGTCGTGTCTGATCCTCTGGCACTTGGCTGGCTGTTTCCTATTCCTCAAAGCCACTTTTTCAAGAAGACTTCCCTAAACAATCTAGAGAAGTCAGGCTCCTACCTTATTCTCTATTACAGAACTCTATTTCATGGAGTCCTGTTTTTTTTCCTTCACAGCACTCTACCCACTCTGTAACCACTTCATTTGTTCACATTTTACTGGCTGCTTTTTCCACTAAAACTAACGCATCAAGGTATCAAAGATGTCTGGCTCATTGGCCTCTGTGTCTTCAGCTCTTAGAACAGTTCCTGGGAAGTAACATGTGTTCAACAAGCACTTGTTAAAGGAACTGTATAACCCAATTTCTTCCTCTTCCTCAGTTGGGATCATGCACACTATTTCTTAAATTCAAGGTCTTTTCTCACGGCCTTGCCTTATATATGCACTTTTATTAGATACCAAGCTTTATTTCGTCACAATAATCCTCTCATCTATGTAGGTGCTTTAAAAATTATACCTCCATTGTACAGGTGAGGAGACTGAGGAGGCTGTATAACTTGCCTAAGTTCAAACAAGTGGTGGAGCCGGGATCAGATTCTAGTTCTGACTTCAAAAACAAAACAAAGCCAGGCCGCTGCTCATTTAAAGCGAGGGCACGCACTCTAGTCTGGGAAGTTCTGATTTAGGTTTGTTTATGTTGTTACACCTGGAGAAGGCAATGGCAACCCACTCCAGTACTCTTGCCTGGAAAATCCCATGGACGGAGGACCCTGGTAGGCTGAAGTCCATCGGGTCGCGAAGAGTCGGACACGACTGAGCGACTTCACTTTCATTTTCATGCATTGGAGAAGGAAACGGCAACCCACTCCAGTGTTTTCGCCTGGAGAATCTCAGGGACGGCGGAGCCTGGTGGGCTGCCGTCTATGGGGTCGCACAGAGTCGGACACGACTGAAGCGACTTAGCAGCAGCAGCAGCATGTTGTTACACCTACTCTAATCAGGACACATCCTAATCCAGAAATTCAAATTTCACCCCCTCTTCCTGACTACGGGAGCCAAGAGCAGGGAGTGGAGGACTGTTCTGAACTTCCAATTCCCAGCTTCTCCCGAGAAAGACCTACAGAGGGAGAAGAATCCAAGCGTTAGCCACTCACCTGTCAGGACCGAAGAACAGGTAACCCGGGTTCTAACAAGTGATTGTCGGATTTTGGAGGGGAAACCGACAATTCCCGCCGCGCACCAGTGCCAAAGCACTTACCTTAACTGCCACCTCCGGAGCGGAGTCCACTGCCACTGCCAGAGAGGGCTTATCCGAAGACGATTTAGTTAAGTGCATGAGGGAATCCGCGGCGGGCAAGGAACACCGCCCGCCCTCACTGTCCGAGTCCGATTCGGACCCTGAACCCGAACCATAAGAAGCAGCGAGAGCTGCAATCGCAGCCGACATGACGGCAACAGACAATCTGTGAAGACCAGGCCCTGGCGGAAGAAGGAGCAGCTTTAGGTCCTGACAGATTGCAGTAATAGACATTATTTAGTTCCTCTCCAGAGAAACCATTTACATTTTCAAACAATCAACACAGTCGTTGAACTAGTATTAGAATAAGTACAATGGAACTCGGGATTTGGAAATATTTACCTAGGGAAACAGAGGCTATTATAATGGTTTACAACTTTCGGGACCTATGTGACTACATTAAAGACTACGAGTTCCGAAATACCTTGAGGCCGCCAAGTGCTACACTCCCGGCGTGCAGCGCGGCGGGAAGCGGAAGAAGCACGATGGGGATTGTAGTTTGGAGCGAGGGGCGGGGCGGGGCAGGCAGGCCCCTCTTTGACCCCGCCCCTGAATGGTTGGTTCATTCAATTGGCTATCATCTTCCCTCATTCCCCGGCCAAGCACTGTTCTCTCCGTCCCCCTCCCCCAAACTGAGGATTGGGCAATACCATATAAGCCTCAGGAAAGGGGGGAAAGAGCGATATTCATTCCCCCAGTTTTGGGTGAGTGGGTGGGGGCTGAGTTTCCCACCACAGCTGCACCTGGGCACTGAGAGCTGAAGAGGAAAGTGAGAATCTTAAGTGGGAAGACGTTGACTGACGGGGAATAGCTCCGGGTGGGAAAGATGGGGGATTAGGTGGCGAGAGTCCAGCGGTTCCCCCCTGCTTCAGGCGCGGGTCTCCGCGTCCGGTTGTGGAGCGTCGCGAAAGAGGAGGGGGCGGGTGGGGGGCGGCGGCGGCGGCGGCGACTCACGGTGTTGTTCGCTCGCGCGTCGAGCACACGGTGGGTCCGGTGACTGGCGGACGTCGCAGGCGGCGTTCCCCGTGGCCCGGTACCTCGGCCACTGCCCACAGCGGGTTCCACCCGGGAGACTGACGCTCCTGGAGGCTCTAGGTGGAGTCCCGGGAGCTGAGGGGACCGGCGGCCGCCGCCGAAGCATGAAGAAGGGGTAAGGCAAGAGCCCCTCAAGATTTCTCGGTGAGCGCGAGTCTCTGAGGAATTGTTTATCGGGGGGTCGGGGTACCGGGAGAGGAACTCTTCCCCACTGGCCAAGAACGGAGAGAGGTGCGCTTGGAGCGCTAGCCAGCCAAAGGTGGTGGGGATGGGCGCGCCTCCCCCGCGACGGCCCCCACCGCCATTCGCGGTTTCCAGAGCTCCGGCCGCCCACCCGCCAGCGGAGCTGTGGACCCAGGGACCCGGCGGCCGGCGGGCGCGCCTGGCTCTCGGCTGCGGGGACCGCCTCGAGGCTGCTCTAGGCGGGGAGACTGCGGGTCTCACCTGAGGTGCCACCGCCTGAGCGCCCCTGCCCCCGCGACCCGCCTCTGTGCCTGCTCGCTCCGGGGGAGCCTGCAGCACCGGGTGCCCGAGAAGCCAGGCTCGAGCTACGTGCCCGAGGCTCCGTATAGCCAGCTGGTGCGTTTGCGTGTTTGAGCCGCGAGTCTGTGTCTGTAAAGACACAACATAACGGTAAAGCGAGTGCGGGGATCCCTTTCTTCGCTGGAAGAGGAGGCGAAGCGGGCTGTCGTCTCCGACGCCTGCTCTGGGAGAGGGGGCCTTGAGCAGAGTTAGGGAGCTGCTCCCCCAGCTCCGACGCCGGCGGGACTCGCCCATTGTGCCACCCGGATAATTATTCAACTCTGCAGCATCCATTGCACCTTTTCCCATTTTTCTTTTCCCCTTGCTATAGCATGCCCCCTAGCTTCGGTACTCTGACGCCTTCTCTTGCACTTGCGGATGATGAACTGGAATAATGGCAAAAAGAAAGCACATCTGACCTGAGCATTCACAACCTATCTTATAGCCGATTTATTAAAGAATCCCCACTAGACTAGATACTTGAACACGATTCAGTCTGATTCTGTCGTTTTCTATGCAATGTGTGCCTAGGTTTATATTTTAATATTTTTTGATGTTACATCCACGTGTTAGCTAAGTCTTGTTTCTGTCCAGGAATTGATGTAATTGGTTTATTGGTTATGCAACCCGTCTGATGTTCTTTAATTTGTATAGGAGATAACTTTCATTTTCCTAATTGTTGATAGCACTATGCCATAGTTATGGACACAGTTTCAGTCTTTCGAACTCTCAGGAACTGTTTTTTTCCCTTATGCTCTAAGTTTCTGTTAGGGAAAGTGTTTTTCTTTACTGTCCAATATTTGCTACTAGATTTCTCAAGTTTTGAATAAGGAAAGTTTTGTATATCTTTATTTTTCAGTAATGGAATATTTGATTGCTAATCCTAGGCTTCGGTTGAATGAAAGGAAGCATTTAATGTTTAAGATGGGGTTTTAACTGAAATAACGATACATTTCCTAAATTTAACTAATTTTACTTTTTATTCTCTTGTTTGCAATGTCATGTATTTAATTACTTGTCAGAGGATTTCTTCTCATTTTTTTAACTTCTGTCTGCACGGATGGGTAGGCTACAATTTTGCATGATCTACCTGAAAGATGAAATATTTTTTAGAAACGGAAGAAACAACTGTTGGTTATTTGATTATTATGCTAAAAACTGTTTACATCTCGTTATTTAAAAATTAATGATTCGCTACCAAAAATAAGTGTTTTATTTTTCTTTTTTGTAATCCTCCCTTTCTAGCTTTTCTTGTTTTAGATTGTTGGCTTAACCCTCTTGGTAAAACGAATTTGCACATAGGCATTGCAGAGGCAGTTGTTTTAAGGTACAGTAATTGTTTTATGGCACTTGGAAGTGGCCCACATACAACTTGATGATGTAGAATCAGTTGCTTATTAGGAAATGACCATGCAGTTTATAAAATGGACACCTTGCCTTGGTTTCCTTATATGTAGATGGAAAAAGTCCATTTATGCCACCAACTGGTATGCATAAATTAAGTAAATATGTTTTCATGATGCTTTTGAATATTTTAAAAGTTATTCACATATTTTAGCTGGTGAATGGTGAAAATATTTCAGTGTAAAATACAGTGAAAAATGTCGTTAGGATTTTCTGTGGCATGTTAGAATGGCTGATTTACATTGAATTTTGCTTTGGAAACATGGCTCTAAATTGAATGTTTCTCATCCATCATATTTTTAATGATTGCACATTTAAAAAGTAATAATAGTTAATATATATATGTAGTTTTCAGTACAGGTTTAGTTATTATTGATGAAAAGTTACATGATTTGGTAATAAACAAGTAGAGTATTGAATAAAGTTTGTGAAAAAGAAAATCTCCAAAAAACGTTTAGACCTTTTTCATTGAAAAACTTGCAGAAGACACAATTCAAAATACATTTTGAATTTGTAATACATTGATGTTTGTAGTGTAATGTAATACATTGACTTTGTAATACATTGAAAATACATTGATCATTTGTAAGGTATGATGTGGAGCTACTTTATTCAGGTTTGTAAATAACCATATATATGTTCAGAGAGTCTATCAATATAATACTATATTTAATTACACATATTCCTTTATTGTCAGAATAAGGTATTGCCAAGTACTTGATTTTCATTACTACAGTATCTAGTAGCTTTTGATTTCCTTTTTGGAGGGTTGATTCAATTAATTTTCACAGCAAAAACTGCTATTAAAATATATTATTACTTTTACCAAAACAATACTTTTAATTACCTTGTGGTAAATTTTCATATAAATAATAAGACTATCAAATGTTTTTAAGGTTACTACTGTATAGTTTCTTTTTTAAGAATTAATTTGATGACATTTTTAATGTTTCCTTATATGGCCAACTGAAATTCAACTGCCATTATTACTTCATAAATACAGTTACGATTTCTCTAAGCTCCTTGAGGATAGGAACTGACCTGATGCTTATTATCATAAATCTGAAATTGCTATGGTAAAGAATCTACCTGCCAACTCAGGAGATGCGGGCTAGATCCCTGGGTCAGGAAGATCCCTTGGAGAAGAAAATGGCAATCCACTGCAGTATTCTTGCCTGGGAAATCCCTTGGACAGAGGAGCCTGGGGGCCTGCAGTCCGTGGGATCACAAAGAGTTGATTTGAACATGACTGATCGACTAAACAACAACTGAAATTGCTAGCGTAGTCTTTAGCAAGTAGTATAGATTTAATTTTTGTTGGACTAATAAAATGAGAGAATGAAGAATACCCATTGATTTAGTGTACCATGTAGAAAAATTTTAAAAGATATATCAAATTTTCAATTCAGAAAGAATACGGCTTTATCTCAAGAGAAAAGAAAAAAAAATGTATTGGGAAGTTCTTCGAACTTCACTTACCAATTCAGGTATAATTCCTTTACCCACACATTTTTTGAACCAGCATTAGAGATTGCATAATGTATACATTGCCAACCTTTCATTTATGAGATGATAATTTCTTCTTACCTCTTATAGGTCACTTCATGAAAATGTACACCGAAGGGTTTTTTTAAATTCCTAAATTCTATGAGTATAGAAGTGTGTATGATTCTTTTTTACATACTTCACTTTTTCAGTAAAATATTAATAAAAAGATGTATATAGATTGTATCCTGTGGTAAATGTGCCCAAATACCTAATTTTAAGTGACCTTTAGTGCGGAGCTTTTGCTTCCCTGGTGACTTAGAGGGTAAAGCATCTGCATGCAGTGTGAGAGACCCGGATTCAGTCCAAGACCCGGGTTCAATCCCTGGGTCGGGAAGATCCCCTGGAGAAGGAAATGGCAACCCACTCCAGTATTCTTGCCTGAAAAATCCCATGGACTGAGGAGCCTGGTAGGCTACAGTCCATGGGGTCGCAAAGAGTTGGACGCGACTGAGTGACTTCACATCACTTGAAGAATCTTGTGTTTTTAGTCCATCACACTTAGTTTATAATGTTGTATCTTTGTGTATTAGTTCTTTGTGTATCTTAGTTCTTAATTTCCAATACAATTTATTATATTTTTACCTTGTAAAATGGTTTAGAACTTGGAACTTAACTTTCTCTGAAGCAGTATGCTTTGTGGTTAGATTCTCAGGCAACTCACCAAATTTAACCCATGGTAAACTTGACTGATAGGAGTAGACTAATAACATTAGAGAGTTGTAAAGCTATGTTAATAATATTGAAAGCCCCTATGATACTGTGTATAGAGAGTTGTAAAGCTGTGTTAATAATACTGAAAGCCCCTATGATACTGTGTACAGCAGTCTTTCTGTGGGAAAATCAGTATCTACCTTGAAATGCTGGGAATATATTTTTCTTGTGTTAGATGTGACAGTATTGTTAGGAACTTGTCCTCTGACGCTCACTGGACATGAAGATCTTCCTCAGCCTTATATCATCTGGGGCAAGAGGCTAGAGTATGAGAAACTGGAAGGAGCTAGGATGGTCTTTGTAACGTTGAATAAGTAATTTTACCTCTTAAGGTCTTTGGTTTTCTCATTTATAAATTGAGAAGGTTGAGGTAGATGATCTCTGAGGTTCCTTTTGGTTATAAATAAAATTCAAAGGTGTTTCGAAGCTAAGTGTAACCCTTTGTTCTGAGAGTTCATTTTCCCTTTCTAATGTCACTGCTTATATATATTTCCTGTCAGAAAATTTATTCTTTCTGGATCTACTTCTGAAAAGATTATACTGTTAATCTTTTTCTCACATTACCTATTCTTGGAAGCAAGACTTTTTAGATTTTTAAAGAAGTTGTTAACACTTGCTGTTTTGTTTGCGTTTGTTTTCATTTTTTTTTTAAACTCCCAGCACCACCAAGAAACAGAATTAAGATGATTTTCTTTGCTTTCCTCTTTAGAGTTTTTTACTGACAGCCTATAAGTGAGGTCAATGTATACTTTAATTATACTTTGGAGAAAGATCATATCCAGTGTGTCTCCAGAGAAATTTTTTTAGAAGGCAAAATATTGTAACGAAAGTTGTGGAGTGGGTATATGAAGGTAAAGAGATGTCATACGGCTTGAGAATAGAGTTGACAGATAATGTGTGGGGGTACGTGGGTTCAATCCTTGGATCAGGAAGATCCCCTGGAGAAGGAAATGGCAACCCACTCCAATATTCTTGTCTGGAGAATTCCATGGACAGAGGAGCTGGTTAGGCTACAGTCCATGGGGTTACAAAGGGTTAGACATGACTTAGTGATTAAACAACAACAACTCTGTATTTTTATTTGCTAAATGTGGCACCCTTACATTGGATGCTGTGAAACTTTGGGCAGGACAAGAGTGTGGGTATGGGGCTTCCCAAGTGGCTCTAGTGGTAGAGAACCTGCCTGTCAGTTCAGGAAACCTAAGAGACGGGGTTTGATCCCTAGGTTAGGAAGATCCCCGGAGGAGGGCTTGGCAGTCCACCCCAGTATTCTTGCTTGGAGAATCCCATGGACGGAGGAGCCTGGAGGGCTACAGTCCATAGGGTCACAAAGAGTTGGATGACTTAGCACGCACGCATATATGCATGTGTGGTGTGTGGTTGGAGGCAGAGTGAGAAAGTCATCTTCCCTGAGGACAAGACAGTTTTGTTGTTGTTGTTTTGGTTGGTTACTTTGCTCTGCTCTGCTTCATTTTGTGTTTCTAGTACTTGTTCTTTAAGCTAAATGGATATTTGAGCTGATATAATTGCAACAGAAGAGCAGGTAACCAATTCTCTTAGGGAGGTGGTAAGATCAGGATGCTGTGAGAAAAGGGGTCATGAAACAGCTCTGTTTTTCATATACACTGGAGTATTTTGTAGGTTTTAATTAAGTTCTTATTTGGAGGTTAATAATATTTAAGAGTAACAGGTAATATGGTCTCCTGAGAGGAAAAGAAGTACCATTGCTTGCTTGCTCTATGTGCAAGCTACTGTATAGATAGTTATATTTATTATCTTATTTGATATCATAGTCTTCAAGATTTTATGGAGGAAGAGGGTTAACTGAATTAAACAAGTTTATTCTGCTCAGTAGCAGCACAAGGTTCTCTGGAAACCACTCTCTTCCCTTTCCCCAGGAAGTTACTACTGAAGCAGCCATTTTAGTAGCTTGATAATAGTGATTCTGCTTGCCTACTACTACCTTCTACCCTGAATTCTGAGGGTAGTAGGTGATAGTGGGTGAGGTATTGGTGACTGTCAAAATCACCACTAAATTTTGACAATTTATGGTGATTCTCTCATGCTAAACCAGTTATTCATTTAACACATAATTGTTGGGGGCCAACTAGGTGCTAGATACAGAGAATAAAGAGTAATATAGAGGTCTTGATTCTTTTGGAGTTAATAGTATGGTAAGAGTCAGAAAGTAAAAATATGCATATGTTTATTATTGGACTATGATGAGTGCTATAAAGGACAAAGACAGGTAACCTAGTTTACCTTGAAAATCAGGGACAACTTTGAGGAAAGATTGGTGGACATTAGCTATGTGAAAAAGGAAGAGAATGTAAAGAATACATGGTAAATGATTTTGAGATAGGAAAGAGCTTGGTAGGTTCAAGGAACCAAAAACGGCCAGAGTTGTTAAAGCTGAACAGGGTGGTTGTGGAGGTAAACAGGAGCCTGATCATGCAAGGCTACAGAAGTTTTGCTTCAGTGAAAGTTATGGATTTTTATTGTAAGTGTATTGGAGAAGGCCATAAAGGATTTTAATAAGGGTAATCACTGAATCAGATCTGACTTTTAAAAAGATCACTGTGGCTTAGAGGGGTTCAAAGAGATCAGTCGCAATTCTGCCCATCTTTGTACTTCATTGGTTTAGTTCCAGACACTGCATTGAGCTGGGTATTCAGGTTTTCCTGGGTCCCAAGTGTCCAGAGAATGGAATAATTTGTTTTCTCTCCAGTGGCTGAAGCTGTAAGACACAGAACTGAGAAACTGTTACTGGCTTTGTTTCTTGCTGAGTTAAGTATATAAGTAGGGGCATCTTGAAGAAAGAATAAGAAGCAAATACATAGAGTCCGGGCTGTGTTCAAGTGTCTTTGTCCATGGTCCTGAGATTGGGTTACAAAAGGCACCGTAATATCTCTGTAATAAGTTGTGCTTTTTACATAAACTGGTTGGAATGATATTTTTGGTACCTGGCAATCAACCAGTTGAATCCTCTCATAGATTTAGTAATTTGTACAAGGTCACCATGCTAGTAAGAATGGTAGAGGTGGAACTTGAACAGAGATTTCAAAGTCCCATTTTTTCCTATTACCCTATGCTGTCAAGCCACCACTCCTTAAATTCATGATTCTAAAGGGACTCTAAGGACGCGGGTGTTGAGTGTGATGACATCGGTTGGATGATGATGGCAGCAGTGCTTTGTTTTGTTTGTTTGTCAATGGGACAGTTTCCTGACATTATTTTCGCTTGAGTTCCTCAGGTCTACTCTAATAAGTTAATCTTTCTGTAACGATTAACTCATTAAAAAAAAAGGAAAAAGCCTTGTGTGTCAGGGAGTGGATTAACTTATTTGATTCTTCTACTGAAAAATATGAAGTCTGTTATGTTTTCCTGTTATGCTACAAAAGTAAGCTTTTTTGTTTTCCACTCCTTGATAAGACATATGTTGTATCCGGGCTTTTTGTTTGTTTTGATAAATTTTTGTAACATATATGTGCCTTATCTCCAGATAAAGCTGGAGAATTGTAGAAAGGTTAAGCAAAATGGGAGGAATGGGAGAAGCATTTTATATTTTAGTTGAAGACTAGCACACATTTATTTTAAAAACCGAAACAGAAGCTGTGTGTGATATATCATAATACATGGCTAGAAATTTATCAATTTTGTTGACATTTTCAAAGAACCCTCTTTGGTTTCATTGGTTTTTCTCTGTTGATTTTCCTTTCTCAATTTCATTGATTTCTGCTTTTTTTTTTTAAATTCTTCTGATTAATTTAGGCTTATACTGCTTTTTCTAGTTTCCTAGGGTAGAAGCTGAGGTTATTGATTTTAGATCTTCTTTCCTAAAATGTACATTCAGTGCTATAAATTTCCCTTTAAACTTTGCTTGTGATAGATCCCACACATTTTGACAAGTGATATTTTCATTTTCATTTACTTCAAAATACTCAAAAATTTATCTTAAGACTTCTTTGACCCATATGTTAAAATATGTGTGATGTTAAAATATTTGGGAATTTTCCAGCTGTCTTTATGGTATTACTTTCCAGTGTAATTCCATTGTGGTCTGAGTGTATGTGTTGTATGATGTCTGTTCTTTGGGGGAGAGGGTGTTTTACAGACCAGGATATGGTCTGTTTTGGTGCATGGTCTGTGTGAGCTTGAGAAGAATCTGTGTTCTGTGTTGTTTTGTGGAGAACTATGTAAATGTCAGTTACATCCAGTTGGCTGATGAATCCACTCAGTTCAACCCTATCCTTGTTAATTTTCTACCTGTTGGATCTGTCAGTTACTGAAGTCTCTGTAATAGTGAATTCATCTATTTCTCCTTGAAGTTCTATCAAATTTCACCTCACATATTTTGGTACTCTGTTGTTAGATATATATTGATTGGCCAAAAAGTTCCTTTGGTTTTTTAAGTAAAAATGGAAGACACATTTTCCATTTTCACCAGTAACTTTATTGAACAACATTTTCACCATTTTATTCCATTACCTTCTGCCATTTTCCAGGCAACTTCATAATTCCATCTTCCCAAAACTTTTTAATCTTTTTGAGCAAGGAACTGTTCCAGCTGCCTTTTACAGTCCTCCAGGCAATTGAAATATTTTCTCTTTAGAGAAGTTCGTAAAGACCAAAATGGACATCTGAAGGTGTGATGTCTGGGAAATATGGCAGATAAATCAGAACTTCAGTCAAACTTAACAGTTTTTGCCTGGTCATCAAAGAAACATGCAATCTTTCATTATCCTAATGGAATATAATGTATTTTCTGTTGAATAATTCTGAATGCTTTTCATCAACTGCTGCTTTCAGTTGGTCTCACTAGGAGCAGTACTTGTTGGAATTAATAATTTGGTTTTCAGAAAGAGCTCATAGTAGAGGACTCCTTTCCAATCCCACCATATACACAACACAACATCACCTTCTTTGGATGAAGACTAGCCTTTGGTGTGGTTGGTCATGGTTTGTTTTTCTTGCTGCACGATCTTTCCCATCACACATTATTGTCCAGTGTTCACTTTTCATCATCCGTCACGATTTATTTTTAAAATCAAAAATTTTTTTTTACATTTAAGTAGAAACGTAGAACTACTGTTGGTGTTTTTTTTTCACTTATGTGGAACCCAAACATCAAAACAAATAATAACATAACCAAGCTGATGCAAATGATTTTTGATCCAGATATTTCAAGTATGTCTGTTTTCTCCTTCATGGTATAACGTTGACTGTTTTCAGTTAATGTCTTGGTTTGATCGTTAACTTCAACTGGTCTACCTGACCGTGGAGCATCGTCCAGGGAGAGATCCTCAGCACCAACTTCATAGATCACTTTTGACACATTTGATCAGTCACAGCACCTTTCCCATGCACTGTGAAAATATTTTTTCCATTTAATTTTCATTTTACCTTTCTTGAAATAATAATCCTAAAGGAAATCAGTCCTGAATTTTCATTGGAAGGACTGATGCTGAAGCTCCGGTACTTTGGCCACCTGATGCGAAGAACTGACTCATTTGAAAAGACCCTGATGCTGGGAAAGATTGAGGGCAGAAGGAGAAGGGGATGACAGAGGATGAGATAGTTGGATGGCATCACCAACTCAATGGACATAGTTTGAGTAAACTCCAGGAGTTGGCGATGGACAAGGGAGGCCTGGCATGCTGCAGCCCATGGGGTCGCAGAGTCGGACACAACTGAGCAACTGAACTGAACTGACTGAGATAATAAAGCATAATATGCTGAGAAGCTTTCTTTGTTCTTCCATATTCAATATTAAAATGGCTACACAAAAATTCACCTATTTTGATAATTTTTTTAAAATGCATGCTAATATGACAGCTACTTGTCAAATTATAAGCTAACAAATTGTTTTGAATGAAGTTAAAGACAACTTAACCAGCTAAACGGCTATCTGACAGGAAAAACTGAACAAAACTTTTGGCCAGTCCAAACATTAAGGATTGTTATGTCTTAGAGAATTTATATCCTTATCATTATATAATGCCCTTCTTTATCCTTGAGATATTCTCCTGCTTTCTCTGAAATTCTGTGTCTTTATATTTAAAGTGAGTTTCTCATAGACAACATTTGGTTGAGTCTTTTTTGTTGTTTATTATTCTTAGTGTATTCTGATATTCTCTTTTAATAGGTATATTTGAATCATTCATGTTTAAAATAGCTATTGATATAGTTGGATAACTCCATATTAGTAAATGTTTTGTATTCATTGTATTTGTTCTTTTTTAAAAAAAATATTTAGAATGTTGGAACTTTTGAAATATTTAACTAGTTTAAAAGAGCAGTGGAATAGATAAAAATTTGAATTGTTCTAAAATTTAAGAAACTGATTTAAAATAAAGATGTGTTATTAGCAGTCCCCTGAAGAGACAGAATGGTTACCCATGTGGCCAAATTGCTCTTGACTTAAAGGTGACATCAGTAATCACAGGGGCACCATTTTTTGAGCACCTGTTATGGGAGGAGATGTAATTCTCACTTATCAAATCAAAACTGAGGTTTGGGCATAGTCTGCAACAGAGTCTTTCACAATCATAGCCACAATCTAACTGCCTGGTCTCTCATGCTTACTCCTGACTCAGGTATCCTCTAGATGTAGAGGAAAAATGGGATTATTTTGATTTAGTTGGTAGGTGGCAAAATTGGACATGTGTGTTAGGGATTGGTTCCAGAGTTCAAGCCACTTGGCGGAGTAAAAATCATGTACCAAATTATTGTACCATAAATACAAAGAGTTGAATGAAAATGGCTATATCATATCCTTTTGATGAAAATGTAATTATTTTCCCAACAATTTGTACACAATTGAAAGTTTACTGAATTGTATTGTAGAGAAAACAGTACTTTGCTTTAAAGATGATCTCAAATGCAAAGTGATTTCGTGTTATTAGAAATAGAGAAGTCCAAAAAAGGAGTAAATTTTCTTTGAGGAGTGAGGAGTCACTGATGGTGAAGTTGGTTTTGGATATATTGAAAATGAGTTAATAAGACATTGTGTTGCAGTCTGTCAGACAGATAGCACAGGTCTGAGTGTTTACAGGGATGTTAGGGTTGTTTATATCAGTAATTTAGAGGGATAGTTCAAAATCTGGACATAGATGGATTTATGAAGAAGAGAAGGTATAGAATGAACTGGGGCATAACAAAACTGTTGACTTGACTCATTATTTACAGAGTGGAAATTTAAAAGACAGCAGAGGATGCTGATGATGTGATCAGAGAAGATGTAATCATTATGAATATAATGATATTCATATCAGAATATCATTCTGATATGACCCTTCAGTTGGGACCAGAGGATAAAGTAAGGCCTTGCGATCTGGGCAATTCTCTTTGGAACAGGGATCTGAAATGCTAGTGAGGTAGGAAGGGAAGCAAAGCCAAAAGCATGTTGATGGTTTTGAAAATAGAGAAGAACGAAAGGATCACAAGGACTTGATAAGGACAAAGAAAGTTAATAGTGAGGAATTGGAGGGGTGAAACGATATTTCAGTCAGAAAGGAACATTTCACAGGTGGAGATCTTAGAGGCAGAACTCAGAGTCTATACAGACACTTGATGTGCTCAGTAGTAGAAGGGGCAGGGCCACTTCTCAGTCCTCAGGGCTGGAAGCACTGGTGTTTGAGCCCTCAAGAGAGATAGGGGATATTTTACGAAGCTTTGCTGTAAGTCTGTATGCCTCTAACCGTTGCTTTGGGATCAGCAGGCAGTGCATGCCACATCATTTGAGGTAGGAATCTTGGAGGAAGGAAACAGGTCATGGTTTACTTGTGAATGATCAATTATAGTCTTTTTCTTCTTTGCAAAAATGTTTTTTTCTTTGTAGTAGAAGCAGTCAACAATTATTGAATACCAGTGTTAATATAATTTTTATCATCAGCATAGTCATGGAAGTAAATGAAATAAAGATTGTCTCTTAATGTTTATGTATATAAAGGACTTAGTTTCATCAACATTAAAAAGAAGATTTAAATATCTGTTCTGTAATTTTATGCTAAGTACAGAAAGATGACAGTAATGACCTGCCATCAGTTGAACATGAATTTTAATATATATTTCTTGTAGTAGAGATGGATTTCTGAGTTCTCTAATTTGAAATTAATTAAATCTGCTCATTAACAGTCTGTCTGTTATGTGAGAGGTCATATTAAGAGCAGAAACTGCTGGCTTAAATAATATTTACTGTAATATTCTTATGGAGTCTTTTTTAGGATAAAATGAGATAATTGTTAAAAAAAAGTCTTCTGAAACAAGTCCAAATTAATGTAAGTTGTAACTGTTATAGGCCCATATGGGACTAGGACCATGGATAAGGTCATAATTTACATTTTAAATGAAATACTTAGTATGGTATTTAAATGTTTCTAATGTAATAAATGACTGGAATAAATAAAAAATATTTGTTTTGGTATTCATCAGTTTAGCTTTATTATTTTAAGTAACTCCCTATACCAGTAATACTAGTAATGATTTATTGAAAATTAAGGAACTTCTTTTTCTTTTCAACTTTTTTTGTATCTTTTTGAATCTGTTTTTCATCAGCACCTGCCTCCTCACATGATAAAATTATCTATAATTGACCTTATTTGAGGATTATAGTGAGGCAGTCAGGTCCTTTAAGTTAAGATATAGATGAGAAAATTTAACATGAAACTGCTAATGGAGTGAATATAGATACAAATAAGAAAAAAAGTCTGAGGACTGAGTCCTAGAGTCCTAGAGATTTGGAAGTAGAGAAGTTGCGAAGGAGGCAGGAGGAAAGCCAGGAACTTGAGGTTTGCCGAAAGCCACAATAAGTGATTTCAAGGAATAGACAACTGTCAAGAGGTTTAGTGAAAGAGACTTCAGAATTAACCACTAGATATAGCAGATAATTGACCTTAGTCAGATGGTTTGATACAGTGCTGGAAATGAAAGCCCAAATAGGACAGATTTAAGTGAGAATTGCAGGAGAGAAATCAGAGAACTAATTCAAAGAATTTTGCCAAAAAGGAGAGCCTAGAAGTCAGGAAGTGAGGGATTAAATGGCTAAAGGCAGAAATAGGACCAAGAGAAGTTTGTTTTTGTTGTTGCTGTTTTTTTTTTTAAGATGGATGAAATTATAGCATGTCTCTATATTGATGACAGTGATCTAGTAGAGGGAAAACAGTGATGTAGAAGAAAGAGGGGATAATTAATCCCTACTGCTTAAATAAGATTTGGGAACTGGCCTGGAACTTTGCCACCACGTGAAATGGTTTCTGTGGAGAAATTTTTCACTTCGACATAGGCAGATTACAAATGACTAGTTACCCAATTCATCTGCTGTTTTATACTTGTAGATTACTTTTAGTGATGAGAAGGAAATTGTTAAAGGCCACATACCAGTATTGTGATAACTGCATTTATTTTCAAGTAAGGAATAGGATAGATAATAATATGCTGATAGAAGATAGCAGATTTTACTAATCTACTTGAGTTTGTCTGAATTTGCACTGTTTTAATCCATTAGTCTTAAAGATTTTTTGCTTGCACATTTCCAGAAAGAAAATGTATTCTTTTACACATTGAAGTTAAGTAGTATAATGTTACTGTTGTAAGTTTAAATCATTTTCTTGTTAATAGGTAGTAGCAAATAAGCATTTATAGCAGGATATGAGCATTAACTATATTGGAATAAATGGCTATTGCTATTTGATTAAATGAGTTTTTGAGAGCTATATTGGAATATAACTGATGTACAATTGGATAAGTTTTGACTTATGTATACGCTTTGAAATCATCATTGCAATCAATATAATGACCCCCCCCCCCACCACCACCAATTGTCTATTCTTCTTTTGTAATTCCTGCATCCTGTCTTTCCTTACTCCTTCCATCAATCCCAATCCCTACCCTAAGCAACCACTAATCTGCTGTCTGGCATAATAGGTTGGTGTGTATTTTCTTAAACTTTATATGAATAGAATCATACAGTGTAGAGTCTTTTTTGTTTGGCTGCTTTCATTTAGTGTAATGACTTTAAAATTTATCTGTGTTTTCATATCCATCATTAGTTCATTTTTTACTGAACACTATCCTATTTTATAAACATTGTTCCAGTGGATAACAGTTTGTTTTTAATTGGTCTGTTGGTGATCATTTGGGTTTCCAGGTTTTGATTATTACAAAAATACAGCTGCTGTGAGTGTTCAAAGAAAGTACCAAGGTGTCTTTCAAAGTGGTGATGTCATTTTATAGTATTTCTATAAGCAGAGTAGGAGTTCAGTTGCTCTACATTCTTGCCATTTTAGTTTTAGCCATTCTTTTTTTTTTTTATTTTTATTTTTACTTTACTTTGCTTTACAGTACTGTATTGGTTTTGCCATACATTGACATGAATCAGCCACGGGTGTACATGAGTTCCCAATCCTGAACCCCCCTCCCACCTCCCACCCCATATCATCTCTCTGGATCATCCCTGTGCACCAGCCCCAAGCATCCTGTATCCTGTATGGAACATAGACTGGCGATTCATTTCTTACCGATAGTATACATGTTTCAATGCCATTCTCCCAAATCATCCCACCCTCTCCCTCTCCCACAGAGTCTAAAAGTCCGTTCTATACATCTGTGTCTCTTTTGCTGTCTCGCATAGCCATTCTAATATGTGTGTAGTGGTATCTCCTTGTGACTTTAATTTGTGTTTTCCTAAAGACTGATGAGGGCTTCCCGGGTGGCTCAGCTTGCAAAGAATCTGCCTGCAATGTGGGAGACCTGGGTTTGATCCCTGGGTTGGGAAGATCCCCTGGAGAATCGAAAGGCTACCCAACTCCAGTAATCTGTCCTGGAGAATTCCATGGGCTGTATAGTCCATGGGGTTGCAAAGAGTCGGACATGACTGAGCAACTTTCACTTTTAAAGACTAATGTTGATCATCTTTTTAAATGCCATTTGTATATTTTCTTTTGTGAAATATCTGTTCAAATATCTGGATGTTGACCTTTGGGTTGTTTTCTAATTGAATTTTATTGTCTTTATTTGTGTTAGTTGCTCAGTCGTGTCAGATTCTTTGTGACCCCATGGACTGTAGCCCACTAGGCTTCTCTGTCCATAGGATTTTCCGGGTGGAGTAGGTTGCCATTCCCTTCACCAGGGGCTCTTCCCGGATTGAACCCAGGTCTCTTAAATTGCAGGCAGATTCTTTACCATCTAAGCCACCAAGAAAGGTTTCTTCATTCTAGATACATCAAATATGTAATTTACAAATATTTTCTCGCAACCTGTGAATTGTCTTCATTCCCTTAATGAGAAAGGAGAAGTTCTTTTGAAGAAGCAGAAGTTCTTAATTTTGATGAATTCTAGTTCAAAAATTTCTTTTTTTATGGATTGTGCTATTGGTATTACATCTAAGAAATCTATGCCTAAGTCAAGGCAGTAAAATTTTTCTTTTTTCTCGAAGTCTTATAGTTATACATTCTACATTTAGACTCATTTGTACATGGTAAGAGGTCAGGATCTAAGTTGTTGTTGTTTTTTAATAGCGATATCCAATTGTTGTAGCACCATTAAAAAAAAAAAAGAATGTCAACTTTGCATCTGTGGAAGAAATCAGTTGACCAAATAATTCATCAGTTGGATTATTTCTGGACTCTTTTCTGTTCTATTGGATATTTGTCTATCTTCATACCAATACTACACTACCTAGCATAGTGTGGCTTTATAATAAGGATTGAAGTCAAGTAGTGTAAATCCCTTAATACTGCATTTCGTTTTCAAAGCACACTGTATTTCTTCTTTTTTGTTTGTTTCTCTTTTAATTTTTTTTTTTAACTTTAATGTATTTCTTCTTTTGTGAGGTTCACTAAACCTTGTGTCTTTTCAGGATTTTTCCATTTCATGTAAGATGTGGAATTTATTAGTATAATTGTATAATATTTCCTAACGGTTCTTTTAATATCTGTAGAGTCTATAGTGATAGCGCTTCTATCATGCCTCAGATACTGTCAATTTATATTCTTTTCATATGCCACCCTTCCCTATCAGACTGGCTAGTGGGTTATCGTTTTTATTAATGTTCTCATTATTTTTCTGTTCCAATGACTTTTGCTCTCACCTTCACTATTTCCTCTCTTTTGCTTACTTCCAGTTTAATTTGCTTTATTTTTTCTAGTTTGTTGAGGTGAAAATAGTTGAGGCCATTCATTTAAGACCTTTCTTGTTTTCCAGTGTAGACATTTTAATGCTATAATTTCCCCTTTATGTACTACTGCTTTAGCTGCTTCCCTCATACATTAGGATACTTTTATTTTCATTTTCATTCAATTCAAAATAACTGTTTTTTCCCTTTTTATTTCTTCTTTGATTGGAGTTACTTGGAAATATATTTCCTAGCCTTCAACTATTTGAGGATTTTCCATATATCATTTTGTTGTGATTGCTAATGTAATTAGATTGTGGCCAGAAAACATACCTTGTAGGATTTAAATCCTTTTACATTTATTCTTACTTATTTTAGGACTTAAAAGTGGTCTCTCTTGGTAAATGTTATTTGTATACTTGTAATACTTAAAATTTTGTTTTGTATTGTTTTGGGATAGGATGTTCTATAAAGTTCAGTTATCAAGTCGGTTGATGGTGTTCTTCTAGACATCTCTGTGCTTACTGTCTACTTGGTCTATTAGTGATTGAAAGATGTTGAAATTTTTAGCTATATCTATGGACTTTTCTGTATTATATTGTCCTTCTGTTACTTTTTACTTTATTGAATCTATTTATTTGTAAGTAAATAGACATTTTAGATGATGATGTATACATGATGAATTGACAGCTTTGTTAGTATGAATGATTCCCTTTATCTCTGGTAATATCCCTTCTCTAAAATCAACTTTGTCTGATATTAATGTAGTCACTCCAGCTTTTTTTTTTCTTTGGCATGGTATATCTTTTTCTATCCTTTTACTTTTAACCTCTTTGTGTATTCGTATTTAAAATTGTTTCTCATAGGCAGCATGTGACTGGGTCTTGTTTTTTTAATTCAGCCTTACAATTTCTGCTTTTTAATTGGCATGTTCAGATCATTTATGGTTAATGTGACTATTGATGACAGAGTTTAAATCTACCATTTTGTTATTTTCTTTTTGTTGTAACTGTTCATAAATGTCTTATTTCCCTTTTTATTTTCTTTTAGTGTGAGTAAATTGTAAAATATTTATTTATGGCTGTGCTGGGTCTTCATTGCTCTGTGGATTTTTATCTAATTGTGGTGAACTGGGGCTACTCTCCACTTGTAGTGTATAGGCTTCTTATTGCAGAGCACATGATTTCGGGCATGTGGGCTTTGGGAGTTGTGGGGTGGCCCCCAGTGAGTGGGCTCAGTGGTTGTGGTTCCTGGGCTCTAGAGTGCAGGCTCAATAGTTGTGGCTCTCAGACTTTGTTGCTCCGTGGCATGTGGGATCTTCCCAGACCAGGGATCAAACCCATGTCTCCTGCATTGGCAGGCAGATTCTTTACCGCTGAGCCACCTGGGAAGCCTGAGTAATGTTTTTAACGATTCTATTTTTTCTCCTTTGTTGGCTTAATAGCTATAACTCCCTGTGATATTTTAGTATTTGTTTTAGAGTTTTAAGTATACATTGTTAACTTATCATAGCTTACTTTTAGGTGGAATGGTGAATTTTTCACAAATCAGTTCAACTTTCAGACTATGTCACTACAAGTTCATATTCATTTGGACTCTGGAGTCATTGCTGCTGCTAAGTCGCTTCAGTCGTGTCCGACTCTATGTGACCCCATAGACGGCAGCCCACCAGGCTCCCCCGTCCCTGGGCTTCTCCAGGCAAGAACACTGGAGTGGGTTGCCATTTCCTTCTCCAATGCATGCAAGTGAAAAGTGAAAGTGAAGTCACTCAGTCTTGTCTGACTCTTCATGACCGCATGGACTGCAGCCTACCAGGCTCCTCCGTCCATGGGATTTTCCAGGCAGGAGTACTGGAGCGGGTTGCCATTGCCTTCTCCAGGAGTCGTATCTACCTGGATTCAAATCCCAGCCGTGATACTTAGTGTAGAAGGTACACTTTCTATACCATAGTCTTCTTATCTGTAAAATGGAGTTAAACTCTTTCATAGAATGGTACCTGACATACAGTAATCACTATAATTTGTAGCTGTTTTTATTAAAAATTATGTTGATGAAAATCTCTTATGACTTCTAGCTACCTTGACATCATCATTCTTCTCCCATCACCCTAGTGAAAGTACCTGTTCTTTAGATTAGTCATTTGTCTGCAACGCTTCTGCCTTTCCCAATTTGAATCAATCCTCTTGCCAAGTTAATCTTTCTTCAATATAACACCAATCTTATCACATCATTTCTCAGTTCAAAACTATTTCCACCTGACTGCTCACTTCCTCCAGAATTAAGAACAAACTCTTTATCCTGACAAGCAACATAGCCCATTGTATCTGTCTTCATCTTTCCTTTTCTTTCACTACTGTTTTACTTTTAGTCTCTATAATTCAGTCAAACTGCAGTCTCTTTCTTCTCCAAATATAGTTTCCTGTCTCTGAATTTGTTGTTGCTGTTTTGTATGTCCCTATAAAATTTTTGAGAGCAAGTATGTCTGAAAATTACTTTTTGTACCAGTGTTCACCGGTCATAATCCTTTACATCTTTGAAGGCTCCCATCAAATGTTGGGTTGGCCAAAAAGTTTATTTGGGTTTTTGTAAGCTGTTGTATAAAAACCCAAATGAACTTTTTGGCCAGCCCAGTACTATTTATTTCACTGAGCTTTTCCTGATACTTAACTGGTTGTGGTTTTTCCATTCATTATATTTCTATAATCCCCCTGTGCTTTTCTTGTATCACTAGCCTTGTACTACCTTTGTTTATACAGGTCCAAAGTTCCCTCTCTGTAGTTCTAAAGTTCAAAAGACTCTGAAAACTAAGTTTCTCTTTAAAAAAAAAAAAAACAACTAAACTAATTTGGTGGCTCTGGTGGGCAAAATGATAGCCCCTGAAGAGGTCCATATCCTAATTCTGGAACCTGTAAACATCACATTACTTGGTAAAAGGGGCTTTGCAGAGATGATTAAATTAAAGATCTTGCAATGGGGAGATTAGCTTGGATTACCCAGATGGGCTCAGTGTAATCCCAAGAGTCCTTATGAGAGGAAGAGGGAGGCAAGAGAGTCAGAGAAGAAAATGACATGGCAGAAGTAGAGATTAGAGTGATGGGATTGCTAATTATTAGATGAAAGGCCAGGAGCCAAGGAAAGCAAACAGCATCCAGAAGTCAGGCAGGGCAAAAAACAGATTCTGTTGTGGATCCTCTAGAAAGAGACCAGCTTTGTAGACATCTTGGCTTTAGCACAAGGACAGTTGTGACTTCTAGATCTAAAAGATAATAAATTTGTACTGTGTAAGGCACTACATTTATGGTAATTTGCTATAGCAGCAGTTGAAAATTCACATAGTATTAAAATTTGACCTGAATGGATACGAGGCTATTTATAGTCTATATTTATACCAGTTAGTAAATATTCATACATTTCACTATGAATAAAAGTAATAATGTTGGATCCTAGGGTGCCTACCTGGACCTTACTGAATGATTTCTTAATATACAGTATATATACTATATTACCTTTCTAAAATCTGAGAAATTCTAAATTCTGAAACATTTTTTTTCCCCCCATGGGTTTTAAAAAAAAGTTTGTGGACCTAATGTCATTTACACTAATAGTGTCTCTTTCCCTCTAAAAGATTATAAACTGCATGAGGGCAGAAATTAAAACTTACTATTCATCTTTGTGTCTCCCAGTTCAATAACTTACAGGAAATATGTGTGAAAAAAATATTTTTGAATTAACCTTAAGTATTTGTAAACATCGTGGCGAGTATAAAGTTGTGGGAGACCTGTCCCAAATCATCTCAGATCCTAGTGAGGGATATAAGTCATGTATTGGCTCATAATGAGACACTACAATGTAAGGAACATACAAATAGCATCAGAAAAGGACTGAAGTAATCTGTGAAAGTTCCACTAAGGAGGTGCTTTTTTTTGCTGTTACAGTGACTACCATTTGTATAACATCTACTGTACTAGGTTCTTAATGTTCATGACTAAATCCCCACAAAAATCTAATGATAAAACAGATACTTAAGGATATTACATAACTCAGTCCTAAAGTTGAGTGGATTGAGATTTGGTTCATCCTTCAAGGAGAGAATGGCATGAACAGAAAGTAGTTGGATCATAAGTTCAGAAAACTAGATTCTTTTAAAGAGTTTATTTACATAATACTGTAATTGATCTAAAATAGAGGTCTCTGTTAAATAAAGTGTTAAGTCTCTGGTTGCTGGGATTTGGGATAATTTTATTTTCATGTTTGTGAATATTTTTCAAATTTTCTTTAAGAAACATACCAATTATATAACTGGCAGCAATAAACATTATTTCACATGATTAAAAGACAAGTATATTTTTTCTGAATATAGTTGGAAAAACAGTTGATGCTAGCTACTGTTTGGTATAGTTTTTTAATTTAGTGAGCTATCTAAACTTACTTTACTTTAAAGTAACTGAGCTTAGCAATTCCCTCTTTCAACTGCTTGTAGAGAACCATCATTTAAAAATGTGTTTCAGCATTAGTTACTGCCTTTATGCCAGAAACAGTGTAATTGTGTCTTTGGAAATACACTGTATTGTGTTTGAAATTAGTATATAAATTCCATCTTTGTGTATTTCAGCAACCTAGTGTTTAATGTGAAAAATGTTCCTGTAGAGAAATAGAAGAGGTGAGGAAAGCCTATTGTGAAAAGTCACACTAGCAGCAATATGGTTATTCCTGCATTTGCAAGAAGTAAACTGCTGAAAATCTACCTAGATACTCTAGGCACATGGGAACTAGGTTTTATTTGTTATGTATGTATGTGCTTAGTCATGTCCAACTCTTTGCAACCCAAAGGACTGTAGCCCACCAGGCTCCTCTGTCCATAATAATCTAAGATGATGGTAACAAGTACTTATTTAGGCAATAAATTTTATTTTTACATGGGGTGTTGACACTGGAAACATTTTCATTTTCATTCACTCTAGTAAATTTAGTTTTGTCCATCCTTCTTTTACTATCTGCAGTTATTGGCAAATAAACCAATATGGTGCCATGCAAAAATTAGATATTGATTATTTAAAAAATATTTATTGAACACTTGTGTGTAACAAGCATATGCTAAATATTTGTATAGTAATGAATGAAACAGTTTGTACTCTCATGGAACTTACAGGCTGGTAGGAAGGATATAACCAGTAGATATTTATTTATAAATTGAAAACATGCTATGAGGGAAACAAATAGGACACCATAATAGGATAAGAAGGGGACCTATGTAAGAGGAGTTTGAAAGGGCCTTTTGAGCTACAAGAAATGAAAAGAGGCCAGTGATGCCAAGAGGGAACGGTGCATACAAAGGCCCTACAGTGGAAAAGAGCTTGGTGTGAAAGGAAAAGGTTGGTGTGACTGGAGCAACAAAGAGAAGGGTTAAAGGTGAGAATGGAAAGGTCTTAAAGGCTACAGTGAAGAGAATACATTTAGAATAGGGAAGCTGTTGGAAGGGTTTCAAGCAGAAGAAATAATGTAATCAGACATATTTTAAGACTATCTTGAGCTCCTCTAAGAAGACAGTAATGGACGCAGAGAGATGAAATGAGTGTAAGTTATGGTCTGAACAAGAGACGGTAGCGGCTTGGTTCGACATGGTGTTAGTGAATTAGTAGATATATATTTTGAAGGTAGAATCAACCAAGATGTGGGGGATGAATAGAGATAGGAGTCAGAAGGATTAATAGGCTTCTGACCATGATAATTAAATGCATATTTGTGAATATCTGTTCATACATACAGGTGATGCAATTTGTTGAACTTGGTATTCCATTAGCTATTGAAGGGTTTAATGGTAAAAAGAAATATATTTTCATTAAAATAGTAGATCCCAGAAATTTCTCTGAAAATAAATGCTTCCCTTATAAAACTTATTTCTTCAAGAGAGGGATCTTAACAGAAAGTTTTTTAATATAGTTTATAAAAGCTGATTATCTTGTTGTATCTTCAGTATATAGTACA
The DNA here is from genome assembly GCF_001704415.2 of Capra hircus. NCBI lineage: Eukaryota > Metazoa > Chordata > Mammalia > Artiodactyla > Bovidae > Capra > Capra hircus. The sequence continues at coordinate 27,365,143 of NC_030816.1, forward strand.
GTGACTGATGTAGACAACAGACATTCAGTAGTGATTCATTGAATAAATTCTTCATTTAGAAAGAAAAATAATGTTCCCAGAATCAAATTGAAACAAAACTGTACCTGTGCCATGAAGCAGTTTCTCATTAAAGTTGACCACAGGTGATTTGTTCGGTTAACTAGACTGTGACAAAGAAATCAAGCAAATATGGTTTAAACTTACATCTCAAATCAAAAAATATTTTGTTCTGTGATATTATGTAGAAGCTACTTTATGGAGGTGTTATAGGATCTCTAGGATCTTGGGATCAATTTCTGGACAACATGGGATGAATAGAAAAAACATTGAACTAGGCAGGACCTAGGAAACCTGATTTCCAGTTTTGACTCTGCTATGTATAAGTAATAATACTTCGGGCTAGTTACTAGCTCCCTACACTTCAGATTCTCCACAAAAATAGTAATAGTCTATATCTCTCTTGAGGACCTTTTTGTAATGATTTAATATAATGATATGGAGAAGGCAACGGCATCCCACTCCAGTACTCTTGCCTGGAAAATCCCATGGATGGAGGAGCCTGGTAGGCTGCAGTCCATGGGGTCGCGGAGAGTCGAACATGACTGAGCAACTTCACTTTCCCTTTTCACTTTCATGCATTGGAGAAGGAAATGGCAACCCACTCCAGTGTTCTTGCCTGGAGAATCCCAGGGACGGTGGAGCCTGGTGGGCTGCCGTCTATGGGGTTACACAGAGTCGGACACGACTGAAGTGACTTAGCAAACATAATGATTAAATACATAAACATTTACATCTACATATATATAGCATTTAAAAGACTTTATGGTACCCAGTATATAGGTCTCTGGATAAATTGCAAACTGACCACACCAAGCAGCTCCTTGACTTTGTTTCTCTGTCCTTTAAGTGTTGGTTTGCCTGATGATGTGCTATGGCTAATAAACTCAGTGGATGTTATGTTTGGTGAGTTCTGAGCCTGGGCATTAGGAGGCGTTGCATGTTTCCATATGTAGTCAAATCTAGGCTAGCCAGATAGATGATGAGAGATCCTTTGGAATAGAGACAGCCATCCCAGCTGAGCCATCTTAGACCAGCCTGTCTACCTGGCAGCTGTCCACAGCATATGAATGAGCCTGGCCAAGATCAGCAGAACTGTTCAGCTGAGCATAGCCTAAATTGCTGACTCAGAATTGATTGTTATTTTAAGCTACTAATTTTTGAGGTGGTTTTGTTATGTAACAAAAGCCAGTTGATGTAATCAGTGTCCTTAGTAAATCTTACTAAATTAATACAAAAATAGAATTTTTTTGGGTGCTGTTATGTACCAGACACTTAAAAAATTTTACATGTAGTTCTCTTGTTTCTAATTCTTAAAACTGCTCTTAGTAATCTTTTGATTAGTGTGATTGAATTTTAGTCTCCCTGACCCAAAGTCCATGCCCTTTCCAATAAGCCATGCTGCTGCTGCTGCTACTGCTAAGTCGCTTCAGTCGTGTCCGACTCTGTGTGACCCCATAAGCGGCAGCCCACCAGGCTCCTCCGTCCCTGGGATTCTCCAGGCAGGAACACGAGTGGGTTGCCATTTCCTTCTCCACTACGTGAAAGTGAAGTCGCTCAGTCGTGTCCGACTCTGTGCGACCCCATGGACTGTAGCCCACCAGGCTCCTCCATCCATGGGATTTTCCAGGCAAGAGTACTGGAGTGGGGTGCCATTGCATTCTCCACTTGAACTGCTCAAATGAATCAAATCAGCGTCCAGAGGACATAGATGGTGAAGAGGGCGATGATAAGGGCGATCAGCCCCAAGGCCTCCAGATGGCTGTGGAGCTGGAGGTGGTCCTGGGCCCCCTGCAGGCACAGCCAGCCTGAGATAGTGGCCAGTGGCATGATGAACAGGAGCACACCACGTCACAGCACAGCGTCCACTTCTCTGTTCGAGGCCCAGGGTCCTTCAGCCACTCTGTGAGAGATCGGGACCGCTTCTCCACTGCAAACTCTGTATGGCATAGCTCGCAGTAGCTGGTGTTGGACGAGGAAAGCCACCTCTCCAGACAGCTCTTGTGCACAGCGCCCAGCATGCCAGTGCGCCCACATGGAGACAGTAGGCTCTCCCCATATGCCCCCTCATGGCAGATCCGGCAGAAGGGACCATCGCTTTGTGTGTCCAAGGCCCGGATGACAGTCGAGAGGAGCCGGCCATCCCTTGAAGTCACCTGGGCCACATACTGGGGTGGCCCGAGGCCTGTGACCTCCACGACCTTGGAGAAGGCAGGGCTATCGGAGCAGTCACACAGGGAGCCGGGGAGGTGACAACAGTCATGTTACCTCTCAAATGAGATTATTTAGAAATGTTTTATAAGCTTAACACTATAAAGTGTTACAGTAGATGAAATTAATATAGCATATATAGTGTCCTTTCAGATTGTAAAGAAAAATATTCGGATTTCCTTAGCCAGTGGAGGCTTACTCCAGACTAGGGTTGCAAAGAGGCTGAGTAGACATACAGCCCCCTGGATCCTAGTGGTTACAGAATAAGGATTTATATTATATTGTTCAGGATGTATTAGCAGCTTTAGTGAACAGTTTTTCAGTGTTTATGTTAACATTCCTGTTACCTAATAAAGGATTTGAATTTGTCACTGCCTTCCATGGAGTTGTCCATTAGGGCAGAGTTTTGTGCCATGTCACTTTATAGATGACAGGCCTTCCCTGTGTCTTGTCATGAGCGTCCCTGGTAGCTCAGCTGGTAAAGAATCTGCATGTAATGCGGGAGGCCCAGGTTTGATTCCTGGGTCGGGAAGATCCCCTGGAGAAGGGAACTGCTACCCACTCCAGTATTCTGGCCTGGAGAGTTCTATGGACTGTATAGTCCATGGTGTCACAAAGAGTCGGACACGACTGAGCGACTTTCACGTCACTTATGTCTTGTATGTGGCTGCACGCTTGCTAAGTCACTTCAGTTGTGTCCATCTCTTTGTGACTCTGTGGACCTGTAGGCCGCCAGGTTTCTCTGACCATGGAATTCTCCAGGCAAGAATACTGGAGTTGGGTTGCCATGCCCTTCTCCAGGGGATCTTCCTGACCTGTTCCAGATCAAATACCAATCCAGTGGTTGTGATCATATTACCAGATTTGCTTTAATTGAAAGCAGAGTGGTACAACTCATTAGTTTTATTCTATGCAAAGATAATTCTGTTTCTTTAGACGGGGGGAGGGGGTTGTGTGTATTTGTTACCTCTCGCAGGATAATAAACTACTCCAAAACTTCATGGCCTAAAACAGCTGTCTTATCTGCTCATGATTCTGTAGGCCAGCAGTTTGGGCTAGGATCAGCTGAGCAGTTCATCTGCTGACCTTGTCCAGGCTACTTACATGACTGCAGTTATCTGGTGGCCCAGTTTGGGTTGGATAGTCTGAGGAAGTCATCTAGATTTCCTGCTGTGCTGCAGTCCATGGGGTCGCAAAGAGTCAGACAAGACTTGGTGACTGAAAAACGAACAACAGTCTGAGACGACCTCGTTCACATGACTGGCAGTTGGTTCTGGTTATTGGCTGGGCCATGTGTCCCCAGAAGGCTGTCTGAGCTTATCTGTGGAAGAGTTCAAAGAGAGCATTTATAAGAGCTGTTAGGTCTCTTGAGGCCTAGACTTGGAGATCACACAGTGTCGCTTCCACCACATGATACTGTCAAAACAAGTCACAAAACCAGCCCAAATGTAAGTAGTATGAAAATAATAAAGAGTTACAAAGAATTTGCGGTCATTTCTAATTTACCATAGGTCCTGAGGCACTTAAGTTTGCATGAATTGGACGATACCTATAGGTAATAACACACAATTATTAAAAAATTATGACACAAATTTGACTTGTGTTATTTGGTAGAATAATGTAGAGAGTCAGCCCTGGGGGAATGTGGGAGGTGATAAGAAGATGGAGACTAAGGTTTATACTTCCCTTAAATGGCATGGAATAGCAAAGAGAAATGTTATTTGCAAGGAATGGATCCTTACAAAAAATTTCACAGTTTTAATCTTTTTTAGAAGACAATTACATGCAGGTAGACTTTTAGTAATCTGAAAACTAGTATTTTTCCTTTTCAATCTTCATTTTTAATTGCAAAATTACTCCTTGTAATCTTGTGATATAATAAGAAACATGTAGTTGGTCTTTGTCCCTGGTTCTTGGCACAAGCTCCTAAAACTTTTGAGTATCTTTTTGTATGCAGATCAGATGATTAGTGGCAGGGGCCCCCTAGATACCCCTTAGATGGGGACCATAAAAACCAAGACTTGATTAAGAAACTTAGAACTTTCAACCTTACTCCCTAACCTCTAGGAAAGGAAGCGGGTCTAGAGATTGTTAACCATCAATGAACAGTGATTTCATCAACCATGCCTATGTAATGAAACCTCCATAAAAACTCTTACTAAACTATAGGATTTGGAAAGCTTCCAGATTGATGAACACACTGAGATGCTGGGAGGGTGATGTGCCCAGACAGGACATTGAAACTCTGCATGAATTTCTCCGGACCATAAGTTTCTCCAATACCTTGCCCATCAGTTCAGTTCAGTTGCTCAGTCGTGTCTGACTCTTTGTGACCCCGTGAATTGCAGCACGCCAGGTCTCCCTGTCCATCACCAACTCCCACAGTTCACTCAGACTCGCGTCCATCGAGTCAGTGATGCCATCCAGTGATGCCATCTGTCTTCCCCTTCTCCTCCTGCCTCCAATCCCTCCCAGCATCAGAGTCTTTTCCAGTGAGTCAACTCTTCGCATGAGATGGCCAAAGTACTGGAGTTTCAGCTTTAGCATCATTCCTTCCAAAGAAATACCAGAGCTGATCTCCTTCAGAATAGACTGGTTGGATCTCCTTGCAGTCCAAGGGACTCTCAAGAGTCTTGTCCAACACCACAGTTCAAAAGCATCAATTCTTTGGCGCTCAGCTTTCTTCACTGTCCAACTCTCATATCCATACATGACCACAGGAAAAACCATAGCCTTGACTAGATGGACCTTTGTGCCAAAGTAGTCTCTGCTTTTGAATATGCTATCTAGGTTGGTCATAACTTTTCTTCCAAGGAGTAAGTGTCTTTTAATTTCATGGCTGCAGTCACCATCTGCAGTGATTTTGGAGCCCCCAAAAATAAAGTCTGACACTGTTTCCCCATCGATTTCCCGTGAAGTGATGGGACTAGATGCCATGATCTTCGTTTTCTGAATGTTGAGCTTCAAGCCAACTTTTTCACTCTCCTCTTTGACTTTCATCAAGAGGCTTTTTAGTCCCTCTTCACTTTCTGTCAGAAGGGTGGTACCATCTGCATATCTGAGGTTATTGATATTTCTCCCAGCAATCTTGATACCTTGCCCATATTTGTTGTTTAATCACTAAGTTGGGTACAACTCTCTTGCAACCACATGGCTGCTTTTGAGTTGTATCTTGTATAACAAACCAGTTAAAATAGTAAATTATTTTCCTGAGTCCCTTGAGTTGTTCTATAAAATTAGCAAACCTGAGGAGGGGGTCATGGAAACCCCTAATTTATAGCTTGCTGGGGAGGAAAATGGGAGGCCTAAGACTTTTAACTGGCTTCTGAAGTTGGGGGCAGTCTTGTGGGAGTGAGCAGCCTGTGGGGTTGAGTTGTCTCTAAGTAGTTAATGTTGAAATTAAATTGACTTGTAGGATATATTGGGTGACTCAGAACTGATGCTTTTGAAGTGTGGTGTTGGAGAAGACTCTTGAGAGTCCCTTGGACTGCAAGGAGATCAGTCCTGGGTGTTCATTGGAAGGACTGGTGCTGAAGCTGAAGCTCCCAATACTTTGGCCACCTGATGTGAAGAACTGACTCATTGGAAAAGACCCTGATGCTGGGAAAGATTGAAGGCGGGAGAAGAAGGGCACGATAGAGGATGAGATGTTTTGGATGGCATTACTGACTCGATGGACATGAGTTTGAGTAAGCTTCTGGAGTTGGTGATGGATAGGGAAGCTTGGTGTGCTGCAGTCCGTGGGGTCGCAAAGAGTCTGACACAACTGAGCGACTGAACTGAACTGAGGTGACTTAGTGGATAAAGAATTCCGCCTGCAATGCAGGAGATGAAGGCAGACGTGGATTTGATCCCTGGGTCTGGAAGATCTCCTGGAGGAGGGCATGACAACCTACTCCCGTATTCTTGCCTGGAGAATCCCATGGACAGAGGGGCCTAGTGGGCTACAGTCCATAGGATTGCAAAGAGTCAGACACAGCTGAAGTGACTGAGCACACATGTACCTCAGACATACTGAATCGACTTGTAGAATGCTCAGTTGTTGTCCTCAGAGAACTGGAGAATTGCTTGGTATGGAAAAATTACCCATTTGTTGTCAGAAATGAGGTGTTGTAAAAACAGAGCACAGCACTTGTGTTCTGCTGCGTCTTTTAAAAAATGTAACATTCAGATTTAATTATGTTAAAGACCAGAACAGTTTTTCTGAAGATTCAACAAAGCAGTTTTCTGCACGCACACACATAGTGGATTCTGTGGTCATGCAAAATAATAGTTCACAAAAAGGAAAGTGGCAGAAATTCAGAAAACTGCTGTTCCCTTTCATCCAAATATTGTTCTTTAGAATGAAAAAAAGCCGTTCTAATTATAAGATTGTGTAGCCCTTTATCCTTGGAAAATTCTTAAGAAATACAAAGTTTGGAAATAATCATTAACATCTTTGAGTTCTAATTTGCTATGTATCGGGTCTTCTCCTAGTCATTTTAGTGGCTCAGACAGTAAAAGAATGTGCCTGCAATGCAGGAGACCTGAGTTCAATCCCCGGGTTGGGAAGAAACCCTGGAGAAGGAAATGGCAGCCCACTCCAGTTTTCTTGCCTGGAAAATCCCATGGACAGAGGAGTCTGGTGAGCTGTAGTCCATAGGGTTGCAAAGAATCAGACATGACTAAGCAACTACACAAAATCTTTACAAACAACCCAGGTGGTGCTACTGGTAAAGAAACCTCCTGCCAGTGCAGGAGACATAAGAGATGTGGGTTCGATCCCCTGGTTGGGACTATGCCCTGGAGGAGAACAGTAATGGAATACCCATTCCAGTATTCTTGCCTGGAGGATCCCATGGACAGAGGAGCCTAGCGGGCTACAGTCCATAGGGTTGCAATGAGTCGACACAACTGAAGCAACTTAGCACACATTCACACACAGTCAACCAAGTGAAGTAGGTAGTATTAATCCCAGAGGCACAGAGAGGTTAAAGTCCTTAGCACAATTTGTAAGTGGCAGAACCATACTCAAACCCCATCTCCTTTGTTGTCAGATTCTGTATTCCTAAACATTATATATATTATATAAATATTTGTGTATGTATTTATTGATAGATTGTACCACATGACTTGTGGGATCTTAGTTCCCTAACCAGGGATTGAACCCAGGCCTTTGGCAGTGAAAGCATGGAGTCCTGACCACTGGACTTCCAGGGAATTCTCATTGTTTTGATTTGTAGTTCTTGAATGACACATGATGTTGAGCATCTTTTTATATGCTTCTTTACCATCTATATATCTTTTTTGGTGAAGTGTCTGTTTAGATCTTCAGCCCAGTTTTTAATCAGGTTATTCTTTTTTTTTTAAAAAATACTTTTAACAATTGCTTGTATACTCTGTTCTTTTTCAGTCTTTTGGAAATGTTTTTTTCACAATTTGTGACATGTCTTCTCATTCTCTTGATGTCTTTTGTAGAGCAGAAATTTTTAATTTTAATGAAGTCCAGCTCATCAGTTATTTTTCATGGATCTGAAAAGTCACTGCCAAACACAAGGTCATCTAGATTTTCTCCTTTGTTATCTTCTAGAAGTTTTATAGATTTTCATTTCACATTTAGGTCTGTGATTCATTTTGAGTTAATTTTTGAAAAGGTGTAAGATCTGTGTTTATATTCACTTTTTTACATGTAGATGTCCAGTTTTCCAGCACCATTTGTTAAAGACTCTGCTCTCCATTGTACAGGCATACCTTGGATATGTTGTGGATTTGGTTCCAGACCACCCCAATAAAGTGTATATCACATTTAAGCTAGTCACATGAATTTTTTTCTTAGTGCATGTAAAAGTTATGTTTATGCTATACTTTATTACATGTGGAATAGCACTGTGTAAAAAAAAATACATTAATTGAAAAATACTTTATTGCTAAAACTACTGTCATCTGATGACACAGGGTTGCCACAAACCTTCAATTTGTAAGAAATGCAGTATCTGTGAAGCACAATAAAATGAGGTGTGCCTATTATTATTTTTCTTTTTTTGTCTAAAATCAGTTGGCTGTATTTATATGGGCCTGTTTCTGGCCACTCTGTTCTGTTCCATTGATCTCTTTGCCCGTGCTTTTGCCAGTTGTACTGTCTCACTTACTGTAGCTTTATACTAAGGCTTGAAGTCAGGTAGTGTCAGTCTTCCAACTAATTTTTGTTCACTTCAATTTTACATTGGCTATTCTGGGTCTTTTGGCTTTCCATATAAACTTCAGAATCAGTTTGTCAGTAGCTACAAAATAAATTGCTAGGATTTTGATTTGGATTGCATTCAATCTTTAGATCAAGTTGTAAAGAACTTATACCATGACCATATTGAGTCTTCCTATCTATGAATGTGAAATATTGCTTCATTTATTTAGTTCTTCTTTTTCTTTTTTTCAAATCAGAGCTTTATAGTTTCCCTCATAAATCTCATATAAATTTATACCTAAGTATTTTGGGATGTGGGGTGCTAATGTAAATTATATGTTATTAATTTAAATTTACAGTTGTTAATGCTGGTATATTGAAAAACAGTTGAGTTATATATGTTAACCTTGTATCCTGTTGTCTTGTTATAATAATTTATTAGTTCCAGGAGTTTTTTGTTGATTATTTTGGATTTTCAACATATATAGTCATGTTGTCTGTGAATAAAGACAGCTTTATTTCTTCTCAATCTGTTTATTTTTTTCCTTTTCTTGTCATATTGCTCTAGTTAAGACTTGGAGTAGGATGTGGTGATATGGGATATTTTTGCCTTGTTTCTGACCTTGGCAGGAAAGCTGCTAGTTTCTCAGCATGAAGTATGATGTTAGCTGTAGGTAATAGCTTTAGCTATTGGTGGGAGTAGTGGTTTAGTCACTAAGTCATGTCTGACTCTTGCAACCCATGGACTGTATCCTGCCAGGCTCCTCTGTCCATGGGATTCTCCAAGCAAAAATACAGGAGTGGGTTGCCATTTCCTTCTGCAGCTTTAGCTATTAGATGCTCTTTATTAAGTTGAGGAAGTTACCATTTATTCCTGGTTTGCTAGCCATTCTGAATTTATCGTGAAAAGTGTTGGGCTTGTCAAATGTTTTTTCTACATTATTAATATGATCATGTGACTTTTCTTCTTTAGCAGGTTAATGGGATGGATTCAGTTTGATTGATTTTTGACTGTGGAACCAGTGTTCCATGACTCAGATGAATCCCACCTTGTCGTAGTGTGTAATTTTTGTATACCTTAATGATTTTGCTAAATTTTTGGGGGGGATGTTTGCATCTGTATTCTTCAGAGGTGTTGATTTGTAGTTTCCTTTTCCTGATATTAGTATATCTTTATCTGGCTTTTGTATTAGTGTAATGCCAACTTCATTGAGTTAGGAAGTATTCCTCCTTTATCTTTGTTTTATGACTTTTGAAGCAAGCCATGTGCTGTCTGCCTGATGTATCTTAATTTATATTTTGCCTGTTTTGAGAATACTGTATAATGAAAAAATGTGATTAGGTAAGAATAGACTCACAGAAGAGGAATCATGAAAAATAGGGGAGTTGGAATGGAATTCATCTCTTATGTTCTAGGACCTGTCCCCTCAAAAAGAAAATATTTTTCATAAGTAACCATTCTTGATAAATTCAAATTACTTTGTGTGTGTGTGTGTGTAGCAGAGGTTAATTAAAGTATGAAAAGGACAGAGAAAGCTTCTGACATAGACATCAGAAGGAGGATGAGTGGCCCCCTCACTAGTCTTAGCAAAGGAGCCATATTCTTTTTAAAATTGGTTATTACAATAAATCAAAAGAATGTCTCAAGGTGGTAAAGATCTTACTAGACCCACTCCCACAATTTACATTTTAAGATGCTAGGATTAGAACTAACAACAGAAAGATCTTACCAGACCCATACCCATAATACACATTTTAAGATAACAGGATTCAGTTCAGTTCAATGGTGTCTGACTCTATGGGACCCCATGGACTAACGGAATTAGTCAGAAGGTTTTCAAGAAGGAGAAACTGTCTTCAAGCAGGATGTGTGTGCTGTGCTTAGTTGCTCAGTCGTGTCCGACTCTTTGCGATCCCATGGACTGCAGCCCACCAAGTTCCTCTGTCTTTGGGGATTCTCCAGGCAAGAATACTGGAGTGGGTTGCCATGACCTTCCCCAGGGGATCTTCCCAACACAGGGATTGAACCCAGGTCTCCCACATCACAGGCAGATTCTTTACCAAGTGAGCTACCAGGGAAGCCTACCTCGTTGTTATGTAGTCCTTATATAGAGAGTTTAAGCTGAGTTGTTTTGTTGTGTAACCATCGTCAGCTCAGGGTTTTATGTGACTAAGGAATGTAGAAAAAAATGTTTGTCCTTTTCTCCTCCTTGAGAATTCCAGACCCCTATCTCTTCCTTGAGAGCCCCAGACCTCTTTCTCCTCCTCAGGGACCCTGGACTTCTTATCAACCTACGTAGGAATTGACTCATTCCCCTCTTTTTCTCTTTTAGAATATGTTGCCAAGGGAAAGGGGCATCATTTTAGTTGCATAACTACTTCCTGCTGTTGAGGAGTGTCATCCGTTAATTGTTGAGGTACATATTCTCCTCACCTTCATATTGAGGGTCTCTGATCCAGGGGGCCCAAGTAACAGTTGGAGAAGGTTGTGGCACTCATAGGAGCTTGAACCATAATTTGTAACCTAAAAGCTTTCAGACAGTTAGAAACAAACCCCATTTTACAGTTATAGATGTAAGCCAAAATAGTCATTAAACCAGTTAAAACATAATTGAAATTAAAAGTCACATTATGTCCATAGTTAAGGTACAATGTGTTATATCAATCCATTTTAAGATTGTTAGATGTCATCATATTAAAGAGAGGCATCACACATGATTGTTGTTGGTGAAGATATTGACAGAGTTGAAGAGTCTTTTCCTTAAAGTGGAGAAACTCACCATCTGAAGCCTTCAATTGATGAGGAGGGGAGTGCTCTGCAGACCCAGCAATTTGATTAATTGTGGAATGTAGCATAGGAATGAGCCCAGAACAGGAAGGCACTGTCTTGAGGGTCAAACAGCAGACTCAGGACTTGTGGAGTCAGCAGAAGCAAGTTGGTATAGCTTGTCAAACTTATCTGGGAAGGACCTTCCCAGAGGAGCTCCAGGGATTGTCTCCACATCCCAGTGTCTTTATCAGGACCTCGGTTTCTGGTTCAAACAGTGGCTTATTTGACTCAGAGACTGGGTTAGGAGTCAGCTCCTGGTAAATAATTCAAATTACTTTTAAAAACACTTCTGAATGTATTTTCTAAAATATATTCACAGAAATGCCCAATAATAACATGAATATATCAGTGAGACAGATTGAATTTCACTAGCGCTCTTTCAGATTGAACCTGGGTCTCCCACGTTGCAGGTAGACGCTTTACCATCTGAGCCACCAGGGAATCCCAGCTAATAAACTTTAGATTTATTAATGTCTGTTAATGATGACGAGGTCCCCCTATTATGTGTTTTATTTTAGACCTCTTTACTTGCTTATGCATGTGACACTTATCTGTTGAGGACTGCTCATAAACAGGCTCGGTTCTTGCCGAACTGTGGTCTTTCTGTAGAGGTCACTTTAAGGCAGGGCCATGTTCTTGTTGTCAGGTAGCCTGTTCATAGAGGACAAAGCAACATTGTTCATAATAGTAAATGAGAAAACTGAAAAAAAAAAAAGAAAAGAAAACTGAAATGTAAGCATCTTTGTAATACTACATTGAAAATGCTTTAAGTATATCTATATGATACTGTATTTTATTAGGCATATAAGCAACAGAATAAAGCCATTGAAAAGAAAGATACTTTGGGAAAAAAGTAGAATTTAGAAGACACTTAAGTCTCTGCCTACTGACCCATCACCCTTGTTACCATTTAAACTGTAGAATCCTAGTTCCTCCACCATTTTTTCCAGGTACAAAAGAGGAGAGTTCACAGCTTCTCCTGAGAACTACTTTTGGAACTCAGAAGAATCCCTTTGCTTTTTTGCAGTAAAGGTACCATTAACTCTTTGCCTGCCACTTATCCTCTCCCTGCCCTGCCCTTAAAACAAACTTATGTATGTTATTTATCCAAGAAAAGCAAACGTGTTCACACACAGACTTGTACAAAAAGTTCATAGTCACTTTATTTGTAATAGCCCCTAACTGAAAATAATCCAAATGTCCATCAACAAATGAGTGGTAAATTATGGTAAATCCATACTATGAACAATAAAATTCAACAGTAATAATGAATGATTTATTGATACATGCAACAAGATGGATGAATCTAAAAAAATCATTAGGCTAATGGAAAGACAGGCAAAAAAGAGTAAATATGATTCCACACATATAGAATTCTATATAACAGGCAAACAAATCTATAGTGACAGAAAGCAAGTGCCTGATTGGTTGCAGGCATGAGTGGAGGGAGAGATTGCAAATGGGCACAAAGAAAATGTAAGCAGCAACTGTAGTGATTTCACAGTGTTAAACTGTTAAAACCGCTTTAAAACTAATTAAAATTGTACACTTATAAGTATGTATACTTAATTTTCTGTTGCTGCTTAACAAATTACCCCAAATTTGGCAGATTAGAGCAGTGTCTATTAATTATCTCACAGTTTTGTAGGTCACCAATTTGAGTGGGCTTGGTTAGTTTGCTGCTCAGCATCTTATAAGGCTAAAATCCAGATGTTAACTGCGCTCCATTCATTTCCAGAGGCTTTGGGTGGAAAAAAATCAGCTTCCAAACGCACTGAAATTGGCAGATCCAGTTCCTTGCAGTGGTAGAACGGAGATTCTTGTTCTATTCCTGGCGGGCAGCCAAACGGTGCTCTTGGGCCTTAGAGACTACTCTCAGGTGCTTTCCAAGTGGCCTTGGTCTTCAAGCCAGCAATGATATGGTGAACGTCCCTCGTGATTTGAGTCTCTGACTTCCCTTTCTGCTGTCAACTGGAGAAAACACTCTGCTTTTAAAGGGCTAGTGTGATCAGATTAAACCCATACATATAATCTTTGTATGTTAAGGTCAGTTGATTAGCAAACATTATTATGTCTTCAGAATCTCTTGTAACATGTAATATAATCATGGAAGCAGTAGTAGGAGGTGCTGGAGATCTGGAATGAACATCTTAGAATTGTTTATACCTCAATAAAGTTTGTGTTTTTTTTCCCTAAAAATACGACAAAGGACATAATAATAATGGTAATAATAAAAAATGTTTTCAAAGGGATGATTCTGAAACTCAAAAGAGATGTAAATTGATTATTCTCACTGATTCAACATAGCATTTGCAAAAAATTTTCATGTCCAAGTCAGGGAAGAGAATTAAAATATTAATAATATGCCTAGTACCTTTTCAGTATTGGTATTTTTTTCTTTTCACCTGTAATGAGAGGAAACTATAAAATGTTGATGATGTAATTATGAATCATACATAATAGAAAAGGTGATTTTGGAAGTTTTACAAGTTCTTAACTCAAAATTGTTGACTCATGAACATTGTAATTTAATTGTATGTCTACAAATATAAATTTAATAAAATTCCTATTCATTATTTAAACTTGTACAGTAGAGGAATTAAATTTAGCTATGAATTTTGTTGCTTCTGTTATTATTAAGGCCAATCTTGGAATTCTTGAGTGTATAGAATTCTTATAGAATGTAGGGAATACTGTTTCTGTATCATGGAAAAGGTTTTATCTACTCATCATTTACTTTCTAGAAAGGATTAAAGAATGATGTATTTAATATTTTATTATAATTATTTAATGGGCAAAATTTTTAAAAATTTAGAAATTTTTGAAGATGAGAAGCTTTACAATAAGATGTGATTAGTCTTGGATCATCAACTTATTAGTGTATAATACCAGACTTAGCAAGGCTATCAAACAACTGGAATGCTCATAAAGAACTGGTGGGGTGGAAATTGGTTCAAGCACTGTGGAAAGTTACTCGGCAATATTTACTAAAGCTATACATACGTATGCATAGATCAAATTGCCAATATCCATTGGCAAGAGAAAAAGCAAGAGAATTCCAGAAAAACATCTACTTTTGCTTCATTGAGTATATTAAAAAAGCTTTTGACTATGTGGATCACAACAAACTTGGGAAAATTGTTAGAGATGGGAATACCAGACCACTGTACCTGCATCCTGAGAAATCTGTATGCAGGTCAAGAAGCAACAGTTAGAACTGGACATGAAACAACAGACTGGTTCCAAACTGGGAAAGGAGTATGTCAAGGCTGTATATTGTCACACTGCTTATTTAACTTATATGCAGAGTACATCATGAGAAATGTGGGCTGGATGAAGCACAAGCTGGAATCAAGATTGCCAGGAGAAATATCAGTAACCTCAGACAGGCAGATGACACCACCCTTACGACAGAAAGCGAAGAGGAACTAAAATAAAGAGCCTCTTGATGAAAGTGAAAGAGGAGAGTGAAAAAGCTAGCTTAAAATTCAACATGTAGAACACTAAGATCATGGTATCCAGTCCCATCACTTCACAGCAAATAGATGGGGAAACAATGGAAACAGTGACTTCATTTTCTTGGGCTCCAAAATCACTGCAGATAGTGACTGCAGCTGTGAAATTAAAAGATGCTTGCTCCTTGAAAGAAAAGCTATGACAAACCCAGACAGCATATTAAAAAGCAGAGACATTACTGACAAAGGTCCATCTAGTCAAAGCTATGGTTTTTCCAGTAGTCATGTATGGATGTGAAAGCTGAGCACCAAAGAATTGATGCTTTTGTACTGTGGTGTTGGAGAAGACTTTGAGAGTCCCTTGGATATCTAGGAGATCAAATCAGTCAATCCTAAAGGAAATCAGTCCTGAATATTCACTGGAAGGACTGATGCTGAAGTTGAAGCTCCAACCCTTTGGCCACCTGATGCAAAGAACTGACTCATTGGAAGAGACCTTGATGCTGGGAAAAATTGAAGGCAGAAGGGGACGACAGAGGATGAGATGGTTGGGTGGCATCACCGACTTGATGAACATGAGTTTGAGCATGCTCTGGGAGTTGATGATAAAGAGAGAAGCCTGGCATGCTGCAGTCCATGGGGTTGCAAAGAGTAGGACTTGACTGAGTGACTAAACTGATACATATGTATGTTTATATATACCCTATGAACCAGCATTTTACTGCCTCTAGTCATTTTACGTATTGTTCATTCACTAAGTTGTGTCCGACTCTGCAACCCCATGAACTGCAGCAACCCAGACTCCTCTGTTCTTCACTGTTTCCTGGAGTTTGCTCAAATCATGTCCATTGAGTCAATGATACTATCTACCTATCTTATCCTCTGCTGTTACCTTCTCCTTTTGCCTTCCATCTTTCCCAGCATCAGAATCTTTTCCAGTGAGTCAGCTCTTCCTATCAGGTGATCTAAGTATTGGAGCTTCAGCTTCAGCAACCATCCTTTCAATGAATAGTCAGTTGATATCCTTTAGGATCAACTGGTTTGATCTCCTTGCAGTCCAAAGAACTTTAAAAGTCTTCTCCAGCACCACAATTCAAAAGCATCAATTCTTTGGCACTCAACCTTCTTTATGATCCAGCTCTCACATCCATATATGCAACTGAAAAAGCCGTACCTTACAGTCCTTTGTTGACAAAGTGATGTCTCTGCTTTTTAATGTGCTGTCTAGGTTTATCATAGCTTTCCAAGAAATCAAGCATCGTTTAATTTGGTGGCTGCAGTAACCATCTGCAGTGATTTGGAGCCCACGAAAATAAAATCTGTCACTGCTTTTACTTTTTTCCTGTTGTATTTGCCTTGAAGTGACGGGACCGAATGCCATGATCTTGGTTTTTTCAATGTTGAGTTTCAAGCCAGCTTTTTCACTTGTCTCTTTCACCCTCATCAAGAGACTCTAGTTCATTTTCACTCTCTGCCATTAGAGTGGTTTGATCTGCATATCTGAGGTTGTTGGTATTTCTGCCAGCAATCTTGATTCCAGCTTGTGATTTATCCAGCCCAGCATTTGCATGATGTACTCTGCATATAAATTAAATAAATGAGGTGACAATATATAGCCTTGTTGTACTCCTTTCCCAAATTTGAATCAGTTGATTGTTCCACACCTGCTTCTGACTGTCGCTTCTTGACCCACATACAGGTTTCTGAGAAAGATGGTTAGGTGGTCTGGTACTCCCATTTCACATATACTTCATAATAAAAGATAAGAACTCTTGAAAATTCTTTAAAGTTGAATGTTTGTGATCATTTACTCCTTAAGAAGACTTGTGTGTTCTTTATTGAATTTCAAAGTTCAATTTTTTAATTTGATTGTATTTTATCTTTTAGTTCTACTTTTGTGTTCCTTTCAGGCATGTTTCCTTATTTTTCCTCTCTTATCCTTGACTTAAAATATCCCATCTCCTTGACATTTTGTCCATCATAGACATCAGTGTTGTCTGATTCATCTTTCTACAGTTATGGTATAATGCTCTGTAATTGCGTTGTCCTGTAATTGAGTTGTCCTCTGTAATTGCAGCCACAAGCCACATGTGGCTATTGAGTACTTGAAATGTGGCTTAGTGTGACTGAAAAACTGAACTTGAAATTATTTACTTTTAATTTAGCTACATGGGGCTAACAATTAATATACCATAGGTCTATATCAACATTGTCTTTCTTACCTCTTGAGCTTGTTTTGATTTCATTCTGTCTGCATAACTAATAATTTATCTTGTCCTACTTTTAGACTGTATGAGTATGAAGCCAAGGGCTAAGCTCTTAGGCTGGGAAATGCTCAGAGAGCTAGGAACAGGTACAGAGGAATTTCTTATTACAGAGGAGCAGTAGGAGAAAGTGAAAGTGAAGTGGCTTAGTCGTGTCTGACTCTTTGTGACCCCATGGACTGTAGTCTACCAGGTTCCTCAGTCCATGGAATTTTCCAGGCAAGAGTACTGGAGTGTATTGCCATTTCCTTCTCCAGGGGATCTTCCCAACCCAGGGATTGAACCCGAGTCTCCCACATTCCAGGCAGATGTTTTACCATCTGAGCCACAAGGGAACCATATGTTTATTTTTATTGTTTAAAAATTTTTAGCATTTGTCTTTGTTTCCTTACTTACCTTGTAAGCTTCTGGGTTGTGAAAGTATTTTATTTGTTGAAGAAAGTCACTCAGGAATTGGGGAGCTTCAAAATACCATTGAAAATCTTCCAGAGTATTGTGAGATTTGAAGGCTGATTTGTCAAGAACATAAAGTGGAATTTTAAAATACTAACAGGTTAAGAGTATAATGGTAAAAATCTGGTAGTCTAAAGTTTAATATTAACTCTGATGTTAATTTTGTGAACTTGGACCAGTTTTTTAATTTTCTGAGGTAAATTTGTTCATCTGAAAAATGAGTGGTGAAATAGTTGATTTTTAATATGTCATCCAACCTTAAGAGTCTTGAAGGAGGTCTGCTATTTTGATTGAAAACTATTAAAAGTGGGGATTAACGTTGATACTGGTTTTATACTTTGAAAACGTTCAAGAAGAGAAAGCACAGTACATTCCTCTGTGAAGTGAAATGCCAAGATGAAAAATTATGTGAAGATCTAATGGAACTATGAGTGGACAAATGAACTTCATTATAGTAAACTTTGAATACAACTAAGGAAAAATGAAACTGTGTTTAAATGACTATGTATTCCAAGTAAT
The DNA here is from genome assembly GCF_001704415.2 of Capra hircus. Lineage (NCBI taxonomy): Eukaryota > Metazoa > Chordata > Mammalia > Artiodactyla > Bovidae > Capra > Capra hircus. The sequence continues at coordinate 27,383,092 of NC_030816.1, forward strand.
TAGTTAGAAGTCCAAGAATAAAATCCAAGTCCAACAAGTCCAACTGTTATAATGAAGGAGACACTGACTTGAAAGTCAGAACTGAGATTATTATCCTGTGGTGCCAATAATTAGCTGTGTGACATGTGGTAAAGTTTGAAGGGGTATTTAATTCTGCATGCCGTAGCATCATCTCTTGACACCTTCAGGATCATATCATAAACCAAAGAGTGTGCTCATACTCTTTCAAAAGACCTAGAAATAATTTCACTAAGCCTCATGACACTGTTTATCTGTGTCAACTGGCAGATATACAAGCCTTGTTTTCTGTTATCTTCAGAACTCACATCTTATTTGAACAGTTCCTTATTTGACCCATTTCTCTGTCTTTCTCACATCTTTCCATTATACTCCAGAGAGCTTCCGTCTCTGACCTGAAGACTTCTCTGTGCATAGTCATTTTCATCCTTTTCTCCAAACTTAAACCGTCTATCTTAACTTATAACTGATAACTTGTAACTGATAACCTTAACTGATAACTGTCCCTAAAATTAGTTTTGGCTTTATCTCTTTCAGGGGGTAGTGCTATTTCCATGCATCCCATATAAAAAGTTTGGAAAGATTTGGTCAGCATCTTTTTTACTCTCTAACACTGCCTCCGTATACTTTTTCCCCTTTAAAACGGGTCAGAGAGTACTAACTATCAAGTCTATCTTCTAACAATCAATGTTGAGAAATTCAAATAAAGTTGTAGTCATTGTGTACTCACTGTATGCCAGGGTCTCCCCTGTGCCCAGCTTCATTGAAATGTAATTGACATATAACATTGTATAAATTTAAGGTGTACAATATGATATGATAAAAAATGTACTGTGAAATGATTACTACAATAAGATTATTGCTTATTTCATCCGTCACTTCACATAGTTACCTCTTTTTGTTATTGTGAGACCAGTTGAGATCTACTCTCTTAGCAGCTTCTAAGTACACAATACAGTATTGTCAATTACAGTCACTGTGCTATACATTGGATCCCCAGAATTTATTATACCTGGAGATTTGTATTCTTTGACCATCATTTCCCCATGTCCCTCAGTCTCCAGTCCCTGGCAACCACAATTCTACTTTCTGTTTCTGAGTTCAGTTTTTTTTTAATTCTACATATACATGATGTCATATATTGTTTATCTGTATCTGACTTATTTCAGTTAGCACAGTGCCCTCAGGGTTGTCTCAGATGGCAGGATTTCCTTCACTTTTTTGACTGAATATTATTTCATTGTATATACTGTTTATATCACATTTTCTTTATTTTTTCATCAATCAGTGGACTTTTAGGATGTTTCCATCTTGCGTATTTAATGCTGCAGTGAACCTGGGGTTGCAAATATCTCTTCAAAAATAATGATTTCATTTCCTTCAGATGTATACCATGAAGGAGGATTGCTAGATCATATGATAAGTGTTTTTAATTTTTTTGAGGAGACTCCATTCTATTTCCATAGTATCCATTGATAGCATTTCCAGAGTATCAATTTAAATTTCCATCAGCAGTTTACAGTGGTTCCCCTTTCTCCACATCCTTACCAGTATTTGTTATCTCTTGTCTTTTTGAGACTAGCCATACTACCAGTTGTGAGGTGTTATCTCATTGTGGTTTTAAATTGCATGATAACACCTATATGTGGAATCTAAAAAATATAACAAACTGGTGAATGCAAAAAAACAAAGAAGCAGACTCTCAGATGTAGAGCACAGACTTGTGGTTACCAGTGGGGAAGAACAATGTGAAAGTGAAAGTGAGATTGCTCAATCCGACTCTTTGCGACCCCACGGACACCAGGCTCCTCTGCCCGCGGGATTTTCTAAGCAAGGGTACTGGAGTGGGTTGCCATTGGGTGGGAAAGTAGGAGGTACAAACTATTGGATGTAGACAGGTTCAAGGATGTATTATACAACATAAGGAGTATAGCCAGTACTTTGTAATAACTGTAACCTTTGAAATTGTATAAAAAGTTTTTCTTAAAAAAAGTGGAAAAAATGCATTTCCTTGATTAGTGATATTGAGCATCTTTTCGTGTACTTGTTGATCATTTGTATGTCCGTCTTTGGGAAAATGTCTGTTCACTCCTCTGCCCAAGTTTTAATTGGATTGTTTGGGATTTTTTCCCTGTTGAGTTGTATGGGTTCCTTATATATTTTGGATATTAACCCCTTATTAATTTAATGGTTTGCAAACATTTTTCCCCATTCCAGAGGCTGCCTCTTCATTTTGTTTACTTTACTGTGCATAAACTTTTTAGTTTGATGCAATCCATCTTACTTATTTTTGCTTTTGTTTCTTGTGCTTTTGGTCTTATAGCCAAAAAAAAAAAAAAACACCACATTGTTAAGACCAATGTCAAGGAGTTTTTCCCCTTTGTTTTCTGCTAGGAGTTTTACATTTCAGGTCTTATATATAAATCTTTAATTCATTTCAAGTTAATTTTTGTGAGTGATGTCAGATAGGGGTCTAGTTTAATTCTTTTGCATGTGAATGTCTACTTTTTCCAATATCATTTATTGAAAAGACTATCTTTACCACTTGGAGTATTCTTATCTCCTTTGTCAAGTATTAGTTGACCATTTACACTTGCATTTATCTTTGGGTTCTTAATTCTCATGAGTCTGTATATCTTATTTTTCTGTCAGTACCATAATTTTTAATTTCTATACCCTTTTAGTATAAAATCAGGAAGTGTTTGCTTCTAGCTTTGTTCTTTCTCAAGATTGCTTTGGCAGTTTGGGTTTTTGGTGTTTCCATGTGAATTTTTAGGGTTGCTCTTTTTATTTCTTTGAAAAATACCATTGGAACTTTAGTATGAATTCAGTATATTCAAAATGCTTTTGTGCAAGGTAGGAGGACTTGCTCTATTGGATATCAAGACTTACTGTAGAGCTCTACTAAGATTAGCTTTAGGTAGACAGATAAGTGAAATACTGTAGAACCTCAAAATGGTTTTAAGGATACATAGAAACTTGGTTTATGAAAAAAGTGCAACAGTAGAGCAATGGGTAAAGAATAGTATTTTCAATGAATGGTGTTGAAATAATATATAAGAAACTTGACTGCTCCCTAATACCATTCACAAAAAATTAATTCCATGTCAATTATAAATTAAAAGTACAAGGCAAAACAACAAAGCTAAGAGATAAAACAGAAGCTCATACTTGTGATCTTAGTGTATAAAATGATTTTAAAAAAACCTGTGCTTTTATACTAAACTTAAAGGTTGTTAAATTCCATCACTTTCTCATAAAAGACATCAAGAGCGTGAGATAGCAAATGACACAAGAGAAGATGTTTGCATCATATGTAACTTTCAAATGGCTCATATCCAGTGTTCTTACAAATCAGCCCTAACACAACAAATAGTAAAAAGATAGGCAAGAGCATTGGATAGATGCTTCTCAAATGAGGAAAATCCAAAAGATAAACACATGAAAAGGTGCTTAAACTCTCAGTAATTGGGGAAAACATGAAACTGCAGTACGCTGTCACAACTTACGTACAAGAATTGCTAGATTTTTTTTTTTTTAACTGACAGCATCAGGTGTTGTGAGGACGTGGAGCAGCAGCAACCTCCTACACTGCTGAAAGGAGTATACTTTGGTACAACTTCTCTTGAAATAGTTTGACATCATCTCCTAAGGTTCAAGCCGTGCATGTCCTTAACCTAGCTATTCTCTTGAAGTATACTTCCAACAGAAATGTGTACACCAAGACACTTGTACATGAATGTTTATAGTATTGTTCATAATAACCTCAAACTAGAAACAACTCATGTATATATCAGCATTAGAATGGGTAAATAAATTGTGGTGTAATTATACAGTAGACTATCTTACAGCATTGAAAATGAACACCGTAGTTACACAAAGTGACACAGATGAATGTTACAAGTATAATCTTGACTGTAAAAGGCAAGACACAAAGTAATAGTACATAACATATGGTTCTATTCACATAAACTTCAAAAAGCAATAAAAATAAAACGTTAGTGTTTAGAGTTGCCTGCTTAAGGTGTGAAAGTGTAAAGAAAAACAAGGAAATGTGTATTGTAAGAGTCAGAATAATGGTTACCTTTAGGGAGGAAAGAAGTAAGGATGATTTGGGAGGAGACCAAAGTGGGACTGTTCTGGGGTTTTTTATTTCTTATGTTTTTTTCTTATGTTTTGGCTCCTGTGTTAGCTTGCATGTTTGTTTAAATCATTGAAGCTGTACAATTTTGTATACTTTTTTAAAAGCGAACTTCATATTGTACAATTGTAAAAAGGTTTAAAAATGTAGAGAAAATGCTGGACAAACCAGTCAGAGGAGACAGATTTCATGTAAAAGTTTTGTTTTTAAAGAATGTTCACCAGTAACACTTAAATGCAATTAGATTTATCCAAAACTTTCCATTTGGTAGTGATTAAAGCTCAGTAAACAATAAATGCCTTCCTTCAATAAGCATTGTTTACCAGTAAGTAAGTACAAGCAGTCCTCATTTAGTATGGTAGTGTGGGACGAAAAAAAAAAATGCCTGTATAAGATAATAAAACTGTACAAAATCACCTTATTAATCAGTGAGAAAAAATTAGAGCTATTCCATGATCTTTCAAAAATTTGTCAAAACATTTAAAATTCTATTTTAGTTATAAACATATAGGGAAATTAAAAAATAGTAAAGCTAATATAATTTAGTATAATGTTTCTAAATGTATTAGAAACAGTTAGAATTATAGTGCTTTATTTCTTGGTAAAAAACTTACCAAGAGTAGTTTGAACAGTGCTTTGCCTTCTCCTTATACAGAAAAACAGAGCCAGTAGAATAAACATCTTTTCTGTGCCTTGCAAATTATCTTATTCTTTTCTATTAAATTTAGATCAGCTTCCAACATTTTATCCTTTTGCACTTTGTGTTGTGAAATATCCCTCAGTCAGTTCAGTTCAGTCGCTCAGTCGTGTCCAACTCCTTGCAACCCTATGAACCGCAGCATGCCAAGCCTCCCTGTCCATCAACAACTCCCGGAGTTCACCCAAACTCAAGTCCATTTAGTCGTTGATGCCATCCAACCATCTTATCCTCTGTTATCCCCTTTTCCTCCTGCCCTCAATCTTTCCCAGCACCAGGGTCTTTTCAAATGCCTCAGCTCTTCGCATAGGATGGCCAAAGTATTAGATTTTCAGCTTCAGCATCAGTCCTTCCAGTGAACACCCAGGACTGATCTCATTTTGAATGGACTAGTTGGATCTCCTTGAAGTCCAAGGGACTCTCAGGAGTCTTCTCCAACACCATAGTTCAAAAGCATCAGTTCTTCGGCACTTAGCTTTCTTCATAGTCTAACACATCCATAGATGACTACTGGAAAAACCATAGCCTTGATTAGATGGACCTTTGTTGGCAAAGTAATGTCTCTGCTTTTTAATATGCTGTCTAGGTTGGTTATAACTTTGCTTCCAAGGAGTAAGTGTCTTTTAATTTCATGGCTGAAGTCACCATCTGCAGTAATTTTGGAGCCTCCAAAAATAGTCAGCCACCGTTTCCACTGTTTCCCCATCTATTTCCCATGAAGTGAGGGGACTGGATGCCATGATCGTAGTTTTCTGAATGTTGAGCTTTAAGCCAACATTTTTACTGACCTCTTTCACTTTCATCAAGAGGCTCTTTAGTTCTTCTTCACTTTCTGCCATAAGGGTGGTGTCATCTGCATATCTGAGGTTGTTGACATTTCTCCTGGCAATCTTGATTCCAGCTTGTGATTCTTCCAGCCCAGCGTTTCTCATGATGTACTCTGCATAGAAGTTAAATAAGCAGGTTGACAATATACAGCCTTGACGTACTCATTTTCCTGTTTGGAACCAGTCTGTTTTTCCATGTCCAGTTCTAGCTGTTGCTTCCTGACCTGCATATAGGTTTCTCAAGAGGCAGGTCAGGTGGTCTGGTATTCCCATCTCTTTCAGAATTTTCCAGAGTTTATTGTGATCCACACAGTCAAAGGCTTTGGCATAGTTAATAAAGCAGAAATAGATGTTTTTCTGGAACTCTCTTGCTTTTTTGATGATCCAGTGGATGTTGGCAATTTGATCTCTGGTTCCTCTGCCTTTTCTGAAACCAGCTTGAACATCTGGAAGTTCATGTTTCACGTATTGCGGAAGCCTGGCTTGGAGAATTTTGAACGTTACTTTACTAGTGTGTGAGATGAATGCAATTGTGTGGTAGTTTGAGCATTCTTTACATTGCCTTTCTTTGGGATTGGGTTGAAAACTGACCTTTTCCAGTGCTGTGGCCACTGCTGAGTTTTCCAACTTTGCTGGCATATTGAGTGCAGCACTTTCACAGCATCATCTTTTAGGATTTGAAATGGCTCAACTGGAATTCCATCACCTCCACTAGCTTTGTTCATAGTGATGCTTTCTAAGGCCCACTTAACTTCACATTCCAGGATGTCTGGCTCTAGGTGAATGATCACACCATCGTGATTATCTGGGTCATGAAGATCTTTTTTGTACAGTTCTTCTGTGTATTCTTGCCACCTTTCTTAATATCTTCTGCTTCTGTTAGGGCCATACCATTTCTGCCCTTTATTGATCCCATCTTTGCATGAAATGTTCCCTTGGTATCTCTAATTTTCTTGAAGAGATCTCTAGTCTTTCCCATTCTGTTGTTTTCCTCTATTTCTTTGCATTGATCACTGAGGAAGGCTTTCTTATCTCTCCTTGCTATTCTTTGGAACTCTGCATTCAGATGCTTATATCTTTCCTTTTCTCCTCTGCTTTTCACTTCTCTTCTTACCTAAGAATTCCTTTATTGTGAAGTTTTTTGCTGTTGTGACTTTTTTGGGGACATCTTTTTGTGACAACTAGTTTCCTCATTTCAATAGTTTTACCTTCTCTAAATTCCTCTGACTGCATCTCTAGTGTCTCTCAAACAGTGGTAGTGGCAACATTCCCACAATCAACTATTTTTTCTGTTAATCCACTTATATTCAATTTGAATTTCACTCCAATGTCATCATTTTTTCTTTCTTTGCCACATTTTTATCATTATTGGCCAGTTCTCTCTTTCAGTTATCATTTTATAAAATTTCACATGAGTTTATCATTGGGAGGCAAGAATATAAACCAGCTACATGCTTCACTATCTGTAGGTGAACTGAGTAACAGAGGAGAAGTTACCTTTCACAACAGAGTTTGAGAAAAAGTGATGTGATTGGTCACTGAAATGATTAACACAGTGACTTGTGAACTGAAGTGCCAGCAAAGAAATTTGTATTTATGTAGTTACTCACAGTTAGTATACTGTAGTATGAAATTAGAACCATGTTGTTGGGGGACTGGTATTTAACTGAACTGTGGAAGCTAAAAAATTTGCTGGGAAGCCTGGGAAGTGAGGACTGACTGTAATTCAAAGAAGGTTGATCTGTTAAATATTTTTTGGTTGGTTTTGATGAGATTGAGGATTACATGGACTATTTGATTTTTGAGCTATTGAATGCCTAATACATTTTATGTGGAAAAGTAATTTTGATGCTAATCTTGCCGCTTCTTTAATCCTCTTAGCTAATTCCTTACAGAGGACCTTCCGTACTAACTTTCTAGAACAAAAGCCTCTAGTTGTAGTAAGTAAAATCAGTGGTGTTAAGAGAATAATAGTGGTAATGATTTTGAATTCATCATGAAGCCGTTGACATTGAAAGTAAATTTTAAAAAATGTTTCATATAATATTGACATTCTAATAATTGAAGATAAAAATGTTAAATCATTTTTATTAAAAATGTTAAATCAGTTTTATTTAGTCAGGTGTGACTCCATTTTCACCGTCTTCATACTAGCAAATATTTTATTATGAAATGTGAAAGATAAGGTCTCACGCTGTGTTGGTTAAAACTGAAAAGTGTTAATTTATTGTATGGTTTCCTACAGGTGAACTGGCACAAAGGTTGATCTCAAGATGCCATTAGTGAAGAGAAACATCGATCCTAGGCACTTGTGTCACACTGCACTGCCTAGAGGAATTAAGAATGAACTGGAATGTGTGACCAATATTTCCTTGGCAAATATAATTAGACAACTAAGTAGCCTAAGTAAGTATTCTTACATCAATTGAAAATATTACAAACCAGAATTACACATTGGGGTGTTAAAATAATATTCTTGTGACTAATTAGGGTGGGGGGATAGTTAATAAGAAGAGTACAGAATTATCTAATTATTTGGGGGGAAAAGAGTGTCATTTTAAGTAAAATTAATGCATTTTAGAATCATTTCTTCTCTTTGATCTGGGAAAGGGACATAAGGTCAGAATCTTTTAGGAACCAAATCACATGATGCGTAAGAATTGCTGAGATTGTTTTTAAATATGATTTGGACTATAAAAGGTGGTGGTAGAGTTGTACTTTTGCTTGCTTGTTATCACTATTTGCTTTTCTAGAGGCTTCAGCTATTTGTGTTTTGAGATACTAGTATCTCTTTATATATCTTATTAGCCTAGGGAAATATTTTTATATTATCAAATATCTAAATGTGAACGATGTGGGATGGTAACTGACTAGTCGGAGGATTAGGTTTGTCAAGTGGATTGTCTAAAGGATATTAGGATATGAGTCAAGTGTCTGATTTGCAGCCTGATGGCAGACAGAAGGCCAGCAGGCTGGCCAGATAATAAAGGCTAATAGAAGGGACAGGTTAAGGGAGGAGGTGAAAGTCAGTCTGTTTCCATTATAAGATTTTATAACAGAGCTGCTAGGTTAAGGAATTAAGTTATTTCCCATTTATTCTAAATGTAATGTTAGAAAAAATTTTTTAAATCCAGTTTATCTTTTGAATTGAAGGATTTTCTTTTTATTAGACATTTATATTTTATTTTAAAGATAAAATAAGATGTTTTTGGTCTAGATATCATCTCTAAGTAGTCCTAGATTTATCAGCTGTACCCACCTCCACAGATTGTCCTTAATAACCAGGATTGACTTCTTTTTTCTTTTCCTGTTAACCTTTGTCTTTTCATAATTGAGTACTTAACACAAGGTAAAATGAGGTGGTTAATCTGATTTGTTTCAAGTGAGAGCATTTGGACATATTTATGTAGCCAGAGCAACATAAAGTTGTATTTTCATGTTCTTGGTGAGAGCACTAAATTTCTACATTGCTTGTGAAATAGTTGTAAGAGTAAATTAAAAAACTTGTTTATTTGAATTTAAGTGTATTCTTTGTTCCACTTGGTGTTTTCATTTTTTCCAGGTTAAATATTGGCTGTGAATCACTAACATATTGTTTATTTGTTTCTTTCTTGAGCAGTTCAGTATAGAGTGTACTTTTGAAACAAGTCAAAAGAAAAGTCTGGTCGAAAAGAGTCGGACACGACTGAGCGACTGAACTGAACTGAATATATTGTTTAAAGTCATTTGCTAGTACTAACTGGTTTTATGATATGTTATATTGTAATAATGTAACAACATAACTTCATATAAAATTAATATATGCTGTATGTAAATAGGTGCATCAGCTTGTTAATATTAAAATGCATGTTAAGGGCATAAAAATGACATTAATAAATTTGGTTAAATATTTCTTTAAAATGAATGTTAGATCTAATATAGGCATCTTATTTTAGGTGTATTTTCAGTATAGAATTTAGAACTAATGTAATGATTAAGAGTGTCAGTTTTACAGTATTAACCCATTTCTCACATAACATAAAGGTAAAGAATTTTCATGTCTGATACAGACAGTCTATATAAGCAACATCTGTCAGCCAGCACATGGTTATGCTGTAACCAAGCTCTGAAAATAGAAATATATTGTAAAATATAACTAAATTAGGCTTTGAGTACTTCAGACTTGGAATCAGAGACTATAGAAGCATTTTCTTGGTAGTTTGTAGAGATTCAAAAAAGAAAAAAGAGAAAAAGCATAAAATATTGTAGCAAGGTATAACATTAGTTTACCACCCTAAAATTAAGCTCTCTGGCAGCTTTCCCACTTGACATAGTTGAGAACCTGGAATTAAATTTAAAAGGCCTCAAGATAGCCAGAATAAACAAGTCCAGGCTGAAGACCATGTACATAAAATAGCCAGTTGATCCCTCTCCAAGTTTGTTTGCTTTTACTTTGATAATTGAGACAGGTTGATGATGTGGTTTCCATTCATGCTTCAGAGAATTAAAAGAGGAAATGTGCGGGGAGGGGATGCCAATAACAGAAATAGGCATTACTGAAGCCCATCAAAAGGTGTAGTTTATAGCGAAGGAAGAAGTGACATAAGAGGAAAAGCAACATTAAAAACTGGAAAGAGGCCATTTAATGTAACCACACTTAATATAAAATTATACACTTTAATGCTGTTGTTTCTCATAATCAATTTATGACTCTGTGTCCTCAAAAACAGGTTAAATTATGTTTAATTTTTATTTAAGACAGGGACACTTAGAGTAGATTTTATATCAGTTTCCATCCAAAACAGTTAAAATAATAATTAATGCGTTAAATAATCTCTGAACTACTTATAAAGTTAGGCTATTCCGAATGGTTCTATGTAATACATATTTTCACTTTGGTGCTAATTTTAGCACCAAAAGTGCTCTAGCACTTTCACAGTAGTGAAGGTCGACTCCAGGGCTCAGGTAGCTTGGGGCTGGGCATTGTTCTGACCTCTTCCTTGCAAAAATATACATCCAGTTCAGTTGTTTTTCCTAGTAGAACACAATTTTGTTTTATAATAGATAATTACTGAAAACCTAGAATTTGCTTTATTTAAATTTCTTCTGCTGTACCAAATTTTCCCCATTATTACTACTTCTACTTTAGTCGCTCAGTCATGTCCAACTCTATATGACCCCATGGGCTGTAGCCTACCAGGTTCCTCTGTTCATGGGATTTTCCAGGCAAGAGTACTGGAATAAGTTGCCATTTCCTTCTCCAGGGGATCTTCCTGACCTTACTGTCTGAGCCTCTAGGGAAGCCCATGTCTTATTTAACAGCCTTATTTATTTTCTTATTGTCTTATTTATTTTCTTATTGGAACTCTTAACTATATGAGAGATCTTCTACCATTTTCTCTTCCAAAGGCCTTTCTCTTGTTGAATATAGCCACTTTGAGCTGCCAGGATGAGCTGATAGAGCCTAATTCTTGTTCTCAATCAGAAAAATTCACAGGTAGCAACGTAGATGGGTAAGAGGGTAGATAAATAGATTGGCTCTCTTTGCAACCCCATGGACTGTAGCCTACCAGGCTCCTTGGTCTATGGGATTTTCTAGGCAAGAATACTGGAGTGGATTGCCATTTCCTTCTCCAGGGGATCTTTCCGACCCAGGGATTGAACCTGGGTCTTCTGCACTGTAGGCAGACGCTTTACCGTCTGAGCTACCAGGAAAGCCCCATAAGACTAATTAGATAGTAGATAGTGGACAGATAACACTGACTATTTTGCTGTGTGATGAAGGTATATGTTTTTTGTCCTTAAAGAACACACCCCATGTAGTTGAAGAGTCTAATATGATGAATGAAACTATTCTGAAACTATTCTGTGAGTTTCAAACAGTGTGAGCATATATATAATTAAAAACCATGAGTTTTAGATTATAGGAACTGAGAAAAGAGAGATAAGCATAGGTGAAGTCATAAGAGGAGGCTTACTGAATGAATGTGAGTTGCACTGGGCCTTCAAGGAACAGAAGAATTTGGAAAATGTAGAGGAATGAAGAAGGAAGGCATTTCGACTTGTTTGGAGAAGTAGGCAAATGAATGGAGGGAAAAATAAATATATGAGATTTTTTTTTTTTTTGGCTGCACAGCATGTTGAAGTCTTAGTTCCGCAACTCGAGATCCCTGCAGTGGAAGCACAGTCTTAACCACTGGACTGCCAGGGAAGTCCCATGTGAGAGGGATTAAAGGTACAAATGATATTAGGTATATATGGTGGAGCTTGATATAGAGGACAGTGTTAGATGAGAGGATTTAGATTTTAATATCAGAGATGAGACCTCATAGCTTCTTGGGTAGAGACGGTAGTATAATAAATGTAAGTTTAGTTGAAATTCAGGTACATAGACAATTAACTTCCCATTGCGAACTTTATTCATTTCACCTCTCTCTGGGATAGAAGGGGGAGGTAGACTTAGAAAGTAAGAAGGGACATGAAAATAGAACAAATGGGATGTCTATCTCATCTACGGCAGTGCTTTGGCGCTTAAGCCTGAAGTGGGGGAAGTGTAGACTCTCTTTTAAAAAAATCTGTTAAAAAAGAAAAGAAAAACAAACCCAAAACCTGTGGGCTCTCTTTCCCAAAATATACAAGTGCATTAAAAATCTGCATATAATTTTGAGGTGGTATACAGACTGTAAGTTAAAGATTCATGTATTAAACTAAGTTCTTTCAGGAATAGAATTGTCTCTTCCGTCTTTGTATCCCTAACATTTGATGAATAAATGAGTAACTTTATACTTGCCTTTTCTTCCACCTGAAATGCTTCCCTTATCTGCCAGAGAAACTGTCTCTGGAAGTTTCTCTAATACCATCCCACACCCAAAAGTTTAGATGCTTCTTTCTCTGTGCTCTGTGGCTCTGACCTTGTTATATAGTAAGAGCTGCCTGTTAAGCTCCTGTCCTGTATCAGATACTCTACCCATTGCCCTTCCCCCTGACTTTTTTTTTTTTTTGCTTCTTTTTCTTATAATTTCTTTGAAGGAGATATTTTTATTTCTATTTTACAGGTGAGAAAATTTATGCCAAGGCCTCAGAGTGAATGGAACAAAGATTTGGACTTAATTATTAAATTGGTTTTCATTTTTATTTAAATGTCTGTTTCTCCCTCTGTTCAAAACTCTTCAGTTGCAGAGACCTTCTTCCAATCATTTTTCTGTCTCCAGGGTTTAGAACATTGTCTGGCATTTTGGTTTAAAGAATATATGTGAGCGAATGAATATGTATAAAATTATCCCTTTTCTCTTAATTTTAAGGAAATTAAAATTCTGATTTTTTTTGCCTAAAGATTATAAAATCTTCTAGGATAGGAATTTTATATTTTATTTTTTGGTGTCTTCAGTAGGAAATAACACCTACCAGGCACAGCGTGACCCTTCGGTAAACGTTTGTTGATTTAACTGATAATGTACGAAAGTGTTTTAAAAAAAAAACAGCCATTGTTCAAATGTAAACTGGTGAGATTAATGAATTCATTACGTAAGTATGTAAGTACCCTACTACAGGATATAGAGCTTACTGTTGAGCCTCATTTAACCTAGACAGTATGCTTGGGTCTAAGTTGTCTTGATTTAGGAAGACAATCAATATTTTTTTAATTCAAGGTATAGATAGTAATTGACTTATTTTTATATTGTGAGTATTCATTTGTTTATATATTCTAAATACAGTTGGATATTTTTAAATTCTGGTCATCTGAAACTTCTCCCTGGCTTTTTTATTAGATAGAAATTTTTATTTCTCTTTTTTGAATGGGACTATTTTGGTTTATTCTTTTCATAATGGAAATTTACATGACTGGAGGAATACAGTGATTTTAGATTTATTATTATTATTATTTTTTTTAATTAAAACATGAGTTTTATTTTTTTTTATTTTTTATTTTTTAATTTTTTAATTTTTTTTTAAATTTTAAAATCTTTAATTCTTACATGCGTTCCCAAACATGAACCCCCCTCCCACCTCCCTCCCCACAACATCTCTCTGGGTCATCCCCATGCACCTGCCCCAAGCAAGCTGCACCCTACGTCAGACATGGACTGGCGATTCAATTCTTACATGACAGTATACAAGTTAGAATTCCCATTCTCCCAAATCATCCCACCCTCTCCCTCTCCCTCTGAGTCCAAAAGTCCGTTATACACATCTGTGTCTTTTTTCCTGTCTTGCATACAGGGTCGTCATTGCCATCTTCCTAAATTCCATATATATGTGTTAGTATACTGTATTGGTGTTTTTCTTTCTGGCTTACTTCACTCTGTATAATTGGCTCCAGTTTCATCCATCTCATCAGAACTGATTCAAATGAATTCTTTTTAACGGCTGAGTAATACTCCATTGTGTATATGTACCACAGCTTTCTTATCCATTCATCTGCTGATGGACATCTAGGTATTATTTTTTAAGAAACTAGAATGAGATAAAATGTAAAATATATCTCATAAATTTTCTGAATCTATGTTTTGGGCATACCTGAGATTTGGTTATCTATTAGGTTTATGAAGAATCTTGCATTGTGTCACTTGGCCTGAAATTCAGTTCTAGTATAGACTCTGTTTATGATTGCTGATTTGAGATTAAGAGATATATTATTTATATTTACATCATAACCTTTCTAACACTTAACAGGTATATAAAGGGAAGTGAAAGTGGTGTATAGATGGGGTAACGCAGGAGAGTATTGCCATTTTAGCCACAAGTCACCTACCAGAAAGTGGTAGATCTAGTATTTAAAGCCATATTTCCTAGGGTTTGTTTTTTCCTACTCTATCACAGTTAGATTACCATAGGTGAGGGTTTAAAGTTTAAACTAGTTTCAAATAAATATCAAATTCATCAGGACAGCATTTTAAATGTTAAATTGGTTTATATTTATCTCTGATAACTTTAAGCTTTATGGTATATGCTTCATTTTTGCTTAGGTAAATATGCTGAAGATATATTTGGAGAATTATTCAATGAAGCACATAGTTTTTCCTTCAGAGTTAACTCATTACAAGAACGTGTGGACCGTTTATCTGTCAGTGTTACACAGCTTGATCCTAAAGAAGAAGAATGTAAGTTTATGCATATTTTCTTTCACATGTATGTTTTTGGTTCGGTAGGATGAGTGATATATATAAGAACAGTATTATACATGAATTTATTAAAAAACAAAAACAACTGGGAGAAATGTGCTTCAGTTAATCAAAGACACACACAAAAAACGTGAATTTACTACAAATCTTTTTTACCCACGACCTTTGTTGTACTTGTTGTAATAGACTGGTGGCTTATCTATAAATGCCATTAGCATGACTTACCTGAATTGTCTACTCTTTTTTTCTTCTTTTTGTGTATTAAATAGCTCTTCGTTTTTTGACGTAAAATTTTTTTAAGCCAGACTTTTCTTCCATTTTCTTTCTCCTTTATAATTTTTATTTATTTATTTATGACTGTGCTGGGTCTTCACTGCATGTGGTGGAGGCTTCTCATTGCAGTAGTTTCTCTTGTGGCAGAACACATGCTTTAGGCATGTAGGCTTTAGTGATTGTGACCTGTGGGCTCAGTATCACCCTTTTAATTTATTTGTATACTTTTGTCTTAAAAATAAAAATTATTTGAAAATTATCTGCAATTCTTAGGTTTGGTTTTTTTTTTTAAGAATGAAATTCCTTTTAATATGCTTTTATATGTGCATATTGCTAAGTCACCAGAATCTGATCTGGTTATTTAAATGTTACTTCCCATTTTAAATGAACATTCCCTCCCCTCCAAAAAAAAAACAAAACCCTAAATTGCTAATATACAGGACAAAAATGTTCTATACTGAGATATTAAGCTAGGGATATCAGGCTTAAAAAAATCACATTACATGCTAAAATAATGGTATAAACTTTAGTGGTAAAATATTTCATGCACTAATAGAGTACACTGAATGTTGTTGTTTCTCAAATGGCTCTGTTTTTTTTTGTTTGTTTTTCTACCAAGAGAAATGGAATTATTAAGAACATAATTTTTGCTTATCTACCCTAGAGAATTATAGTTGTAAGTTATTTATCTCTAAACTTGAGCAATAAGAATATTAAAAGATATCACTGGGAAACTCAAAAGGTAGTTTTGCTACCTTTTATATGGCAAATATATAAAATATAATGATGTTTCAGTGATTGAACCAACAGTTTCTGACATAACCTAATTTAATGCCTAAATAAGGAGAGGTGAATACTTCCTATGCCAAGTTTCCTCTGCATGCAAAGATATAAACTCCCAAGTCTAGATATGAGAAAAAAACCAAGACAGTACTTTAAAAATAAAAAGAAAACTTTATTGAGGTATATTTCATATACCCTACAATTAACTCTTGTAAAGTTAAAGTGTATGATTCAGTGGTATTTAGTGTTTTCACTATAACGTGACTATCACCACAGTCGGTTTTAGAACATTCTCCTTACTCCAAAAAGAAACCCTATATCTAGTGGAGTTACTTCTCATCTCCCCTTCTCCCTGGCCTCTAGCAATCACTGTCTACTTTCTGTCTCTTTGGATTTGCCTATTTGAGACATTTCATGTAAATGGAGTCTTATAGCATATGATTTTCTGTGACTGGCTTCTTTCATTTCTTAGCATAATGTTTTCAGTACTAGTTCATTTCGTAGAATGTATTGACATTTCCCTAATAATGATAACTAATGATGTTGAGCATCTTTTCGTGGCTTATAAGCTATTTAGAGACAAGTCACCGAGCAAGAAAGTGGTGGGTAGGATTAAAACCAGGGTTTTCGTCCTAGTTACTCTGAGTGAAGTGGACCCAGTGCACAGTTTTGAGAGACTGTACAAACAGGGAGTGGGTTGTTGGCGTTTGGGTGACATGAAATGAGGGGAAGTCAGTCTGGTCATTCCAGATCTTTCTTTTGTCCGGGATATCTAGATGTCTGTCTCATACCTCTTGTTTTTAAATGTTAACAACTGCAACTAGTTCAGTTAAAAACAAGTAAAACAAAAATGATTCTTTTTGTGCAAAGGGCTGGATCTGGACTTTACATTGTACCAGAAGTCTTATGACAGAATTGTCAATAGATAGTTAGCATGTGCTTGTTCCTTTAATAAAACTACGGTCAAATGTAATTCACAGTGATGTATAAATGTAAAAAAAAAATTAATAAAAAAATAGTGATCTGATTTTTTAAGAAAACAGGGTTTAAATGATTTACTAGTCATTGTGTATCTTCTTTTGGAAAACTGTTCAGATCCCTCTCCTATTTTTAATTTGGATTATTTTTCCTTTTACTGTTGAGTTATGCAGATTCTATACATATATATTCTGGATCCAAGTCCCAAATCTTATGATTTGGAAAGATTGTCTCTCATTCTGTGGTGATTTTTTTTCTTGGTGGTATCCTTTGAAACTTGTTTGTGTATATCAGTTACACATCATGAAATTGTTGAAATAAAAATCACTGCTAATATTTAAAAAGATTTTATGGCCATACTTTCAAATATATAATTTGTATTCAAAATTTCTTTTTTAAATAATTTAAATATGTAAGTTACAAGTGCTTTTCATCTAAAATATATACAAGCAGCTTTTTTATGTAACAGAAATAAAAATTAACATTAAGTTTCAAAATATTGTTAAATTTTAAGATATTTTAGCATTCCCATTAAAATTGAAAATGAAAATATAGATGCTAGTAAATAAGATAGTTTTAAGTGTTTTAAAAAATTCTTAATGTGCTAACAACTATCAGAATTATTTAGTTTCCTTTAAAATTTTATGGAGAATGGGGGAAGAATTCAGAATCGTAAAGTTGAACTACTTAATTTGAAATTGTCTTGGAGGTGTTGGATAGAGGAATTTTCAAAGTTATTTAACCTATGTTTTCTAACTCCATTAAAGTTCAAATAAAATAACATTGTGAGTAGAATAATAAATTACAGAATGTAACATCAGTATTTTGGGTTTTTTAATTACCATTAAATAGTAACAGAACTCTCATAATAATTTAGAATGGGTAAAAAACTGAGTTTTAAACAAAGATCTGTACAATTCTATTTAGTTCAATATGTTTACAAACATTTTGCTGACTTGCTGTGTTATATAACACTAAGTAATATGTCATTGTTGGCAACTGCAAGGGGCTTTGTCACACTGGTCTGTTAACAAATGAGAGAAATGATAATTAAGAGGAACTGAAGAATGAAAAATGCTTATTACTTTACATGTTCTTTACATTCTTTACTAAGAAAGTTTTGGGAGATTAAATACTAGGTTTTATATTTAATAGTTAATAAGTGAGATAGGATAGTGGCAAGAATTGGTTCATTTTGATTGCAGAAAACAGAGGCCACTTCTGACATGAGCCAGAGGAACAGTATATGGTATTGTGGCGAAGAGATTAGCCTCAAAGGCAGACAGATCTGCGTTTTCTGTTCTGGCTCTACTGTTTATTAACCAATTTCTCTTGGCCCAGTTATGTAATATTTTCTATTTTTATATGTTTACAAATGACATAATAATTCCTGTCTCATTAAGTTATTATAAAGGTTAAGTAAAAATTACTGAAAACATCTACCCCTGTAGTTTGTACTCATTAAATATCTCTTATACTACTCCTTAGTGATAGTAGAAAAATTTTTTTCCTTCTTTGAATTTTATTTTGTTGTTTTTAAGTGCGTTACAAGTCAGGTAGCAGTAGAATTGCTGGGGATGCAGTCATATTGTGGCTGTTGCACAGCCAGCCTTACTGCTTCACTCACTTCATAGATCCAAACATTTGTGTTGAGTGTATTTTATTTGTAAGGATGAAAGAGATACTATTTTAGGGAGAAAAATAATTTAGGACTTGTGATTATTTAGTACTGACCTTTTTATGGCATAAAGTGTTTATCATACTAAAAACCATATGCAAATATGTATATTTCAATATAAAGTCACCTAATTTTTTAATATCAAGAAATCACTCTAAGAGTTAAGAATCTAGTATTTTGGCACATTTTTTATTTAAACATGCTGAACAGTCCAAAAGAAGAGTAAATGAAGTTATTTTAAATCCTCATATGTACCACTTATTTACTAGAGATACTGTAAGTAATAAATTGTGTTACTTACTAGAGGTACTAATGTATAAGACAGCTTCAGTCTTTAAGAACTTGTAGTTAATTGGAGATCTTTATAGTACAAGATAAAAGAAAAGTGAAACAAGCAATAATACAGATTGCCCAGTACTTGAAAGTTTCATTTTCTTTACAGTAGATTTGTTTTAACTTTATAGTCCATGTTATATTTATAATCTCTATAGCATAGAGGGGAATACTGTATTTAGCCCAGAATGCCACTAATAGTGAAGTAACTCCTTCAGTGTTATTGGTATAAGCTAAATAAAAGTAATAAAGGAAGATGGAAAAAAGATTATAGAAAAAAAGAGGAAAATGTAGGTTGCTGGGGGCTAGTATGGTAAGTAAAGAAAAGAAAAAGATGTTTTGATGGAAAATGAAAAATGTGCTTCAGGTGTCATTAGAGCTTTCTGAGCCTTAGAAATCAGAGGTTGCATTAAAGCCCATCTAAATGCTTTTGAACTGTGGTGTTGGAGGAGACTCTTGAGAGTCCCTTGGACAGCAAGGAGATCCAACCAGTCCATTCTGAAGGAGATCAGCCCTGGGATTTCTTTGGAAGGAATGATGCTGAAGCTGAAACTCCAGTACTTTGGCCACCTCATGCGAAGACTTGACTCATTGGAAAAGACTCTGATGCTGGGAGGGATTGGGGGCAAGAGGAGAAGGGGACAACAGAGGATGAGATGGCTGGATGGCATCACTGACTCGATGAATGTGAGTCTGAGTGAACTCCGGGAGTTGGTGATGGACAGGGAGGCCTGGCGTGCTGCGATTCATGGGGTTGCAAAGAGTCAGACACGACTGAGCGACTGAACTGCACTGAATTGGGAAAATAAAGCACAAAATGATTTGTGATGTAATGATAAGAGCATTTATTTTAAAAATGTGATTCCTGATTCATAAGCCACTACAGTCACAGCCTTTTGACTTTTAAACAAACACAGTGTATGAATTTGTCCTTATGTTAAATCATGTTAGTAAAATAAAATGATACATGTTGGATTTTGTTTTAGTATCTTTGCAAGATATAACAATGAGAAAAGCCTTCCGAAGTTCTACAATTCAAGATCAGCAGCTTTTTGACCGCAAGACTTTGCCTATTCCATTACAAGAGACATATGATGTTTGTGAACAGCCTCCACCTCTCAATATACTCACTCCTTACAGGTCAGTAGGCTAATAAATAAGAAGGCTGGTTACTTATCTCAGACTTCAAGTTCAAAGAGGTCTAACCTTAAATGCTAAATCTCCAAACATTTTTTTATTTCACTGGATTCCTGACCAGTGCAGAGACCCCTCCATAGCCAACACCTTTAGAAAACCTCTGCTTTATTCGCTAGGTGAGTTCCTAGGATTCTGGCATACAAATCAAAGGAGTTGTTTTGCCAAATATTTTTAAGAAAAGCCAATGGCAGATATTACTCTAAAGGGACAAGGAGTTGTTATTGTCTTTTTAATTTAATTTCTAATTTGATGGGAAACAAAAAATAAATAGTTCAAAATCTCACTGCATTAATAAAATAAATACCATTTTTTCTTGTTCTTATCTACTCTTTATCTGTATGCATCATATTTCTGTGTAATGACTATGTAGTATCTGTTTTTAATATTTTTTTTGCCATTTAAAAAAATCTAGAGTTATTCAACCTTTCTTTGAGTCTTTCACATAAATTGTTAAATGAGGAACTTAAGAGGCACAACACATATCCGAAATGAAATGGTATTTGGATAGTTATTTGAAACTATGTCAGTATGCAAGTCATTGGATATAACTATTACTATTAGAATGACTATTTGGTGACATTTTTTTTTTTTCTGTTTGATAAGTAAGAAACCCTGTACAGTTTCTCTATTCTGTTATCCTTTCAGGCTTTTATCTTTGGCAGAATCATTTATAATTATTGAAATTTCCCACAGAAATTATAGAAAACTTTGTATTCAGTAGAAGTTAGGGATGAAAATTATCCAGTTGTACTTTAAATTATTAACACAAACTCTGCAAAACTTCTGGTTTTCCATTTTCCTTAGTTTCCTGTCTGATTTATGAGAAATGTTCTATTGGTGCATATTGTGATTTACTTTGCCAGTATTTTTACACATGCCATATTTTCTTAATGTAAGAAGAAACAATTTTAGTAAAATAATTTCTATTCTGATTGCCTCTCTAAGTCTCACTAATGTATATTTTCATTGATATTTTATATTTCAGAGATGATGGTAAAGAAGGTTTGAAGTTTTATACCAATCCTTCATATTTCTTTGATCTTTGGAAAGAAAAAATGTTACAGGATACAGAGGATAAGAGGAAGGAAAAGAGGAAGCAGAAGGTATTACAAGAAATTCAGAAAATTGAAGTTAGTTTTCATGTATTTGTGTTTTGTTGCATATGTGGAACCTTATTAATTCTATACTTTGACAAGTTTTATTCTATTTGGTCCATATAGTAATCACACAGAAAGATCACAGTCCAGTGGGGTGAAAATATGGTGTGATAAGTGTGCTAACAGAGGTATGCATGGAGAGTTTGAGTAGCACAAAATAGCACCAGCTTTAGACAGGGTGGGCCTGATAAACACTTCAACAAATCTTATAATGAATCTTAAAAAGAACAAATAAGAATTAAGTGGACCAGGGAAGAGAAAGGCATTCTACTGAAAAAGAACAAAGGAACATTGTACAGATATTGGTAAAGTAGATTAGTTAATATTATCTTACCACAGAGCATATCCTAAATGCCCTGAAAAAGTTATAACATGTTATGTGTCTGCTGTATTGTCATTTTCTGTTTTCTGATGAAATTCACTTGGATCTGTTTATTCCATATTAATGATAACTAGAAATATAAACGAAAGAAGCAAAGTTGGATTTAGGCAGAATTATGAAGGAGGAGCCTGGTAGGCTGCCATCCATGGGGTCGCTAAGAGTCGTATACGACTGAGCGTCTTCGTTTTCACTTTTCACTTTCATGCATTGGAGAAGGAAATGGCAACCCACTCCAGTGTTCTTGCCTTGGAGAATCCCAGGGACGGGGGAGCCTGTTGGGCTGCCATCCATGGGGTCGCACAGAGTCGGACACGACTGAAGCGATTTAGCAGCTGCAGCAGCATGAAGGTGGCAAAGTTTGTCTTTATCATCCCTCTGTTTCTCCTGTAGCTACTTCTGCTTTCCCTGCACTACCCCATAATGCCTGCATGTTATTATTTTCTGCACTAGACAGTGTACCAGTGTTCTAGCCAGAATTTGTAAACTGGTGACTGGTAGCCCAGGCTACGCTTGCAAGCAGTTTTGTTTGACAAACACAGTGGTTTTTAAATTTTTGAACTGAAATCCCTCAGATGGCCATGCGCATCTAGTTCCCTGCAGGCCTCATCTTATATCTGACTGTTACCATTCAAATATGTTACCTGCTTGACCCCTTTGGCATTTGATTTTTTGTACCTTTCCTTTCTATACTTTTTCTTCCACAGTTTGAGTCACTTTTTGTTTTAATCAAATACCCTATTTTCTGTTGAGTGACACGGTTATTATGGTTTAATTGGGTAATTGGATTTTTTTTCTAATGTATTGGCTAGCTAATTAGTCACTTCTCAGATCACATAACCTTAGTACTAATTTCCGGTTTGGGCTGGAAAAATTAATGGTAGAAATTTCACTCATTATTTCAAAAACTAATAGATGAGGGAGCAGAGTTGACAAATCTTTTTTCATCTGAAAGGACTTTCTGACCTCAAGTTTTATTCCTCAAATACACTGTTTTTATCTGATATATCAATTCCAAATAGAGGTTAAAAAAGCATTAGAAAATGGGATTATAAGCAAACTCCTAATATTTAACTCTGAATGTACAAATGAACTGTCTCTGTTGTTATTTTTGCTATACTATGATGAGTTGCTTTTTCAGTTATTGATATTATAATTCTATTTTGATTGTTTTAACCTCTTTTAAAAAACATAGAACTTCAGCATTTGGCTTTGTTTCAATACATCTGTTATAGCAGAAAAATCTAGATCGTCCTCATGAACCAGAAAAAGTGCCAAGAGCTCCTCATGACAGGCGGAGAGAATGGCAGAAGCTGGCCCAAGGTCCAGAGCTGGCTGAAGATGATGCTAATCTCTTACATAAGCATATTGAAGTTGCTAATGGCCCAGCCTCTCATTTTGAAACAAGGTTTCTTTTCTTTTGTTTGTTTTTTAACAAAATTAATGATAAAATACTGGCTTTATTTCTAGTATCTATGTGTCTAAGTCTTAGGTCCTGAACTGTTGAATTGATAGATGCTGTTCTATAAGTATTGAGATGATTTGGAAAACCTAATCCCTGTGAGCCTACTGAAGTCTGATCTTGGGCAGGTCATTTTCATACCTGGATTTCAGTTTCGTCATCTGTAGAAAGAAGTGGTTGAAGCAGATGATCTTTAGCTTTATTTTAACTTTCATATAAAGTCTCAGGTCCTTCTCAGTAGTTCAGGCTGAGTCTGTTAAAATTTCATAACAGAGTAATGGGGGTCTGGATTTTTTTTGACGTATTATTGATTCACTATATATAAAATAGGAGTTGAGAAGGGGTTATATTTTGTTCTTTTTCTTTCCCCTGATTTCCTTTCTGTGTTGCATTTTCTGCCTCAGATATATCAGGGCTTTCAAACAAAATCACTCATCCCCTTTTGCAGAAATATACAATAGGTCCTTCTCCTTTCTCAACAGCCAAGGGCCCTATCTAACTAACATGCAACCCTAACAAACATTATACTAGTATCTCTCTGTGAAGAAATTTGTGTACAGTTGATTTTAGTTATTATTATATATCTTATAGTTATTGATTTTTTTTCCAGTGGAAAAAGCACTTGAGACTTTCTTTTGAATAATACCTATAAATGATTGGGTCATAAATGTAAATTATCTTGTTCTGTTTTAAGAGTATAGACATGATACTGTCTATATACAGTACTGAAAGAAAGAGGCTGAAAGAATTGATTTTTTAAATTAACAACCGATAGACAAACATCTGTTTTTAATCACTATTAAGTAATTGAGATATTGCTGACCCAATAGTGTAAATATAAGCATTTCTAACTTGCTTTATACACATCTTTTAAATCCAGCTTTGTCCGCAGAGTGTACTATAGTCAGTAAATGTTTATAAATCTTCACATGCCCAAAGTATCTAAAAGTTTGCTTAAATCTGTTTTAAGTCACATGTTATGTTACTCAGCTATTTTCTGAGTACTCTAACACCTTTGAAAACATGAAAAAGACAAAAACGATGTAGTTAGGGATCTCTGTGCCACTAGTATCATTGAGACCTATCTCCCCTGGGCACAAGACATTTGGAAGTCATTTAGGTTTAAAGAACAACAGGTTATTCTGGTGTATAAAATGTTCATATTCTAGGTTTTTGTCATTAGCATCTTATTAAGAAACTAAATAGAGGCAGATAGCTTTGAACACAATTTGCCTAAAAGTTAACTATTATCTTGTTTATCAGATTATGAATGTAACACTTTTTACCTTTGTGAGCTGTTAGTATTCTATTGTAAAGGAATAAAATAACTGAAGGTCATCATAATAACTTGAATCAGCAAGGAAAGGTTGCATTATGAGCAGCATTCTGTGTTTTAAAAGCAGGATAAATTTCTGAAAGAAGTGTCCTAAAAGCAGTTAAAATATTGGCATTCAAAGGATAAACCTTAAATATCTCATGCAAAACACTTTATTTCAGCAATACTTCAAGAAAGATACACTAATTTATTATTTTTTTCTAGACCTCAGACATATGTGGATCATATGGATGGATCTTACTCACTTTCTGCCTTGCCGTTTAGTCAGATGAGTGAGCTCCTAACTAGAGCTGAGGAAAGGGTCTTAGTCAGACCACATGAACCTCCTCCACCTCCACCAATGCATGGAGCAGGAGATGCAAAATCCATACCCACCTGTATCAGGTATGTCAGAACAAGCACATGATGTGTTTATCACAGGTGCTGGTAGCCTTTTTCTTTAAGGCCCTTGTAATAAATATTTTCGGCCTTAGGAAATATGGCTTCTGTCACAACTGCTCAACTCTGACATTGATGAATGGAAGCAGCCATGGACTGTACATAAACAAATGAATATGTTTGTGTTTCAACAAAGTTTTATTTACAAAAACAGGGATTAGTTAAGATTTGGCCCATGGGATGTAATTTGCCAGTCTCTCATAAGAGCTCACACATTCTCTTGGGAAAATTTAGCTAATGATTGTTTAAAGATAAATGTGTTTTGTTTTATTATAGCTTTGTTCTCAAGCACATGATGTGCAGTATATTAATAAAAATAAGAATTTTGGGTATGTGGTTAAGGACAAAGAAATGGGAACCAAAGATTTAATTATTATAAATGTTAATTTGATGTTGGGGAAATAACTCTTAAGAATTTGAGAGAGAATAAGCAATTGCTCCTAATAATCTTTTAGTAAAGCTTTTTGAAGTTTAATTTTGTCCAGTGTCGCCCACATTACAATTTTTTAATAGAGAATTAGAAATCAGCTTTACAATTTTCAGTTAAAAAAAAATCAGGTTTATATCACATACTCATTTGATGTTCCATCCTTAGGAAGGAAGAGGAACATCAATTTCCTTTGTGGTTTATAAGTAGTTGTTGATTTAAATGAAATGACATATGATGAGTCTTAATAGCTTCAGTATAAATATAGTATTGTTTGGGCCATAGGTATTGCTACAAATGTTGTAGTATGATAAATATTGAGCCATTATGAAGACTCATATTACAGAATAAAATTGAGCATTTTTTTTATCAAAGTAAGTATAAAATGCTTATAGATATGAAAGTTGTGTGAGCAGATGAGTCCATTTAGAATATTAGAAATCACAGCACCATGTATTAATTTTCTTGTTAGTGTACTTTTGGTTTTCATTTCATTCTAAATATTGATGAAGAATTTTTAATTTTTATAGGAACATGTTAATGCATCTACCTTGATATAATTACTGGTAGCCGTTTATATTTTGTGTGGTTAGTCTTTTCTCTTTAAATAACTTGCTAGGATCTCTTTTTCATTTCAGTTCTGCTACAGGTTTGATAGAAAATCGTCCTCAGTCACCAGCTACAGGCAGGACACCTGTGTTTGTGAGCCCCACCCCCCCACCTCCTCCACCACCTCTTCCATCTGCCTTGTCAACTTCTTCATTAAGAGCTTCGATGACTTCAACTCCTCCCCCACCAGTACCACCCCCACCTCCACCTCCAACCACTGCTTTGCAAGCTCCAGCAGTACCACCACCTCCAGCTCCTCTTCAGATTGCCCCTGGAGTTCTTCACCCAGCTCCTCCTCCAATTGCACCTCCTCTAGTACAGCCCTCTCCACCAGTAGCTAGAGCTGCCCCAGTATGCGAGACTGTACCAGTTCATCCACTCCCACAAGGAGAAGTCCAGGGGCTGCCTCCACCCCCACCACCGCCTCCTTTGCCTCCACCTGGCATTCGACCATCATCACCTGTCACAGTTGCAGCTCTTGCTCATCCTCCCTCTGGGCTACATCCAACTCCATCTACTGCCCCAGGTCCCCATGTTCCATTAATGCCTCCATCTCCTCCATCACAAGTTACACCTGCTTCTGAGCCAAAGCGTCATCCATCAACCCTACCAGTAATCAGTGACGCCAGAAGTGTACTTCTGGAAGCAATACGAAAAGGTAATTTTCTCAGGAGCCTTTAAAAGCATTGCAATAGTAGCACTGAGAACCTTTCTGAATATTTGAGACAGTAATGTTTTCTTCATTTGTAAAATTTTAGATGATCATGTTTTTTGCACAAATAGCCTTTAGAAACTAGAGCTATGGTCAGTTTATATTTTAAGTAATTTTCAAGAAAATTTATCACATTAATCATTTTATCTTCATACTTAGTAGGGAATCTTAAAATGTTTAGGTAATGAATGGGAAATTTTAAATATCAGACTTAAATGTTATGGAAAATTTAGTTAAAACTCTTCGTATTATACTTAATATGTATATTAACTACTTTAAAAATGGTATTTTCTTCAGTGTTAAGGCTGTCCATTTGGTGTATAAGTGACACTTGCTTTACTAGTACCTTGAAAGGATTTAGGTTCCTAACTTAGTAACAAAGGAATGACGTGTCATACTATATGCCAGGCACTAACAGTATAGAATGAATAATAGTGCCTTTCTCTCAAGTACTGGGGAGAATAAAGGCACAGAAAATACGCTCAACATTGTTTAATTATTTGACCATAGAGGTAAATAACAAACAAAAAACTGTATCACCTGGTTAACTTTAGGTGATGGTGAGTAGGGAAGCACAATAGACCGTTATGGCTAAATAAACTGTAGACATCCTCTGGGATATGTGGTAAGTTTCATCAAATACTATCACAGATAATAACATAATAAAAGAATTAATGTCTCTCCAAATACGATTCCTTCAAATTGTTTTTAATCTTGCTTTTTACTTTCCTGTTAGTATTTATTATGTGTACTTGATTTTATTACATTAATAATGTCTAATAATTAATATCTAATGATAATAATAATAATATCTAATATATCTAATAATAATATATAGTGTTTTGGTTTACAATGAATGTTTGGATTTACCCTATCAGGTATTCAGCTACGAAAAGTCGAAGAGCAGCGTGAACAGGAAGCTAAACACGAACGCATTGAAAATGATGTTGCCACCATCCTGTCCCGTCGTATTGCTGTGGAATACAGTGATTCAGAAGATGATTCAGAATTTGATGAAGTAGATTGGTTGGAGTAAGAAAAATGCATTGATAAATATTACAAAACTGAATGCAAATGTCCTTTGTGGTGCTTGTTCTTTGAAAATGTTTGGTCATTCCAGTGTTTTGCTTTCTTTTCCTTAAGGTAAATAACCCTTTTCCTCCATAATTTTTTGATTTTTAAGAAAAATATTAGCACACATTTCAAACTAAATGTTTTACAGTGGCTCATCTTTTTTATTTTTCCCTGAAAAGACATCATTTGGTCAAATAAACCACTAAGTATTAAGCATGGACAGCTGTTGTTAGAGTAGCAGATTCAGTTTTTTGATATATCTTAATTGTGCACTTTGTGAATTTTAATTTAAAGAAAGCAACTGAGATTAAAAATCTTGCAGGCAGCTGTATCTATTAATGAGCCTTATCCCATTTCCTGGTGTTTTAAAAGAAGAAACACTGCCTTGATCATATGAATACACTCAGAAAGTACATTTAGCTTGTAGTATTGAATTCTCTTAAAGGAATGCTTGAATTTTTTTAATTATTGTTTTATTGTTTTAAAATACTTGCCTTATTTGAATGTTTAGCAGTATCCCCTTCCTACTTATATATTGTGTGATACAATTTTGCTTGCTGATAAGAGTTTAAAAAATTTCCATGTGAAATACACTGACATAAACCATGTAACTTACATAACTGTTAAGAATAACAGTCTGGTTTAATAAATGGTTCATTTTAAAGGTTCATGGGTGTTTCCTCTTTGAATAAAACTTTCTGATAGTTTATCAAATAATATAAGCTCTAAACAGTCAATGGAAAATTTAAAAGCTACTTATACTGTATAATTTCCTTAAGGTAGCTTTTATGTCATTTTTCCTAAAGTCAAAAAATCAATATTTTTCAACACCTTATGCTCATAGATTATACTCTCAACTTGCTCTTTAATTTTAGCACATCTTGACTTCAGTTCAACAGCATTCTTGAAATTACACTTTGCAATGATAAAATTAGTTGTTAATATTTACACAGTCCAGATTCAGGGATGGAGGAGAAACAGCATCCATATCAGATTATTTAGTATGAAGAAAAGACTAAATGATGTTTTGGTAATTTGACTATGAAAATGACTGGAATCTTTATCCTTCCCTCTATCACATCAGTAGAGGGGTCCCTCTTACCCGGTTTCACCCATTAAGAAATGAGTTCTGTTCTCACCCCCTTTGAACCTGAGTGTGCCTGAAGCTTGTTTTGGCCCAGTGTGGTGGAAGTAAGTTCAGCATGGCCTGCTGGAAGTTCAGAAACCTCATACAGAGAGCTACCCCAATGAGGCCAACTTAGACCAGCCAGTTGCAAGCTCACCTGCTGGCTGACTGTAGACAGATGATCAAGCGTAGCTAAAATTAGCCCAGCCCAGAACTGTTCATGAGTAAAAATAAATGTTTATTGTCTTACACCTAATTTTTGAAGGATTTTTGAAGGACAATTTTTGTGGATTATTTCACCTAGCATTGTGGCAATAGGCAGCTGATACATGAGGTCATTGGTAACTTGCTAACTTGAGGGTTACCTAGGGAGTTAACTAATGATCTCTAATCCTTGTAGAAGAGGAAAGATGAACTAAGTCCTCCTGTAGCAGTACAGTAAGGAACTAAAAAACAATTCTTGATGGCATTAATAAAAAAAAGATTTGCTTTGCTTTGTTGGATAGATTTGCCTGGGCCTAGAACAAGAGATTAGATAGCCATTTGAGGTTTCTTTCCAACCTTACAAACCTATATAGTGTTGAATTTAACTCAAGAAAATATGACACAGTTTAAAGTTTTTCTTTACAGATGTGTTTATGGTCAAAAGGTAGTAGCTAGTAATAGTTTTTGTAAAGCTCAGTTGTGGCCAGGTAACTGAAAAGGGAATGATACTGGTGTTGGTGAAGTTAAAGGTGATATAAAAGGAAATGGTTGAAGATTTTTTTTTCTTTTTTTTTTAACTTTATATTGAATAATAGTTGATCAGCAATGTTATGTTAGTTCCAGGTGTACAGCAAAGTGATTCAGTTATACATACACATGTTACCTATTCTTTTTCAAATTCTTTTCCCATTTAGTTATTACAGAATATTGAGCAGCATTCTCTGTACTATACAATAGGTCTTTTTGGTTATCTGTTTTAAATATAGCAGTGTGTACATGTCAATCCCATACTTAATAATAGAAGTAGATCTGTTGTAAAGCCTGGCAGTATGTGTCATAAATAGTTTATGATAATTTTTTTTTGTTTTTCAGAACATTCCTAGAAGATCAGAAAGTACCCACAGACTGAAGAGGCCATACATGTAGTATTTGTTTTAAAATTAAAATAACTTTTTAGACTAGAGACTTTGGAGCAAATCATTGAGTAGTTAATTTTAATACCCTAAGAAGAATCAAAGTTACTGGGTAATGACCTTTTTTTTTCCTTACTGAATTATGTTACTATTCCATGAGGTCATGCATAACCTTAGAATTAGAAAAAAAATGAATTATATATCATGGAGAAATAAGTGGCTTCACTTGTTATGGTTGAAGTCACCCATTTACCTCCATGTTACCAAATCCAATAAACACTCTTTAGTCCTTAATTTATTTGATCTTCATATTCTGCATACACTCTGCCTCCTTGAAACTGTCAATCCCTCTGGCTTTTTTTTTATAACACTGTTCCTTCCCCTTCCCAATAATGGTGGAACAGAAGAGGAGGAAGAAAATACTTAGCAGCAGTGGAATTTTGAATGAAATTCAGTCATTGTGGAAAGAAAGGACGTATGTCTGTCACTGTTTCTAAGTAAGGGATATTTATCTGTAAGCTGCTGATCTATAAGCTATAACTACTACTTTTCATAGTTTATAATCTATTTGGGCAGATGAGATGACTTCTGAAGCACTTCCATGTTATAAATGTTTGTGGCTCAGTGATAAAGAATCCACCTGCTAAGGAGGAGATACAGTTGATCTGGGTTCCATCCTTGGGTTGGGAAGATTCCCTGGAGAAAGAAATTGCAACCCACTCCAGTATTCTTACTTGGGAAATCTCATTGACAGAGGAGCCTGATAGGCTACAGTCCGTGGGCTCATAGCAAAGATAAGAAAAATTTTCACTTCAGTTCCATTCTGTGAAATTTGAAACTCTACCCTTTATTTCCACTTTTAAAAAGCCTACCCTTTCTTCAACAGCAATCCCACATCTCTATTTTCAAAAACTCTCGGTCGCAATAACTATAGTTCATATTTCTTTTCAGTTTCTCTTAATTCTCTTATAGGCTTTTTTCAAGTGATTCTTAAGCCATTTTGCATCACAGTTATCAACTATTCGAGCTTGCCAAATAGGTTACTCACAAGACAGCAGGGGCCTTGTGTTAAAAGGCAACTCACAGTACCTCTTCTTATAAATGGGTTCAGAAATATCTCCTTTTTTGTTCTGTCCACTAAGGCTCTTAAAATCGTATCTTCTTAGACAGTATGCCTACATTAACAATTTCCCCCCACTAATCTCAGTAACAGAATTGACATAGAACTAGTCCTAGCTTCATAAAAACTCTGTGTGTGTGTGTGTGTGTGTAATTTAAGAAATGGAAAGCATAGAATCGACTCTTTTGGCCAAAAGGTGAAAGTTATTAATATTCCTGAAGTAATTTGTTAAGGCAGAGAGCAAAATTGATCAAGTGTTTTCATTTAATGGGAATTCTCATGAGTGACTTTCAAAATGTAGCTTTGACTTTGACTTTAGTAAACGTACTGCTGCTGGGTTTTGTTTTTATTTTTTTAGTTTGTTTTTCACTCTACTGCCTTTATCTTGACTCCAGATTTTTTTTAACTACCTCTCTAAACTGAAACAAGAGTAAATTACTTAATGCTCCTAAGTAATTCAGTAAATTCCTTTTGGAATTCATGATCACTGTGTTACCTACTTTAAAAATGCAAATAAAACTATTCAAGATGTTAATCATGGAATATCAGAATTGAAAGACAGCTTTGCTACATTGAAATAATGAAAATGAAATATCAAATTACTATATTTCTAAAGTGTGTCATATGACTGTGATTAACAGAGGTCGTCTTACTGAAGCCAAACAGAAGGCATAGAACCCTTGTAATACAAAGAATAAGTCTTTTCCTCCCTTTATTCATTGCTGTACGAAGAACAAATTTATTTATGTTCTCCATGACTTGGCTGTAGAATGCATCAGTAATCTCTGTTGCTTTTCAAGCCTGACAACCAGGCTCTGAATAAAGAATGAATACCAGCCTTGAATGAGCATTTCAGGCACTTTTTTTTTTTTTTTTTTTTTTGCAAACTAGTTATCAATACCTTTTTCTCATTATTGTAAGGCCAGCTGCCCTGATTCTTTTTCTTTAGGAAAAAAAATTTAAACCCTACTGAGCATGTATTGAAGTCATTTTTCTCAGGATGTTTATACTTCTTTTTCCTATAATAAATTTGTTTAGTAATAATGATTTTGAATACGTTATAGTCTATGTAAATACATTTCTTGTGTGAGTGTACAATACTCAAAGACTTCTTGAAAAATTTGTAATTTATCTATCCTGCCTTTAGGCTAGCTGTTTCAATACTGCTCTTTTGATAAAGGCTATTGATGTCTCCTGGAGTAATAAAATTATACCTTTCCGGCCTGGAAACAATATAAAAGACACAAGAGTCATCAAATCACAATCTGTCTTCTGTTGTAACAGCTTCCAGTATTACTTAAAAGTGTCTAGTTCATTCTTACCTATGAAAGCCATGAATGTTACACTTTTAGCTTGAAAAAAATTCTGTGTGTGTGTCTTAGTCACTCAGTCATGTCTGACTCCTTGCAGCCCTGTGGACTGTAGCCCATGAGGCTCCTCTGTCCATGGGATTCTCTAGGCAAGAATACTGGGGTGGATTGTCATGCTATCCTCCAGGAGATCTTTCAGACTCAGGGATCAAACCCAGGTCTTCTGCATTGCAGGCAGATTCTTTACCATCTGAGCCACCAGGGAAGCTAAAAAAACACAAAATCTATGGCAACTTTTAATCTAGACCAAACCAGATAAAGAAGTACATCTATCATTAACAGTTAGATGGTTTTCTTTTCTTTTTCTTTTTACATTTATTATATTTCTGTTGATTCAACAAAAAATTCTGATGCCTGAAGTTACTCTGCTGGGTATTGGGGAACAACGGTGAATAGACAGAGCCCTACTTTCTGAGCATAAAGTTGAATTAACAAAGAACAATGAATGTTATGTTAGGGAAGCTCATAGCACAGAGACCAAACCTAGTCTGGGAAGTCAGGAAAGGCCTTTAAAAGGAAATGGTATTTACAGTTTGAGGTGGCCTAGGCAGGTGAATGTTGGTGAGAATGGACAGTCTCCCAGGCAAAGGAAATGGGTGCATGCTTGTCTGGAAATGCTTGGTGCAAGACATGAAGGAGTGAAATAAATAGAAATAAATTAGGTTAGCAAGAGCAAACTATTAGGTATTAGGAACCATATTATGGAGCTTGCATTACATTTTGTGGGCAGTAAAATTGAGGAAATGACATTAGATGCACAGGGAAGCCTGGCATGCTGCAGTCCGTGGGGTCGCAAAGAGTTGGACATGACTGAGCGACTGAACTGACATCAGAGTAGCATTTAGAAGACATAATTGGCAACTGCAAAGTGGTATATGAGTTAGAAATACACTTGGAAGTCAAGAGACCAGTCAGGTACAGTTGATGACAGGTAATAATTGGGGATGATGGTGACAGAGGAGACAGATAATGAGATAAATTCAGGACATGTAGGATGTGGAATACACTGGATTTGGTAATTGGAGAGGAAGGAGTAAGCATAGTTTCCAGGGTCCTGGCCTACTGATATAAGGACCATTAAGAGGAAGAGCATGGGGATGATAAGTAATGCAGTTTGGGACATAAGGCAGGGAAAGGATTACTAACATGGTTGGAGGAGAGGATTTATCTTACATTTTAAAAGGAAGCCTTGCCTGCTGGAAGGAGAAAGGGATGCTTGTAAAAGGATTTGAAGATCTGGTGCCAAAAATTTTTGGTTTCCTTCTAATGGCATCTGTTTTCTCTTCGAAGTAGGTGACAGCACTGCTCAGGGTGAGAGGGGAGCAGAAGTGACAACAGTGTTAACAAAAGTAGAGAAGATTTGAAGTAGTCATTGTGAAAAATGGGAGAGAGAACTTTCCAGGGAAATAGGAAATTGTCATACAACATTTAAAACATGGTTGAGATTGGTGACCGTGAATTTATAGTGACTCTAGTCTGCAATATGTGATTATTTTTTCCCCCAGCAATTGGAAGACAGTTGTCAGAAAGAGACAGCTAGATTTATTCAGAGTTGGGTTTGACTATATTGTGAGATGGAAGAGTTATATCTCTAGGGAAGGTTGACCTATCTCCTTTATATCTTAATCCCATGATTAAACTTCCAGTTGAAGTTCTACTCTTCCAGAGTACCATAATGCTAGTTTGAGCTCCTTTTCTCTTAAGTGCCCTTCAGTAGGCTCTCCTGGATTGTCAGATCATGCAGGTGAATCTTTAAGGCAATACTAGGCACTACTGAGGCAATCCTTGATTTTCTTTCTACCTCAGCTTACTATGCAGTTTCTTCTTTCTATCCTGTTATACCTGCAGAATCTCTGCTCTATTCCCATTTAACATGCGCAGCTACCCTGTTATCTTTCGGATCTAGAAATCTTCTTCTAAGGATTCTGTCAAAGCTAATTCTGCCATGAAGGTTTGTAATTCAGATCTGTAGCAAGGAGGAAGGCTTTGGGGAATTAGACTTTTTTATCTATCCCTTTCATGTCTCTGTTATCTCTTCTGCCTCATTTACTTTGTTGGCAGGAATCCATTTTCTTTTGAAGATACTCAGTTCAAAAAATAAGTATAATACTATGTGTGAGTCTATTAATTTTGTTTTTTGGAGCATATTAAAACAAAGCCATATTTTTGGTTTGATTGCTGGATTGGTTAATTTTCTGCAACTCTTTGGTAATAAACGGTTTGTGTTTTTTTTACCCTTAACCAACCATCTCAGAAATGTCTGGCATAAGGTCTCAGTAAAAAAAAAATCTGAATAATTCAATTGAACTACTTAGAGTTGTCAATAAAATAACTCAAGGGCATACTAAGCAAATACTAAACCTTTCATCTTGATGTCAAAGACCAGACCATTCCCTTTGTTTGTTTGTTTGTTTGATCTTTTTAACTGCAAAACATGCATACAGAAAAGTGCATAAAATTTTCAGCTCAGTAATCTTACTACAGTGTGAATACCAATGTAACCACCATCCAGGTCAAGAAACAGAATATTGTTGGTACTCCAGAAAGCTTTTCTCATGCCCTTCCTAATTATCACCCCTTCCCTCCACTCCAGTCCTAATTTATGGTAATCGTTTCCTTGCTTCTGTATAGACTTATACCACCTAAGCATGTTAATTTTGCCTATATGTTAAACTATATAAATGGAATCTTTAATATGTACTTTTTAGTATGGCTTCTCCTACTTAAATTTTTATTTGTGAAATTCAGCTGTTTTACTATATGTAAACTGCTTTGTTTATTTTCATTGCTAGTGGTGATCCATGGTATAAATAGATTTAATAAGTACAATTTAATAAGTATATAATATATAAGTACAATTTATCTACTCAACTGTTGATGGATATTTTAGTTTGCAATTTGAAGCTTTTATGTCTTAGGCTTGCAATGTAGGAGAGCTGCCTGCAATGTAGGAGAGCTGGGTTTGATCCCTGGATCAGGAAGATTCCCCTGGAGAAGGGAATGGCAACCCACTCCAGTGAAGAATGCCATGGACAGAGAAGCCTGGTGGGCTGTAGTCCATGGGGTCGCAAAGAGTCAGATACCTGAGTGACTTTCACTTTGAAGCTTTTAGAAGTAATACTGTTGTAAACATTTTTACATATGTTTCTTGTTCATGTGCAGGCATTTCTGTTAAGTAAATACTTGGGAGTGGAATTGCTAATTCATAGGATATGCATATCTTCAGCTTTTAGTCATGCCATGAACGTGAAAGTCAAAGTCTCTCATTTGTGTCTGACTCTTTGTGACCCCATGGACTGTACAGTCCATGGAATTCTCCAGGCCAGAATGCTGGAGTGGGTAGCCTTTCCCTTCTCCAGGGAATCTTCCCAACCCAGGAATTAAACCCACGTCTCCTACATTGTAGGTGTATTCTTCACCAACTGAGTCACAAGGGAAGCCCGTGAATATTGGAATTGGTAGCCTATCCCTTTTCCAGCAGATCTTCCTGACCCAGAAATTGAACCAGGGTCTTCTGCATTGCAAGCAGATTCTTTTAATAGCTGAGCTATTAGGGAAGCCCAGTAATGCCATATGATTTCCCAAAGAAGTTGTACCAACTCATACTCCTACCGGCAGTCTGAGAATTTCTGTTGCTCTTTATCCTTGCCAGCTTTGGGTATTACTCTGTTTAATTTTAGCTGTTCTGGTGGGTTTGTGGCAGTGTCTTGTAATGATTTAAGTTTTCTTTTTCTTGAGTATTGATGAAGTTGAGTATCTTTCCATGTTTTTATTAGGCGTATCTTCTCCTCTGTGGCTTGTCTTCTCAATTTAATGGTGCTCTTTGAAAATAAGTTACTAATTGAATGTAGTTCATTTTATCAATCTCTTTATGGTTAGTGCTTTTTATGCCCTGAATCATTAACACAGGCAAGGGCAATCACCTCCCCAGCAAAACCCACCAAATGGTTTTCTCAGGTCACCACTGGTAAAATCTTCAGCAGTTTGGCCACTACCCTGTGCCAGGGGCTATCCATGCCCCACGTACCACTAGAATGGCATTCCTCTTTGCCTACCAGATAATGAATAAGCCAGTCAACAACTCCACCCTGTCACTTCTGTTCTTAGTTCAGTCCCATCATCACCTATGTTAGTTTCGGGTCCTCTGAGATCTGTACACCAAGAAAGGAGTAGATGTACTAGATACTTGTTGAGGAGAATGCCTATGAAGGAGA
Source organism: Capra hircus (assembly GCF_001704415.2). Lineage (NCBI taxonomy): Eukaryota > Metazoa > Chordata > Mammalia > Artiodactyla > Bovidae > Capra > Capra hircus. Next base: position 27,419,660 of record NC_030816.1, read on the forward strand.
AAGGGGAGTGAGGCCAGAGAAAGGATGTGGAGAGCCTTTGGTTGGTAAAAGGAAAGGAGGGAAAAGGATGATTGGTTGAAAACTATCTTGAACTGCAGTGCTGTTCTAAGCAAGTTTTGGCCAGGCCTATGGGGACTTTTTACACCAGAGTTACCTTGTTAGAGGAATGGGCCAGTATTACTAACCACACTGTGCTGAATATTTGGCAAATGGTAAGTGAAAGGTCGTTACTGAAAGGTAAGCTTGCATTTTGCAAGAACATGATAGTAGATCTAGAAGGGTAGCAGCTGGGGCCATAGCCAACTATGCACAGATTGCTTTCTTGCCTTTGTCAAACAAATTGAGTGTATGGTGGGGAGGCGGGGAGGGAGCTCTGTTTCTGGGCTCTGTACTATTGGTTCAATTGTGTGTCCTCTGCCAGTGCCACACAGCTCTGATTGCTGGTACTTGTTATAATTCTTGGAGTCAGGTACTGTAAACCCTCCAACTTGTTCTTTTTCAGGGTTGTTTTATATATTCTAGGTCCTTTATAGTCCCGTGTGAATTTAAGCATAAACTTGTCAGTTTGTATAAAATTTTTTTCCTGAAAATTCTGATTAGAATTCTATAGCTCAGAATTGACAACAGTATTGATTCCTCCTGTGGCTCCATAGTGAGCATGGTCTGTATCTCTTAATTCTTGGCATTATTTTGTAGTTTTCAGTGTAGAGGTTTTACATGTTTTCTATTAAATTTATATTGAAAGTAGCATATTTTTGACAGTATTTAATTTTTTTTAATTTTATAGTTGTTTGATATTAATATATATATCAAACAACTATAATATATTAATATATGAAAGTACAGTAATTTTTTTCTGTTTGCTTTGTGGCCTTCAGATTCTCCAGACTTCACTTACCAGTTCTATTAGTTTTATAGAATCCATAGAAATTTCTGTGTAAGCAGTCATATAATTTGTGAATAGAAATGGTGTACTTCTTTTCTGATATGCAACCCTCTCATTTCCTTTTTTCATTCTATTTCCCTGGCTAGGACTTCCAGTACAGTGTTAGAAAGGATTGCTAAGAGCAGACATCCTAGCTTTGATCCAATCTTCAGTGGAAAAGCATCACTTAAGTTTGATGCTACCATTAAGTATGACAACTACAGGGTTTTTGTAGGTGCCTTTTATCAGAGAAGGCAATGGCACCCCACTCCAGTACTCTTGCCTGGAGAATCCCATGGACAAAGGAGCCTGGTAGGCTGCAGTCCATGGGGTCGCTAAGAGTCGGACACGACTGAGTGACTTCACTTTCACTTTATCAGACTGCGGGAAGTTCTTATCCAGTCCAAACTTGCTGAGAGTTTTTATCTTGATTTAGAGTTACATTTTGTTGGATGCTTTTTGTTGAACTGATGATTTTTCTCCTTTCTTTTATTAATCTGATGCATTGCACTGATTGATTTCCAAACATTAAATCAACCTTATTAGAATAAGTCTTTGCTTGATCATTTTCATTTTTAGGTATTGTTAGATTTGATTTGTTAGTATTTTATTAAAGGTTGTTGCAAGCCCTCTGGAGGGTTAATAATTTACTTTTTTTTGGAATGCCTTTGTCAGATTTTTATGTGTGTGTTATGCTGGCCTATTAAAGCCTTTCTTCCTCTGTTTTCTGAAAGATGTTTAAGATTGGTACTTTCTTTTATTCATGTTTGATAAATTTCACCAATGAAACCATAAATGTGCTTAGAGTTTTCTTTGTGGATTGAGTTATTTTAAGAGATGTAACTTCTTTAATAGAGACTGAGATTTTCAGTTGTGTCCTTTTCATCTAAGTTATTTAATTTATTGGCATAAAGTTGCTCATAATATGTCTTTGTTGTCCTCTTAATGTTTTTAGACTGCGTGGTGATATTATGAGTGGTTTTTTTTTTTTTTTTTAATTTATCTTCCTTGGAATCCAGAAGGGCTTCTTGAATCTGTGGCTTGATATCTATCATCAGTTTTGGAACATCATCAGTCATCATTTCTTTAAAAAGTTCTTCTGGCCTATTTTCTTTCTTTTCCTATTGGAACACCAATTACCTACATGTTAGATTGTCTCAGTGTCTCCTCTTTGTCTCTTAATCTTTGTTTCCTATTTTTCATTCCTTGTGTTTAATTTGGATATTTTCTTTGACCTTCTTTGTAATTCACTGAATCTGTGTCTATCTGCTCTTACACCCATTGAATAAATTCCTGATTTCCGTTATGTATTTATCATTACTAGAATTTCCTTTTTTCTTTTTTTTTTTAGTGTTTCCAGTTTTCTGTCAGAACTTTTAATCTTCTGTTTCCTTGAAAATAATAAGGAAAGTTCTTTTATAGTCTGTGTCTGATAAATCCAGTATCTGGAATAAATCAGGATAAGTGTTCCTTATTTCTAATATATATTTTTTCTATAAGTTCTATTTCTGTTGTCTCATATACCTAGTTATTTGTGATTATAGGAATAATTTGAAGACTTTTTAAAAAAATGATATCTTCTTTCAGAGAGTATTTGCTTTTACTATTTTCTGGTCCAGCAGTCAGTATAAGATTTCTTCAGTCCAATTTTAGGAGTGGAGATGTTTCAGAGTTGAATTGCAGCCGTTACAGAGCCTGTCTATTGATTTGACCTTATTCCTAGGGCACAGCCCCCAAGGGTCCTAACCTAAAGTGACGAGGTTCACGTGGCCTTCCTCTGTGGCTGGTTCCAGACTCCAGTTCCTGTCCTCCTAGCACCATGAGGGTATCAGAAGAACTGCTTATTTTTCTCAATAACTCTGTCAGGAATCATTAAACTCATCCAAGAGAAAGTAACTGGGCCATCAAATTTCCCCAGATCTTGACCTGGTAGTTCTTTTACTATCTTCTTATCTCTCAAGTAGTTTCAAGCATATATCTTTAATATTAATATTTTGTCCAACTTTCTAATTGCCCTCAACAAGGAGGTAGATCCAAATTACCTAATACCACTTTACCAGAAGAGATTGGCCAGTCTAATCTCTCTCTCTCTCTCTTTTTTTTGTTCCTTTATCAACAAAAAGGAACTTAGTATAAAGTCCATTTCTGGCACTAATAAAAAGTAAAAATTAAAGTGTTTTTCCATCTTGAACATGAGTTACACAAAATGCACCATTTCCAAATTTTAACTTTAGAAGTGAGTTCTTTAAGCTCACAATTAAACTCTTTGCTGTGAAACTGCATGCAGCTGCATTTAAAGACACATCAGAATAAAAAAAGAGAGCTGTGAACAATCCGGGTTATTTTTAACTAACAAAGGCAAGTGTTCAAAAGCATAGATACAAAGGCTTACATAAGTGAAGACAGTGCATCCATGGAGTTTTCTGAAGAATGAGAAAAAGCAAATGACAAACCTGTCAAATGGCTCCCAGTTTACTGCTTGGGGACTTACAGGATGCTATTTGAAGTTATACAACTTGTAAAAACTACATCATAAATCAAAATTCCCCAATGGCACTTTACTTTGAAGCATTCTTGCTTAAGGGAGGGCAGGGGAGTTTGAAGCATTTATTTATACTTCCACTTCTATTTTAACTTTTTGGTAACTGTAGCATCTTTGTTAAACACAAATGGGGCCCTGACAGGCATCACTGACAAAAAACCTCTGCTGGAGGATAGACACTGTGTCTTACTCACCTTTCTACTTCCAGTTCTTGGTATAATAAGTCTATTAAGATAAAATATTAGCTATCTAGATTGCTTAAGAAGTAAATCATTTAGATAAATCCCCTTTACAGATAATTAAGAGTTAAAATTTTATATATTTTAGAGGAAGTATTAGTATTACTATCATTTCTACCCTATCCTCCCACCAGCCATCTGTTGTTTTTGTGCCAGGTACTATCCTAAGTAGTTTACATTCTTCATCTCATTTAATCCTCCTAACAGTAGGATGAAGCAGGAACTGGCATTATATCCATTTTTCAGAGGAAGGAGCCAAGGTTTAGAAAAATTATGACTTGCCCATGTCTCATAGCAATAAGGAATACAACATAGATTTGAATCTAGGTCTGTCTGACTCCAAAGCTCATGTCCTTAAGAAATATAGAGCATTGCTGTGCCTAGCTTTGTACTCATGATATACTATGTGTATTCCTCTGCAGCATGCTTTTTTCAACAGTGTATTTGTGAGTTTTATCTATGACAGCTCTGGCTCGTTCATTCTCACTTCCAGAGTATTATGCCAGATTATTAACAGATTATGACTAATTTATTTATTTTCTTGTTGATGACACTATTAACAGACTGAACCATATGAAATTTCTCTTTTTCCAGGAAAAGGTGATTAACTTTCTTTTTTTTTTTTTGTATTTCTTTTTCTTTTAATATAAATTTATTTATTTTAATTGGAGGCTAATAGTTTACAGTATTTACAATATTGTATTAGTTTTTCCATACATCAACATGAATCTGCCACAGATGTACATGTGTTCCCCATCCTGAACCCTCTTCCAACCTCCCTCCCCATACCATCCCTCTGGGTCATCCCAGTGCACCAGCCCCAAGCATCCTGTATCATGCATCGAACCTGGACTGGTAATTCATTTCACATATGATATTATACATGTTTCAATGCCATTCTCCCAAATCATCCCACCCTCACCCTTTCCCACAGAGTCCAAAAGACTGTTCTATACATCTGTGTCTCTTTTGCTGTCTCACATACAGGGTTATCATTACCATCTTTCTAAATTCCATATATATGCATTAGTATACTGTATCGGTGTTTTTCTTTCTGGCTTACTTCACTCTGTATAATCGGCTCCAGTTTCATCCACCTCATTAGAACTGATTCAAATGTATTCTTTTTAACGGCTGAGTAATACTCCATTGTGTATATGTACCACAGCTTTCTTATCCATTCATCTGCTGATGGACATCTAGGTTGCTTCCATGTCCTGGCTATTATAAACAGTGCTGTGATGAACATTGGGGTACACGTGTCTCTCTCAATTCTGGTTTCCTCAGTGTGTATGCCTAGCAGTGGGATTGCTGGTTCATAAGACAGTTCTATTTGCAGTGTTTTAAGGAATCTCCACACTGTTCTCCATAGTGGCTGTACTAGTTTGCATTCCCACCAACAGTGTAAGAGGGTTCCTCTTTCTCCACACCTTCTCCAGCATTTATTGCTTGTAGACTTTTGGATAGCAGCCATTCTGACTGGCCTGAAATGGTACCTCATTGTGGTTTTGATTTGCATTTCTCTGATAATGAGTGATGTTGAGCATCTTTTCATGTGTTTGTTTGCCATCTGTATGTCTTCTTTGGAAAAATGTCTGTTTAGTTCTTTGGCCCATTTTTTGATTGGGTAATTTATTTTTCTGGAATTGAGCTGCAGGAGTTGCTTGTATATTTTTGAGATTAATTCCTTGTCAGTTGCTTCATTTGCTATTATTTTCTCCCATTCTGAAGGCTGTCTTTTCACCTTGTGTATAGTTTCCTTTGTTGTACAGAAGCATTTAATTTTAATTAGGTCCCATTTGTTTATTTTTGCTTTGATTTCCAGTATTCTGGGAGGTGGGTCATAGAGGATCCTGCTGTGATTTATGTCTAAGAGTGTTTTGCCTATGTTCTCCTCTAGGAGTTTTATAGTTTCTGGTCTTACATTTAGATCTTTAATCCATTTTGAGTTTATTTTTGTGTGTGGTGTTAGAAAGTGTTCCAGTTTCATTCTTTTACAGGTGGTTGACCAGTTTTCCCAGCACCACTTGTTAAAGAGATTTTCTTTTCTCTATTGTATATTCTTGCCTCCTTTGTCAAAGATAAGACATCCGTAGGTGCATGGATTCATCTCTGGGCTTTCTATTTTGTTCCATTGATCTATATTTCTGTCTTTGTGCCAGTACCATACTGTCTTGATGACTGTGGCTTTGTGGTAGAGCCTGAAGTCAGGCAGGTTGATTCCTCCAGTTCCATTCTTCTTTCTCAAGATTGCTTTGGCTATTTGAGGTTTTTTTGTATTTCCATACAAATTGTGAAATTATTTGTTCTAGCTCTGTGAAAAATACCATTGGTAGCTTGATAGGGATTGCATTGAATCTATAGATTGCTTTGGGTAATATATTCATTTTCACTATATTGATTCTTCTGATCCATGAACTTGGTATATTTCTCCATCTATTAGTGTCCTCTTTGATTTCTTTCACCAGTGTTGATAGTTTTCTATACATAGGTCTTTTGTTTCTTTAGGTAGATATATTGCTAAGTATTTTATTCTTTTCATTGCAATGGTGAATGGAATTGTTTCCTTAATTTCTCCTTCTGTTTTCTCATTATTAGTGTATAGGAATGCAAGGGATTTCTGTGTGTTGATTTTATATCCTGCAACTTTACTATATTCATTTGATTAAGTTTCTAACATGCTAAAATGAGTGCATGAACAGTGTGATTCATGGAAAAATGACCCTTCCTGCTGTGACTTAGATGTTTCGCAGACAGGGACAAGGTATGCAGCAACAAGGAGGCTTTTCAAAGAAGACATGGGAATAGAAATGCCCTCCTGGGAACTAGAGGGAGGTGACTGAATAGAGGGAGAAGCTGGGGTCACTCAGCTCACTGCTGTGAGAACCCTGACAGCAAGGGCATGGCAGAATGAACTTGGAGCCTGGAATTGCTGGTGGAGGTGGTCAGCTCTGGTTGGTAGATTGGACAGGAGCTGGAGTCCCAGAACCAGGAGTGAAAGGCATGTTGATGATTTCCTGGTAAAGCCCAGAAGACAATAGACAGATTGGTCTAAGAAGGCTCATAAAGCAATTTTAATGTCAAAGGGACAGGCGCAGACAGGGAAATACTCTTTTTTTCCAGAAACACGAGCAGTCTTTCTGGAAGTCTAGTGTGGGGTAAAAAGCCCTGGGCAAAATGAGTAAAGGGGCTCAACTGTGATAACAAATGGATACTAAATTTTTGGTGGTAAACATGCTATAGTGGATATAGAAGTCTAAATGCAGTATTGTACACATGAAATTTATATAATGTTACAAGTCAGTGTTCAGTTCAATCGCTCAGTTGTGTCTGACTCTTTGTGACTCCATGGACTGCAGCATGCCAGGCCTCCCTGTCCATCACCAACTCCTGGAGTTCACGCAAACTTATCTCCACTGAGTCAGTGATGCCATCCAACCATCTTATCCTCTGTCGTCCCCTTCTCCTCCTGTCCTCAATCTTTCCCCGCATCAGGGTCTTTTCAAATGAGTCAGTTCTTCGCATCAGGTGGCCAAAGTATTGGAGTTTCAGCTTCAACATCAGTCCCTCCAATGAACACTCAGGACTGATCTCCTTTAGGATGGACTGGTTAGATCTCCTTGCAGTCCAAGGGACTTTTCAAGAGTCTTCTCCAACACCACCATGGTAAAATAAAAAACCCTTAGGATAAGCAAGCAGCACCCCCTACCCCTTTCCCCCTTCTACCCCCAAGGGCTAAAAACTAGGAAAGCGATTTACAGGGTGGGCTAAACAAGACTGTTTAGTCTGTGTCAATCATTTGAGTTACTAAGGTTGGCCTTACACTAAAGATTCCAGCCAACAGCAATCATGCTATGTTACAGGGAAAGGGGATGAGTTAAGGGTTCAACTATGAAGGAAGAGAGTAAAACATCAGGAGCACAAGGGAGCAGGTGTTCAGGTTAAATTACCTCATCTCATTTTTTATAGAGGTGAGAGGAGGACTTTTGAATAACAGCTAAAAGTAAAGCAAAGCAAATGGTAAACCATGACCAAAGGGCAAGAGTTCGAGAGAGAGAGAGAGGGGAAACTATGGGACCTAGCTTTTATCACATGGGAAAAAAAAGCATTCAAGATAATCATAGGGCTTCCCTGGTAGCTCAGTGGTAAAGAATCCACGTGCCAGGAAGGAGACACTGGTTTGATCTCTGGTCCAGAAGATCCCACATGCCATGGAATAACTAAGCCCGTGCACCACAGCTACTGAGCCTATGTGCTGGAGTCTGGGAGACTAAAAGCCGCACGCCCTAGAGCGACTGCCATTAAGAGAAACCACTGCAACAAGAAGTCCATGCACCACAACTAGAGAGTGGCCCCCTTTCACTGCAATTAGAGAAAAGCTGTTGCAGCAACAAAAACCTAGCATAGTCAAAAATAGCTAACTATATAATTTTTAAAAGTTAAATAAAAAGATAATCATAATTCCCTGTCTCAAGAAGGGAATATTTAATATTTAATGCTTTTTTTTAGTAGTTGTAACATATATTCAGATTCTTAAAAATCTTATAGGCATAATCCCAATTATGCAAATATAAACAACATTTGGATGAAATTTGTCAAAATATCCCTAGATCATAAAATTATTTTTATTTTCTACAGATAATATGCATTTTCTGCATAAAAATTTTTTAAAAATTTACCAAAGACCACACTGGGTTGAATAACTAGCTAGGGCCAGCCTAGGGTAGGAGAGAAGGAAAGAAGTACATACACCTACATGCATACACACACACACACACACATACATATGCGTGTGTATGTGCAGAGAGTGTTTTACATTATTCACTCCCACAGTAAATTTTTCCTGTCTCACTCACAAGGTCCTTTTCATCTCATCCCATCCCACACATTCCTTCCTAATAACTACCTCAGTCCTACCTCTGTCCACTGAGCTAGCAACTGCAGCTCCCTAATGTCACTGTGTCCCCTCCATAATACTTTACCCTCAGTGTCACCAAAAAATTCACCAGTCTTCTGTTCCCCAACACTCTTATTATATGCTGACAGTAAACTAACAAGCTAATCACCAAAAAAAGTTTATCACTAATAATTTGTCTTATTACCTATAGATGAGCTTCCCTGACGGCTCGATTGGTAGAGAGTCTGCCTGCAAAGCAGGAGACCTGGGTTCAGTCCGTGGGTTGAGAAGATTGCCTGGAGAAGGAAGTGGCAACCCACTCCAGTGTTCTTGCCTGTAAAATACCATGGATGGAGGAGCCTGGCAGGCTATAGTCCATGGGATCACAAAGAGTCTGACATGACTGAGCGACTGACACACACGTAGAATCTTTAAAAGTTTGGATGCTTCTTAATTCATACCCAAGAGCTGATATTGTGGATTGATTTTTATGGTTTGAGATGTTTTAGTTATTTTGTGATTTCAGTTCTGAGAGAGAACCGGTAAGTGGTATCTCAACAAACACAGCTGCAAAATAAGAAACATCATGCCTAGTCTAACTGTGGGCAGCTGAGCTCTTCCAGCCCTCATATTACATGTAATCTGACCCTGAAGAACCCTATTTTTCTTTGGTAAAACTCACATTATTATATGTGTGGCTTTTTGAGATCTTTGGATAAATTGCGCCAGGTATCCCATTGTCCAGTTATAAGGTATAGACTTTCTAGAAGTAGAGTAAAATTTAGGAAACATGAAATAGGATATGAAACAGAGCATTTTGGGGTTGAATTTGAAGTTAAAATACTTCCTTCAATTCCTTGGAAAGCTGATTGAAGGGAGAAAATGTATATTATGCATGTAAATTTATTTAATATATTCTAGCATGAGCTACGTTTTAGACATATTTTATGTGCTTCTGTGTAATTCATCAACAAGATTTATTAGACCTCTAACATCAGTATTTGATTCAGCCTTATATTTGCAGCAGGAAATGATTTGTCTTCTCAAAGAAAATGTGCAATCTCTGGGGTTCTTTCAACTATGCTCCATTTTCATACCTAAGAATAATGCTATCAAAGTGAATTGTTTATCAACAGCAGTACAAACTGTCTGAAGGTTATATACAGCTTTAATTTGGTGTTTGTTAGCTAAGCTAAAATGTAAAAGTACTAAACTTACTATATGTCTTTCCTGGAATCCTGCTGACCCCCACAGAGAGAGAAATTGTTTAAAACAATATGGAATAGAAAATTTTACTGCTATGGTATTGTAGAAAAAGCTACCCTAGTTAATTAAAGGCCAAAATATAGAGTAAGTGATATCTAAATAATAATACTTCTAAGTGAAGTATTTTCAACCACCCAGTTTAAATGTTTTACCACTTTTTCAACACACCAATAAACATTAATTAACACATGGTGACAGGCATTTCATACACAGGCAAAGCACTTAGTGTAAATATTCAGCAAATATTTGTGTAGCTCCATAGTGTAAGAATAGTAACACCTCATGATGAAAAGACCCATTCATTCAGTATCTTCTAATGTTCCCAGGTCCTTGGTGGTATCAGTTTTTGCCAAGCTCTGAGGTATCACAAATCTGCCTTTCATTGAGATGATATATTCAGATAGACCTTGTATCTCCTTTAGCTGAAGAAACGAATATTGGCATGTCACCTCTTTCAACAATTACTTTGGCATGTACATGTATAGAATATATTTCTTTTTTAACTGCTTTGTCTCCATTGTCAGGGATGCTTGCTTGAAGCCAGAAGTGAGAAGTTGTTAGCTGAGTTGAGTTTAAACTGAATTTCCTGCCAGTGGACAGCAGACAGTAAAGGGTATAAAAAGGCTTTGTCTTATGCTGATGGGCAATGAGAATTTAAAAATGACTCTGAAGGGTCTCCTGACATCTCTGCCATTTAGTGTGTAGCCTAACTTCTTTTAGTCCCTTGCCATATGTGATGCCATTACTAACCCCTGGGACATCAGAGAGAAACTTGAAATGGTTAAAGAAAGAAACTGCAGAGATACTGCTTTTTTATTTTGTCCAATTTTAACAAACTAAAATTAATTGCAAAACTTAATGCTTGCAAAATCTGAATATGAAATGTTACAATTCATAAAACCACTAACTACTGATACTCATATGGAATTAGCTATCTGCAATACATGTCTCAGTGCTGTATGTGTTTTACATCATTTCATCTTCACAATTGTTCTGTAGGGTGGGTGTTAGTATGGTCACAGCAAGTTAAATAACTGTCTTGAGGTCATCTAAGCAGTAATTGGCAAAGCTAGTAAATGCTTGAACTTAAATAGCCTGACTCCAGAGCTCTTTGCTTTTCACCATTATTCCATTTCACTTTTTATACGATGTGAATATTTTCAACATCAGATGCCTGGAGGAGGTGAAGCAGCATCTCATTTAGCTGGACCTCTGGTAAACCCAGCTATATTGGAATTGGTGACTGTTGGTTGTATGCATTCATTACTGAGGTCCTGCTCTGGTCTGAGTGGGCTTGCTCACTAAACTGTTTCGGTTGCATTCAACTTAACTGAGACTGTGGAGAACTCTTTAGGAATCTGTTCAGGCACAAAAAGCTTTGAAATAAGTAGTCCCAATGGAACATAATTAACCTTGTGATTAACCAGTTCATCTGAAAAAAATTCACCCTAGGAGCCATTAATTTCACTCTTGTAGGTGCTCTCTTTCTTTGTCTTAAGGCTTTATTTCTTCGTGAGTCTCCTTTTTAAATGTAGCTACTTCTGAGAGAGGGCACAGCTTTGCCTTTATCAGCCTACACCTGATACTGTTCATCACTTTGGCAGGGTTATATGACAGGCAGCCGCATGGCATCAGGCAGAAAACAGGCAGAAACAGAAACAGAAAAGGTACAGAGAAGTGTTAGAAACAAACTGTTACGTCACAGATCTTCCCATGCCTGGTCTGCCTCCATAATTCGATGATTACAGTATTCAACCTAGGGAAAAAAAAAAAGGCTTTTGAAAACCTTCACAAAGAATGTCCTGTTTAACAGTGATCCCATCATTCTTCTGATTGCTTGAGCTTAAAATCTTCGATTCTAAGGTGTAGAGAGTTGTTCACTCCTTTCTTTCCACTCCCCAAACCTAGTCAGTTATCAAGTTGCATCACATTTCTCTTTGCATGGTCTCTTTTGTTTACCCCTTCCTTTGAATTCCAACGTTTAGCATTACAGCTCAGACCCTTGTCACTTGCCTGAATTACTAAGTGAAGTGTTGCTCAGGGTGACCATGGATCATAAATTCCCCTGAGATGTGTAATTCCCAAATGAGGTTAGGCACCCCTGAATGGCCTCCTATTCACAAGCATTGTTTCGTTCACTTCAACTGTAAATTCAGGGCCACTTCCTAGTGAAGGGCACTTTCACAAAGGAAGAACAGGAAAATATGCTGAGTGGGGTCAGGGACCTAGGAGGCTAGGGGAGCAGCTGTAAGATTTGGAGAGCTCCACCCTCAGTACAGAAGAGAAAGGAATAGAGCAGGAAGCTCGACAGCTTTTAAGGCTCTGGATCCTCTGAACCTTGTTGTTGCCCTTTTAATTCCCCCTTAAAAATACCTAGAAGAACCTGCATGCTTTATTTTGAAGATGAAAGAGAAAGGGGGCAGAAGCATGTTACTGATCAGTATTTAGAAGGTTGCCATTTAGGTAAATCCATATGCATAATGTTTGTATATGCAAAAACCATTTCTGCAAGGAGACGCCAAGAGCTGGAAATGGCTCCGGGAGGAAAACCAAGGCTGAGAGGTGGGAAAGTAGGGAGACTCATTTTTTACTCTGTATTGAATGTTGTAACATGTTAACAAAACATACTTTCAAAATTAATAATAAAGTAGGGAGAATACAGTATAGAGGTACCTGCTCCTCCTAAAGCTTCTCTGTGTGGCATGAGAGCTGCAGAATGAAAGGTGAACTCCCTGGGGGACCTGAAAAGAAAGAATGAGGTGTGTCGGAAATCTGTGATTCAAGATTAACCCCAATCTGGGAGGTTAAGTGACAGAAGACCTGGCTCTTTACAAAAAATATGTAAAAATCTCCCTCCAGTTAATTTTGGAAATAGCAACCTGACCACAACTTTCCTGAAGCATACTATTACTCACATCATGTTCCTGCTCAAACGCCTTCAGTGGTTTTGGAGCTTCCAAAGGTTTCAGTGGTGAGTGTGTCCCAAATACTATTGAGTTTTTTTTTCTCGTTTCCTTAGATGATTCTAATGTATAGGCAGAGCTGAGAATCATTGTCCTGATCTAAAAGTCGAAAGTCAGTAGGTGATGTCAAGGAGAACACCGTTTTAGGGCTTAGCATGTGGGAGGAGATGCAGGCATTTCAAGTTCAGCCTCAGCCTTCCGCAGACCCACCTTGCAGTGGATTTGTGGGGAAAGTTCCTGTGGAGAAGGACTAGACCAGCACAGTGACAACTGATAGCATCCTTGTGAGACCCAGATTGGATTCTGAATACAAATTCCAAATAAAGTTAAGAAAAAGAGATATAGGTAGGTTCAGATATAGATAAGAGATAGGTTCAGGCTTAAGTCTGGCACAAAAATGTACAAATCTAATGCATGGGTAGACGCATACCACTTTCTCGAACTGTTTTTAAAATCTCCCTGGACAGAAGATGAGTAAACCAGGTTCAGAGTCCAATCAAAAGCTTGTGATGAGAGGGATGTCCATTCTCCAGAATCTACCTGATGGAACAACCATAAGAAACAGCCAAGAAGAGAGTTCGTGTCAGCTCTGCCACTGCCTGGTAATGTGGTGGTGGACATCTCTCAGATTCCCTTGGCTCCAGTGTCCCCCTCCGTGCTGTGAGGGGAGTTCTATGCACCTCAGCTCCCTAGGATTCTGTGAGGAGCGCTCTGCTACCTCATTACTGGTTGTGACTGTAGGGTCTGTGCACATCACCAGGCTTTGCATTCCACCTCTGCCACTTCCCTGCTGAGTGTGTGACCTTGGCCAAGTTTATTGACCTCTCTAAGCTTCAGTTTCTTCATCTGTAAAAATGAGATATTAGTATTTATTTCATAGTGATATTGTGAAGATTTAATGAGGAATGCGCATAGAACACTTAACACAGTGTCTGGTAATAAATAATGACTGTCATTATTCTAGATATAGAATCAGAAGGCACCATCGAGTAAGATAGAGACCAGCCAGGCCCATACTTCTGTTAGAGAGGAGGAAAATAGCTCAGAGAGTCCGAGTTGCTCAAGGTCATAAATTTCACCGGATGTGCCTAGGGATTGGGACATGAGGGTGAGTCCTAGCAGTACTATTTAAGCACCAAGACTCCATCAGGGGTGCACGCAGTTGTCAGTCTTTGAATGTGGCAGAATTAAGGAACATAGCAGGTACAGTCTGTACCAGGTTTAAAATAAGCAAAATCCTTCAGTAGGAGCAACAGAAAAAAAACTTGTTAAAGGTACTTTTTAAGTTGCCACTACTGTTGAATATCAACAGTTGCCAAAACTGTTGAATATCTTGAAGAGAAAGGATTAAAAAGGAAAATACATTTCAAATACAAAATGCATACTTTGTCACTTAAACTGAGATAAAGTTCCAGACACTTTAAATCTGACCCTCTTTTATGGGGCGTGTGAGACAATTGGCCTTAAATTAGTAGCTAGTAGTTGAGACTAGTTCCACCATGAAACTTCCTTGCTATCCACTCTGCAGAGGCAGATACATCTCACTGAAATCTTTCAAGCCAACTGGAGAGAACAGGGAACAAAGATTGGATCCTCCACCCTCCCCATTTGTCCATTGCCTGCTGTGTGGGACCTTAGCCAAGTCACCCAATTTGAACGAGGTGGGTAGTCTGCTAAGAAGAGAGCCTGCAGGTGATCAAGAGTATGGACACTGAGGTCAGAACCTCAGGTTGAATCCTGGCTCCATGTCTCACCAGCTTTGTAACCTTGGACATGTCCTTTAGCCTTGCTGTGCTATGGTTTCCTCATTTATGAAATGAGACTACTAACAACACCAAGTCACCAGCTTGCTTTGAGGAGTAAACAAGTGAATGCCAAGTGTGTGGCAAATAGCTAATACCCAGTACATTGTGGCTACTACTAAAACTTCTGTAATGACATGGAGGGAATTTTTTAGCGGCTAGAAGAGGGGTTCTTCTGGGACTGGCACCTGTATTGGGAAGATGACTTGGTGAACAAGCTCGGAGCAGGGGAGCTCACAGGACACAGGGTGAGAACTGTTGATATTTACTCTTGGAGGAGGAGAGTGTATATCTCCTTTGGGGAGAGAAGTCCTTTCTAGATCCAGAATCCTATATTCTAATTCTATCCAGGCTCTTCTGTTAACCAGATTTCTGAAATCCATTTTATATCTGAGACATGCGAGAACACTATGTTTTTGACCCCAGATATGGTTAATTTTCCAACAGAAGGACTTATTTTACCACCTGATTTGTTACAGGGGCCAAATTATTTAGCAACAAAATCAAAAGCAGTTTAAAAACTGTTGAACCAGTACATGTCACAGCCAACGTGTGACATAAAGTATGGTTACTTTCTTTATGCGTGTATTTATTCACTTATTTACAAATATTTGCTGATTGCCCACCATGTGCTGGGCACTGTTTTGAGTCCTGGGGGAAAAGCAGTGAACAAAAAGTCCCTGTTTTTATAAATCTCACATCCTCCTGAGGAAGACAGATTTCTATTAGTGTGGCAAAGAAAAGGAGGATAAAGGGATAGAATGGATGTGGGGGCTAATGTTATTAAGTAAAATAGGCAGGGAAGATGTCTCTAAGGAGAGAGTGGAAACTTGAAGAGAGGGAATGAGCTATTCCAGTGATCTAGACAGTGGTGGCAGCAAGTGTGAGGCGCTGAGGTTATGGGTGAAGCAGAAAAGAAAACCAGTGTGTCAGGAGCAGAGTGAGCAAAGGGGAAGGTAGTCAAGAGGCAGTTGAAGCAGAGGGATGCACCTGATCACGTGGGCCCAAAAGCCACTGGCAGGAGCTCCAGCTTCTATTCTGTGGCCAGAAGACACTGGAGGGTCTTGAGCAAGGTAGTGATAGGATATGAACTGTGTTTTTAAAAGATTCTGGCTGCCGTGTGGAGAACAGACTAGGAAAGATCAAGGGCAAAAGTAGAGAACTCAGGAGGCCACTGGCACAGTCCAAGCAGGCATGTTGGTGGCTGGCAGGGAGCAGAGGATGGGCTGAGGAGCATTCCGTTTGGGATGTACTTTAATGGGAGAACCAGCCATCTGCTACAAGAAGACGGTCTGGGGGATGCCATGTGTGTGGTGCCTGTTAGATCGACATCCACATGGTCACATTGAGATGGTGGTTGACTATGTCAGTCTTGAGTTGCAGATACAGTGAGAACCCTGACGCTAAATAAGATCACATAAAAAATTAAGAGGAGGGGAACTTCAGAGGCTTAGATCACCTAGAGTTGGGAGAGAGAAGGAAGATCCTGCAGAGAGAAGGGAGTGGGAGCAACCAGTGAGGTGGCAGGAGAACAGGAGTGAGTTCTCCAGTTGAATGGAGGCCATGGTTCAGGACAGGCAGGGATCTCAGCACTGTGGTGAGGAGGGTAAACCAAGCCTGAGTCCCTGTAACATTCAGCTCAACAAGCCCATTCCATGCGAGAGAGGCCTCCCTTCTACCCACTTCAGAGACCAGATTACAAAAGGTCACTGGGGCTCCCAGTGGGGAAACCTTTTGCTCACCATATCCGAGGAGCTTCTTTGGCTCCAGGCTTTTTAATAACAACTGTAATTGACGAGAAGATATGAGCTCACCCTGTGTGTTCAACTATCTGCAGTTTACTAAAAGTTAATCCCCCCAAAAAAATTATCACAACTACAAAAATTCGATATGTGGTGGGGTTCTGGTGTTAACTCTAATCCCTCCTCTCTGCGGAATTGTGAGGTTTTATCCAGGAGACTGACAGAAATACCCTGACCCTGCCTGGGTCCAGTTCTTGAGTGTGTGCTGATCTTTTCTGTAATCATGTGCCAGTTTTCATCAGAATGGTCACAGCTGGCGGATGCATTCATGGCAGAGAATTCCCATTCTGTTTGCAAGAGTTCAAAACCCTCTCTTTATGTCCACCTTCCTCAGTTGCACTTATTCTTGTTCCTAATCTGCTGCTTCACAGACCCGTGTGGTGCCGGAACTTAAGGAGGTCTGCTTTCCTCTGCGTGCCCTTTGCGGGCTAGCCTGCCACCTCTCCTGAATGGCTGCTCTCTCCCTGCAGTGTGACAGTGGGAGGGCTGACAGGGCCCACCTGATTTCTGGCAGGGGAAGAGCAACTTCTAAAGCAAGTTGCTATAGTTACCAAGTCTTCCCCAGTGCGTAGCAGTTGCTGACTCTGTGCTCCTTTTTTTTTTTTTTTTTTTTTGCATTCCTCTATCAGACCCTCTCCTTGGTACAGCAGCTTGGGGTTTTGTTAATAATCACTTCATGCCCACTTAACACGTGGGCCACGCACAGAGTGAGATGCACAGGGACTCTATTATGGGGAACACACACCTACACCCACATGCCCATACATGCATATTTCAAGTTTGACATGCCTTAAATCACAGATGTTTTCAACCAGAATTTCTTGCACTGAATCCATTTTGGAAGGCTTTCTACGATGATAGCATATTGTATATGGAATCATTTCGTACATTCCAGAGAAATGTTTGTTTCTGTGTTTCTGAACACAAATTATGTGCGTGGAAAGTTTCCCCAATTCTCTTCTCAGTAATTATCTATTTTCTATCTCTAGGAGAAAAAAAAATAATAAAAGTTGATTGTAGATTAAATGATTCATTTGTGAGCATTTTTGAAAGTTAATGTTTCAAATCAGACCCATTGTTGAGCATTTTCCATTATTTGTGCTTGATGGTAATTACTAGAAATGGTGACATTTGGAGCCTAATTGAGCTCCTCTCTTATCTGGCACAAATGTTCTAAGTAGAAATTCAGAAAACTAATGTGGTGGGTGATGAAGATTATATGACCATTATAGAGCCTTTCCCTTTACCCAACTCTCAAGGAAAACACAGACCCAGACCCTTAACTGGAAGTGGAGTGAGTGAGCCTCTCAAGATAGCCATGGTGCCAGGGCTGTGTGTGCTCCTGGATCTTCCCTCACGGGCTTCCCAGCCCCGTCCTCTCCTGTCCTTCCCAGGCTTCCTTGCCTGGCAGGGCGCATGGGCTGCTGAGAGTGCACAGGTGACAGGCCCACCCTCTGAGCTGACAGATTCTTGGCTTTGTGTTGTGCTCAGGTTGCACTGCTGAAGTGAGGCGTTGCTGGCAGCCCTGGCTCTGGCTCATCATTCACGTGTCCCCTCCTCCTGCAGCTTCCCTGATGGCTCAGCCGGTGAAGAATCCACCTGCAGTGTGGGAGACCTGGGTTGGGAAGATCCCCTGGAAAAGGGAATGGCTACCCGCTCCAGTATTCTTGCCTGGAGAATTCCATGGACTATAGTCCATGGGGTTACAAAGAGTCAGACATGACTGAGCAACTTTCACTTTTCACTCCTTCTCTGGCAGACTGACTTAGAGATCACTTCCTGTATCTGAAGGTGAAGCATTTACCTTAGGTATGCCAGCTGGGCCACCCACAAGGAAGGTCAGCCTGGGGACTGCATAAACCACGACATGCTAAAGTGACTGGGAGGGGAAAAAAGGCAGCTGTGTCTCTCTTCCACAGGGGTGGATATCTGCGTCTGGCAGGTGGGCTTCTGAGTCTGGCGACTGGGTTTCAGTGAGCTGTTTCTTACGGGAGGTGTGATGTTGAATTTCCAAGATAGGTTTCTCCAAAGACAAGCCTGGAGAGTGACACTAGCAGTGGAGGGGAGGCACCTGCAGTGGCTAGCACCCTGAAAGTCCAGGCTCCTCTGTCCATGGAATTCTTCAGGCAAGAATACTGGAGGGGTAGCCATTCCTTTCTCCAGGGGATCTTCCCAACCCAGAGATTGAACCTAGGTCTCCTGCATTACAGGCAAATTCTTTACTATCTGAGCCACTAGGGAAGCCTGAAGGTCTCAAGGGATGGAATAAATCCACGCAGCCTGTCACCCCTTCACCCAGCCCCTAGCCATCAGGAAGGCTGACCCTCTTTCCCCCAGACTTGTACTCTGCAAACAGAATGGGGTCCCTCTGTCCCTCTCCCATCCAGGTTGCATGCCCTATTTTTACCAGCTCACTAGGCTACCTGAAGCTAGTTCCAGCCCCCAGGAAGGCCCCATGTGAGACCCAAATTTCAAAGCACTTCAGGCCCTCTGGAGGAAGAAAAGGAAAAGACTAAATCAGTCTCCTTAAACTCATTCCTGTCTCCTGCACCCAGGAAGACCATCAGTGTCTGCTCAGGGACCCCTCCCTGCTCTGCAGCCTGGAGCTCTCTTCAGGCGGCTGACTGCATCACATTTTGGACTCACCTCCTTTATTTCTCTTCTCAGGGATGGCTGCCCTGTGTTGCCTGTTCTTCAGTGTCTGAAAACCATTGTTTCATATACCTTGCCTGTTTTAATAGGGCTTTAAAGGAGGGGGACAAATCGGGACCTCACTGTGGTCAGAAGCAAAATCGTCTTCATGAAACACGTTCTTTTCCATTGGATTCCGTGGCCAGACATTCTCTTGCTTTGACTCCTGCTCTCTAGGAGATCCTCTTCAGTCTTCCCGGCAGGCTCGTGCTCCCCAGCCTGCCACTAACTGTTGGAGCTCCTCCCTCATTCACCACCCTCTTCTCTCCACCTTCTAACTGCTCCCTGGACAAGCTTGTCCAGGCCCAGGGATTTGGTAACCACTCATAGCACAAATGAGGTTCCTAGTCCAGAGCTCCTGTCACAAAAGCCCAACTGCCTCTGACTACACAACCTGACTGCCCCCTCAAATTACATGTGTCTGAAATGTACTAATTTTTCTCAAGCTTGATCCTCCTCTTATTGTATAACCAGTTATGAAGGCAAAACCCATATATCTTCCTTGACACTTGCTTCTCTCTCAGTTCAGTTCAGTTCAGTTCAGTCACTCAGTCATGTCTGACTCTGTGCAGCACGCCAGTCCTCCCTGTCCGTCACCAACTCCCGGAGTTCACTCAGACTCATGTCCATCGAGTCAGTGATGCCATCCAGCCACCTCATCCTCTGTCATCCCCTTTTCCTCCTGCCCCCAATCCCTCCCAGCATCAGAGTCTTTTCCAGTGAGTCAACTCTTCGCATGAGGTGGCCAAAGTACTAGAGTTTCAGCTTCAGCATCATTCCTTCCAAAGAAATCCCAGGGCTGATCTCCTTCAGAATGGACTGGTTGGATCTCCTTGCAGTCCAAGGGACTCTCAAGAGTCTTCTCCAACACCGCAGTTCAAAAGCATCAATTGTTCAATGCTCAGCCTTCTTCACAGTCCAACTCTCACATCCATACATGACCACTGGAAAAACCATAGCCTTGACTAGACGGATCTTAGTCGGCAAAGTAATGTCTCTGCTTTTGAATATGCTATCTAGGTTGGTCATAACTTTTCTTCCAAGGAGTAAGCGTCTGTTAATTTCATGGCTGCAGTCACCATCTGCAGTGATTTTGGAGCCCCCCAAAATAAAGTCTGACATTGTTTCAAATCCACCAAGTCTTTGTGAATCCTTCTTCAGAAAGATCTCTAATACCTCTTCCCTCTTCCTCATCTGCACACTGTAGCCTAAAGTGTAACTCCTAACTGACCTTCACCATCTCTTCCTATTTTATTATCTGCTGCAGGCAATAGTGATTTTTTTAAATAATGTAAATCTGTTTCAAATACTTTAAAGACTTCCATTGTTCTCCCCATCTGGCCCCTCTCTAGCTTTGGCTCACAGCGCACCTGTCAGTTTCCCCTCCCCACTCTCACTGGCCTTCTTCCAGTCCTCAGAAGCCACACTCCCTCCTGCCACTGCTGTTGCCTGCCCAGAGCAGCCTTCGCTCACTTTGCCTGCTACTCCTCCAGAGTCAGGGCAGCCTGACTAGATCAGGGCCCCTGTTACATGCTCTTACGGTTCCACCTACCTCCTTTTCCTGGTACTTGGCACAACTATAACTTTACTTTTATTGGTTAATTCTGTGATCAGTGTTGATCTTCTCCCTAGACTTGATAAGTTCCATGATGTTTTTTAACCGGCCCCCCACTACTGTGTTCCCAGCTCTAATGCTCAGGGTTTGGCCTCCGGAGTATTCTGCAAGGCATGTGAGTGCAATGGTGAGCACCCAGGATGCAGGAAGAGCTGCCCAGCTTCCCCGCCTGGAGAGGGCCTCAGCGGGAAAGTCACAGACCAGGGGTAGAGGGACCACAGCTGTCCACCAAGAGGAAGGGTGGACAAGCACCCTGGGGAGTATCATGGTCTGGGCGCAGGTTGGAAAAGAATTTCCAGGCATGAGACAGAATGAGAGGGAAATAACGTTTATTAGAATGGGAGTCACTGTTAGCGGGCCAGCTCAACGGAGAACCAACGTTGAACAGGAGTCCTTAGTCCACTGGAGTGGGATATGGGGTCTTGCGGGTCATTTGCTGTTTGGATGAGGCATGTATACTGAGCAGGGGGAAGAGTAAGGCAAATGCCTTCTCCCTGTGAGGTAGGAAGGGAGATAGGGTATACTGCTCAGGAGGACCTGAAATCCATTAATAGTTGTAACTTGGGGGAGGGAAGGACAATAAGAGTTTGGTTTTTCTGTTCCTGCATTCCAAGACTCTCCTGGGTTTTATCTGCACTTTTGTCCTTGGATCACCACAGGGAGGCCAGGGCACCACAAAGTACTGTGCTTCAGACGGTGGTGGTATGTTTCTGCCATGTGACAGAACTCTCCTAAGCTTTCAAGGTGATACACTCAACTTTGTCTTCCCAATATTTTAATAAAACCTTTAGACAAAAAAGAAAAAGAGAGAGAGAAAGAAAAGGTCAGGCTCAACAGCTGGAGCCATCACCTCAAAGACTCACAGAGGAGGCTGCCACTGTGAGCTGAGGGCACGTGGCTGGCACAGAGGGCAACACCGACCAGCTGCAAGTGCCGAAAGCTGGGCCCTGGCTGCGATTCCTCCTGAGTGACAGCACTTTTCAGCCCCGCCCTCTCTCCTCCTCTGCTCTGTCACTGGTCCTCTTGGGAGGGAAGCAACAAACCAAGCACCCAGTCTGAACCGGCCCAGGCCTGAGACTGAGAAACCACACACAGGCCCTGGGTAACCAGGGGTCCATTGCAAGAAATGAGCCACACGGTTTGTGCAGAGCTAGGGTTTCTTTGCATTTTCTCCTTGATGCCACAACCCAGCAGGCTTTTGCTGAAGGAGAGCTGCAGGCCCTCTGAGTGAGGTAGGGTTGACCTCACTGCACAGGGTGCTTTCTAACAGCAGGCGGGCTCAGGGTGTTTCTGCCACAACAAAGAACACGACTGCCTCTTTAAAAGGTGCTAGGCAAGGGCCTTACACTTCAGAGAATATTTCAGCGCGCAGACACGTTAAATGTGGCTACAAGGGGGGAGAGAGGGGGTGTATGTTATAATGAAGGCCCCAGAGGGAGCATTATTAGCTGTGCTCTGACAGCAGATGGCATTTGTTCTTAAAGAATGCATCAATTCCTAACTCTGCCTTGGAATCTGAAAACCAGCACCACCACCGCCTCCCTCCAACCCCCCAGCTGTGAGGTTTTCAGGAATGGATAAGACTGAGGTGGAAGTGTAGCGAGGAGAAGGAGCCCTCCTGGGGCAGCCATTCCCGGAGCCCAGTTGGCTGCCCTTCCTCCTCTGAACCTGGCAGAGGAAGCGCAGCCTCATCCCCGAGGGGAGTGCCAGTCAGCCACAGCCCTCTTTCCCAGCCCTGGAGCCTGGCCTAATGCCACTGAAATTGCAGAGGCATTTGAAGCATACCTCCAGGGCCTGCAGCTCCTCACTTCTCTTTGGGAATTTTCGACGTGGCCGAGATGGTAACCCTGGTGCAGAGGTGTGTGTGTGTTTGTGTGTATGGTGTAATGTAACTATAGTTTGGGGGCATGGTGCCTGGTAGGGAGGACCTGGGAAGAACAGTTGAATGAATGTTATTACTACACATTCCTGTCCTCACTGGACAAAAAATTACAAAGGTTTGGGAATCAGACAGGTTGTGTAATCAAATATCATGTTTACTATTCAGCCAAATTACTTAAGCTCACGGAACCTGTTTCCACGTCTACAAAGTATGAGTAAATGATATCTATCTCACGGAGCTTGTCTTAGGAGTTGGTCAGTGAAGCAGACATCTGTGTGCAGAAAGTTCCTGGGAGAATGCTTTTGTGGGCCAACACATGGAGGGGAAGGCAAGGAGCAAGGTGAGTAGGGTGAAAAATTAGGACCATCAGACCCAAGATCTCAGCTGATTTCACAGGGAGCACCAACGGTTAGCCTTTCAGAGCTGTACCATCTTGAGTCAAGAGGGCCAGGCCTTCATACCTCACCCAGATCCCTCATCAACCAGCCACAGGACACTACAGTAAGGAAAGTGACCCAATCTGCCTAGCCCTCGCTACCAGCTGAGGAGGACCTGAGCAGTGAGCTGTAGCAACTACTAAAGGTGTAGACATAGCATCTATATAATAAGGTAAGAAACATTAATAAGCAAAACCTAACAGGTTCATCTTTCCCCAGCCTCATCCTTGAAAAAAGTAGCCTTGTGTCATTAAAGTTCTGAGCTGTCCTCCTGAAATTCAAAACCCCACAGAGGAGAGAGAAAGCTTTTATGTTTCAAACTCGTTGAGTAATAAGATGACAAAGCATCTTTTGACTAATGAAGCAACTTCTGGCAAGCTCCTAGATAGTTTCTATAGGGAACTGGTAGCCAGAAAGGAAAAAGTCTTGATTAGAAACTTGGAACTTTGAACCTTACTCCCCAACCTCCAAGAGGGAAGAGGAGCTGGAGTCAGTCATGTCCAACTCTTTTTGACAGTATGGACTGTAGCCCGCCAGGCTCCTCTGTCCATGGGATTCTCCAGGTAAGAAAACTGGAGTGGATTGCTGTGCCGTCCTCCAGGAAATCCTCACAACCCAGAGATCAAACCCAATAATCTTTATAGTAAACTATATTAGTAAGTACAGTATTTTTCCTGAATTCTGAGTCATTCTAGCAAATTATCAAGCCTGGGATGAGGGTTGTGAAAAACCTTTGACTTTGTAGCCAAGTTGGACAGAAGCATGAGTATCCTGGGAACCCAAGTCTTGTGACTAGCATCTGAAGTGAGGGCAGTTTCCAGGCCTAAATCCTTAAACCTGTGGAATTTGATCAACTCTGGGTAGTTAGTGTCAGAATTGAATTGTAGGACACCTAGAAGGGGTTAGAGAGTTGGAGAAGTAGTGTTGGAAAAGAGTCCATGTATTTGGTGTCAGAAGGAAAAAACCTCTCTCACATAAAACCCAGAACTAAAATTCTGTCAGCATGATGAAGGGGACAGAGTGGGATCGAGGCCAAGAGGACATGAAATTATGGTAAAGTAAGGTGGGGATAGATAGACAGTGGTTAACTGGGGGAAACTTGATATATGCAGTAGAACTGAGGAACAGAGAAAAGAAACTAGAGCAAATAGCAAATAGTCAACAACATGGATCTTGAGGGCATTATGCCAGTTAGTCAGAGAAAGACAAATACTGTCTGATCTCATTTGTATATGGAATCTGAAGAAAAATGAACAGAGAACAGATTGGTGCTTGCCAGAGGCAGGTGAAATGAGTAAAGGTGGTCAAAGGTACAAGCTTCCAGTATAAAATAACTCCTGGTGATATGGTGTATACTGTGGTGATTATAGAAAATAAATAAATAAGATAGTGGAACTAGAACCGTGAAAAGGTTAAACTCACCAAAAGCAGAGATTCACAGATTATATTAAAAAACAAAATATGAAAAATATGTAGTCTACAAAATTTATGAAAAAAAGTCAATAATTAAAGTAGATTAAAATATATACTAGGTAATTATCAATGAAAAGAAAACTGGAGTAGCAATATTAATATTTTACAAAATAAGGCAAAAAATACCACAGAGGACAGATGGTAGACATCATATATGCATAAAAGGAATAACAGAAAACAAAAAAGATCTGTCCACTACAAGCATATATATGCCTAGTAAGAAAGTTTTAAAGAATGGCAGAAAAAAATAGATGATCCCACAAGGGATTTTTTTCAAGTACAAACCTGACAGATCTTTGGCAAGACTGATCAAGAAAAAAAAAAAAGAAGATGATATAAATTTTAAAATATAGGATTAAAAAGAGAAATAACTATAATGGAGAGGTTGGAAAAGCATGTGGACACATATCTACCACTAAATTTGAAGGTCTAGGTGAAAGAAATGAATTCACAGAAAAATATGAACCGTTAAAATGGGTGCAGGAAAAAATTGCTTGAACAACATCAATTCAGTTCAGTTCAGTTGCTCAGTCATGTCCGACTCTTTGCGACCCCGTGAATTGCAGCACGCCAGGCCTCCCTGTCCATCACCAACTCCCGGAGTCCATCCAAACCCATGTTCATTGAGTAGGTGATGCCATCCAACCATCTCATCCTCTGTTGTCCCCTTCTCCTCCTGCCCTCAATCTTTCCCAGCATCAGGGTCTTTTCCAATGAGTCAGCTCTTCGCATCAGGTGGCCAAAGTATTGGGGTTTCAGCTTCAACATCAATCCCTCCAATGAACACCCAGGACTGATCTCCTTTAAGATGGACTGGTTGGATCTCCTTGCAGTCCAAGGGACTCTCAAGAGTCTTCTCCAACACCACAGTTCAAAAGCATCAATTCTTCGGCACTCAGCTTTCTTTATAGTCCAACTCTCACATCCATACATGACCACTGGAAAAACTATAGCCTTAAATAGATGGACCTTTGTTGGCAAAGTAATGCCTCAGGTATTAAATAAATTGAGAAGGTGATCAAAGGTGTACTTTCCTTCACCAAACTGTCAAGAAACAGATATTCCTATCTTATACAAATTGTACCAGAAAATAGGAAAAAATGAAAGCTGCCTCATTTGTTTTATGAATTTAGTCTTGATTGCAAAGACAGAAGACAAAGAAAATTATAGACCCATTTCACTATGAACATAGATACATAAGCAGAGAGTAAAATATTCATGGATACATCAGTTTATTTAAAAGAATTATACATCAAAATCAAGTGAGGTTTATCCTGGTAATAAAAGGATGGCTCAACATCAGAAAACCAATCAATGTAATTCCCCACAGTCCACATATATAAAGGAAAATTATATAATTATCTCAGTCTCTGGAGGAAAAAGCTTTGGAAAAGGATCAATACTTATTTATGATTAAAAACTCTTAATCAAACTAGAAAATGGAAGGAACATCCTTTAATTAATAAAGCTTACATAGCAAAATCTTAAAGCAAAGGCACACTTATGCATATTATGAAGAAACTCTAGACACAGTTCCTTTCAGATAGGGATCAGAACAATATCCCTTACATACTAACAAAGACAAAAATGAAGACTACTGCTACTGTTAGAACTAATACTCCTTAATACTACTTTACAGAGGACTAGCAGTCCTGGACCCACTCCAGTGTTCTTGCCTTGAGAATCCCAGGGACGGGGGAGCCTGGTGGGCTGCCGTCTATGGGGTCGCACAGAGTTGGACACGACTGAAGCGACTTAGCAGCAGCAGTCCTGGACAATATTGGGGAAAAATACGTATGTGTAAAGATTGAAAGGGAAGAGTTGAAACTTTCATTATTCTCTGTAGATATAATCATCTTTCTAGAAAAATAAATAGGAATTTACATTGTTAGCAGTACCAAAAATTTAGTAATATTACCTGATAAACATCAACCTGTAAAAACTAGTGGTATCTCTTATGCCATAAAATCCGAATTAAGATACCATTCATAATAGAAACAAAAAAGCCATAAAGTATACAGGAATTCTTTCTTGACCAAAGCTAGATGCTAACTCTATGGAGAAAATGTTGAAACTGTTAAAAACACCATAGAATTCATCAATAAATAGAGATTACCCATACTCTTGAATAATGTGACATGGTATTATAAAGATGTCAGTTATTCTTCAAAGTAAGTTATAAATCAAATACAATTTCAATTAACATTCCAGCTGAATATTTTTTGAGGGATTTAGTTAACTTTAACATTCATATGAAGAAAAAATTCATGACTAATCAACCTTAAAAAAGAGAGTGAAGATAGGGAGGGGCTAATTCTACTAGACACCGTACTACCAAACCAAATAATTATCTTTTTAAGTTTAGATTTGGAATAAAAACAGACAAACAGATCAAAGGAACAGAATGGAGAACTCAGGGACAAATCCAGGTGTATGCGAAAACTGCAGGATAGAGGTAACAATCAGCAGGCAAAGGACAGACTGTTAAGTAAAAACGCGTTTGGAGATCTGGTTCATTTCCTAAAGAGAAATAAAACTGGATTCTACCCAATGCCATATCACTCACTGGTGGACTGGAGATAAGCTAAAAATGAAAATATAAAAGATAAAATTACAAAGTGGATCCAAGATAATACAGGAGCTATCTTCATGACCCAGGGAAGCTATCTTCATGACTTCATGAAGCAGAGAAAATCTTTTTAAGCACAACCTTAAAAGCAGAGATCGTGTTGCAAAAATAACAAACAACAAATAAATGAATTGGATTAACCCCAAATTAAATGTTAATCTTCAGTGAAAAAATTAATGGAGAGGTGGTAGAATGAGAGCAAACAGTTTAGAAGTCTAAACTAAATCTGGGATTGATCTTTAGCCCATACAAGAACCTTTGCAAATAAAAAGACAGAAGCCCCAGTAGAAAAATGGGAAAAAGATAGAAACAGGCATTTATAGCCAGCCCAGAAGATAATCATCTAACACTGGGCAATATATAGGAAGTGAAGCTTCAAATAATCAGTAATCAGACAATGCAAATGAAAACAATGAGATATTACTTTAACTGGGGCTTCCCAGGTAGCTCAGCTGGTAAAGAATCTGCCTGCAATGCAAGAGACCCTGGTTTGATTCCTGGGTCAGGAAGATCCGCTGGAGAAGGGATCGACTACCCACTCCAGTATTCTTGGGCTACCCTGGTTGGCCCAGCTGGTAAAGAATCCTCCCACAATGCAGGAGACCTGGGTTTGATCCCTGGGTTGGGAAGATCTCCTGGAGAAGGGATTACTTTAACTAGCCTGGCAAAAATATGAAGTTGGATAATGCCAGATATTTGTAAGAATGCAGGAAACCTTATGCACTGCTCAACAGAAGGAATGACTGGTTCATTTTTTCTGGAAAGAACAGAAAGAAGGTTTTTGGTCCTACTTAGAAAAATGCAGCATATGCATAGCCTATGACCCATCGGCCCTCTCCTGGGTGTTTATCCCGAAGAAACTCCCACCAGATCCATGCGGAGATTGCTCATTACAGTATTGTTTGTGGGGCACTGGAAATGAAGTTAGTGTCCCTCACAAGGACAGCAGAGGTAAGATGTGGTGGGGGTACTGCCTGGGTTACTTTGCGGCAGTTATACTCATCCAGGTTACTTCCAGAGAACAAACTGGATGGATATTCAAATCAGTGCGAACAAAGCAACAGAGAGTGTACTATGGAACACAATATCACTCACTTAAATAAAAGTCCAAGTATATGAGACAACACAAAATTTATAGAATGCAAAAACACATACATGGAAAATATTAGAATGTTTGCCTGTGTGAAAGTGATAGGAGGAAAAATGGGTGTGGGTTATAAGGAAAGAGGAATAAATGTTTAAAATCAAATTAGCAAATAAGGAAACAGTATGTGGAACTCATAACCACTTGGGTAGAGGTTATTTTAATAGGCATTGCTAGAGACGTTTCTGCTTATTCATGTCAATTTCGATTAATCTGCTTTGTGCAAAGATAAAAGGAAAAAATCACTATCACTTCCAATTGTTCCCATGATGCCTCAAGATATCTCATATAATGAAGCTTAAAGGGTAATTCTAAAAGCAAAATTATATGTTAATAATTTAATTGAGATATAATTCTAAAAAAAAAAAAATCCAGTATCTAAGAGGGAAAGAAAGAAAAATCACCGAGACAAATGATGATAAGACAGCCCATCCCAGTATGATGAAACATTTAAAATAATTACTGTCATCTGTAGTTTTTCCCTTATATCCTTTATACAGTTCATGCTAAAATGTAAACTCATTTGCTCTCCTTTAGTCCTCTGCAGAAGGTGCTCAGCATTTATATGAACACCAACATGTTTGACTTCTGTTTTAATCACCTTCTGTTTTAGTCTTGCTCTCTCAAGACTCCTGTCTGGGACAAAGCCCTGGCCTCCTGGGAAGGCAGATCAGCCTCTACCCCCACCCGCCTGCACTGACTGCTGGTTTCTTGAAGGCTTTTTTTTGTCTCCACAGATCCATTAATAAAATGCAAATTGCTTTTTGAAGGGAATTCTTAGTTGAAGCAGGCTGGCCAATCATCTCTCATCTCATGTGTGTGCAGATTAGCTGGAAGTGAGCCAGCAGCTGGACAAATGGGGAGAGGAAAGGGGAGGATTAGGATGGAAGAAGGAAAACACATGTTTGCTTCCTTACAAGTTTTGCAGAGGCTGGTCATCTCCCACTAAGCTTCAGTGGCATTTAGCCAAGTACATTGTCCACTATGCTGACTTGACGGCTTAGCTGGGTCCAAATGAGGTTGATGCTCCTCTTCTCACAGATTCCTTGGGACCTTGCTTCACGTCTTTCTTCCCTGAAGTGGGAGCTCACTCAAGTCACACTAAAGTTTGATGGTGCTGAGGGGGTCTCACAGGAACTATGGATTGGATTGGGATGTTATCCATGCGTCTGGCATACCGGCTTGCTTCTCTGCAAGGGCTCAGCCCTGAGGAGAGATTTCAATTTGAGATGGATTGCTACCCAGCTCCTTTTTTCACCTTCTCTGCACATATATTTACTAGCATCTGGTCCTCCTTTCCAGACTCTTCTCTCACTTTCCTGATTTTGCAATAATAAAATACATGACTCCCCTTTCTCTCACTCTCTTGTTGTCTGCATCCACAAGAACTGGGGAGACCCTCCCAAGGCTTTCTCAGGGATATGTGTGTGAAAAAAACAACTTGTGTTGATGTTTTTGCAGATTTTTAACGCAACGTTTTATTTCACAGAGAATATATTTTTACTTTGTATATACACATGTCAGAGAAAGCAACGGCACCCCACTCCAGTACTCTTGCTTGGAAAATCCCATGGATGGAGGAGCCTAATGGCTATAGTCCATGGGGTCACAAAGAGTTGGACACGACTGAGTGGCTTCACTTTTATTTTTCACTTTCATGCACTGGAGAAGGAAATGGCAACCCGTTCCAGTGTTCTTGCCTGGAGAATACCAGGGATGGGGGAGTCTGGTGGGCTGTCGCCTATGGGGTCGCACAGAGTCGGACACGACTGAAGCGACTTAGCAGCAGCAGCAGCATACACATGTAGGAAAAATTCGACTTTTAGAATTCATCAGTTTTGAGCATGAGTTCACTTTGCAGAGATGTGCTGGGTGGGGGTGGGTGTGGGGCTGGCTCTTGCCAGTTGCACATTTCTCTCCAACTCCATGCTCAGTAACATCACAGCCATTTGAAACTGGCCACAGCAGAAGTATTTACACCTCATATATTGGCAAACACTACATATCAGGGCTTCCTGGTTTGCAGGGCTCCAAAAGTTACTTAACAGGGACTTGGAGAGACAAGATAGAAACCATGAAAAAGAGACTCTCATTTGGGGAGAATATGTCTCAAACTCTCACATTTTCACTGGGTGAGTCTTAATTGAGAAGAGAGATTTTCTGTTGGTAAGTGTGGCTGACAGGTTATTCTAATGATTGGAAAAACTGGAGTCTGAAGCATAGACTAACCAAGCCCAATTTAAAGGACATCTGAGGATGAATTAGGTGAAATAAGTAAACACATTTAAAAACTGAAAGATGTGTTTAGAGAGCATAGAAGTTATTTTGAAAATTTTATAGGATAGGTTCTTTAATATTACAATAATTTACAATTGATTTTAGTATTTTGGCAAATGTGTAACATTTTTATTTGAAGAAGTACAAATTTTTATTTGTACAGGTGACTGTACATGAACCTCTGAACCCACTTAGTTCTTCCATTTCTGAAGCTGACTGTCCAACCTGCAAGGCCCTGTTTTACTAGGTGTGAGAAAAAGTCCCAACTGGTGCCGCAAACCCTCAAAGCTCCAGGGCCATGTACCAGGGTGTTCTGGGCACTATTTCTTCCTCCTGTGGGGAAGCTCCAGTTCCTGAGCTCTTTGGAGGATCTGGGCTCCTAGTGGCAGCAGTAGCCAAGGGTAGTTTGAGCACACTCTACCTTCTGTTTGAAAGGTCAGGAAGGCACAGTTCAGACACATGTGGGGAGAATGGGTGTGCAGCCATTTCCAGTCATTCTCTGGCTTGGAGGTAACTCTTTAGCGCAGACCCAGTTAATTGTTGCAAAGTGGTAATGACCCACCGGGCAATGCCTCAAAGAGAGCTTTCTATTCATTTTTTAAAAACTGAACTGTTCCAATATAATTTTTGATGTTATGCTTGATTCAAAAAATTCACTTACAATGTCTTGTAAGTATGTGTTATTAGGTACCCAAAACCATGTAGTATTGGAATTGCAAGTCCCCGTTTGCCCCACCCAGCAGAGTGCCAATGAGGGGAAGGCACTCGCCCAGGCCACAACTAATCAATAGTCAGGTGACAAAAGAGCCCAGAAGCTGAAGACTCCTTTACTCCTCTCATCCTACATAACTTCCATTAATGTACAGTCATCCCTTGATATCTGCTGCTGGTTGGTCCTAGGACCCCGAGCAGATACTGCAGATGGTCCAGGCTCTCATGGTCTGTCCTCTGTGGGATGCAGAACCTGCAGATATGGAGGGCTGACTGTGTATGAAATGGGCACAATGATTTTGAGAATAGGGAACCAGTACTGAAAGGTATTTTTAACCCTGTTTACTAGTTATTTGTGTAAAATGGACACATTGGGCAGAAACATTAGACACTGAATTTTCTAAGCATCTAGCACAAGTAAAAGGCTAGAGTACTATTTACAAAGCGTGTGATAAAGGAAATGCTTGCACTCAAACAGGGATTCTGGTTGATCAACAGGTGGCAGTATTTCCCTGCCTAATACTGTTCGTGCACCTCTGGGTTAAACGCTGATAAAGAGCTTCAGAAATGCTAGCATGCTGAAAGGATGAGCTAATACCTGACAGTGCCCTGGGGGTGCCCCTGCACCTACCTGGCTGCATTGTAATAGAAGGGTCACCTGGCAAAGTACCCTCTGCCAAAACAATTTGCCCTCATGTCTCTGAGGTGAAAGCATTGAGGAGAAAAGAGAACAGTGCTGACCAGGCTAGATCGTTACTTCAAGTGTAATTTATAAAATACTTTGAAATATATCTTTTCCATTTGCTTTTAACTTAAAAATGCAGTGGGGCATACTTGAGACAGGAGGTGCGGTTTGGGCAGGTGTTCCGAGTGGCAGCTGGTCCAGTGTGGGGGGCCACTATCTTGTGACCAGGATGGAGCCAGCAGAGTCATTGGCCTAAAGGGACAGGTTAAGCAGAGAAGAACGAAGGACAAACCACTCTATAGCACATGTATCACTGCGTCCTGCTGTGTGCCCCAGCCAGCCAAAAAGCTAAAAATAACAAAAATAATAGTAGACACCTACTGCAGCCTTTCTATGTGCCAGGCATTGTTATAAAGTTTTCACATTAACTGTTTTATTTCTTACAACCACCTCTGAGGTAGATACTGTTATTAAATCCATTTGACAGATGAGGAATTCAAGTTTCAGAGACAGACCGTTGACTGTGCAACTAGTAATGGGGCCAGACTGTGAATGGCAAACTCAGGAAGTCTGATTCTGAGCCCTGCCTCTGGTTGGGTTGATTCCAGCTCTCTGATCCAAAGAGACCTTCAGGCCTTGAGGAGCCCAGGCCAGCTCCATCGTTCAGGTCAGTCCCTGTTTCTTTAGAAAGAGTGGTGCTGTCTGTTGGAGGAGGAACTCTGTGGAGTTAGCTTCTGGTGCCCAAGCAGGGTTGCCAATCCAGGAGTGTCATCACTGGTGAGAATTACACTCTCCTTTTTGAATAACAAGCACAGATTCTTATGTTTGCACTAAATAGGAGGGGTCAATACCCAGAGTAAAAGTGTTCTGTGTTTTGTGGACAATCCCCCAGGGCTGTATGGCATCCCCACTATCAAGGAGGTTCCAGAGGAGCCACTGTCTAAGCTTTGATTTAGTGTAAACAACACTGAAACCATTTCAAGCTTGAGGAGCTCTTGTGAGGGTCTGCAGACTGAGGAGCAGCAGACTGAGGACAGACACCGATGAGCAGTGATCAATCTGGGATAAAACACCTTACCTTGATATTTAGGGGTTTTTTGTGCCTTATCTACTCCACCGAATGTGGTTTAGATCTTCATTCATTCATCCTTTTGAAAGCATTTACATCTTATGCACCAAGCTCTGTGCTCAGCATGAGAAGAATAATAACAATAATAAGCAGGAGCAGCAACTAACATTTAGTAAATGCTTATCATATACCAGGTCCTGGACCAGGTATCTTTAAGTATTAGGAAGCTATGTCTGCTCTGCTTTCATAGTGGGTGGCTGTGGTCTCTCTGAATTCTTAGCAAACCCTATGAGGAAGGCACTATTAGTATCCTTATTTGCATATGGAGAAATTGAGGCCCAGAAAGGTTAAGTAACATGCCCAAGGTAATATAGTTAGAACATGTGGATCTAGGACTTGAGCTCAATAGTCTGAGTCCTTGGGTTCAACCACTGAGCTCTTACTATGCTGAATATGTATGGCATGTGAATGTCCCTTAGGAAGATCTAAGGTGGTTATCAAAGAAGATGAATAGCAATCATCAGAAAAAAGCTAGAGCCATCTTTGTGATGGAGCCGGGATTTGAACTCAGATCTAACTCCGAGGCTGGCTCTACCAGTTGTGCTACACTGCCTGGTGGAATGTGTACTAGGATGTAAGTTTGGGAACTGCAACAAAAGCTGGGATGAGAGTGGACAAGACAAGCTAGCAGTTTATTTCTCTTACATCACGATCTAGGGCTGGGTGGTGGTTCTGTGGTGGTGGTGGACACCAGGGACCTTTCATCTCAGCATACTGCCACTCTCAAAACTCAGCTTCCGTCTTATGTGTAAGTTGCTCTAATACCAATGACCAGGTCTTGGGAAAGGAGGAAGGGGAAGAGGAAAGCAGTCTCGTTCCCTTTGAGGCCACCATCTGGAAATCGTTCACATCTTTTCCTTTTATGTGATCATCTTAAGCACTTAGTCACATGGCTGTGCCAAACTGCAAGGGAGTGGGGCATACAGTGGGAATAAGAACAGCTGAGGGTCTGTGAGAAGACTAGAGCTTAGAGAATTTGAGGCAGCCCATAATATATCCCTAATAGATTATGTGTTGGAGACACAATGCAGCTTTGGAGTTAGGCAATATGCCTTTTTTTTTTTTTTTTTGCGTCTTGCAGGATTGAACCCGGACCCTTGGCAGTCAAAGCACTGAGTCCTAACCACTGGACCACCAGGGAATTCCCAATAATCTGCCATTTTCTATCCATGGGAGCTTGGTCTTTTTTAAAAAGGAAAATTTATTTATTTGGCTGCCTGAAGTCTTCGTTGCAGCATGTGAACTCTTGGTTGTGGCATGTGGGATTTAGTTCCGTGACCAGGGGTCAAACCCATGCCTGCTGCATTGGGAGTATAGAGTCTAAACCACTGGACCACCAGGAAAGTCCCAGGAACTTGATCTTAATATGCCCTCTCTGAGATCTGGTTTTCTCACTTGGTGAAGTAGGGTTTTCAATTTCAGGGTCTCAAATCCCTTCAGAAACCCTGGTTCAGAAATTCCAGGGTGGACCTCAGGAGTCTTCACTTATAAGAAGCCTCCAGGTGATTTGGGGGGAGGTGATCTGATGGCCTCACGTTTGCTGGCCCTGCTCAGAGAAGCCAGTGGATTTTTAAAAACATAAGTATTCATTCCATTTTATTTTATAATAATTTTAAAAAGTAGTAACTAATAGAGGACAGAGCAAGCCACTGGTCATGTTGAGCCATTCCTGTGACCCAATGAAAGTCCCAGTCTTCAATACCAACCTGGGCACCAACCCCCTTCCCAACCTGCAGAAGTGTGGTCTTGTTGATTTGATTTTTTTGTTGATGTTTCATGTCCCTGGGTGAAGAATATCCCCTAGAGGAGGGCATGGCAACCATTCCAGTATTCTTGCCTGGAAAAATTCCATGGACAGAGGAGCCTGGCGGGCTACAGTCCATGAGGTTGCAGAATCGGATAGGACTGAAGCAACTTAGCACACATGCAGGCATGTTCCCAAATATAAAGTAACTTGAAAAGAAAGGACGGCTTACCTCTGACTTCACACATTTCAGACCTTGATTCTCCTTCACCACCCTACTCTTCACATTGCTTCACAGCTCCTGACCTTGCACTTCTGTGTCAGGAGAGCAGGGGAGAATGCCCAGTAAGCAGTGGCAGATTTCCTGCAAGCCCTTCCTCAGGGTAGCTAGCAAGAATCTAACAAGACATGGAAGCAACTGTGGAGCACATAAAATGTCCCATGAAACCCAATTAAATGTTTAGCCTGGGGCCCAGGACAGAGGCCCACCTCCTTTGCTAAGAGGTGGGAAACACAGCGGGGCTTCCCAGGTGGTGCTAGTGGTAAAGAACCCCCTTGCCAATGCAGGAGATGTACGAGACGCAGGTTCGATCCCTGGGTTGGGAAGATCCCCTGGAGGAGGAAATGGTAAGCCACTCCAGTGTTCTTGCCTGGAGAATCCCATGAACCAAGGAGCCTGACAGACTATGGTCCATTAGGTTGCAAACAGTCAGACATGACTGAAGGGACTCAGCATGCATGCACAGGAAACACAGGCTCTCAAATAAAAATAGCTTGGGAAAGGGCTGCTCCCCCTTATGGCAATTTCTGCCCCCAGGAGAAGGAAGGCAAACTCTCTCATGGTCCACAAGAAGAGTGTGTGAGAGGAGGGGCGTTGGGGCCTAAGGTTTTATGTGGGCTGGTGTCATCGTGGTCCAGCCTGACGGCTCTGGTCTTGGGAATGGTTTCTCAGCAGAGCTGTTTCTGTGTCAGGAAATTACTTCTTGACAAATTAGAGGTGATAATGGGAGAATACCCGGCTGTGTTTTGAGAGCACTGAGATGGCAGTGGGACGGAAGAGAGAATTTCTTCGCTTGCCTCTGCCAAGCCAAGAATGTAGGTCAGACTGGCTTACATGGAAATTGGGGTTTAGGGAGTCACAAGGAGACATCCTGCTCAGGGGCTCAGTATTGTATTTTATGTTTTGGGTCGGGGGCGGGAGGGTGGGATGCAAATTGGCTGCTGGAGATGAAGGGTTGGGCTGGCTGCTTTGTAAGGTCCCTCCCAGTGCTAACTTTCTGTAATGATTGTCTGTGGCTTAAAGCACAGACGCTGCAGCAGGGCAAGGACCCTTGGGAGGGTAACACGCCATCCTGCCGTGTTTACTATGCCATGGTGGGAATTAGTTCATCAGCTCATTCCATAGACCAGATTTCTGGAGCTATGGGAAGCAGACCATAGCTGGCAAGTATGAGCGGGTATAGGATGGGAGAGTTCAGAGCTCTGTCCTTGCCCTCTCCCCTCTTCCCTCAAGGTGAGCGGCCCTAGCAGCCTGTGAGCATCAGGAATGAGGGGCACCATAAAGCGGGGTGAAGTATGTCAAAGAGAAATTTTGACAGAGATTCTCCTGGCCAGCGGTGCCTTCTATTTGTGCCAATAGAATGAAACCAGGCTTGATTCAGAAGCAAAGGAACGCTTTATCGTCCAATCAGAGAATGAATGGAGAGACTGAACCTGTACCGCAGCACAAACTCTCCTCATGGGTCGCGGGTTCTTGGAACCATCAGGGCGAAGGTGGGTGGGATAGAGTTCTCGCGCCGCTGCGAGGCATCGCGATACCAGGCGCAGGGTCTCTGCCCGCAGCCGCCGCCACCGCCATGTTGAATTGCAGTGTTGTGCTCAGCACTGGTGCACACTACCTGCCTAGCTGAGGTGCTGGGCGCAGCTGGTTCATACTAGGAACTCTGGTCGGAAGCGCGGAGTGCACTACAAGTGAAACTACACAAGCGCAAAGGAAAAGAAAACAAGGTTAGACTTTATTACCCAGATCCTATTTTTATAATGTTTCCCAGGAATTGTTAATGTGCTTCACCCGTGACAAATTCAGTTGCTTCATGAACTGGTCTACCGCTGACCTGGAGTCCCCTCGAGTCGTGTATAGCTTCTGTGGCCAGAAGCCTTACTGAGGTGGGAGGAAAGTGATGCGGTTCCACGATCTGGTGCTAACGTGACCGTCCTCAGGACTCCCCTGGATCTGGGCCATCTCAAAGGTAGCAGCACTGGCAGTGACCGTTCAGTGCGCCAAGCTTGCCTCTTTCTTCTCCCCACGCCCCATCCTTCAAGTTTCTTTCCTTCCTCAAATATCCGTCGAACACCTGTCACTCTCCAGGTGCTAGGGGAGAGACGTGAAAACACACACACTGAATCCCTGTCCTCCAGGGCTTACATTCACAGGAGATGAGATTCACAGACAGACACTTTACTAGGTATTTGTCTCGAATCCTCCTAACAACTCTGCAAACTGGGATTACTATTTCCGTTTTACTTAGAGAAATATAACCTAGGACAGGGTCTAAAGCCCATTCTTATTTGGCAGGATAAACTAGTGAACAAATAAATGAATGAACAAAGACAGCAAAGATGTAAATGGCTGACACAAGCCCACACAGCCCCTGCCTAACATAGCCTTGGTCTGGCTCCCTGCTTGGCCTTCCAGACCAAGTGGGGGTAGAGTCGCTGATTCTGGAAATGAAGGCAGGTAGACATCTCCCTGCTGAGCTCATTAATGATTTCACCCAAGTCCTTCTCCTTTCTTTTTGTCAGTCTCTCCTCCCTTCTTTCCTACTCCCTGTCCGTTTCTTCCTCTTCCTGTCTGCTTCTCAGCCAGCAGCAAGGCTGTCCTTCCCAGGAATCTTCAGGCCTATAGAATCAGCTGCCTCCTAGACAGTGGTGTGAGGGGATGAGGGAGCCAAGGAGAAGGAAAGAGAATCGAGTCATTCTCCCCTTGGTCCCACTACCCAAGGAAAGGGCATCAGACAGGGCTGGTGAAAACTGATACAACAGTTGCACTGGAATATCAGTTCAGTTCAGTTCAGTCACTCAGTCGTGTCTGACTCTTTGCAACCCCATGAATCACAGCACGCCAGGCCTCCCTGTCCATCACCAACTCCCGGAGTTCACTCAGACTCACGTCCATCAAGTCAGTGATGCGTGCCACCCCACTCCAGTACTCTAGCCTGGAAAATCCCATGGATGGAGGAGCCTGGTAGGCTGTAGTCCATGGGTTCGTGAAGAGTCGGACACGACTGAGCGACTTGACTTTCACTTTTCACTTTTATGCATTGGAGAAGGAAATGGCAACCCACACCAGTGTTCTTGCCTGGAGAATCCCAGGGACGGGGGAGCCTGGTGGGCTGCCATCTATGGGGTCGCACAGAGTCGGACACGACTGAAGTGACTTAGCAGCAGCAACAGCAGCAGCCACCCAGCCATCTCATCCTCTGTTGTCCCCTTCTCCTCCTGCCCCCAATCCCTCCCAGCATCAGAGTCTTTTCCAATGAGTCAACTCTTCACATGAGGTGGCCAAAGTACTGGAGTTTCAGCTTTAGCATCAGTCCTTCCAAAGAAATCCCAGGGCTGATCTCCTTCAGAATGGACTGGTTGGATCTCCTTGCAGTCCAAGGGACTCTCAAGAGTCTTCTCCAGCACCACAGTTCAAAAGCATCAATTCTTTGGCGCTCAGCTTTCTTCACAGTCCAACTCTCACATCCATACATGACCACAGGAAAAACCATAGCCTTGACTAGACGGACCTTTGTTGGCAAAGTAATGTCTCTGCTTTTGAATATGCTATCTAGGTTGGTCATAACTTTCCTTCCAAGGGGTAACCGTCTTTTAATTTCATGGCTGCAATCACCATCTGCAGTGATTTTGGAGCCCCAAAAAATAAAGTCTGACACTCTTTCCACTGTTACCCCATCTATTTCCCATGAAGTGATGGGACCAGATGCCATGATCTTCATTTTCTGAATGTTGAGCTTTAAGCCGACTTTTTCACTCTCCTCTTTCACTTTCATCAAGAGGCTTTTTTAGTTCCTCTTCACTTTCTGCCATAAAGGTGGTGTCATCTGCATATCTGAGGTTATTGATATTTCTCCCGGCAATCTTGATTCCAGCTTGTGCTTCTTCCAGCCCAGCGTTTCTCATGACGTACTCTGCATAGAAGTTAAATAAGCAGGGTGACAATATACAGCCTTGACGTACTCCTTTTCCTATTTGGAACCAGTCTGTTCCATGTCTAGTTCTAACTGTTGCTTCCTGACCTGCACATAGGTTTCTCAAGAGGCAGGTCAAGTGGTCTGGTATTCCCATCTCTTTCAGAATTGTCCACAGTTTCTTGTGATCCACACAGTCAAAGGCTTTGGCATAGTCAATAAAGCAGAAATAGATGTTTTTCTGGAACTCTCTTGCTTTTTCGATGATCCAGCGGATGTTGGCAATTTGATCTCTGGTTCCTCTGCCTTTTCTAAAACCAGCTTGAACATCTGGAAGTTCATGTTTCACGTATTGCTGAAGCCTGGCTTGGAGAATTTTGAACATTACTTTACCAGCATGTGAGATGAGTGCAATTGTGCGGTAGTTTGAGCATTCTTTGGCATTGTCTTTCTTTGGGATTGGAATGAAAACTGACCTTTTCCAGTCCTGTGGCCACTGCTGAGTTTTCCAAATTTGCTGGCATATTGAGTGCAGCACTTTCACAGCATCATCTTTCAGGATTTGAAATAGCTCAACTGGAATTCCATCACCTCCACTAGCTTTGTTCGTAATGATGCTTTCTAAGGCCCACTTGACTTCACATTCCAGGATGTCTGGCTCTAGGTGAGTGATCACACCATCATGATTATCTTGGTTGTGAAGATCTTTTTTGTACAGTTCTTCTGTGTATTCCTGCCACCTCTTCTTAATATCTTCTGCTTCTATTAGGTCTGTACCATTTCTGTCCTTTATCAAGCCCATCTTTGCATGAAATGTTCCCTTGGTATCTCTAATTTTCTTGAAGAGATCTCTAGTCTTTCCCATTGTGTTGTTTTCCTCGATTTCTTTGCATTGATCGCTGAGGAAGGCTTTCTTATCTCTTCTTGCTATTCTTTGGAACTCTGCATGCAGATGCTTATATCT
The DNA here is from genome assembly GCF_001704415.2 of Capra hircus. Lineage (NCBI taxonomy): Eukaryota > Metazoa > Chordata > Mammalia > Artiodactyla > Bovidae > Capra > Capra hircus. Next base: position 27,459,670 of record NC_030816.1, read on the forward strand.
TTCCTTTTCTCCTTTGCTTTTTGCTTCTCTTCTTTTCACAGCTATTTGTAAGGCCTCCTCAGACAGCCATTTTGCTTTTTTGCATTTCTTTTCCATGGGGATGGTCTTGATCCCTGTCTCCTGTACAATTTCATGAACCTCCATCCATAGTTCATCAGGCACTCTGTCTATCAGATCTAGCCCCTAAAATCTTTTTCTCACTTCTACTGTATTATCATAATGGATTTGATTTAGGTCATACCTGAATGGTCCAGTGGTTTTCCCTACTTTCTTCAATTGAAGTCTGAATTTGGTAATAAGGAGTTCATGATCTGAGCCACAGTCAGCTCCCAGTCTTGTTTTTGTTGATTGTATAGAGCTTCTCCATCTTTGGCTGCAAAGAATATAATCAGTCTGATTTCGGTGTTGATCATCTGGTGATGTCCATGTGTAGAGTCTTCTCTTGTGTTGTTGGAAGAGGGTGTTTGCTGTGACCAGTGTGTTCTCTTGGCAAAACTCCATTAGCCTTTGTCCTGCTTCATTCTGTATTCCAAGGCCAAATTTGCCTGTTACTCCAGGTGTTTCTTGACTTCCTACTTTTGCATTTCAGTCCCCTATAATGAAAAGGACATCTTTTTTGGGTGTTAGTTCCAAAAGGTCTTGTAGGTCTTCATAGAACCCTTCAACTTCAGCTTCTTCAGTGTTACTGGTTGGGGCATAGGCTTGGATTACCATGCTATTGAATGGTTTGCCTTGGAAACGAACAGAGATCATTCTGTCGTTTTTGAGATTGCATTCAAGTACTGCATTTTGGACTCTTTTGTTGACCATGATGGCTACTCCATTTCTTCTGAGGGATTCCTGCCCACAGTAGTAGATATAATGGTCATCTGAGTTAAATTCACCCATTCCAGTCCATTTTAGTTCACTGATTCCTAGAATGTTGACATTCACTCCTGCCATCTCCTGTTTGACCGCTTCCAATTTGCCTTGATTTATGGACCTGACATTCCAGGTTCCTATGCAGTATTGCTCTTTATAGCATCGGACCTTGCTTCTATCACCAGTCACATCCACAGCTGGGTATTGTTTTTGCTTTGGCTCCATCCCTTATTCTTTCTGGAGTTATTTCTCCACTGATCTCCAGTAGCATATTGGGCACCTACTGACCTGGGGAGTTCCTCTTTCAGTATCCTATCATTTTGCCTTTTCATACTGTTCATGGGGTTCTCAAGGCAAGAATACTGAAGTGGCTTGCCATTCCCTTCTCCAGTGGACCACATTCTGTCAGACCTCTCCAACATGCCTGCCCGTCTTGGGTGGCCCCACACTGCCTGCGCTATGTGCGCCATCACAGCCGCCCGTGCTGGACTGGAATATATCCCCCCAAATATACACATTGAAGTCTCAACCTCTAGTACCTGAAAATGTGAATATGTCTGGAGATTGTGTTTAAAGAGGTGATCAAATTAAAATGAGGCTGTTAGTGTGGGCCCTAATCCAATATGGTGCCGTTATAAGAAGAGGACCTGAGGACACACAGAGAGATGCCAGGGCATACGTGTATATAGTGGTGACCATTCTGCACAGGCAGCAAGAAGGTAGCCCCTTGCAAGTCAAGGAGAGATGTTTTAGGAGAAACCAAATCTGCCAATACCCTGATTTTGAACTTCCAACCTCTAGAACTGACAGAAAAAGTCTGTAAGGCACGCAGTCTGTGGTGCCATTTTGTAATGGCAGCCCTAGCAGACTGACATAACTCTCATTCTCACATCTTCAAATAACTTAGCTCATCTGTAGAATTAAGTGTCTGAAGAAATGACCACTCACACACACTCGTTGAGGCAGACATTCAAACTGAGCGGTTTCTGTAAGTTTCGTGTACTGGGAACAACTCATTTCTCATCTCAGCTTGAGATAATTGCATTAGTGCTGTTCACACTTCAGCAGGCACACTCCAGATCCCCCTGGAGGGCTTGATGAGACTGGGATTCAGGGCCCAGCTTCTGACGTAGTGGGTATGGGGCACAGCCTGAGAATCTGCATTCATCGCCAGTTTCTAGGGTGCTGCAGGTGCTGGTGCTGTGGGCTGGGTACTCTACTTTGAGAAGCAAAGAATTATATTTTAATTCTACCATTCAGTTTTTAAGTGGCTTCTGCTTGTTTAAAATGTATTGGAGGACACTTAGGAAGCCTTCTTCCCCATGTCCTCTAGTGGGGGAGTGGGCACTGTAGGTCAGCATGTATAACTGGGTGGTGTGGGACCCCATTTATCAGACCCCCTGGCCCTGCCCACCAGAGAGGGTTGATAGATGGTGTGGTCATCTGAAAGGGCAGAATAGCAGGGCGTGGGGGGCCCAGGAACAGGGTAAATGGCTGTCATGCATCCATGGCTATTCTGAGGCTGAGAATTTATGTAACTGGAACACAGAGTCTTAACTCCCAGGGCCAGAGAGGGATTTGGGTCAACAGGAAGTTGAAAATGGAACTGAAGTGAGCCCGAGGAGCTCCACTCACGTGAAGCAGAACTTGCTTGGCCTCCAAGTGGACAGTATGAACTGGAAAATAATTAAGTGTTGTTTGGTGCTCATGCAACCTGCAGGTTGGGACATTCACTCAGGAGTGAATTCAGCTCAGCTGGGAGCAGCTGCCAGCAGCAGTCATGTCCATTTCATGAAATTTCTGACTAATTAAAATAGCAGCTTGTTCCAGTGTCAAAAACTTCCTTTCCATTTTGTTGAATATGAGAAGGAAGCTTACAGAGGTGTCATTTTTCAAAAACCAGAGGGACATTTGGTGCTTTGGTTGAATCTTTCACTGGTAAAGAATTCAGTAATACCTCCATCTTGCTCTCCTCCCCAGAGGAAGCCACTTCTGGGGTTTTTCTTTTCAGACCTTTTCTATGCATTTGGTGTAACTAGTACCTTTTGAACATTTTTTGCCAGGCTGTGAATTTCTTGAGAGCATTAGCACGTGTTATTCATTTTACTGGACCTAGCATGAATTAGATACTCGACAGCATGCATCGAATGAGTTGAGTAAAGAAATATATGAAATGAGCTGATTAATTTTTAGCAAAGTGGGTAGGAGTGAGACCAATAGCACTAGCTACTAAGAGGCTGGGAAGCAGATACTCTTCCCTGCTGAAGTAATGTTGATGTTAATTTCCTTCAAAACAAAACCCTGAAGTTTGTAGAGCTTCACAGCGCACATTTTCTTGTTGAAGAGTCCTGCCGTTACTTCCACGTCTCACAGACCACTTTGTCACAACTTTACTTCATATGTGGGTCTGAGAGAGAACCACAGACATGTGTCTTAGCTTTGAGTGTGGCTCTGTCTGAAGCAGGTATGAGCTGCTCCCCTCCCTCACGCACTTGCCTTTTGGGGGGTGACTCTGAAAATGGGAGCTAGATTTCCACTGCTAACACCCCACAGCAGCTCCCACTCAACCTGCGACACTTTCACCCGCTGTGGTGGAGCCAGAGCTGTCTGACCCAAGCTCTGGTGGCCTGCATATCTAACGTGCTTTGCTTCAGACCCTGGGCACTCTTGAACGTTCCCTCTCTGTTCGATGTGTATATGTGTGCATTTGTGTGTGTGTGTGGTTTATTATTTTTCTGGCCAGTTTTCCTATTGTGACAGCCTGCAAAGACCTGTGGGTTAAAGATGCCTACTCTTTTGCGTTCTTTCAAAACACAGATAATATCGGGGTGGAACACATATCCCCCTTCTCTGTTTGTTCCAGGTTTGCTTCTCCTTTAATACAGAAAGGCTGCCTTTTGTACATTCCAGGCAAAGGGATTAGTCTTAACTCCTTGTGCTGATTTTACTTGAAGGCAAGCATTCAGTGAAGGTAGGTGAGACTGCTTTGCATTTTAAAATCATTTTAAGAACCATAAATTACAGGTGTGTGCTGGCCCAGTTTGCTTTCCTATTTTTACATCAAAGTGAGTCAAGGAGCCCATTTTATCTCACTGGTCTCCATAAGGAAGGGGGACAACTAGCAAAGGGTGCAAGGGAGTGGGGTCCTTGGTGTCTCCTCTCTGAGGTTTGAGTCTCTCTAACCCCATTGAATGGGCTTTCCAGGTGACACAGTGGTAAGGCAGCAGACACAAATGACATGGATTCAGTCCCTGGGTTGGGAAGATCCCTTGGAGTAGGAAATGGCAACCTGCTCCAGTATTCTTGCCTGGAAAATTCCATGGACAGAGGAGCCTGGTGGGCTATAGTCCACGGGGTTGCAAAGAATAGGACGTGACTGAGCAATTTGAGCACAGCAGAGCTGAGCAACCCCACTGAATAAATTCCCTAAAGGCAAAAGAAGTTGTAGCATTTCCAGGCTACCCTTGGCAAGCAAACAAGGCACAGGTAATAACCAAACTCCTGGAATACCTTCTTATTTAATCTCTTAACCAGTGCTTGCTGAATTCAGTTGAGCACTGAGGAAGACAACTCACAGGTGCAGGGCAAGCACTGCCGCTTCCACGCAGCCCTCCCTGACTGCCTGTTTTCCCCATTCAGTGTTATTTCTCCTTCTCCTCTCTGCTCCCAGAATGCTCTGCCTGCTCCCCCGTTAGAGCTTTTACCATGTGTTATCCTGAGTCGTAGGTATCTGTTACATGTCCTATCCTGTCCTTGTAAATCTCTTAAGAGTGGAGACTGTGTCACAGAGGACATACATTTGCAGCATAGCAGCTGCCTGAGGTTTACTGAATTGAAATGAATTTTAAATTTTTATCATTTCAAATGCTCTTCAAAGCCAGGTCCTGGTGTTCCTGGTTAGGGAGTGGAGGGGGTGGGGGTGGGGTGTCTGTGTGTGTGTGTGTCTGTGTGTGTGTGTCTGTGTCTGTGTCTGTGTCTGTGTATAGCTGGTCTAGCTTTACCAAAGGGTCTTCAGCCCCAGTCCACACTTCTCTTCTTCCTTAGGGATCTGGACTGACCCATGGGTTGCCTGCCCTGCAGATTTTTTCTCTTTCCCTGCTCTTCCTGGGAGTGAGGCTCCATCCTTGCCCTTTTCAGCTTCTGCCACGTGCTGCATGAGGCTTCAGCCAGCACAGGTCTGTTTTTAGATTTCTGCCTCATGTGTGTTCAGTTAACTTAATGAGCTCTCTATAGGGGTAGCTTTCTTGAGAGACCGTTGCTAAGGGCCAGTCACATGTTTCTCACTGTGTTGTGATGGAAACGTGATGAGATGCTGATCCTAGCTTGGCAGAATCTGCTGGAGTGTCTGGTTAGAGTGGCCTCTTCTGCAGGAGCCTGTGGGATTTCACAGGCCAGCAGATGCAAACTTGTGATTTCAGTGAAGGGACAAAGGGTGGTAAAATGCCAGGAGAGGGTGGCACAGGAAGCCTTCAGAGCCAAGCACTGTGAGGGCACGTGTCCACTTCATCTGCTTTGCCTGAGTGCCACCTGTGGTGAGCACCCAGAAGCGGGAGCCTGTGGCCCCTGCCCTCCCAGAGCATCGGAGCTCGATGGGGAAGTGAGAGTAGTCAGAAATAGTTAATTGGCAATCTGCAGATACGCAGTCTAAGAAAGTTGTTGGGGAGGTGGATCCCAGAGCAGAGAGAGTAGGGAGGGCTGGAGTGGTCAGGAAAGGTAGCCCTTGAACTCGAAGGGAAGGACCTCTCAGAAGGGCAGGATGGATCAGAATAAATAGTAACTGGAGGCGGTAGTGACTCCCTTGACAAAATGATGGTGATGGTCATCAGTCATTGACCTCCATCTCTGGGCCAGGCCCCCTTCTAGGTATTACCTCTTTCTGTCCTCATGACCGCCAGAGAAGTTTGTGCTGTTGTCCTGATTTTATAGGTAAGAAGGAGATCAGTCCTGGGTGTTCATTGGAAGGACTGATGCTAACGCTGAAACTCCAGTACTTTGGCCACCTCATGTGAAGAATTGACTCATTGGAAAAGACTCTGATGCTGGGAGGGATTGGGGGCAGGAGGAGAAGGGGACGACAGAGGATGAGATGGCTGGATGGCATCACCAACTCGATGAACGTGAGTCTGAGTGAACTCTGGGAGTTGGTGATAGACAGGTAGGCCTGGCGTGCTGCGATTCATGGGGGTCGCAAAGAGTTGGACACGACTGAGCAACTGAACTGAACTGAGGCCCAGAGAGATTACATTTACTGTCCATGGTTACACAGCGGGTAAGCAGCCATCTGTAGTTAACCTCAGGTGTTCTGACCCCAAAGCATGTGTTGGGATGACCTGTCTGACAAGGAGACCTGTCTGAATGAGTATGAGACCTGGAAAAGCATGGAGAAGCATGGAGAAGGTGACAAGTCCGTCTGTGGAGAGCCAGGATGGCTCCTGAGGGGGTTGGCCTGGATCCTGTGGTTAAGAGGTCTCCAGAGGAGGGGTGTACCTTCAAGTGAACCACAAAAAATCCTTTGCACAGAATATATTAGTGTGTAAATACAGATTATACACACAAAATATAAAAACTGTTAAAGAGTGAGGTAAAACTCTCTCTCTCTCTCTCACACACACACACACAAAATGTATCCTTAAGGTGGAATTCTTTTTTTTTTTTTAAGGTGGAATTCTTAATGTAGGACATATAACAACATATATAATATGTGAAGTAAAGTGAAGTGAAAGTTTCTCAGTCGTGTCTGACTCTTTGCGATGCCATGGACTGCAGCCCGCCAGGCTCCTCTGGCCTTGGCATTCTCCAGGCAAGAAAACTAGAGTGGGTTGCCGTTCCCTTCTCCAGGGGATCCTTCCCAACCAGGGATCAAATCTGGGTCTCCTGCATTGCAGGCGGATTCTTTACCATCTGAGCCACCAGGGAAACCCTATATATTAAACATATATTACAGAATCCTGTAATTTATAACTTAACACTTGCCATATTTTTGTACTTTATGAAATATACAATATAATGCTATAGTACTATGACTTACATATAGTTAAATGTGCATATACTGGGGGGCACAAGTGCACAAATGTTTTATTGATGGAGTTTCTGATGAAAATGGTTGGGTGTCTGCTGCTGCTGTTGATGTTTAAGGTGTGAAGTCAAGACTTGTCCCCATAAGTCTCAGAAATTTACAGCTCACAGAACCCCAGAGGGAGGTGGAAGCTGTGGAGGTGGGCAGTGTGACTCCTTCAGGCCTGGAGTGTGGTGAGTCACTTAAGTATGAGGCTGTGGGCACGAGGCCAGGACTTGAAATAGGACTCAGGCCCTAGTCGGGGAGGCCAAGGCCAGGAGGCAAAACCTGGAATCCCACTGGGTACTGTGACATGTTCACAGCTGCTGCTGTGGCTCGGAGATGTCCAGGTGTAGGGCAATGTCACACAGTAAGGTGGGCAGTGGGATTGGGGATGGATGTCAGGATAGAGCAGAATCCAGTCATGGGTGTGTGTCCAGGCCGGGAGAATCAGTAGGAGCAAAGCAGGGCTCCATGCTCGGTGTGCTGAGAAATTTGGCAGCATCAGGATTGGAACTAAGACATGGATTTGAGGATCACAACTGGTACAGCAAGTGGGTGAAGAGAGGTCATGTGGTCTAATGGTTAGAAGCATGGGCTTTAGAGTCAGAGCTGTCTGGGTTTTAAACCCAACTCTGCGTCTTGCAGCTGCATGAACTTGGGAGAATTCCTCAGCCTCACTGAACTTCACTTTCCTTACATGTAAAAGGATTAATGATGCCTACTTCATAAAGTAGTTGTGAAGATTGAGTGGAATCTACTGTGTGTGTGGTACCATGCAGTAGATGATAACTGCTATGATTATTTTAGAATTATTGTTATTTTAGTGAGTTTTTGGGATAAGACAGCAGCCTGGAAATGATAACTGAGGCAAAGGCCAAAGGCAGGCCTGCCACTTGGGTAACTGGACACCGGTCCCTTCAGTTCCATTGGCCTCTGGTCAGGGAAAAAAGGAGGATCACAGATACAAAGCACCAGTTCTGGTGTGACAGCAGCTCTCTAAAACCTGAGTGAGCATGAACTGTGAGGAAGTTATATATATATAAAACTCCCTGATAGCAGTTACCACGGGGCCCACCTCCCCTCTCAGGGTCTTTGCACTGGTTCCTCCCTCTGTCCAGTCTGCCCTTACCCTGGTCTTTACCAAGTTGGTTCCTTTTTGTCATCTTCGCATTTTAACTGTGAAAAGTGAAAGTGAAAGAATTAGTTGTGAAAGTGAAAGAATTAGTCGCTTAGTTGTGTCTGACTCCGACACAACGGTACTGTGTGTTTCCGTGGATGGTAGCCTGCCAGGCTCCTCCGTCCATGGAAGTCTCCAGGCCAGAATACTGGAGTGGGTAGCCATTCCCTTCTCCAGAGGATCCTCCCAATCCAGGGATCAAACCCGGGTCTCCTGCATTGCAGGCAGGTTCTTTACCATCTGAGCCACCAGGAAAGCCCCAATTTTAACTATGACTGTCCTGGAGAAGCCCTTCCTGACCACTCACTCTAAAGCTGCTACCATTTATAGAGCATTCTACCCAATTCCAGCAGAATACTCCTTTTCAAATCCATGTGGATTATTCACCAAGTTTGGTTGTATGCTGGCCATTAACCAATAAATTCAAAGGAAAAGAAGGAAGGTATTGTTAGGGGCTGGGTGAGAACACTGAGTAGCACCGACCGTTGAAGTCCTGTACCCCAGCGGGAGCGGACTGCAAATTGAGCTTCCTAGCAACTAAAGAAACAAGGGAGCATAATCACAGTGGCTGTGAGAAAAAATAAGCCTGTTGCTAAAAATGGTGTGTTTATCACATCATCTCTCTGGGAAGAGTTGTCAGGCAGAAAAGAGACTTTTTGATGTTAACTTATGGAGGGTCTGTCAGGAAATCTGAATGCTTATTATTATCATCATAATTGCTTTAGACTTTGTAAAAATTCTGTCTTAGTCTATGTGTGAGTTGGATACCATGACTACTGAATACTTAGTTTTTTTCAGCTCCTGATCAAACTGAAAATCATAAACTTGGCAAAAGGTTTTGAACCCAGATTTCACTGTCCCTTGGTCTCAGAAGTATCCTTTTCTCCCCCAGCTTTAATAAGATACAGTTGACATAGATCATTGTGAATGTTTAAGATATATAATGTGGTGATTTTATATATGTATATGCTGCAAGATATGTATATCTTGCCACAGTAAGGTTAGTTAACACATCCATGACTTCACATGATTATAGTTTTGTGTGTGTGTCTATGTGGTGAGTACTTTTAACATCTACTCTTTGCAATTTTAAAATATACAATATAGTAATACTAACTATAGTCATTGTGCTATATACATCACATCCCAGAACTTACTCATCTTATAACTGGAAATTTGTACCCCTTGACCATCTTCAAGGTGGTCCACCCTTGCCCCTGGCGATCAACAGTCTGTTCTTTGTTTCTATAATTTGGTTCTTTTTAGATTCCAAATATAAGTGAGGTCATTCAATATTTGTCTTTGTCAGGTTAATTTCTCTTAGCATAATGTGTTCATTTCACGTCACAAATGGCTGAATATGTAATACTCCATTTTGTCTGTGTATGTGTGCCGCATTTCTTTATCCACTCACTTATTGGTGGACACTTAGATTACTGGGACTTCCCTTTTGGCTCAGAATTCTCCTGCAATGCAGGAAACCCAGGTTTGATCCCTGGGTCGGGAAGGAAATGGCAACCCACTCCAGTATTCTTGCCTAGAGAATTCCATGGACAGAGGAGCCTGGTGGGCTACATGGGGGTCATAAAGAGTTGCTTCCATATCTTGGCTTTTGTAAATAATGTCACAATGAACACAGGGGTGCAGATATCCCTTCAAGATTATGACTTCATTGCCTTTGGGGATGTACCCAGAAGTAGGATTGCTAGATCATATGATAATTCTATTTTGAGAAACCTCCATATCGTTTTACATAGAGGCTACACTAATTTACATTCCTACCAGCAATGTACAAATGTTCTCCTTTGTCCACACCTTTGCTCGCATTTGTTATCTCTCGTCTTTTTGATATAGCCATCCTAACAGTTTTGAGGTGATATCTCATTGTGGTTTTCATTTGTGTTTCCCTGATGAGTAGTGATCTTGAGTACCTTTTCAGGTACCGTGGCTATTTGACCATCTTTGGATAGCCTTTTGAAATAGAATATATTCAGGTCCTTTGCCTGTTTTTTATTTGGATTGCCTGGTGGTATTTTTTTGTTTGTTTTTTGCTATTGAGTTCTATGAGTTCCTTATATATTTTGGACATTAACCCCTTATCAATGTGGTTTGCAAATGTTTTCTCCCATTCTGTAGGTTTCCTGTTCATTTTGTTGATTATTTCTTTGGCTGTGCTGAAGCTTTTATGTAGTTTGATGTAGTCCCAATTATTTATTTTTGCCTTAGTTGCTTGTGCTTTGGGTGTCATATCAAAAAAATCCTTACTAAGACCAGTGTCAAGGGAAGAAGTACTTCCTTATTGAAGTGGATCCCAGAGAAGAATAGACCTCTTGGTCTCCAATGCAGCTGAGCGGAGATAGCCTCTCTGGCATCTAGCAGAGAGTGAAGGATTGTGGGAATCCAGAGCTGAGGCGCTGGATTCTTTCAGGGTATCATGAGCCACAGAAGGTATTCCAGCTGGCCTTGGTGGGAGAATTGGCATTCATCACTCAATTCTTCATTCGTAAAAAGATTTGCAATTTAAAAATCATATTAAAATGGACATTAATTCTAGGAAAGAGATCTTCCATTTTACATTTTAACTTAATGAAAGAATAAAAAGTAATAACTCAAATGAGTACTGCTGTTTTCATATTATATTCTTGAGAAATCTATAATCCATAATGTTAGAAGATACTTGCATTTATTAGCTATAAAATTTTAAACTTTTAATTGCATTGACAAGATATCATTATCTATAGCTACTAATATAAAATGGAAAATAATTCACCCAAAATATTTCCACCACAAAATATCAAATTGTTTTCATTATTTTATACTTGTCTGCTGCTTTTATAGGCTTCCCAGGTGGTGCTAATGGTAAACAACCTGACTGCCAAAGCAGGAGACATAAGAGGTGCAGGTTCAATCCCTTGTTTGAGCAGATCCCCTTGGAGGAGAGCATTATATATATATTTATATATATATACACAAACTTCATATATATATAACCCACTCCAGTATTCTTGCCTGGAGAATCCCATGGACAGAGGAGCCTGGCAGGCTACAGTTCTTGAGGTCTCAAGGAGTTGGACACAAGTAAGCTACTTAGCATGCATGCATGCTGGTTTTATGCTGAATGTCAAATCATATAAACATTTAGTATTTGTACAGTGTATTGTTTTTTTAAATGATAATATTGTATTGATTACACATAGCATAAGTTGATTAATTATTTCCATGCTGGTGTACACTTTGGCTGTTTCCAGCTTTTCACCATTATGGATATTGCTACAGTAAACCCATTTTTTTCCTTTTGAAATAGTTCCCTCAAATGATATTTCAGAGTGTTTTGTATTCTTTTATGAGATGATCAGTCATGTGTGGCCACAAGAGGAAAGAGGCTCAAGGTAAAAGAAAGTGTATTATACTAACAGGTCGTAGAGACAGGAAGAACAGCCTGCCTCCCCGAGACACACAGAAAAGACCAGGAAAGTGTTGGTCAGGAAGCAGATGAAGGAATGGAGGAGAATGCTTAGGCTTCAGCCTTCATTGGGGTTTCTAGGGGAAAGGCAAGGCAGGACAGGCTGAGAAATGTGGCTTTTCTTTATGGGATGGCAGGGATCTCTCAGGCAGATTACCTAGCTAGTGCTGATCAGATGATTCCTGATTGACTGCTTTAAGATTCCATTTCTGTAAAAGGCCGAAACTATAATTAAGTCTTCATTTTGTGAAGTGGGGCTTAGCATAAACAATGCCATTTTGGGCCTGTTGTCTTGTTTTTTAACACTTTGATCATTTCATAGCTTTAAGTTAATCCCCCATAGATCTGATAATCACTCAGTTTTGTTTTCTGCTAGTTTTTCTGTGTGTTATGAGAACTGTTTAACTCTTTAGCATACATATGGGAATTTATTTTCAGTGTGTGTTATGAAAGGTTAATCTAAATTATTCTTTCCGAATAGCTTATTCTATCCCAATAATACTGAAAGAATTCTTTTTTTATCATTATTTTGTGATGGTTCCTTTATAATATATTACTTCCACAATCAGAGTAAGTCTCCAATTTCTATTCTCTATTTATTTACACATCTATCTTTTTGTCAGTAACCTGTTGTTTTTATTCATTGTTTTAAATCGTGCTTAAATACATGATATAACTAGTGTTCTTTGCTTCCCTTTAAAAATATGTTTTGTTTGGTTAAAATTAATTGATAATCACAATATATAATGAGTATTGACCCTGCTATTGACATGAACCTTTCCATTTAATCGTTGCCAGAACTTCATAAGGTGGAATGATTACTCTCTGAGGTAAGAGCACAATTGGCACTTTATTCATGATCTGGCAGCCCTCTCAGGCCCAAATTCAGCACTTAAATGAGGCCTCTTCATTTGTCTGTCATAAAATCTTTTTGTTGTCTTTATATAGGTCTCACACATGGCATGCCAGACTTATCTCTCAGTACATTCTGTTTTTTGTTGCCTGTGTGAGTAGTGCCCTTTCTGCTGCGACTGCATCACAGGATTCCTCTGGCGACAGCACCCCTCACACGTTTTAATTTCCACAAATTGCAGGCCCACACCAGGGTCAGAACCCACCCATGCACGACTGGCCTTGTCATAGCTAGACACCCTTTCCTTCCATACTGACATAGATATGAACACAAATCATGTTCCTTTCTAATTATTAGGTTGGTGCAGACATAATTGTGGTTTCAGATCGTGAATTTTTTTCTAATTAAAATTTATTTATTTTAATTGGAGGGTAATTACTTTACAATGCAGCCATGAAATTAAAAGACACTTCTTGGAAGAAAAGTTATAACCAACCTAGATAGTATATTCAAAAGCAGAGACATTACTTTGTTGACTAAGGTCCGTATAGTCAAGGCTATGGTTTTTCCTGTGGTCATGTATGGATGTGAGAGTTGGACTGTGAAGAAGGCTGAGTGCTGAAGAATTGATGCGTTTGAACTGAGGTGTTGGAGAAGACTCTTGAGAGTCCCTTGGACTGCAAGGAGATCCAACCAGTCCATTCTGAAGGAGATCAGCCCTGGGATTTCTTTGGAGGGAATGATGCTAAAGCTGAAGCTCCAGTACTTTGGACACCTCATGCAAAGAGTTAACTCATTGGAAAAGACTTTGATGCTGGGAGGGATTGGGGGCAGGAGGAGAAGGGGACGACAGAGGATGAGATGGCTGGATGAAATCACGGACTCGATGAATGTGAGTCTGAGTGAACTCTAGGAGATGGCGATGGACAGGGAGGCTTGGCGTGCTGCGATTCATGGGGTCGCAAAGAGTTGGACACGACTGAGCGACTGAACTGAACTGATTGGTTTTGCCATACATCAACATGAATCTGCCACAGGTGTACACGTGTTCCCCATCCTGAACCCCCCTCCCCCCTCCCTCCCGTACCATCCCTCTGGGTCATCCCAGTGCACCAGCCCCAAGCATCCTGTATCCTGCATCAACCCTGGACTGGTGATTCATTTCTTATATGATATTATACATGTTTCAATGTCATTCTCCCAAATCATCCCACATTCTCCCTCTCCCGCAGAGTCCAAAAGACTGTTCTATACATCTGTGTCTCTTTTGCTCTCTCGCATACAGGGTTATTGTTACCATCTTTCTAAATTCCATATATATATGTTAGTATACTATATTGGTGTTTTCCTTTCTGGCTTACTTCATTCTGTATAATAGGCTCTAATTTCATCCACCTCATGAGAACTGATTCAAATATATTCTTTTTAATGGCTGAGTAATACTCCATTGTGTATGTGTACCACAGCTTTCTTTTAAATCACTATAACTAGGCTCAAAGCACGTCTTTATTAATCATTTTTTGCCAATGAGAAGTAAGTTTGTTTATTCCTATAGTGTAAATATCCATGCTTTGGGATTCAGTGGACTCTTGGAAAGCATCTTCTGCCTCCTGCTGGTTGTGGGGGTGTTTTCCTACAATAAGTTGTTGAGATGCTTGGAGGAGTGGTAGTCAGTTGGGGAGAGGTCAGGTGATGGCACCCCACTCCAGTACTCTTGCCTGGAAAATCCCATGGATGGAGGAGCCTGGTAGGCTGAAGTCCATAGGATCCCAAAGAGTCAGACACGACTGAGCGACTTCCCTTTCCCTTTTCACTTTCATGCATTGGAGAAGGAAATGGCAGCTCACTTCAGTGTTCTTGCCTGGAGAATCCCAGGGACGGGGGAGCCTGGTGGGCTGCCGTCTGTGGGGTTGCACAGAGTTGGACACGACTGAAGTGACTTAGCAGCAGCAGCAGCAGAAGCAGGTGAATATGGCAGATGAGGCAAAACTTTGTGGCCCAACTCATTAAACTTTTGAAGCGTTGGTTGTGCGATGCACGGTCAAGCATTGTGGAGAAGAACTGGGTCTTTTCTCTTGACCAATGCCAGTTGCAGGCGTCGCAGTTTTTGGTGCATCTCACTGAGTTGCTGAGCATACTTCTTAGATGTAATGGTTTCTCCAGGGTTCAGAAAGCTGTAATAGATCAAAGTGGCAGCAGACCACCAGTGACCATGACCTTTTTTTCATGCAGGTTTGGTTTTAGGAAGTGCTTTGGATCTTCTTCTCAGTTCAGCCACTGAGCTGATCATTGCTGGCTGTCATATAAAATCCTCTTTTCATTGTGCATCACAGTCTAATTGAGAAATGGTTTGTTATTGTTGTATAGAATAAGAGAAAACAATGCTTGAAAATGATGATATTTTTTTGACTTTAGTCAGCTCATGAGGCACCCACTTATCAAACTTTTCACCTTTTCGATTTGCTTCAAAAGCTGAACAGCTGTAGACATTGAGTTCTTGGGCAACTTCTTTTGTAGTTATAAGAGGATCAGCTTCGATGATGCTCTCAATTGGTCATTGTCAACTTGTGATGGGCAGTCACTATGCTACTCATCTTCAAGGCTTTCATCTTCTTTGCAAAACTTCTTGAACTGCCACTGCACTGTACAGTCATTAGCAGTTCTTGGGCCAAATGCATTGTTGATGTTGCGAGTTGTCTCTGCTGCTTTACAGCCTATTTTGAACTCAAATAAGAAAATTGCTTGAATTTGCTTTTGTCTAACGTCATTTCCCTCAGATATGCAGATGACACCACCCTTATGAAAGTGAAGAGGAACTAAAAAGCCTATTGATGAAAGTGAAAGAGGAGAGTGAAACAGTTGGCTTAAAGCTCAACATTCCAAAAACTAAAATTACGGCATCTGGTCCATCACTTCATGGGAAATAGATGGGGAAACAGTGGAAAGAGTGTCAGACTTTATTTTTGGGGACTCCAAAATCACTGCAGATGGTGATTGCAGCCATGAAATTAAAAGACGCTTACTCATTGGAAGGAAAGTTATGACCAACCTAGATAGCATATTCAAAAGCAGAGATATTACTTTGCCAACAAAGGTCCATCTAGTCAAGGCTATGGTTTTTCCAGTGGTCATGTATGGATGTGAGAGTTGGACTGTGAAGAAAGCTGAGTGCCAAAGAATTGATGCTTTTGAACTGTGGTGCTGGAGAAGACTCTTGAGAGTCCCTTGGACTGCAAGGGGATCCAACCAGTCCATTCTGAAGAAGATCAGTCCTGGGTGTTCTTTGGAAGGACTGATGGTAAAGCTGAAACTCCAGTACCTTGGCCGCCTCGTGTGAAGAGTTGACTCATTGGAAAAGACTCTGATGCTGAGAGAGATTGGGGGCAGGAGGAGAAGGGGACGACAGAGGATGAGATGGCTGGATGGCATCACCGACTCGATGGACGTGAGTTTGAGTGAACTCCGGGAGTTGGTGATGGACAAGGAGGCCTGGCGTGCTGTGATTCATGGGGTTGCAAAGAGTCGGACATGACTGAGTGACTGAACTGAACTGAACAGAACATCATTTCCCTAGTCTAAAATAAATATAAAATAAACAGCAAGGCATAAGTCATTAGCACAAAAATATAAAGTGAGAAATGCCATTAAAATGATGTGTAACATAACATTTATTTAAGAATGAATTCGCATATCAAACGGCAAAGTTCAATAATGCAAAACCGTGATTACTTTTGTACCAACCTAATATTTCATTTTATGGGAAAAGCAGGTTTCCAGGCCAGTATTAGTGGAGAACTGGAGAAGGTGTGGAGTGGAGGAGGTGGAAGAATGGTGTTTTACAACCAATGCAGAAATGACTCCAGGCACCTCCTGTTGTAACCAAGGAAAACAGAGTGGTCCATGGACCCACCTCACAAAGAAGGGAATCCTGCTTTTGTATGTGCACTGGGCTAATTCCTTGCTAGCATTCTAGATACAACCACTTATATTTGGCTGGGAGAGTCATTCAGTTAGAAACATTATTGAGCCCCTTTTCTGGTACCTTTTTGTTGTTATTTAGTTGCTAAGTCATGTGCAACTCTTTGTGACCCCCACAGACTGCAGCTTGCCAGGCTTCCCTGTCCTTCACTATCTATCGGAGTTTGCTCAAACTCACGTCCATTGAGTCAGTGATGCCATCCAGCCGTCTCATCCTCTGTCGTCTTCTCCTCCTGCCTTCAATCTTTCCCAGCATAAGGGTCTTTTCCAATGAGCAGCTGTTCGCATCAGGTAGCCAAAGTATTGGAGCTTCAGCTTCAGCATCAATCCTTCCAATGAATATTCAGGGTTGATTTCCTTTGAATCAACTGGTTTGATACCCTTGCAGTCCAAGGGACTCTCTTCAAGAGTCTTCTCCAGCACCACAGTTTGAAAGCATCAATTCTTTGATGCTCAGCCGTCTTTATGGTCCAGTTCTCACATCCGTACATGACTACTGGAAAAACCGTAGGTTTGATTATCTGGTACTTCTTAGGTACAACTTAAATGCAACGACTGTCCTCACAAAGAGAATCAGCCTGCAGTGTAGGAGACCCAAGAGACGCGAGTTCGATCCCTGAGTCAGGTAGATCTCTAGAGGAGGAAACGGCGACCCACTCCAGTATTCTTGCCTGGAAAATTCTGTGGACAGAAGAGCCTGGCAGACTATAGTCCATGCGGTCGCAGAATTGGACATGACTGAGCACATGGCACATACTTTTGTTTTCTCTCTCCAGGGAGAGAATGGATCTTAATGAACAGTCTGGAGCATAAACAGCTCTTCAGACCCTTCCCAGGAAGACTCTTTATGGTAAAATAATGAATATTTTTTAGAGCAGAAATTCTTTTATCATTTCATATTAGAAAGAGCAACAGGAAGCCATGGGTGGACAGGATGTTAATAATATGCCTTTTACCCAGGCCAGGACTACATAGGGTGAAGACCACCCACATCACACCCAAAATTCCAAAATAATCAAAACATGAATTTGCCACACTTGTCAAGCATCACACACGGACCTTGTGGCGACTGTTTGACTGTGGTGTCTGTCACTAACACTGTAACTATGGCAAGTTGGTTAATTTGAATGAGTCTCTGTTTTTTTTAGGTGTCAAGCAGTAAATTTAAGAAATTATAGCAAAAAAGAAGTCAACTTAAGTGCCTGACTGACAGGAATTTTGAAGGCTTCTATCTACTTTAAGAGGCAGTAACATTTTAAAGCTGCACTGTCCAGTAGAGTAGCCATGAGCCATATGAAGCTATTTAATTAAAATTAAAATTTTATTTCTTCAGTCCCACTAACCACATTTCAAACACTCAACAGTCGTGGTGGCTAGGTGCTACCATATTGGACAGATATACAGTACTTTCTACCATCAAAGAAAGTTCAATTAAACATTGAACAGCATTGCATTAAAGCAGAGGTCAACAGACTTTTTCTACAAAGGGTAAATAATAACATTTTTAGCTTTATGTGTCATAGGTCTCAGCTGCAAGTATTTAGTACTGTTTTTGACTGAAAATATCCATAGACAGTATTTTTTTAAATGGGCATGGCTGTGTCCCAATAAAATTTTATTTATGAAAACTGGCAGCAGGTCAACAACTCCTGCTTTAAATACCTGGAGAACTTTTGATTCAAGCCTCTTTGCAACCTCTAGTTGAGCTTTCTTACAGTGCAGATGTTTTCACAGAACCCCCATTGATGGAATGCTTGGCCTGAAGTGATAGGCCACATCTCTAAGGAGAGTCACCCCGACTATAATTCAGTTGAACTCGTATATCACCATAGGATTATACAGCTACTTGGTGGCCTCATTTCTGGCCAATGTGCTAGGGTTATTGATTGTTGAATAGTCAGTTCTCCCCTTGAGAGACATTGTGGCTGACACTGCTAGGCACATACTCAGTATCTATTCTCACTCCTTTTCTTACTGATACAGAATCCTTATACAAGGTGAAAAGAAGTCACTTCCCTCTAAATGCAGCATGAACATAAAGTGGTTTTGAAATCACTCAACTTGGATTGGGACTCGAAACCATGGGCTGGCACTTGAATACACTGTCTTTTAACTGAAATTGACCATTTGGTCTCAGGACTTAATGAAGCTCAGGTTCTTTATGTATTGCTATTGCAGAAAGAATTCAGTGACAGATAAAGTGATAGGTAAGAAGTAGATTTATTTAGAGAGAGGAACACTTTATAGATAGAATGCAGTCCATCTCAAAAGGCGAGAATGGCCCCAAAATATGAGGTGCTTGGCTTTTACGGGCTGGCTAATTTCACAGAGCTAATGAGTGGGAGGATATTCCAACTATTTGCGGGGGGAAGGGGCAGAGATTTCCAGGAATAGGGCCACTGCCCAATTTTTGGCCTTTTAAGGTCAGCCTCAGAACTGTCATGGTGCCTGTGGGTGTGTTGTTTAACATGCTAATGTATCACAATGAGTGTGTAATGAGGCTCAAGGTCTACTTGGAGTCGCATCTTCTGTTATCTTGGGCCTAATCAGTTCTAACCAGTGTTTGTCGTATCCTTAATAGCTACATCATGCTTTTAAAGTTCGTGCCCTGTCTTTTTCCCTCCTGTTTCAGTTTGAATTCTGGGTTTGAATCACAAATCTAACTCCTGGACAATTTGCTTAATTATTGAGCCTTAGTTTTCTCGTCTAAAACTTATTAATACAAGTAATAGAAAGAAAAAGTCAGCTTAAGTGTCTGATTGACAGGGATTTTAAAGGCCTGTATCCACTTTAAGAAACACTGACATATTATCTTCACAAGACTTTTGCAAGAATCAAAATAAGATCATGCAGATTTTAAGCATATAGAAAGTGTCACAAACAATATCTCTCTTTTAAAGGCACAAAAATTCTTTCAAAGTATTACCAAATTAAATCCAGCAACATACAAAGAAGGTCATCATAACCAAGTGGAGTTTACCCCAGGAATGCAGGTTTGGTTTAACATACAAAAATCAGTCAATATAATCTATCACATTAAACAGACTAAAAATGAAAAGCAGTATGTTCATTTTAACAGATCTAAAGCATTAAAACAATCAGATAATATTCAATACTGATTTGGTAAAAAAAAAAGAAAGAAGCACCTCATAGTAAATAAGACATAGAAGAAAATATTCTCACCAAAATAAGGATTGTCAGCAATAGAAAAAAAGAAAAAAAAAAACCTATAGCTAACATTATATCAGATGGAGAAACACTGAGTTGCCCTGAGATTGGGAACAAAGTAAGGATGTCTACTCCTACCACTTCTAGGCAACATTGTACTGATCCTAGCCAGTCTAATAAGATTAGAAAAGAAATAAAAGACATACACATCAGAAAGGAAAAAATAAAACTGTATGTACAGATGACATTATTATCTATGTAAATAAATCCTAAGGAAACTACAAAAAAATCTGTTAGAATTAATAAATGAATTTAGCAAGTTTGTAGGATAAAAGGCCAATCATCAAATTTTTATATCTGATTGGTGAATAATTTAGAAACTGAAATTTAATAATACTATTTATAATGGCATCAAAATTATGAAATAGTTAGGAATTTAGCAAAATACATGGAAGACCTGTACAATGAGAGAAAATTAAAGAGGCCTAAGTAAATAGAGATGCATACCATGCTTATGGCGGAAAGTCTAAATGTTATTATGATGTCAGTTCTCCCCAAATTGATCTATAGATTCAAAGCATTTCATATCAAAATCCCAGAAGGAGTTTTGTAGAAATTGGCAAGTTAATTTTGGAATCTATAGAGAAACGCAAATGATCTAGAATAACAATAATAATTTTGAATTAAAAATTGATTTTGATTAATAAGAATGTATTTGGAGTCCTTTATTTATATTGCATGATGTTATAATTTAATATAAGAGTTTTAATCATGACAGTGAAAATATGGAAAAATGTGTAGTTGTGACGACTAGTGCACCAAGCATTCAGGAGAAAGTCAAATTGTGTGGGCTGAAGCAGAGAAGTCTTCATGGGCCAGCAAGGGCAGGAGACTGGAGGTTACACACCCTATATCTAAATCTGAAGATCCAAAGTACCTAATAGAACTTCAAGGTGTAATTGTCTGGATTATCCAGAGAAACAGAACCCATAGAAGGTGTATATAGTTATGGAGGCTGAGAGTCCCAAGATCTCTGGTCAAAAAGTTGGAGACCTGGGAGAGCTGGTATTGTTGTTCAGTTGCTCAGTGGTGTCTGACTCTTTGCGACCCTATGGACGGCAGCATGCCAGACTTCCTTGTCCTTCTCTGTCTCCCAGAGTTTGCTCAAACTCATGTCCACTGAGTCAGTGATGCTATCCAACAATCTCATCCTCTGTCACTCCCTTCTCCTCCTGCCCTCAATCTTTCTCAGCATCAGGGTCTTTTCCAGTGAGTCAGTTCTTCCATTCAGGTGTCCAAAGGATTGGAGCTTCAGCTTCAGCATCAGTCCTTCCAATGAATATTCAGAACTGATTTCCTTGAGGATGGACTAGTTTGATCTTGCAGCCCAAGGGACTCTCAAGAGTCTTCTCCAGCACCACAGTTCAAAAGCATCAATTTGGGCTTCCCTGGTTACTAATCCGCCTGCCAGTGCAGGAGAGACAGGTTCCATCTCTGGCCCAGAAAGATCCCATGTGCCGCAGAGCAACTAACCCATGTGCCACAACTACTGAGTCTGTGCTCTAGAGCCTGGGAACCACAACGACTGAAGCCCATGCACCCTAGAGCCTGTGCTCCTCAACAAGAATCGCCTGCAATGAGAAGCCCGCCTACCTAGAGAGTAGCCCCCAATTGCCACAATTAGAGAAAAGCCCTCACAGCAATGAAGACCCAGCATAGCCAAAAATAAAGAAATAGAAGTATTTTTTAAAAAAGCATTGATTCTTCAGTGCTCAGCCTTCTTTATGGTCCAACTCTCACATCCCTACATGACACCTGGGAAGACCATTGCTTTGACTATATGGATCTTTGTTTGCAAAGTAATGTGTCTGCTTTTTAATACACTGTCTAGATTTGTCATAGCTTTTATTTCAGGGAGCAAGAATCTTTTAATTTTATGGCTGCAGTCACCATCCACAATGATTTTGGGAGAACTGATGATATAGTTCCATTCTGAGTCTGACAACCCAAGGACCAGGAGAACTGGTCATGTAAATTCTAGTCCAAGACTGAAGGCAGGAGAACGCTGGTGTCCCAGCTCAAAGATAGTCTAGCAGAGAGAGTGAATTATCTCTTTACTCAGCTTTTTGTGTCCTATTCAAGCCAGTGAATTGAGCAAACACCACCCCCATGAGGGAGGGCAATCTGCTTTACTCAATCTACTGACCCAAATCTAGTCTGAAGAGATCTCTAGTCTTTGGACTAGAGATTTTCTCTTCAAGAAAATTAGAGACAGCAAGGGAACATTTCATGCAAAGATGGGCACAATAAAGGACAGAAACAGTATGGACCTAACAGAAGCAGAAGATATTAAGAGGTGGCAAGAATACACAGAAGAACTGTACAAAAAAAGATAATGACCTGGGTAACTATGATGGTATGATCACTCACCTAGAGCCAGATATCCTGGAATGTGCAGTAAAGTTGGCCTTAGGAAGCATCACTACAAACAAAGTAGAGATAATGGAATTCCAGCTGTAATATTTCAAATCCTAAAAGATTATGCATTAAAGTGCTGCAGTCAATATGCCAGCAAATTTGGAAAACTCAGCAGTGGCCACAGGACTGGAAAAGGTCAGTTTTCATTCCAATCCCAAAGAAAGGCAATGCCAAAGAATGCTCAAACTACCGCATAATTGGACTCATCTCACACGCTAGCAGGGTCATGCTTAAAATCCTTCAAGCTAGGCTTTAATAGTACTTGAACTGAGAACTTCCAGATGTTCAAGCTGGATTTAGAAAAGGGAGAGGAACCAGATATCAAATTGCCAACATCCATTGGACCATAGGAAAAGCGAGAGAATTCCAGAAAAACATCTACTTCTCTTTCATTGACTATACCAAAGCCTTTGACTGTGTGGATCAAAACAAACTGTGGAAAATTCTTCAAGAGATGGGAATACCAGACCACCTTACCTGTCTCCTGAGAAATCTGTGTGCAGATCAAGAAGCAACAGTTAGAACCAGACATGGAACCACAGACTGGTTCAAAATTGGTGAAGGAGTATGTCAAGGCTCTCTATTGTCACTCTACTTACTTAACTTACATTCAGAATACACATGCAAAATGCTGGGCTGGATGAAGCATGAGGTGGAATCAAGATTGCCGGGAGAAATATTAATAACCTCAGATATGCAGATGACACCACCCTTATGGCAGAAAGCAAAGAGGAACTAAAAAGCCTCTTGATGAAAATGAAAGAGAGTGGAAAAGCTGGCTTAAAACTCAACATTCAGAAAACAAAGATCATGGTATCCAGTCCCATCGCTTCATGGCAAATAGAGGGGGAAACAATGGAAACAGTGACAGATTTTATTTTCTGGTGCTCCAAAATTACCGGGGACCATGACTGCAGCCATGAAATTAAAAGATGCTTGCTCCTTGGAAGAAAGTGAAAGTGAAGTGAAGTTGCTCAGTTGTGTCCAACTCTTTGCCATCCCATGGACTGTAGCCTACCAAGCTCCTCTGTACATGGGATTTTCTAGGCAAGAGTACTGGAATGGGTTGCCATTTCCTTCTCCAGGGGATCTTCCCAACCCAGGGATCAAACCCAGGTCTCCCACATTGCAGGTAGATGCTTTACCATCTGAGCCACCAGGCTATGACAAACCTAGATGGTGTACCAGAAAAGAGAGACATTACTTTGCTTGCAAAAGTCTATATAGTCAGAGCGATGGTTTTTCAGGAGTCATGTATGGGTGTGAAAGTTGGACTCTTAAGAAAGCTGAATGCTGAAGAATTGACGCTTTCGAACTGTGGTGTTGGGAGAAGAGTCCCTTGGACAGAAAGGAGATGAAACCACTCAATCCTAGAGGAAATCAACCTTGAATATTCATTGGAAAGACTGATGATGAAGTTGAAGCTCCAATACTTCGGCCACTTGATGTGAAGAGTGGACTCCTTGGAAAAGACCCTGATGCTGGGAAAGATGGAAGGCAGGAGGAGAAGGGGACGACACAGGATGAAATGCTTGGATGGTATCACTGACTCAATGGACATGAGTTTGAGCAAACTCTGGGAGATGGTGAAGGATAGGGAAACCAGCCATGCTGCAGTGCATGCGGTCACAAAGAGTCGGACACGACTGAGCGACTGAACAGCAACTGGTGCAAATGTTAATTTCATTCAGAATCACCCTTACAGACACACTCAGAAAAATTTTAACCAGATCTGGGCACTATGGGGTCATTCTTACAAAAAATGAACCACCACAGAAGGCCTTGGTCTACCTTGGAAAATTCTGATTCTATGGGTATTGAATGAAACCAAGGAACTATATTTTTAAATAAATTCCCCCCAATGATTCTGAAATGCAGGTGTCTTTAACTTTGGTTCTCAACCAGAATGCATAAGCAATGTGAAAAGTCAGCACTTGGGAAGGGTTCCTGCACAGATAAGAGGATAGTACTCACATCAGGAGGCTAGAGAGCTTGTGCTGATTAGACTGATCCTTTGTTGGAGAGGAGGAAGGAAGAAATGAGAATTGCAGGAAGGGGGATCAGATGATTTTTAAAATTTTTTCTATTTTATAATGCTTTGACATCTTCAGTTCAGTTCAGTCACTCAGTCATGTCCGACTCTTTGCAGCCCCATGAATCACAGCACGCCAGTCCTCCCTGTCCATCACCAAACCCAGAGCTCACCCAGATTCATGTCCATCGAATCAGTGATGCCATCCCCAGCATCATAGTCTTTTCCAATGAGTCAACACTTCACACGAGGTGGCCAAAGTACTGGAGTTTCAGCTTTAGCATCATTCCTTCCAGAGAAATTCCTGGGCTGATCTCCTTCAGAATGGACTGGTTGGATCTTCTTGCAGTCCAAGGGACTCTCAAGAGTCTTCTCCAACACCACAGTTCAAAAGCATCAATTCTTCAGCACTCAGCCTTCTTCACAGTCTAACTCTCATATCCATACATGACCACTGGAAAAACCATAGCCTTGACTAGATGGACCTTAGTCAGCAAAGTAATGTCTCTGCTTTTGAATATGCTATCTAGGTTGGTCATAACTTTTCTTCCAAGGAGTAAGCGTCTGTTAATTTCATGGCTGCAGTCGCCATCTGCAGTGATTTTGGAGCCCCCAAAAATAAAGTCTGACACTCTTTCCACTGTTTCCCCATCTATTTCCCATGAAGTGATGGGACCAGATGCCATGATCTTCATTTTCTGAATGTTGAGCTTTAAGCCAATGTTTTCACTCTCCTCTTTCACTTTCATCAAGAGGCTTTTGAGTTCCTCTTCACTTTTTGGGTGGTGTCATCTGCATATCTGAGGTTATTGATATTTCTCCCGGCAATCTTGATTCCAACTTGTGTTTCTTCCAGTCCAGCATTTCTCATGATGTACTCTGCATATAAGTTAAACAAGCAGGGTGACAATATACAACCTTGACGTACTCCTTTTCCTATTTGGAACCAGTCTGTTGTTCCATGTTCAGTTCTAACTGTTGCTTCCTGACCTGCATACAGATTTCTCAAGAGGCAGGTCAGGTGGTCTGGTATTCCCATCTCTTTCAGAATTGTCCACAGTTTCTTGTGATCCACACAGTCAAAGGCTTTGGCATAGTCAATAAAGCAGGAATCGATGTTTTTCTGGAACTCTCTTGCTTTTTCGATGATCCAGCGGATGTTGGCAATTTGATCTCTGGTTCCTCTGCCTTTTCTAAAACCAGCTTGAACATCAGGAAGTTCACGGTTCACGTATTGCTGAAGCCTGGCTTGGAGAATTTTGAGCGTCACTTTACTAGCACGTGAGATGAGTGCAGTTGTGCGGTAGTTTGAGCATTCTTTAGCTCTGCCTTTCTTTGGGATTGGAATGAAAACTGACCTTTTCCAGTCCTGTGGCCACTGCTGAGTTTTCCAGTCAGGCGCAGAAGCTGGGAGGACCCCATGCCTGAAGGACTGTGGCCAAGAGGAGCTACCCTGCGTCTGAGGTCAGGGGCGACCGGGAGGAGCCACCCTGTGCTCAAGGCCAGGGACGGTGGCCGAGAGGAGCAACCCCATGTCCAAGGAGTGGTGGCTGCGTGGGCGCAGAAGGGCCTAGAGGAGCCATCCCATGTTGAAGGTCAGGAAGGGCGGGGGTGAGGAGATACCCCTCATCCAAGGTAAGGAGCAGCGGCTGCGGTTTGCTGGAGCAGCTGTGAAGAGATACCCCACACCCAAGGTAAGAGAAACCCAAGTAAGATGGTAGGTGTGGCAAGAGGGCATCAGAGGGCAGACACACTGAAACCATACTCACAGAAAACTAGTCAATCTAATCACGCTAAGACCACAGCCTTGTCTAACTCAATGAAACTAAGCCATGCCCGCGGGGCAACCCAAGACGGGCAGGTCATGGTGGAAAGGTCTGACAGAATGTGGTCCACTGGAGAAGGGAATGGCAAACCACTTCAGTATTCTTGCCTTGAGAACCCCATGAACAGTATGAAAAGGCAAAATGATAGGATACTGAAAGAGGAACTCCCCAGGTCAGTAGGTGCCCAACATGCTACTGAAGATCAGTGGAGAAATAACTCCAGAAAGAATGAGGGATGGAGCCAAAGCAAAAACAATACCCAGCTGTGGATGTGACTGGTGATAGAAGCAAGGTCTGATGCTGTAAAGAGCAATATTGCATAGGAACCTGGAATGTCAGGTCCATGAATCAAGGCAAATTGGAAGTGGTCAAACAGGAGATGGCAAGAGTGAACGTTGACATTCTAGGAATCAGTGAACTAAAATGGACTGGAATGGGTGAATTTAACTCAGATGACCATTATATCTACTACTGTGGGCAGGAATCCCTCAGAAGAAATGGAGTAGCCATCATGGTCAACAAAAGAGTCTGAAATGCAGTACTTGAATGCAATGTCAAAAACGACCAAATGATCTCTATTCATCTCCAAGGCAAACCATTCAATATCACAGTAATCCAAGCCTATGCCCCAACCAGTAATGCTGAAGAAGCTGAAGTTGAACGGTTCTATGAAGACCTACAAGACCTTTTAGAACTAACACCCAATAACAATGTCCTTTTCATTATAGGGGACTGGAATGCAAAAGTAGGAAGTCAAGAAACACCTGGAGTAACAGGCAAATTTGACATTTTAGGGCCTTGCTATTCCCAGACAGTCTGTGCTTTCCAGGGCTAGCTGATTCCTAGAGAGAGGAAACCGTTTGCTTGTGAGCATACCTTTCATATGCAAACCAACCAATCCAAAGTCCATACCTCCAGTTACCTCCTTCATTACACAGGAAGCCAATATTCCCTCTACTCTAAGTCACCCAGGGACAGTTAGTGGACAATTTGGGATGAGCCTGTGTAGCCCAGATTTTTCAAATTAGCCGATTCTAAACTGCTTACCTTGCTCATCCATTCCTTTCTATGAAAACCACAATAAAGTCTTTCGCCTATGCCTTCCCTCACTCCTGCCGCCTCCTGACCAGCCCTGGTGCTTCCCTGTGTGGAAAGCTATACCTCCTGCTTGTAGGGAATTGTAAGGAAAAGCTCCTTCCTCCGTAACTGTCATTTCCATGTCTCTCTGTCTTACTATACCTGTTTAGAATAAATCTTAGGTACATTTTAAAACACTGCATATAGACTAACAGGGAAGAGATCAAGTGTTTCTTTGCTAACACTCTGATTTGATTTTTGTCTTCACAAGCTTTATGGATAAGAGGGAATCTTACCAGCAAAGAAAGCCAGACTCAGCAGGCCAAGAACAGTTATCACCATGGGCCAAGGACATAAGTGTGGAGTCCTGTTGGAGCATGCTGCTTGTGTACCCAGCCAGACCTCTTATTATCTTTGTTGATGTTATAATGCAAGTGCTAGATCTGAGAAAGTGTCAGGGGGAAGCTGTGCATAATTCTATCAGCAGTTAAGGGGCTTCTAACTCTTCTGAAAGGCAAGAGACAAAATCTTCCTTCACAAGAGCTAAAGATAGCAGGAAGACACACTTCTGATTTTTATTTGAAGCCAATTTTATTAGGTGACTAATTTAGGAGAAATAGAATGTAATCTCAGGCTTTTGTGACAATGAGTATATTAGATTTGGTGCTGCTGCCCCAGAAGTAATCATTTGCCAAAGCCTCAAAGAGGTAGGTTGGGTTTGTTCAATGTAGGAAAAAGAAATCTATGCTAGATGGTTGAATGTTAAGATCATTAAGATTTATGAGTTTTCGTCTCTCCTTCACCCTACTCCATCTTTCAAATCATTTTGAGCTGATAATGAATACAGTTAAAAATTTTTTTAAATTAGAGTACAGTTGACTTGCAATGTTGTGTTTCTCTTGTACAATATGTGTCCACTCTTATATTCTTTTCCCACATAGGTCATCACAAAGTATTGAGTAGAGTTGCCTGTGCCATGCAGTAGGTCCTTACTAATCATCTGTTTTACATATAGTGTGTATATGTCAATCCCAATCTCCTAATTTACCCCTCCTCTCTCTTACCCCTCTGGTAACTATAAGTTTATTTTCTACACCTGTGAAAATAAACTTATTTTCTGTTTTGTAAATAAGTTCATTTGTGCCATTTTTTTAGATTTCACACATAAGCAGTATCATATGATATTTGTTTTTCTTGTCTGACTTCATTTAGTATTGAATACAGTTTTGATCTACATTTTTGTTTCTATAGTCTAATTATTTTTAATACCTAATTGCATTGGTTCTCTCTAATATGTTTTGTTTGCTCCAATAGAACTTTGCTATTACAAGAAGAAATTTTTCCTTAGAGAGAAAAGGCTCTAAAATCCACAGTGCTTGGAAGTGAGTAATGTGTGGACTGGGGATAGTTTGCAGAGTTTAGATGGCCTCTGTAGATGGTGAGCTGAAAGTCATCTTAAGGTTAAAAATGAGTTGTCTTTGTATGAAGTTCTCAAAGATATCCAAAGTTTTCACTGCAGTTATTCTGTAGAAGTTACCTCATGTTTTTTCCTTTCTCTGCTTCCCCAAGGTATACAGAAAAACATTATATAAAATGATCCTCTTTGAGAAGTTTGACCAGTTCTATCAATTCTTTTCTTTGTAGTTTTGGTACGAATTTGAAATTGGTAACTTGTATTTGCCTCTCTCTTTTCTGCTGTGAAATTTTGCTGTATTTGCAATGTCAACTTGAACCATTTCCAAGTTGTGCTAATTTGATGAGTAATGAGAATAAAATGAGGAATTTTTCAGTTTGAGGATGCCAAGTGAATGCTCTGATTCTCTGCAGAACTTGGTCCTGATAATTCAAACCTTTCCTGTTCTGGTCCTCTCTTCCAACCTTTAAGAAGCCCTGTTATAATGTCTCAGGCTTTACAGATGGTGCTAGTGGTAAAGAATCCACCTGCCAATGCAGGAGACATAAGAGATGTGAGTTTGATCCCTGTGTTGGGAAGATCCCTGGAGGAGGGTTTGGCAGCCCACCCCAGTATTCTTGCCTGGAGAATCCCATGGGCAGAGGAAGCTGGCAGGCTGTAGTCCCTAGGGTCTCCAAGAATTGGACACTACTAAAGCGACTTCACTTTCACTTTTCACTTTCATGCCTTGGAGAAGGAAATGGCAACCCACTCCAGTGTTCTTGCCTGGAGAATCCCAGGGACGGAGGAGCCTGGTGGGCTGCTGCCTATGGGGTCACACAGAGTCGGACATGACTGAAGCGACTTAGCAGCAGCAGCAGCAGCAAAGCGACTTCAGTTCAGTTCAGCTCAGCTGCTCAGTCATGTCAGACTCTTTGCAGCCCCGTGAACTGCAGCACGCCAGGCCTCCCTGTCCATCACCAACTCCCGGAGTTTACCCAAACTCATGTCCATTGAGTTGGTGATGCCATCCAACCATCTCATCCTCTGTTGTCCCTTTTTCCTCCAGCCCTCAATCTTTCCCAACATCATGGTCTTTTCCAATGAGTCAGCTCTTTGAATGAGGTGGCCAAAGTATTGGAGTTTCAGCTTCAACATCAGTCCTTCCTATGAACACCCAGGATTGATCTCCTTTAGGATGGACTGGTTGGATCTCCTTGCAGTCCAAGGGACTCTCAAGAGTCTTCTCCAGCACCACAGTTCAAAAGCATAAATTCTTCACTGCTCAGCTTTCTTTATAGTCCACCTCACATCCGTACATGATCACTGGAAAAACCATAACCTTGACTAGATGGACCTTTGTTGACAAAGTAATGTCTCTGCTTTTTAATATGATGTCTAGGTTGGTCCACCTGACCTGCCTCTTGAGAAACCTATATGCAGGTCAGGAAGCAACAGTTAGAACTGAACATGGAACAACAGACTGGTTCCATATAGGAAAAGGAGTACATCAAGGCTGTGTATTGTCACCCTGCTTATTTAACTTACTTGCAGAGTATATCATGAGAAACGCTGGGCTGGAAGAAGCACAAGCTGAAATCAAGATTGCCGGGAGAAATATGAATAACCTCAGATATGCAGATGACACCACCCTTATGGCAGAAAGTGAAGAGGAACTAAAGGGCCTCTTGATGAAAGTGAAAGAGGAGAGTGAAAACATTGGCTTAAAGCTCAACATTCAGAAAACGAAGATCATGGCATCTGGTCCCATCACTTCATGGGAAATAGATGGGGAAACAGTGGAAAGAGTGTCAGACTTTATTTTTGGGGGCTCCAAAATCACTGCAGATGATGACTGCAGCCATGAAATTAAAAGACGGTTACTCCTTGGAAGGAAAGTTATGACCAACCTAGATAGCATATTCAAAAGCAGAGATATTACTTTGCCAGCAAAGGTCTGTCTAGTCAAGGCTATGGTTTTGCCAGTAGTCATGTATGGATGTGAGAGTTAGACTGTGAAGAAGGCTGAGCACCGAAGAATTGATGCTTTTGAACTGTGGTGCTGGAGAAGTCTCTTGCGAGTCCCTTGGTCTGCAAGGAAATCCAACCAGTCCATGCTAAAGGAGACCAGTCCTGGGTGCTCATTGGAAAGACTGATGCTGAGGCTGAAACTCCAATACTTTGGCTGCCTCATGTGAAGAGTTGACTCATTGGAAAAGACTCTGATGCTGGGAGGGATCGGGGGCAGGAGGAGAAGGGGACGACAGAGGATGAGATGGCTGGATGGCATCACTGACTTGATGCACATGAGTTTGGGTGAACTCTGGGAGTTGGTGATGGACAGGGAGGCCTAGCGTGCTGCAATTCGTGGGGTCGCAAAGAGTCAGACATGACTGAGTGACTAAACTGAACTGAAGTGTTGCTTGTCATAATTTTCTTTCCAAGGAGTAAGCGTCTTTTAATTTCATGGCTGCAGTCACCATCTGCAGTGATTTTGCAGCCCAAAAAAGTCAGCCACTGTTTCCACTGTTTCCCCATCTATTTGCCATGAAGTGATGAGACTGGATGCCATGATCTTAGTTTTCTGAATGTTGAGCTTTAAGCCAATTTTTTTACTCTCCTCTTTCACTTTTATCAAGAGGCTCTTTAGTTCTTCTTCACTTTCTGCCATAAGGGTAGTGTCATCTGCATACCTGAAGTTATTGACATTTCTCCCGGCAATCTTGATTACAGCTTGTGCTTCTTCCAGCCCAGTGTTTCTCGTGATATACTCTGCATATAAGTTAAATAAGCAGGGTGACAATATACAGCCTTGACATACTCCTTTTCCTATTTGGAACCAGTCTGTTGTTCCATGTCCAGTTCTAGCTGTTGCTTCCTGACCTACATACAGATTTCTCAAGAGGCAGGTCAGGTGGTCCAGTATTCCCATCTCACTACTAAGGTGACTTAGCACACTCTGTTCAGTCTTCCCTCCAGCTTTGGCCCTGACCTCCTACTCAAGCCCAGGTCTGCATTTTAGTCATTTCTTACAAGTCTCCATTTTAATGTCCCTGGAGCTGGCTGTGTTTGTCTGATTGTACATCTCTAACAAGTTGGAAACTCTATCTGACCTAGCCTTCACAAAAGAAGCCCAGAGGGAAGAGGTAGGTCTGGAGTTCTGCCCCAATAAAGGTTTGACCATTCACCAAGCTCAGAATATCACAGTTTTCTCTGTCCATGAATCAAGGAAACACCACCAGAAGCAACCTTCAGACAGGAAACCAGGAACTCAGTTCGGAGCCTGAGTGGGCTATGGACTCAAAATAGGAAGTTGTCCTTCTTCACGATTGGGAGAGGCTAACGAGAAGCAGCCAGATTCAGAGATAGGGTGGTACCACACCTAGAAAGCTGGGCTAGAGGGGAACCCAAGAATCAGACCTGTGGTCCTCTGAAGGCTAGAGGAGGTGAGCCTATGTCAGAAAAATTCAGCAGAGGTAAGTACAGGATAGGGGAGAACGTAGGGTCTTGTCACCCTAACTGCATTTTATGGAACGCTCATGTCCTGGGAGAGGTGGATACGTCTGCCATGAAAAATAGTTCTTTAATCAGATACATTTGGAGGGAAGTGGGCAAATGAAGTTCAGTAGGTTTCTTGATTGCAGAAATTCTCACGGCCTTTAACAAGCTAATTTGCGTGGTAAGCGTACACAGTGTTTTCCAAAGGTACCACGGTCCTGTAACAGCTTCTCCCTCTCCTTCCTTCCCTGTCTCTCTCTCCATAATAAGAGGCTGTGGAGTGCTACAATTGTGTGATACAACTCCTCCAATAATTAGTTATTAAGTGAAACACTGCCTTCTCCATTACTATCACATAAAACCACGGTGCAGGACCTTCTGGTCCATAGGACTAGAACTGTGGAACGTGTAGGGACAGGTGAAGAAGATAAGATAAATTCTCCATGCAGACCAGTCAAATGGCCTGAGGCTGGGAGCAAGATCTATGAAAGCCAGGCTTGAAACAAGGCTGGGTACACAGTGGGTGCTCCCAAATATGTGCACACAGACTCAACCAGAAACCGCCCCCCCACCCTGGCTGATGAGCAGAAGTGCCTCATGGCTCAGGCTGATTATAGACCCTGGAAGGGATTAAGGACCCCTCAGAGAAAGTGTGAAGCAACCTTGCACATCTGTTTTCACGTTGTAGGCCACCATGTCTCTATAATCTGAGTCGGTTGTATAACCTTTGAGGTACTCTTTTCTAGGAAGGCATGTGGTTCAGGGGAGAGAGATCAATCTGCCTGAGAAATATAGGGGTAGAGCCCTGGCACCCCTCTCTTCTATTTCCTCATCTCTTGGAGGGAGGGCCCTCCTTCGTAAGGGTCTTATGGGGACTAAATCAAGCACACCCATTCATGAGTGGACTTCCTAGTGGAAAAGCACTATTTGAGTTTGAGACTGTTCCCGGGAATCATCACCCTATGGAAGGTTTGCAGAGGGCAGAGCAAGGAGGAAAGAAGTAAGGTGGGGAGATTTGTTTGCCTGAGACCTTGTCTCACACTTGGAGCAACACTTACAAGAGTGATTCACTGGAGGGCTGCTGGTGAGTAGGGCTCAGGTGAAGCTCGGAGGATTTCTGTCCTTGGTGCGTGTCACTTGTAGATTTCTCTTCCTGAGACATAGTCCCTGCTGACCCTCCAACTCACCATCCCAGAGAGGTTATAGGATAAGATTTCCGGGTGCTCAATATTAGGGTCACTGCAACAGGGAGTGACTTAGCTAATGGTTCTGTGACTTCAGGGTGTCCCTTTTAAAATAGATTGCTGGGCCCCATCCCCAAATTTCTGATTCAGCAGAAATTTGTATTTCCAAAAATTTCCCAGGCTATATTGATTCTATTGGTTCTGGTTTATGGCTTGAGAACCACTGCCTTGGGCTGACCAGATTGGAGTCTAGGGGGCTCTGACTTGAGAGTTTAAAGATTCAAGCTGTCTGCTGGCCTTGGTGTGCCTCCTGTAGCCCCTTCTCTGGAAATTGCTCACTAGTGCTGATGAGTCAGTGAGGTCTGGCTGTCCACTGTGCATTATGTGAGGATGGGCAAAGAGCTTGCTTGTTGGGCTACATAACCACCCAGCCCACTAACCCACTCGGATCATGGAGTAGATAATAGGACCACATTGTATATGTTTTCTCAAGAAAACAGATGCAGGCATTCGTTTTCCAGTTTGGAATGTTAGCCGAAGTCTAACTCAGGGCACTGCTTTGGAGTTTGTTCAGTTTATGGGGTGCCAGTTCTGTGACCCGAAAATGCCCTTCAACCAGTAGGTGGGTCATGTGCCACCACGGTGGTTACAGCTGGGTGATTTAGTCATTGCTTGCTAGCCCCCATTCCCAGTCTGTCCTTGGCCCCTCCCCTTGTGTGTTGCTGAGTTACCTGCCAGTTAGCTTTCTCACTCTTCTGTCCTTGCCACTGCTGGCCTGACTGCTCCACCTGCTCTGGAGTCACTGAGCAGTCGTTGTCCGCACTCAGGTATTATTTTCACGTCACTGTCCCTCCAGATGCAGAGTTGGCTCCCCATGTTGACTCTCATGTAACTTTTCCTCACCTCGTTTCTCTCCTTTTCCATTTATTTGGTTTGTGTCAATCCCTTTTTATTCTTTTGATGCCCAAAGGCCTGGAGTTCCATTTTCCCCCAGATTTTATCTTAAGGGAGTGGTATTAAGCCCTGTGAAACTTGCTTTACGTGAAACAGTAATTCTTATTCATGTCACTAAGATAGTTTTGGTCTAACGGCATGATTTTGTTTCCTGTAAAAAAATGCAGCAACTTATGAAAATGAATTTTTAATAAACTTTTAAAAGATAATCTTTTGAGATATTACTCACATACCATGCAATCCACCCAATTAAAGCGTACAATTCAATGATGTTTAGTATATTCACAGATCTGTATGACCATCACCACAGTCAATTGTAAAACTTTCGTCACCTCAAAAAGAAAACCTTCTAGAGGACTTGCCTGCTGGCCCAGTGGTTAAGAATCTGGCTTCCAATTCGGAGGACGCCGGTTCTATCCCTGGTGGGGGAACTGAGATCCCATATGTTGTGGGGCACCTAAACCCATGCTCCACAGCTAGAGAGAAGCCTGTGCCTCACAATGAAAGATCCTGTATGCCTCAGCAACTAACAACTGATGTAGCCTTGAATAAATAAATATTTTTTAAAAAGCCATCTATACCCTTAGTTGGGCTTCCCTGGTGGTTCAGATGTTAAAGAATCCACCTGCAACGCGGGAGATGTGGATTCGGTCCCTGGGTTGGGAAGATCCTTTGGAAGAGGGCATGACAACCCACTCCAATATTCTTGCCTGGAGAATTCCCATGGACAGAGGAGCCTGGCGGGCTGCAGTCCATGAGGTTTCAAAGAGTCGGACATGATTGTGCGACTAAACAACACACACATACCCTTAGTTATCCTCTCCTTATCTCTCCATCTCCCCATCTCCCAGTCCTAAACAATCACAAATCTATTTTCTCTATAGACTTCCATTCCCTGGGAATGGAATCATGTAATATGTGGTCTTTCGTGATGGACTCTTCTCACTTAGCATAATGTTTTTAAGGTTCAGCCATGTTATAACATGAATCAGTACTTCATCCCTTTTATGGCTGAACAATATTTCATCATATGAACAGACCATATTTTGTTCATTCATCAGTTGGTGGGCATTTGGATTTTTTTCACCTACTGGCTATTAAATTTTTTAGACACTTAGGGAGTCTAAGCTGGAACTGAAATGGGTCTTTGAGATTGGGAATCCCAACCCTTTACTTTACAAACGAGATGCCAAGGGCTCGGGGGGTCCCAAGTTCAAACCAGACTTTTGTCCAAGTTCACTCTGTGATTCCCTGACAGTCCCCCACCCCCCATCTGACTTCCAGGTTGCTGTACATCCTCTTTCTGTTACAGAAAATAAATCTGTTAGGAAATTTGAAAAATTATTTAGTGTTTCCCAAAGCAGTTCTTGGCTTTGCAATTGATTTGACTTCTACCTCCTTCCAACAGCCATTAGGAATGGTTGAAAGAAGTTATCTTTTTTATATGTATTCTTTCTTAACATTGTCACCTTCCATATTGAAATCAAAACTTGTGTCCAGTAACTGCTTGTTCTGTGATGAAATGGAATAAGGATAAAAGTACTACTGGAGAGAGAACGTCTGCTTTCATGCAATGAATTGAATTTACTTTTTACTTTTACTTCTTCATTGAATTTACTTTTAAAAGGCCCCCAAAATGGTTTTATGAAGACAGAGTACATCTTGAATAGAATCAGATAGGCCTCCTTTCACTGTGGCTTCCAGATCTTTCTCTCAAGGGTATCTTTCATGGTCCCCCCGCCCCCACATCCCAACACACACACCAACAAGCTCATCCCCTACCCTCCACGACATCTCACAGGATCTAGGGTAGGAAGATAGCTCCTCTTCTCCCATGGAGGGTCAGGTAATCTTGATTTAATTCTAATAAAGTTTCTGCAGGGAGGTAACAATTGATTAAAGATGAGAAACAAGCTGCTTCCTGATTTTCCTTTTTCTTCTACCAGCTCTGAGAAAACCAGATCAGTGAGCCATAGAAGTGACACAGTTCACACTGGGCAGCCCAGTGACTCACAAGAAAGCAAGACTGGGTTATTCTATACTAATGTGAAATCATACAGTTTAGAATGAAGAGGATGGGGCCCAGTCACACAAGTACCCCAGATGATAACTTGAAATAAATCCAAAGGTGTTAGTAGTTATTTTTACATGAGATGAGAGAGTAAAAATAGGATCAGACTATTTAAACCCTGGGGACATTAAAAAATACATAGGTGGAAATACTGAGGTTGGGTGGGGAATATGCATTTCTCAAACTTCCCAGGCGAGGCTGAGGTTGCCAGTCAGGGGCCACACTTTGAGAACTACTGGTCTGGAGAATTTTCCAGCCCCTGGTTTTCCCTTTGTTGTTTCTGATCTTTCCCCCTTTCCCAATAACAATATACTAGGGAAAGCAAAGAACATGCCCTCTTCTTTGAGTTGGCTTTATAAAATCATCCACAAATATTTCCCCCAATTCTTACATTTCAAAAGGGCCTTGTTGCATGCAAAAACAAATCCAAAATTGTTTGTATTACCGAAGTGTTTGTAGTAGAATCAGCATCAGTGGAACAATGTAGCCTCTACTAAAATTTGCACCTTTGGATATAAAGGTTGTTTGGATAATGCTAGTAAAAATTTAGTAAAATAAAATCCCAGGGCCCACTGTCTTATAGTTCCTTCTTATGTTTAGTAAGGTGAGGTGAAGTCGCTCAGTCGTGTCCGACTCTTTGTGACCCCGTGGACTGTAACCTACTAGGCTTCTCCGTCCATGGGATTCTCCAGGCAAGAATACTGGAGTGGATTGCCATTTCCTTCTCCAAAGCACCTTCCTTATTCATATGGGTGTTTCCAGAGAGTAGGGGCTGCATAGGCTGATTAATCTCTGCTCTCACTTCTTCTGGCATCTTCCTTTGAACTCAGAAGCGGTGGGAACTGAATGAGGAATTGGGTGTGTGGTTAAGAGGAGTAAGAGAGGGGACTGTTTCTTTTTACTTTCCAGTTCACTGGATGTTTCCTTTTCCCAATCTAAATACTCCTTGGGGAAGAATGAGTTTGTAGCCAGTACTGAAAGAATTTTTATTTCTCTTAAGACTCAAAACCTTCGCTTTCAGTCATTTGTTTACTCATTCACAGAGGATAAAGAGACAGGAAAACCTGGAGAAAAGATTTGTCCCCTTTTGCCTTAGTAATGAGGTGAGGTCACAACTGAGTTCTCAATTCAGGACAGTCGTGAAGAGCATGCCTGTCATGCTCCCCAGCCTCTGGACGAGAATACACTGCATATGACCTTGACCAGAAAAATAATAGTTTTAAATTATTAAAAAAAATTTTAAAACATCATGAAAAAATTCTTAAACCTCAAACAGGAATGCATTTTGGTCTGAAAAGATGGAAATTTGATGAATTTCCCTCTTCATCCCCTGGTGTCTCGGAACAGTCCTTAGGTGAGCCTGGATGGTCACCCTGTCTCAAATTTGGGACTTCACTGGGTTCACGTTTCTTAAAGGGCCTGTCATGCCTCCTAAGCAGGAAGCATTCACCTCTGAACAAAAGTGAGGGCGGGGGAGGCTTTGTTGGTGATGTAGCTGTCATATCTTATTAGTGCATGGGTGGGTCTCACCAGGTACAGGAGGTATGTCATTTATAGACAGAAATTGCATAATTAGGCTTGATAGAATTTTGACGCTTTCTTGGCAGTGCAATTTGTTCATCAAGTAAAAAGCCTCTGAGAAGTTGGTCACATGGAATTTAGAACTCCTGAGTTCTACTTGGTGGAAATGGGAACTCAGGCATTGATTTGATTTAGAGCAATCATAAAGGCTTCCAGAAAGACCCACTTTTGCCTTTGGCGTCTGACCCCATATACTCAGGTTTCAGAGGGAAAAGGACGAAGAAGAAGCCAGATTTCTTTCCAAAATTGTTTGAGAATGTGGACCATATGTGTTGACTTTAGCTCCTTCCTATTAATATTTTTACTGAAGTACGGTTGATTTACAGTATTGTGTTAGTTTCAAGTGTACAGCAATTCAGTTATATATAAATTTATATATGTATTCTTTTTCAGATTCTTTTCCCTTATAGGTTGTTACAAAATATTGAGTATAGTTCCCTGCGCTATACAGTAGGTCCATGTTGGTTATCTACTTTATGTATAGTGCCGGGGTCCAGCCCTGTTGGATCCAGGGTGATTCGAAGGTGGGGACGGAGTCGGTATCCTGGAAAAAACTTATTTAAGTACAGATATAGAGGGAGATTAGAAATGGATAGTGTAGTGGAGAAAAGGAGGCTGAATCCAGATGGGAATTCAGCCAGAGAAATGGGAGCAAGAAAGAAACGACACGGGGGAATCAGTCTTTCCAGAAACTGATCCGATTTCTTTATTTTTGACCTGAGAGGTTTGACCTGAGACATCCTTGTCACACCCAGGGCAGAGAATTAGCAGTAATTATTGGCACGACAAATGAAGAAAAAACCCTTCACCAATATAATTCCTAATCGACCCACTAATACTATACTAATGATCTTTTAACTTCTCAAAAGAGTCTGTATTTAGAAAGTTTTAAAACATCCCGTGCCTCTCACAGTTGGGAGGCTGTAAACAATCACATGCGGCCGGACGAGCCTGATCAGGCAGGCCAGGGAACCTCCAGAGTTCCTAAGTTGAAACACTCTTGTCACGCCCAGGAATTTTTATTAACTGGAGCTGCAAGTTAACTCCTTCTCTGAGAGAAATGGTTATGGGGGAGAGCTCCCTGTAAAGTACTCTGGTTTTGGGGGTAGATGCTCGGGAACAGGGGGTTTCCTGAGGCTTGATCACGCCTTTGCGTATGCCAAGCTTCCTTCCTCATGACCTTTGCCATGGGCGGAGTTCCTCACGCTGGCTCCCAACAGTATAGTTCAGTAATTTTTTAAAAAAATCATTTTTATTGTGAAGTATAACTCACATATGGCAGAGTACATCAAGCCCAAAATATATAGCCCGGGTAATGACTGCAAAGTGACTGCAGTGTTTCTAGCATTGGTAGAGACTTTTGAGCTTCATCGTATAACCAGACACTAACAACATGCAGTCTTTTTGGTCCAGCTTCTTTCATGAAGCGCTGTGTCTACGAGATTCATCCATGTTGTTGCCTGTTGAAATGATTTTTCATTTTAATTTTTGAAATAGAATTCTATTCTGTGACTAGGCCTCAATTTTTTCCCATTCTACCATTGATAGACTCTATAGTTGTTTTCACTTTTTGACTATTACAAATAGTGCTACTATGGACATTTTTGCATCTGTCTGCATATCTGAAGCATCTGATAGCATTACAGTGCCTAAGCTCTGCTTCAGAAAATTCTAGTTCTGTAGCAGTTGAACATGGCTGAGGTGCGGGGTATGCATTGTCCCAACTTTAGTAGATGATGCAAAAATGCTTTGTAAAGAAAGTATATCACCCAGTGAAGTAGCTGCATTCAAGATCTGACATCTTTTATTACTAGTCAGGTCATTTTAGGGTCATCACCACCAGGTGAGCATTGATAACATACCTCAGGGTATATGTGAAAACTCTTGCTTGGTGAAAAGACCTAGGTCTGCCTGCTTCTAATTATAGACTTTTAGAAATGTCTCCAGAAGAATTTGTTGGAATGGCTTTGTTACAATAAGCAAGCAGGGGGAAAAGGTAAAATCTGATATTTCACCTAGGATTGAAAATACCTTTCAGTGATTTTCTAGAATTTGGCCATACACAAATTTTTATTTTTCTGTAGACTGATAAGGAGGAAATAAGTCCTGTTTTGAATTTCAACAGACTTAGAGGAGAAAAAAACACACATTTCTGGCAACATGTTATTAATGTTGTGACATTATATTTGGCCCTTTCTAAACCTTTATATATATTTTATCCAAACAAAGAGTTTTGAGATGAGAAAGCAATAGAGCTCTGGGAGTACCTGGTTCCTGTGAAAGTTGTCACTCATATGGGGAAAAGACCACAGAGGCCTCCATACTCTCTCTTAGCAGATCCAGATGTTGATATTGGCATAGACAGGTTTACATAGCAGTTCTATGCAGAAAGCCAAAAAGACTCATTCTCCTCTACACACAGTCTCAACAGTATGCACAGTTCCAACTGTATGCCACCCTCAAACAAAAAAGCCAACACCACTTTTGAATTTTCAGGGAGGTTGTGCTTTTTTGCCTCTGCATCTTTTAGGATGAGAAAGAGCGAGGATTTGTGCTTTGGCATCCTTGCATGCTACCAGCGATTCCTTAGCAATAGGAGCATTCGCCACTTCCACGTGAGCTTTGGGCACGTGACTGTGTATACCAGTCTTCCAGCTGGCATTTTAATTTAAGATTATATGCCAGCCAAGGTGGAAGAAATCCAAAAGGCATCTTGTGAAAAAAGAGGAGGAGGATTCGTTAAGTGGTAGCAACACACCTCTGAAGACTTTCAACAAAGCAGCACATTGACCCTGTAGCCCCCAAGCTGGGTAAGACCATGATGGGATCTTTCCTAGTGCCAGGAAGTCGCTGAATAATCGGGTTGTTAAAAACATCCTAGTGTTTGTAAAAACCGTACCACTGTCATGGATAAATTAATTGAGCTTCCACATTCTCAAAAGAGAAAGTTAATAGAGTTTCCTGAAATAGATTGCTGAACTAAAGAACTGCTTTTAAATATTTAGCAAACTCCATTTGAGTTAGAGTGGTTGAGAGTACAATCAACCGATAGTGTGTATGAACAGCTCTGGAGGTAGGATGGTGCAGGGTTTCAGAGAACAGGCTCTGGAGTCAGATGCCTGGGATAGGGCCCCAGTGTTACCACTTCTAGCTTGGGTGACTTTGGTAAATCCCTTAGCTACTTTTTGCCTCAATTTCCTAAGTTATATCTTCTTTATAGGGTTGCTGTGGGCATTAAATGGTAAAGCTAGTGCCTAACACATAGGTAGGTGCTCAATAAATGTGAGAGTACTATTAATTTATTATTAATACTCACATTTATTGAGGGCATATATATATTTTATTATATATGCTGCTGCTAAGTCACTTCAATCATGTCTGACTCTGTGCGACCCCATAGATGGCAGCCCATATTTATTAATAAAATATTAATGTTTAATGTGAGAGTAAGGATGCTGTAGGCACTAAGGAGGTCATGGTCATGATCCAAGGAATGGCTTTTCAGGGTTAGTTATAGCCTGGACCCCTCAGAGTCAAGTTCATGTTGATTAAGTAGGACCCAGGTGACCTTGGGCTTTCCAGGTGGCACTAGTAGTTAAGAACCTGCCTTTCAATGCAGGAGACACAAGAGAAGCAGGGTTGATCCCTGGGTCAGGAAGATCACTTGGAAGAGGGCACAGCAACCCACTCCAATATTCTTGCCTGGAGAATTCCATGGACACAGGAGCCTGGCAGGCTACAGTCCACAGGGTCACATAGTTGGACACGACTAAATCAACTTAGCACAGTACAGATGACTGTAAATAATGTACTGTTTTCTGGCATCTTATTGAGAAACCCCCAAACACCCAATGACTTCTTGGATGATTACCCCTGGGGGTGTCTGCCAAGAGGCCATTCTCACGAGTCTAGTGAGACTCGGCCTGTAGTCACTCAGAAAAGGGACCTCAACCACCTTCCCTCTATACCAGGGGGCTCTCTCTTCCTCCTCTGAGCTCTTATCCCTTTAATTTCAATAATTTTGAATCTCCTTTCTTTGCTATGACTTGATAATCATTCATTTCAGTATGTACTGGGCACTAACAATGTTAAAGACAGAAGTACTGAGGATAGTATAGTGGGCTTTGCATTCTTGTGAGGGAGACAAATAAAACCCCAGTTAACAGACAAATAAATAAAATAACAATAAAAGATGGGAGGTGCCATACTATGAAGGAAGCTAGAAAGTGATTGAAAGGAATTTAACAGGAGAGCAGAGGTAAGTGAAAGTGTTAGTCCCTCAATCATGTCCAACTCTTTGCGACCCCATGGACTGCAGCCTGCCAAGCTCCTCTGTCCATGGGATTTCCCAGGCAAGGATACTGGAATGGGTTGCCATTCCCTTCTCCAGGAGATCCTCCCGACCCAAGGATTGAACGTGGGTCTCCTGCACTGCAGGCAGATTCTTTACCCTCTGAGCCTCCTTGACGGGAGGTGTCATACTATGAAGGAAGCCAGAAAAGGATTGAGAGAGATTTAACAGGAGAGCAGAGGAAAGGGAATGCTGGTTTAGATGGTCAGGAAAGAGCCTTTCAGAAGAGGTGACAGTGATGGGCTCCTCCAATCAAGAGAGGTGATGTTTGCAGAAAGTGAGTGGGGTCGGGGGTGCGTTCCAGATGGAGGGGACTCCTGAAGTGAGGACAAGAAAGAGAAAGGAGCCAGTGAGGTGGGGCAGTGTGAGCATGGGGCGGTGCGGTGGGCAGTAAGAGGAGTGTGCAGGGCACAAGATGTGGGCCTTGTCGCCACAGAAGAGGGACACACTGGTTCTTAGTGTAGTGTGGCTGCCTGCCTCTTCTGGCAGGGCATCTGCACTATTTCTTTTCATGTATCCCAGACCTCTACTCCCACCCAAAACTGGCCGCATCACCTAGCACGACACCATGGACATAGCAGGTACAATAATACTTGCTGAATGTGATGGTAACTTCCGGTAGTTTGGGTCTGCATTAGTCCAGAAACAAGGAAAATGAGAGCTGGTAGAGCTCCTAGCTGATCATTTATCTTTGCACTTCATTTTACATTTGGAAATTTCTCTTTTATAACTATGTGGCCTTGTCTAATGCAGGAGATAATTTCCTGAGTAAATTTTGTGTAGATTTAAATTCTGTTTTACATACAGTAGAGGCACTAGCAGATTGAAAAAAAATCAACTTTGGATCATTTCTATAATTCAGATCTATG
The DNA here is from genome assembly GCF_001704415.2 of Capra hircus. NCBI lineage: Eukaryota > Metazoa > Chordata > Mammalia > Artiodactyla > Bovidae > Capra > Capra hircus. The sequence goes on from NC_030816.1 coordinate 27,502,542, forward strand.
GAACATGAATAACAAATTTTCCATCATTCAGATACAAGTTTGCGTTCTTGTACATGTCCAGTGCATGACCTGGGCCCAGAGTCCTTGGGCTGCCCTCACTGCTCAATTGATTATTAATATCTTTCACCTGAGCACAGCTCTTCTTGACCAAGGATGGGAGGAAGTTACTGCCTTTCACAGCAAAAATCTAGCAGAGATGAGAATTATTACTTATCACCATTTAGGGAAAGCACTGGGGATCTACAGGCATCGTATTAAATGCATTATATACATGATTTCATTTTCTGTTTAACAGACAAAGAAATTGGTGCTCTGGGAGATGAAGCATTACTTCATATTTAATATTTTGGCACAAGCATGGACATACAACTCATAGTACAAAATAGACTTGGCTGGAATGTTTAAGTAAGTCTATACTATGAGTTGAGGGAAAACAAAAGGGAAATAAACACAGATAGGAAGATTAGTTTTTTAGACTTACAAAATACACATCACTCATTTTTAGTTCATAGTCCCCTAACTAAGTGATTTCCACCTAGGAGACCTTTATAAAAAGACACAATTCCATCCCACCCTTAGAGGTTGGACTCTAAGACTGGCCTGCAGCCTGCAAATTTGCGTATTTAAAAAGCTCTACAAGGAATAGGATATGTGATGTGAAGGAAAAATATTGCCTGCTCTATCAGTAAGCAATGATGTAGCCATCAAGCCATCACATTACAGCTGCTGGCCCCATCAGTGAGCCCCGAGGGAGCTCAGGATGAAGACAGATGGGCTGCCCACTGCCAACCCCTCATCAGTGCAGCGCCTCCCAACTGTGTACCCTGAGGGGATTCAGGGTGGAGAAAAGCAGGTAATACTGGCCCCAGATAGCTGAGGTGCATATCAAAGGAATGGTTTTAGTGAGCCCAGACTTGCATTTTTCCATACACAGAAAAGTGCTAAGTTCCTTAACTGAGGTATCTGGTTTTCTATAATTAACAGTAATCTTCTGAGGTTCTTGGGCTTCCTTGGTGGCTCAGATGGTAGTGTCTGCCTGCAATTCGAGAGACCCAGGTTCCCTGGGTTGGGAAGATCCCCTGGAGAAGGAAATGCCAACCCACTCCAGTACTCTTGCCTGGAAAATCCCATGAACGGAGGAGCCAGGTAGGCTACAGTCCATGGGGTCGTAAAGAGTCAGACACGACTGAGCGACTTCACTTCACTCACTCTGATGTTCTGGATCATCTTTGTTGCAAAAACTCCGATATATTCTGGCTCCAAACCTTGCCTTTTTGGAGGAGTCTCTCATCTGAGATGCTGTGCCCCAGGCTTGAAATCCTTAGAATATCCACCGAATACAGCGTAATTCTCAATATTTAGGTTGTGCATTTTTCTTTCAGTTGGGAGTAGGCAGGTTTAAGAATAGGAGATACCTTGCTGCTTGGTCCCAGTTCAGTTCAGTTCAGTTGCTCAGTCGTGTCTGACTCTTTGCGACCCCATGAATCGCAGCATGCCAGGCCTCCCTGTCCATCACCAACTCCTGGAGTTCACTCAAACTCATGTCCATCGAGTCAGTGATGCCATCCAGTCAGCTCATCCTCTGTAGTCCCCTTCTCCACCTGCCCCCAATCCCTCTCAGCATCAAAGTCTTACCCAATGAGTCAACACTTTGCATGAGGTGGCCAAAGTATTGGAGTTTCAGCTTCAGCATCAGTACTTCCAATGAAAACCCAGGACTGATCTCCTTTAGGATGGACTGGTTGGATCTCCTTGTAGTCCAGGGGACTCTCAAGTCCCAACACCACAGTTCAAAAGCATCAATTCTTTGGCGCTCAGCTTTCTTCACAGTCCAACTCTCACATCCATACATGACCACTGGAAAAACCATAGCCTTGACTAGAGGGACTTTTGTTGGCAAGGTAATGTCTCTGCTTTCCAGTATACTATCTAGGTTGGTCATAACTTTCCTTCCAAGGAGTAAGCATCTTTTAATTTCATGGCTGCAGTCACCATCTGCAGTGATTTGGAAAGTCTGACACTGTTTCCACTGTTTCCTCATCGACCAGATGCCATGATCTTGTTTTCTGAATGTTGAGAGCTTTAAGCCAACTTTTTCACTCTCCTCTTTCACATTCATCAAGAGGCCCTTTAGTTCCTCTTCACTTTCTGCCATAAGGGTGGTGTCATCTGCATATCTGAGGTGATTGCTATTTCTCCTGGCAGTCTTGATTCCAGCTTGTGCTTCTTCCAGCTTAGCATTTCTCATGATGTACTCTGCATAAAGTTAAATAAGCAGGATGACAATATACAGCCTTGACATACTCCTTTTCCTCTTTGGAACCAGTCTGTTCCATATCCAGTTCTAACTGTTGCTTCCTGACACGCATATAGGTTTCTCAAGAGGCAGGTCAGGTGGTCTGGTATTCCCATCTCTTTCAGAATTTTCCATAGTGTATTGTGATCCACACAGTCAAAGGCTTTGGCATAGTCAATAAAGCAGGAATACATGTTTTTCTGGAACTCTCTTGCCTTTTAGATGATCCAGCGGATGTTGGCAATTTGATCTCTGGTTCCTCTGCCTTTTCTAAAACCAGCTTGAACTTCTGAAAGTTCATGGTTCACATATTGCTGAAGCCTGGCTTGGAGAATTTTGAGCATTACTTTACTAGCATGTGAGATGAGTGCAATTGTGTGGTAGTTTGAGCATTCTTTGGCATTGTCTTTCTTTGGGATTGTAATGAAAACTGACCTTTTGTAGTCCTGTGGCCACTGCTGAGTTTTCCAAATTTGCTGGCATATTGAGTGCAGCACTTTCACAGCATCATTTTTCAGGATTTGAAATAGCAAATCCCTTATGATTATACAGTGGAAATGAGAAATAGATTTAAGGGACTAGATCTGATAGAGTGCCTGATGAACTATGGATGGAGGTTCGTGACATTGTATAGGAGACAGGGATCAAGACCATCCCCATGGAAAAGAAATGCAAAAAAGCAAAATGGCTGTCTGAAGAGGCCTTACAAATAGCTGTGAAAAGAAGAGAAGCAAAAAGCAAAGGAGAAAAGGAAAGATATAAGCATCTGAATGCGGAGTTCCATAGAATAGCAAGGAGAGATAAGAAAGCCTTCTTCAGAGATCAGTGTAGAGAAATAGAGGAAAGCAACAGAATGGGAAAGACTAGAAATCTCATCAAGAAAATTAGAGATACCAAGGGAACATTTCATGTGAAGATGGGCTTGATAAAGTACAGAAATGGTATGGACCTAACAGAAGCAGAAGATACTAGGAAGAAGTGGCAAGAATACCCAGAAGAACTGTACAAGAAAGATCTTCACGATCCAGGTAATCACAATGGTGTGATCACTCACCTAGAGCCAGACATCCTGGAATGTGAAGTCAAGTAGGCCTTAGAAAGCATCACTACAAACAAAGCTAGTGGAGGTGATGGAATTCCAGTTGAGTTTGGTCCCAACCTGCCTCATTAGTGTATACGCAAGTTTTCTCTACAATCCATACCATTCTCAGAGAGCTTTGGACTCCTAGGGCACCTAATTCAAGAGAAAAAAGAATTTCTCCTCCCACTGGGATCCTAGTTGTTGCTCAAATCAGCTTCTTCCTCAAGGAAAATAGCATCCATCTATTAGGCCCTAACCAGATTTAAGTACAACACAATCAAACCAACATTCAAGCAAGAGGCATATTCCAGGGCTTGGAACCAGGCATTGTAGTACCATCACAGACCAAAATCGGGAACATCCCAACCTCCTCCCCTTAACCAGAATTTTCCTTCCTGGGCTCCATTCACTAGGAATGCTGCTTTTTTGCTTCTGAGGCTAGCAAAGTAGCCCCTGAATTCTGTTACATCATGGTCGGCATTCAAATAGCTGTTTTCCTTAAATGGGGTTTCCCTGCTGCCTCAGTGGTAAAGAATCTGCCTGCAGTGCAGGAGACATGGGTTCAATCCGTGGGTCAGAAGGACCCACACAAATAATTTAGAGAATTATCTCTTGTCTGCATGATTAAACTCACTTTCTAGGCTATTTGGGGGCTTCCCTTGTAACTCAGCTGGTAAAGAATCCACCTGTAATGCGAGAGACCTGGGTTCGATCCCTGGGCTGGGAAGATCCCTCTCCAGTATGCTTGCCTGGAGAATCCCCTAGGACAGAGGAGCCTAGCGGGTTACAGTCTATGGGTCACAAAGAGTTGGACACGACTGAGTCATTAAGCACAGCACAGCACAGGCTATTTTAAATGGCTCTTGAGGGAACTTTATCAGTGACCACATTTACTAACTTCTCATTGCTCCCGTTGGTTAATCTACTAAATGTTCCCAAGCTTCTGTAATGAGAATTACTCTAGTGATAGGACCAAGTCTCAGGAGCACAGTGAGGGCGGGGACCAAGACTTAGGCATCCTTGACTTTTCAACAATCAGTGCCTGGCACTGATAGCTCTTCGTTATTGTTGGATGAAAAATATAATGTGATTATAATTCCTCACTCCAGGTTAATTTGGTTTGCAGTGACTTCCCATGGTTTCCCTGGTCCCTGGAGCCCTCTGACTGGAGTTACTGTGCCTGAAGCATATCCTGCCCTGATGTTACCCAGGCAGACTAACAGAAGAATTTCAGCCAAGTAGGATTCAATTTATGCAATTATTATAATGGGTGTGATAGGGTAATACCCCTGCTTGTAATGCTCAGAAAAAACATTTTTTCCTCCAGCTTTTAAACTTTTGGATGGTCAAAGTCATCTTTGGAGATTTTGCTCCTTTTGCTTTAGCAAGAAAATTGCTTCCTTCTACTTCCTGATTCTGAGGCTTTTATTGATGATGGGTGATGAGATGACCAAGAGCACGGGTAGACACCTCCAGCAGAGAGTGTATATGAACAACTGGACTTGTATGTGTAAATTTACAAGCTATGGGACCCTGTTTTCATGACTGAAAACAATTTGAGAAGTCATGAATTGAGAATTTGAAGTGGATGTCACTGAAGAAAAGCAAAATACTTAACAAGACAACTTTTCTGATCTTAACCACATTTCAATCAAAAGCAAATCTAACATCTGTGTATAAATAGGACAGTTTCTCATCATGAACTTGAACAAAAGGGTCTCATGACAAGGTGCTTGCCTTTTTTATGCAAATATAAATATTCATGAAGCTTTATTTTAGGGAAAGAAATTTTAAATGGCAAAACTAAGTTTTATTTCACATGTGCACAAATATCTTAAATCCTTCTGGGAACAAGGTAGGGGTATAATTATACATTCTTAAATGTGCAAGTGTAGGTGTACTTGTACGTATATGCCCACTTTCAGCAAGAATCAGGTATTGAATCACGTTTACTGGGTTAATTCTTATTCAGTGAGGGGCCTGAGGACTTGGAAAAATCACAGAATTACTGTTATATAGAAATCTCATAGTGTTCAACCATGAATTCCTTGGCCCTACTAATATCTGGTTGACAGGTGGGCTGAGGGATCACCCAAAAGCTCTGGAAAGGGGACCTCAAACTCCCAGCATTCTGAGGACTGACTCACCCATGCTTGCGTGGTGAGTACAGCAGGCCTGAAGACTCGGTTCTAGACCAAGCTATACAGAACATCTGTAGATATTTGCAGTGTAGCCACTAAAGATGTTAAAAACGAAACAAGGCTAACTAGCCACAATTCAGTTTGATTTTTCCTTTTCTAATGCTAACTTAGTAATCAGTTTTGCTTTCTTTCTACTGTGTTTAATAATAAGTTTGTCTTTTTTATTATGGAAAGTGTCAAACACACTAAAAGTGGACAGAAGAGTATAACAAATCTTATGTACTCAGCACCCAGCTTCAGCAGCTATCAACTCATGGCACATCTTTTTCACCCATAATAATCCACCTCCATTCTCAGATTAATTCAAAGCAAATCACAGATATATGTAGTATTATTTAGTCAAGGTTTTTGGTTTTAAAATCAGTATTTCAATAACCATTTAGAAATCAAAAATACTAACCAGTTGTTATCTAGTTATAATCTATTGGGCTGACCAAATCCAGTTGCTAGAGAAAACAAGAAATAATTGACTGAATTTAGTTTCATTTTCCTAAATAGTTTGTATAGTCAGACACAACCTCTGTTTATAAACTTTTCTGAACATAAAGTAGCAAGATGCTAAATCAGCTTTAAATTAGAAAATATTAAATACTAACCCTAATCTTGCAGATACATCCCCTAGGAGACGTGTTCTACATGTTTTATCTATGTGAGCCACTCTGGGACTTCGTTTACCTTATGAGACATGTACAAACTTCCATGTCTATAATTTCAGTCTTTCATCTGTTGTTTGTGATTTACAGTGTATGAAAATTGTTTTCCCAGTGTTTATAAATTAGACTATAGGAGAAAAATTAGGATAATTACAAACATTTATGAAACTTTTGTGAAGTTTTTCTGGATGTTGAATATATTAGAGCCTGTTTCTCAATTTAAAATGGTGTTTGATCTTATCAATTTAATGAAGAAAGTTTTAATTACAATTTGTCAAAAGTGGTGATTGTGCCTTTTTAAAACATCTTTTTCATTTTACTCAAATAGCTTGAAAACTATTCAGTTATCACTGATTTGATTATAATATAATCCACGAGGGAAAAGAAAAATTTATTAATTTGGACACACCTAGATGATCAGTCTAAATTTGAAATATGTTTAAGGAAATACAATTTTTAAAAACTATTTTTATGTACATAAACCAAAGCTGAGATTGAGATATTTCCATATTATAAACAGAAGAAAATTAATATTTGAGTAGCTTCTAATTGCATAGAGCATTTCAAAGGACTTTATATTTTTTGATAAGCAAACTAAATCTCTCTCTATGTTTAATTTGCTTGGCAAACACTTTCTTCGTAAATTAGGCAAAGGCAAAATTTTAGTCAATCCAGCTGGGATTCAAAAATTCTAAATGAATAGAATGCAAGTTAATGAAAATTTAATATACAAAAGATTATAAATATCTGAATACTAGAAAATCAGTTAGAGGAGCCAAGTTTCCTTGGCTCTTGTGTGGTTGAGATTTCATCCCTTCAAGGAAGTTAAAGGGAAGTGGGCAACTTGTCTTAATCTTTATAAAACCTACTAAAAAAATTAACCTATACACGTCCCTGTTTTCTTAAAGATAATCAACATCACTTGTCCTTTTCTGTGTGATTCAAAGCTAATGTGTGTGTGTTTTTTTTTTTTAACTTTTTATTTTATTGGAGTGTAGCTGATTAACAATGTTGTCATAGTTTCAGGTGGAAAACAAAGGGACTCAAAGCTAATGTTTTGAATAACAGTTATTTCAGAGTTGTTCAGAGGACTCTTAAGAGCCAGGGGTATTCTTTATCCATTCAAATCAAGTCTCAGAACGATCTGCATATGAGTGTGCTTGCTCACTGAGACACCTTCATACCCCTTCCGCTCCAGGCCCACTATTGCTGCAGTCATCATACCCACCTACAGAAAATTATTCCACACCACATGTCCCAACTTCTAACTCGATACTTCTCCTGTCACCTTCTCCTATCTCCTTGGGAAATCAGATGATCACGTTTATTAGAAGGATGTCTAAAGTAAAACACTGTGGCTCTGTGTGAGGGCCTGTGGGCTCACCTGTGAATGGAGTGCAGGATACTAAATGGGAGTCTTTATAATCTCCTGTTTTGGAAGCTCAGAGGTAGGTCCTATGCACTTTCTTGTTCTTACCTGGGTCCCAGAAAGCTGAGGGCTGAGGCAGCAGTATTTTAAGCTGGTGTGGTTTTTTGTTTGTTTGTTTGTATTTTACTGAAGTATAATTGATTTACAATGTTGTGTTAATTTCTTCTGCACAGCAAAGTGACTCAGTTGTACACATACAGTCCTTTTCATAGTCTTTTCCTCTATGGTTTGTCGTAGAATATTGAATATAGTTCCTGGTGCTGTGCAGTGTTACCTTGTTGTTTATCCATCCTGTATGTAATAGTTTGTTAAATTCCCATTCCATCCCTCTCCTACCCTCAAACCCCCTTGGCAACCACAATTATGTTCTCTATAACTGTGAATCTGTTTTTGTTTCATAGATATGTTGATTTGTATCATAGTTTTAGATTTCACATATAAGTGATATCGTATGGTATTTGTCTTTCTCTGACTTATTTCACTTAGTGTGATAATCTCTAGGTCCATCCATGTTGCTGCAAATGGCATGATTTCATTCTTTTGATGACTGAGTAATAATCCTTTGTATATTTATACCACATCTTCTCTATCTGTGCATCTGTTGATGGACATTTAGGTTATTTCCATGTCTTGGCTGTTGTAAATAGCACTGCTATGAACATAGGAGTGCATGTATCTTTTCGAATTAGAGTTTTCTCTGGATGTATAGCCAGGAATGGGATTGCTGGATCATATGGCATCTCTATTTTTAGTTTTTTGAGGGACCTCTGTATTGTTCTCCTTAGTGGCTGCACCAATTTATGTTTCCACCAACAATCTAAGAGGGTTGCCTTTTCTTCACATCTTCTCCAGTATTTGTTGTTAGCAGACTTTTTAATGATGACCAATCTGACTGTTATGAGGTGGTACCTCACTGTAGATTTGATTTGCATTTCAGAATAGTATTTTTATATTTACCGCCTTGTTGTTCCTCTTTAACAGACAGGATGTTGATTAGAATCTTTCATTTATCACACACATTGGAGAATGTAGTAATGGTAAAGAAATTCTGAGTCCTTGGAATAAAATAGATTCATTGCTAATCAAGTCAAGAAGATCCAATTCAATAATCACTTTAATTTAGAAACATATATTGTAACACTTAAAAATTCTTGGCCTTCATAGCTATGAGACAAATGGTGATTTTATTTAAAATTTTTATCTTTCTCAGAAAAATTAATGGAGCTATTAATAGCTATTAAATAGCTATTAAAATAGATTAAATTCATTTCAGCACTTTGGGGGGCACATTATAATATAACTATCACACATCACAGATATTAAAATATTTTTATTAACTTAAAAAGTTTGCTGTCTATGTTTTCAAAAGTTTTGAGTTGATAGCTGGTAAAGCTGGGTGATGAGTACATAGAGATTTATTGTACTCTTCTGTCCACTTTTGGTGTGTTTGATATTTTCCATAAAAAAAAAAAAACTCTATATAGAAGACAGTTGAAAGAGAATTTTGGCATAGTGTCATAGGTTAAATAATTCCTACTCCTTCTCAAACTTGTTTATGTCCTTGTCCCTGGGGCCCATGTTTGTTACTCTACATGGCAAAAGGGACTTTGCAGATATGATTAAGTTGAAGATCCTGAGATGGGAAGATGGTTGTGGACTATCTGTGTGGATCCAGCGTAATCCCAAGGGTCCTTCTAAGAGGGAGGCAGAAGGGTCGGAGTCAGATGGAGAGGGTCATGTCATGAAGGAAGCAGAGGGAAAGGAGATGATGAGATACAGAGCAGTGAGCCAAGGAATGAGGAAATCTTCTAGAAGCTGGACAAAGCAAAAATGGATTTTCCCCTAGAGCCTCTGGGAGAAAACAGCTCAGTGATTGTGGACTTTTGGGCTCTAGAACTGTTAAGAGAATACATTTATGTTGCTTTAAGCCACTAAGTTTGTGATGATTTGTTACAGCTCCAATAGGAAACAAATACACATAGGAAGTAAACATACTAAGGCACTCCTGCTTAAAAATGAGCAGATATTAATGTGCAAATAATGTAGTTAGTGCAGGTTTTAGCTCCTCATTCTGTTTATTCTTAAACAAGCTTTCTTATCTTTTTCAATTTCCAAATTCTTAATTTGGAATTAACATAACGGAAGGAAACGTTCTCCTTAAGCCTTTTAAACCTGCATGGATAAAAGCTGGCCTTGCCCTTCAGCAGGCTCCTAGGTACCGCAACTTCCACTATTTACTGGTATGACTTTGTATAAAACTCCACCAGCAAGCGTATTTTTGAGTGAGTCATTCCTAGTCCTAAAATGTGTTGCGGGGTGGCTGTACTTACAGAGAGATGATTGCTTGAGGCCCACGCCATCCCAGCTCTCGCTACGATGATTAAGAGTTGATTAAGAGTTGACCTTGCTGCTGTGTATTAAGAATCCTGGCAGGAAATTGAACTAGAAATTTGGAACAAGAGGCCAAGTGCTACATTTTTAACTTTTGTAAGAAGGTCAAAATACTATGTTGTCTTTAATACTAGACAATATAGCCTTCTTTTTATAATTTCTTTACTATAAACCAATATTTCCATTATTAAATTTATGTGCTTCACAAAAATAATTTAAAATACAGAGAAAATAAAATCAAATATGCCCCTAGTTTAACAGAACCACTCAGCATTTGGTGTGTTTTTCTTTAGCTGTCTTTGAAAAATCTAAAGAGCTTGGTTGCAGTATGAAAGTGAAAGTGCTAGTCGCTCAGTCATGTCCAACTCTTTGCAACCTATGGACTGTAGCCCTCTGGGCTCTTCTGTCCAAGGAATTCTCTAGGCAAGAATATTTGAGTGGGTTGCCATTACCTTCTCTAGGGCATCTTCCCAACCCAGGGATCGAACCCAGGTCTCCCTCATTGCAGGCAGGTTCTTTATCGGCTGAGGCACCCGGGAAGCCCTGGTTGCAGTGTGTCTTCATATAAATACTGTTCAATGGACACCTTGTTTCTGTGAACATCTGCTATTCATAAAGATTACAAATAAAGAACCTTCAGAAACAGGTGTGTTTCTCAGGCTTCCCAGCTGGCCTCTTGGCTTCTCTCTGCCTCTGGGACTCCAGAATTTTCCCAGGGATGTATGATTTAGCCATGATGTTTGCAGCTGCTTGAGGGTACTCTAGGATCCTGGCAAGGGAGGGGGAAACCTGCTATCCTAGGGCCTTAGACAGTTGGAAATTAACTTGATTAACGTGTCAAGAGATCAAAGTGAAAAGAATTTAATGCCCCTTTCATTTAAAAGTTGGAAATAGTCTCTTTTCCCTTTTTAACTACTTATTTGATCAGCTGAGCCATTACCGTCTGCTGTGATGTGCTGACAGCATCTAATAACATCACTATCCCAGCCACCAGAATGGTTTGGAGCCCCATCCCTGGCCCTCCCATTGCCACCAGACATCTCTCCATCATTTAGCTTTCAACTAATTAAGCCACTTAACTAGATCATTTTCAAGGCTTCTGGGCCAGTCACCATGGCAGACCTAAGAAAGAAGGTATTTCTCATCATGAAGAGGAAGCAAATGTGTTCCTTATCCCTCTTTAACATGTATGTTTTAAATATCTTTTAAACATAGGGCTTGTCTCAGACCTTGAGATGTGGTGACAAGATGGACAGGGTCCCTTGGAGCTAAGAGTCTAGGAAGGAGAGGCAATTTAGAGAAATAATTGCCAGAAAGGGTGAAGAATATCAGGGTGGGGGGTGGTGGTGCTCGGGGCAACTGGAGAACATCCTGTGGAGATCTAACCCTGTCCAAAGGGGAGGAATGTATAAGCTAGAACCTGAGGTATTACTCATGAGTTGGGAAGAAGGTGGGGAGGGCAGGGGAGGAAGATTGGGGTTGAAGGTAACAGAACATACAAAGCCTTGGAGATGGATGAGAACAGCATATTCAAGTACTATAAGGGATTTGGCTTGGCTGAGGAGAGGTCTGAGGGGAGAAGACACCAGGGATTAGATGATGAAGGTTTTGGCTGGTCCCGTGAAGTAGTCTGACTTTAGTGAGGGAGCTACTGAGGGTTTAAACAGAGGAGCTGACAGGAATAGCTCACTTCTTTGTTCTTTATACGCCTTCCTCTAATGCCATTGGAACCCTGTGGTCAACTTTTAGAACATGAAATTCCACCGGTTTTCAAAGCAATTCTGCCTTAGTCAAAACCAGAAAGCACAGGGCAGCCTCTGGATACAGTGAACCCTGCTCAAGTTATTTAAGCAAGGGATTCCCTGAGGAATAAACTAGACAAGCTAGTTCTCAGCCAACACAACATTTCTCTAAGCCTCATCACAGACGGGATCTTGGCTGACCAGCTGCTCAGAACAGAGTAGCAAGGCTAAAAGAGAACTCAGAACTTATCTCAGTCCAAACCCCTCATTTTGTAGATGAACAAGCTGAGACCCAGAGGGGTGAAAGGCTTCATCTGAGGTCTCATGGCCATGCAAAGAAAGATTCAGGGCTGAGGCCTAAATCTGACTCTCAGAGTGCCAGCCCCTAGTGAACAGAAATTATACCCTCTTGTAGTACAAAAGCCTTCAATATATATTAGAACTACCATTTGAAGACTTAAGATGGATCTCCGTATCTAGGGCTTCTGTCCTGTCTTACATCCTTGTCACCAAAGATGGCTAGAGTGATGATTCTAAAGGATAGGATATAGTTTTGGGTGGGGTTGCTGTGTGGCAAGGCCATCTGCAAAGAGGGCTATCTGAAACTCTGGCCCAGCCCAGCCCTATGTGGAAGTGGGGAGAATGGGTCAGAGGTATGGGGAGGTGATCAAGTGAAGTCTGGATGATGATGCAGAGGAGGGTTGCCCATCTCCACTCTTGTTCTAATGACTAGTGTCTAATGTGTCTAGCAGAACTGTTGAAATCCTCTTTGTACTTTTCCATGGCTCTGTTTCCAACAGTTTGCACAATGTGGTGGTGTTGGACCTGAACATTAAACTATGATTAAAATAATCAATAAGAACCTCAAATAAGAAGACTGAAAGAGAGACATTGAGTCTAGATAGGTCCTCAGCAGAGCGCAGGATGATGGACACTGACTCGAAAGGTCCATGTTCAAAGACAAAAGTGCAAAGTAGGAAGCTGTGGGGAAAGGAGACAGAGGAAGGAAGGAACAAAGAGGAGGGTCTAACACACATCTTAAGAGCTGACAGACCCAGGAACAGCTAACCATGGTGCTTCCATCCTGCCCTAAGAACAGAGAGCAGGGACTATGCAGGGCAGAATGGCCCTTAAGGGGAGAGAGAGACAAAACTAGCTGCTAGAGCATCATAGCTCTCTGGGCATTTTGTTGTTGTTCAGTCGCCCAGTCATGTCTGACTCTTTTCAACCCCATAGACTCCAGCATGCCAGGCCTCCCTGTCCCTCACCATCTCCTGCAGTTTGCTCAAGTTCATGTCCATTGCTTCGGTGATGCCATTTTAGTGTGTGGCAAACAGCCCTCTACACGCCTGAGTGCAGCACCAGATCAAGGCAGATTGCAAGAGATGATATCTGTAATGATGCTATTAGGTTAACGACAGATTAGGCTAGGGTCAGCAAACTTCTGTGAAGTGCCAGATGCTATTTCACATTGTGTGGGCTATACACTAGCAACTCTATCTTCATAGTGCAAAAGCAACCACAGATAATATATAAATGAATAAGTTGCCTGTGTTCCAATAAAACTTCATGTACAAAAATTAACATGTTCTGTTTACTAAAGCAAGAAGATAAACTACATATTTTTCTAGGAGCTATATTACTAGAAAGGTAGCCTACTTAAGTTAGGTAGTCAGTTTTTTAAAAAATGACTCAATAGGTCTCTAACCTTGTAGACATCCAAAATGGAGAACAAAATTCAGCCAGACCAACAAGGACCAGACGCAAGGAGTCAGGAGATAAACTGCTTCTTCTGTTTCTAGTGCAGCTGTGTGTCAGCTTCATTCTCTGCTTCTCTCTCTCTCAGCTGATGGTCCCTGCTTAATATCAGTGCAAACATTTTGTTAAATGTGGTTAAAATACAGAAGTTCTGACTTTAAACTTTCAGTTCAAGAGTCCACCATCTTCTGAGTCCTTCAGTGTCCCTATCCCAAATTTTTAGTAGAAAGTGTCTAGTTGGCTCAGCATGGTTAGGCTTTCCATCCTTGTCTGATTAGCTGTGGCCTGTGGGGACAAGTTCATGTGGTAAAAGTAAGGAGGCCAGAACAGGAAGCAGGCGTGTGCATTTAGGGCAGATGGAGGTTGGCTGAGGACATAATGATTAACATCGCTACTGCATCCATTTTGCTTTATGGAAAATTTCAAATTCTCACCCTTCTGTGACACTGGGCAATTAATATAGAGGCAAAACCATTATGGAGAGCAATAGATACTGCTTAGTCAAGTGTAGCAATTGTTTGACTCAGAAATCCTGGGTCAAGTGATCCAGTAATTCTACTCCTGAGTATACATAGTTCAAAGAAATTCTCAAACTGGTCAATAAGGTGTGCCATTCCTGGGAGACTGGAATGTGATGGAAGAGTACTGTGAGATTCAGCAGTGAGTAGCGAAGGCACTGGCACCCCACTCCAGTACTCTTGCCTGGCAAATCCCATGGACGGAGGAGCCTGGTAGGCTGCACTCCATGGGGTCGCGAAGAGTCAGACACGACTGAGCGACTTCCCTTTCACTTTTCACTTTCATGCATTGGAGAAGGGAATGGCAACCCACTCCTGTATTCTTGCCTGGAGAATCCCAGGGATGGGGGAGCCTGGTGGGCTGCCGTCTATGGGGTCGCACAGAGTCGGACACGACTGAATTGACTTAGCAGCAGCAGCAGCAGCAGCATAATCTGTAGAGTCTACACAAGGGTAGCTCAAAGGCATGGCACTCAGAGAATAAGGTAAGAAATACAAGGAGATCTCATACCACATAACACCACTAGTGTAAGTTTAAAATACATGTACAGGAAACAGAGAAAACATACATTCTGCAGGAAGAATTTCCAAACAAAATGATACTTATTAAATATACATTAGAAACTTCTGATTATGATGGACTAGCTTGTAAGAAACCAATTCTTCCACCAAGAACAATTGCGAATGTTGAATAAAATACATATTTGAAAGTGACTTTGTTGAGAAAAAGGATCTTTGAAGACATAAAATTAAGGATTTCAGTAGATGAGATCATCCCAGATTATCTGGGTGAGCCCTAAATCCAACAGAAAAGTCCTTGTAAGAGACAAAAGTGGAGAGGATACAGAAAAGAAGAGCTCATACAGATGGAGGTTGAGACTGGAGTTATGCAGCTGTAGGCTAAGGAATGCCTGGAGACACCAGAGCTGCAAGAGGCAAGAAAGGATTCTCCCCAGAGCCTTCAAAGGGAGTGGCCCTGCCAGAACCTTGGTTTCAGGCTTTTGGCCTCCAGAGCTGTGAGAAAGTAAGTTTCTGTTGTTTTTAAAACCACCCAGTTTGTAGTAGTTTGTTATGGCAGCCACAGGAAAGTAATACAGCACTGTTACTATTTCCCAAACAATGCAAAGACCTTTAATTTTCTCCATCAAACAGTTTTTTCCTAATTCATAAATTTCTACTAATACAATGAAATATTGTGTCCTACATTTTACTTCTACATATATTTCAAGGTCAGCAAGACATTGTGGTTATTATTTTGTTGATATCTGATATTTTAATTTAAAAAGTACCTGACTTGCTAGATGTAACACAGCATCTTGCTATTTTATTCACACTTCTTGGGTAATATATTTAAACAGTTGATCTTCCTTTTTGAAATGTATTTCATATTTTTGTCGAATTTCTTATTAGCTTAGCTTGATTGTAAAAATTCTTCAAATGTAAGGGAGTAACCCTCCTTTGTTATATATATATATTTTTTCTTTTTAAATAATTTCTCTACTATGTTCTTTTTCTTTTAGTTTTGTTTGTGGCCAATATGGCACATACTTTTAATTTCTTATGTACTTTTGTGACTTAGTTCATTACTTTCAGCTCTAAAGTTCTCCCTACTCCAGAGATGTCCAAGATAGGTACTCATATTTTCTTCTAATTCTTTAATAGAATGAAATTTAAACTTTAACTCACTAATCTATATTAAACTAAATTGTAGAAGGTAGAACTCTCTTGATTCATTAGGCTAAAACTTCACCTAAAGTCTTTAGTGGGCCTCGCTGATAGCTCAGTTGGTAAAGAATCTGCCTGCAGTGTAGGCAACCCTGGTTCGATTCCTGGGTTGGGAAGATCCCCTGGAGAAGGGATAGGCTACCCACTCCAGTATTCTTGGGCTTCCCTTGTGGCTCAGCTGGTAAAGAATCCGCCTGCAATGTAGGAGACCTAGGTTTGATCCCTGTGTTGCGGCATGATTTAGTGGCTAAAGGTGGTATTTCACACATAAACAAAACACAGAACAAATCCTGGACTGAATTATAGGGCCCAGAGAGTTTGGCTCTGGTGTTTACAGCTGATGACAGCTTGTCTACCAGTCCACTAAACACTTAGCCAAAGACTGTCCTCCACAACAATGGAGCTGGAAGATGCCACCAGACTGCTTCCTGGGTAGTATTATCCTGTCTTGTGAGCTCTAGTGAAAAGAAGAAAGGCAGTCCAACTCTGAGCTTTGGGAGAATAAACAGAGCCCAGGGTCAAAACTCCCTCCTTCCACCACACTGTGGGGCCAGAGTCCTGGAGTGGGGGGACCATCCACTCTGAGACCGGGCTTTGCGATTCAGAAGAGAGAGCGTCAGGCTTTGCAAAGACCTTCATCAGTACCCTCCTTGCTGAAAATCCAGCCTGAATCCCCAATCCTAACCACACTCAGAGCTCTAGTCTAACTAGAGTTGGCCTGGAGTCCTGGTCCGGCTGCTTTCCTAGGATGTAAGAAGGGGACATCTCTGAGGATGGAGGGAGGGGCAGAGAAGCTGACAGAATGCCGAACATGTCCCGTGACAAGGAAGGAAAACAGGAAACCTGGGTAAATTGAGTTCAGACGTCTTCTTCATTTATAAGCTGTGCAATCTTGGGTAAACGACCGCTTTTCTCTGAACTGAATCCAAAGACAATATCACTGTCTGAAACCTGAAGGACTTGGGCAACATGGTCTCTAAGGTCCTACCAGGCCTGATTGGCACAGATGCTGCAGCCAAAACCCCCAGCAGGGCCAGTTGGCTCCCTTGACAACTGGAGAGGAAGGAAATCACAGATAGCCACAGGCTCCGGGAGTTAAGTGCAATCTGCAAAGCCCAGGCAGATTAGTTTTCATGTGCACACTGCTTGATATAGAAAGTTCTGTTAGTATGGTACCAGCCTGTCCAATGACACCTGTCCCACACCGATTAAATTTCTCAGCAACAAAAGATAATGTTATCAGCTGTCAGCTGTTTTAGTAATAAAGTGGATGTGCATTCATAATGGTGGAAATGTAACTTATCAGTAAGTTATGAAACATGACTATATAACTGTCTTTACCTTCTGCTGTCATTTTAACAAGCATCTTTGTGTTTTTACAAAACACAAATTTAACACACTTTCAGTGCAGGAAAGAATACTGTTTCATGTTTATGTACTGTGTGCTCCAATTAGTAATAATAATAAAAATGTCTGGGAGCAGTTATTCTTTTAATACAAGATTCACTGGAATATTACAGTAATACCCCGCTACCAGGCACTGTAGTCATTCTTGAATCTGGTTGTGCTAAGTCTTAACCCAGCACACACAGAAAGACTTCCAGGACACGGCTCTCACTCGCATACTCAAATGGCCATAAACCCTTTTCCCCCAACACAACATGCCCAGACTGACAAGTAACTGTTCTCAGAGGGTTCTCTCAGTGACTGTAGGTCCTTCTCCCCACTTCCTTCCACCTACCTGTATGTATGTATTCAAATGTGTTCAGCCAGTCAATATTCTGGGAACGCTGGCTCTCCTTTACACCTCTGGAGTTGATCCAAACAATGCATTTCTTATAGCTGCATTTCTCTAGAAAATAAGCCAGTTCTGCAGAGCATCCTGGATCACAAACCACTGCTGGGTGTGTAGTATATCCTTCTAGTGAATGAACCCTGCTAAATCACAGAAAATGGAGACTCCCAAGTATGTGTGTGTCTGTGTGTGTGCAGTTTGATTTTTTGTTTGGTTTTATATACAAAAAAAAATTGGTTTCAGGAAAGCAGAGATGAGATAACCAGCATCAATGTTGCTCTGTTCAGGTATTCCTAAATATAATGATTCTAGTTGAAAATTAAAGATCAGTATTTTTGGGCAAATACATAGATTTAAATGTTCATTGAAAAAAAGGGCATAGTACTGATTTGAATTGCTGTTTTGGAGAAAAATCTCAACTATGTATCAAAATGTTATATAAATAACATATGTTGTATTCGAATTACTTTCAAAGCAGTAACTAAAGATATTGAAATGGCACCTTTTGAGATTTCTAGGTTACTGAAAACAGATAACATATGAAACTATTTTGTGGGTGCAGTAGAAGGAAACTTGAAAAACAGAATGCACTTAAAGCTGTAAAATTCACTAGACTAGGTGAATTCAGTATTCATGAAGTCTGCTTTCATCAACAGTAATAACAATAACAGTTAAGGCATATATGGTGCTACCATGTGCCAGGTACTACTGAACTTTTATGTGAACCCATTTAACCCTTACAACAACCCTGGGAGGTAATTACTATTGTGATTCCCCACTGAATAAATACAAATTTTCCCAAGGTCTGACAGCTGGTTAAAAAGCCAGACAACTACATCATGGAAAATGCTGTTTTCCTCTCTCTCTCTCTCTCTCTCTCTCCATCTTCTTTTCTCTCTACCCTTACTTTGCAGGAGCACTGATCCAATTGGTTCATCTAGTTAAGTGGCCAAGTGCAGACTCCCTTCTTTCTGGCTTGGGAAGAAGGGACAGTACTGCTCCTTGTCTGGAAGACTGGCCAATTCCTTCTGGATATCCTCTGAGGCAACCAGATTCAGGCTAATTGGCCACTGGGTTGGCCTCCCCACTCCCAGCCTTCTCTCTCTCTCTTTTTCTGATTCTCTTCTCATATCTGAAAGTTTGGTGTTGGTTTCGTTTTGTTTTGTAACCAGTAATGGCAAGGTCTGAGACCTGGATTTGTGTATTGAGGGCTTACATTGGGCAAAGAGATCAAGCTTTGAACTGAGGCAGTTTACACTTGGTTGAAGAGAAAAAGACAATTTATGTGGCCTAGCCCAGTTTCTGAGAATGCTCTGCATTTAAGTTATGTGCCAGAATCACAGCTCAGTCACAGCTAACTTCTTTCATCCTTCCTTCTCTTCAACAGCTAATAATTTTGATTGGCTGATGTTCCTCACTATTTCTCTAGGGCTTCCCTGGCAGCTCTGATGGTAAAGAATCCATCTGCAATTCACGAGACCCGGCTACACAGTAAGTTTGTGGTAGAATTCAGATACTTCTGGATTCTCTGATCACCATCAATTAGCACTCTGTTCCTCAGTTTTTCCCACAAAAATCTCAACAACACAACCAAAACAGGGGTTTGGGATTGTTAGCCTGTTTATGGAGAAGGGTTTGTGCTAAATCTTCACAGTTGTCCACTCCTGTGTGACCAGGGGCAGAGTCTGACTGAGGTTAGAAAATCAGGCTCCAGTCTGGAAATGCATTTTCTTCATGCTCACTTCGAATCTTGACTTTTTTACACTGTGTTCTACCAAATGAACTCAACAACCCCATAACGTAAAGTTTTATTAAAGGAAAATAAACTTTTCTCTAGTCTTAAATAATTAAAAATTTGGGTCTGAATCTTGTAAATCTCTTCTGTCTGCAACTTGATGTTCAGTTTGGAATGGCACGGACCGTGTAGTTGCTCTTGAAATCTTGAATTTTTTGAAATCATCCATTTCTGATTTACCTTTCTTTCTGAGTATTCAGGATTACTATCTTTCCCCATGCCGTTATAGTTAGGTTGGCTAGATGATTAGCTATGCACACTGGGCTATGAATGGAAGTGTCATTTATGGGCCAAAGCATTTCATTGCTGGTTTGAGTCCCTCCAGTCCTCCCTTGCCCTAGTGATTATAGAGATGGTCTCATGTTGTGGAGATAGAGCCAGAAGATGGATGGCTACTTTGCTGCTTATACAACAGTTGTCTCGAGAAGTTGCCCAGGCAGTGCAGTTAACCTTATGTAAGTGAGAAATCTTTGCCGTGTTTAAGTCACTGTGATTTTGGGGGACTGTTGTGACTGTAGCATAACTTATCCTGATTCATGAACCATGCCATGTTGGAACTTTACATTTTATTTTCATATGGTGTTATTTTTAATTAGATTCTATTTGACTATGGTTCTTTCTCTGACACATATTTATTACAGCTTTATTGAGGTATAATTGATGTATGGGGTTGCAAAGAGTTGGACACGACTGGGCGACTAATTCTGATATGTAATAAAATCTACATGTTTAAAGTATACAACTTCATGAGTTTTGACATGTATATATATGTCAAACCCATGAAATCATCATCACAATTAAGATGATGAACCTATCACCCGAAATGTTTCCTTGTGCCCCTTGGAGACCTCTGCCCCTCTCGCTTTCCCATCCCTACTCCACTAATCCAACTGTTGGCCTGCTTTCTGTCACTATACATTAATGAAAATGGGATCTTACAATATGTGTTCTTTTATTGCCTGGTGTCTTTCACCCAACATAATTATTTGGCAATTTATCCAAGTTGTTGTGCGTATTAGTGGTTCATTCTTTTTCATTTCTAAGTAGCATTCTGTTGTATAGATGTACCACAATTTGTTTATTTTTATTCACTTACCTGTAATGGACATTTGAGTTGTCTTCAGTTTTTGGCTATTGCAAGTAAAACTGCTATAAATGTTTATGTGCAAGTCTTTATATAGACATGCTTTAATTTCTCTTGGATTAATACTCAGGAGTGTAATGACTGGGTCATATAGGAGGAGTATGTTTACCTTTTTAAGAAACCACCAAACTTTTCCCCAGAGTGTTGGTACTATTTTACACTCCCGCCATCAATACAAGAACATTCCAGTTGTTTTGCATCCTTGCAATACTTGATATGCTCTGACCTTTAATTTTGATTAAATGATGACACTATTTCAAGTTTGCAGCTCTGTCCCCAATGCCATCAGCTTAGGTTCTGGATACTTCTTGTAGTAGTCACTTACCTGGCACTCCTCCTTCAGATACATTGAGGGTGTCAGATAGGAACTTTGTGAACTTCCTCCCACCATCTATAAACTTAGCTCTATCAGTTCCACTCATTCCCACCTTGACTCCTGTCAGAGCAGAGGAGGCATGTCTCCACCTGCTCCTGTCTAAATCCCTCTCTCCCCCTCACAACACATTTTGGACTTCATTCTCCTTTAAAGACTTATTCTGGGAGCTTTCTCTCTCTGCTAGCTTCCATCTTTCCAGTTACAGAGTATCAGTCTTATATTCAGTTCTTGCCCATCTTTAAAAACAAAACAAAGATTATCTTGTGACCTTATCTTCCCTCAAGCTACCGCCCTATTTTTCACCTTCGATTTAAAGTTAAATATACTGAAAAAAATTAGAAAATTCCCATTGCCTCCACAACTTACTGCAGTCTAGCTTTTAATCCACTTTCCATTTAAGTTGCTCTCGCTTAGGTTGCCAGTGACCACCATGTTCCTAAATCTAGCACATTCCAAACTTTATCTTACTAGAACTCTGGGCAGCCTTTACATAGCTGATCACTTCCTTTTTTTTTTTTTTGTCATGCCCCTCCTCTGGCTTGCGGGATCTTAGTTCCCCAGCCAGGGATTGAACCCCAGGCACTGCATAGTGCAAGCACAGAGTCCTAGCCTCTGGACTGCCAGGGAGTTCCCAGTCCCTTCCTTCTTAAAACATTTTTCCTCCTGATTTTCCCAGGGTATCCCCTCAATTCTCCTCCTTAGTCTTCTTTTCTCCTTTTCTTTCCTTCACCGTTCTCACATATGTTATTGTGATTATATAAAGAACTTTGGCCTTTTCTCAATCCCTCTCGTGGCTTTATTCTGATGTCTGACCAGCTCAGTTGGTAAAGAATCCGCCTGCAATGCAGGAGACTCGGTTTGATTCCTGGGTTAGCAAGATCGGCTGAAGAAGGGAATGGCTACCCACTCCAGTATTCTTGGGCCTCCCTGGTGACTTAGTTGGTAAAGAATCTGCCTGCAATGCAGGAGACTTGGTTTGATCCCTGGGTTGGCCCCTGAAGAAAGGAATGGCTACCCACTCCAGTATTCTGGCCTGGAGAAATCCATGGACTGTGTAGTCCATGGGGTCATGAAGTCGGACATGACTGAGTGGTTTTCACTTTCATTTTCCTGTGGCTTCACTTACACCTTAAGGTCAATGATTATCGAAATTCTGTCTCCATTTATGCCATTCCTGCCAGCTCCAAAGCCACAGGGCTACCTGCCTCCACTTGGATATTTCCACAAATCCCAACATTTAATATGTAGAAAACTTGATTCAGTGCGCTCTTTCTCAAATCTGCCTTTCCTGCTAGGTTCCCATCATAGTGTATCCACCCTTTGAGCATCCTTGACTCGAAACTGTGGCTTAATTCCTACAATCACTCACTTAATCAGAGACACTCCTCTTTGAGACCTCTTGGATCCACCCCCTTCTCTGTACCTCCTTTGCCTTCTTAGCTGATGTTGACATCACCTCTCACCTGGATTGCTATAACTGGTCTCCAAAATAGTCTCTTGGCTGCCAGTCTTTCCCACCTGCAGTCCATTCCCAACACTGCTCTTTGTAATCTGGCTCCTGCCTACCTCTCCAGACTTATCTCCTATTACTTCCTCTCTAGATTCTAGATCTTAAACACTCCAGCTGTGCTGAATGGCCTGCATTGCTCTGAATGGGCCATACTTCTGTGCTTCCTGTTGTCCTCTTGGTCTGGAACATTCCCCGTCAATGTCCTTTGCCTTGAAAATGCTTTTTGTTCTTCTTGACTCTGCTCAATATTGCCTTTCTAGTGGATTTCCATAGCATTTCCCTGACCTTCCTATGGGATCCTTACTCTCTATATATGCCTTTATTATTGCACTTTTCATTAGTACTGTTCTCAGAGCTGTGGCTGTTACCTTACATGGCAAAAGAGACTTTGCAGATGTGATTAAATCAAGAATCGAGATGGTGAGGTTATTCTGGATTATCTGGGTGAGTCCTAAATATAATCACAAATGTCCTTATAAAAGGGAGGTAGAAGGAGATTTGACTATAAAAGGAGGCAGTGTAACCACTTAAGCAAGATAATACACTGATGGCTTTGAGGATGAAAGAAGGGGCCACAGGCCAAAAAAAGCACCTCTAAAAGCTGAAAAAGTTAAGGAAACAGACTCTTCCCCTAGAAGCTCTAAAGAAAGTGTAGTCCTACTTAAATCTTGGTTTTAGACCAATGAAATACAGTGCAGACTTCTGGTCTTCATAACTGTAAGAGAATAAATATGTATTGTTTTAAGCTACCAAGGTTGTGGTTATTTGCTACAACATCAATAAGAAACTAAAATCTTGGGCCAAGTGAGGCCCTACCCTGGGCCTCATGCTGCAGAGACCTCTGCTCTATGCCCATTCCCTCTATGGGGGTGAAGAGTCTGTGTCCTCACTTCTAGACTAGGCACTACCCCAAGACTCCCAAATTCCTTACTAAAGAAATTCCTCCTCAAGACCTATTTATTGAGCCTAAATGCCTCTTCCCAAAGTTGGTTCTTTTGAGACAGACTGTACTGCCAGTGGGCTCATGCTCTGATTTGAAGGATAGTCAAAGGAGCAGTTATTTGTGGGATGAACCACTGTATAGACAGTAGACTGAAGGGCACAAGAACTGAGGCTAGGATACCAAAGAGAAAGCTGCCACAGGAATTCAGGTAAGAGATGGTAGAGATGGTGAGAAGTGGCTAGAGTCTAGATATATTTTAAACATAAAGGCAACAAGCACCCATGTTGGATGGGAGGTATGAAAAAAAGGGAAGGCTGTGATTCCAAGGTTTCTGCTCTGAACAACTAGAAGGATGACGCTGTCATTAATTTAGACGGTAAAGAAGGGAGAAACAGCACTTACTGAGGTAAAGATAAGTGGCTTTATTTAAATGTATTAAATTTAGATGCCTATTACTTATCAAAGTAAGTAAGGTGTTGGATGTTGAATCTTGCCTTTTGCAAAGACTATATGCTTCCAGCAGTTAGCTTACAGTAAAAATAGAGATTATTAATAGATGGGTCAAATGAATATGTGACATTCCTTCATAGAAATGTTTCAAGACATACTCACAGTTTTATGTCCTTGCATCATCAGATAGGTGAAGATCCAGCCCATTGACAGTACACAGCCTGACAAGCTGTGTAAGCCAGGGATATTAACAGCCTGGTTGTTTAGTATCTTCTTGTTCTTAGCTCTTTCAAACATTTAGGGCAGATATTGAATATTAATACCAACTGGATTGAAGTTGGATCCATGGTCTGTCTTACTATCTTAGTCTTGAACTTTCTTAATCTGCTGATAGCAAAAATTTTTCTCTGAAATTTTAACATGTATAATAATTTGACTTTGTCCCACCTTGAAATTATGTTGTTTTCCCTACCACGTATTTGGAAAGTTTATAGCCAGGGCTTTTGTTATTTCAGTCTGCTTGAATGCATCCTGGATACTAACAGGGCCTGAGAGAGTGTCTGATGTTGCTGAATAGTCTATAAAGGTTGTTCATTAGAAAATGTTAATTTGATGAATGAGCAATAATGCTGATCTTCCTGGATCTCAATTCATAGACACTATAAAACAATAAACCTATAAATCTTAGTGTGTTTTGTAGTGTTAAAAAGGTCACAGCTCTGTTTCAAGATATTGGAGACTAGATTGTTCATACATTTTCCCTTGTGCATTCTATAATCAATACCCACTCCCCTCATTCTCCTGAAGTTTCTCTTGTCAAGTTCACCAATGATAGTCACATTACAAAATCAATAGTCATTGTTTTTAATCCTCATTTTACTTACTCTCTCAGCAGGGTTTGACCCAATTGACTACTCCCTCCTGAAACACCTTTTCTCCTTTATTTTGGATCACTGTGTTCTGCCAGTGTGATGGTTAATTTTATGTGTCAATTTGACTGGACCACAAGGTGCCCAGACATTTGGTTGAACCTTATTCTGGCTGTGTCTGTGAGGGTGTTTCTGGATAGGATTAACATTTGGCTCAGTAGACAGAGTAAAGCAGATTGCCCTCCTAACTGTAGGGGGGCCTCATCGAATCAATTGAAGACCAGAAACAAAAAAAGAACTAAGTCCTGCTGCCTGATTGGCCTGAGATGGAACGTTGGTCTCTTTCTGCCTTTATGTTTCTAAATGAAACAACAGTTCTTCTTGAGTCTTGAACCTGTGGGCTCTCCTGGTTCTCAGGCCTCTATACTCAAATTGGAACTACACCATCAGCACTCCTGGGTTTCCAGCTTGTTCCTATTGACTATAGACCTTGAGACTTCTCAGCCTCCACAGTAGCATGAGACAATTCTTCATAATAAATTTCTTCATATGGATTTATTTGCTTGTAAACTATCTCCCCACTAGAGGATAATGCTATGAGTAGAGACCTTTTGTCTGTTTAGTTTGCTTCTGTATTCCCAGCATTGGGACTGTGTCTAGCAGGATAGTAGGCATTAAATAAATATTTGTGAACTATATAAAAAATTTTGCTTGTGTATATTTTCCCAAGGCCTAAGGCTGGTGACTACTTGTGCTTGTGTGCATATATCTTCATAGGTGCTCAGAATTTGTCCACATATATTATTTATTCTCACATGACCTATAGGAAGGGAAGGAGGGAACAGTTTAACTGTGATTCACATGCATTGGTGGAATGGGAAAGTTTAGTTCTTAAGGTTATTAGTTTAATGTCCTGTGCTTTGCAGATAAGAGTGCCTCAAAATGGGCTGCTGGGCTTACCTTCATGTACCTCATGAACATAGTATATCTTGAGGTCTTGTCTTTGAAGAATTTATTTATTTTATAAGGCAGTGCATTTTGCTACAAGACCTGGCCAGTAACAATATACTCAGTCAATATGAATTTTCAACATTTAAAATTCTTTCCAGACTGGAAAAAATACATTTAAATTTGTGGCTCGTGGGTTTGTAAGCACACATGTGGTAAGATGAAGGAATGGTTTCAGACATCCTTTGGAGCTTGTCTTCCAAACCCAGTAACCAATTTGCACTGATGTACAAATAACCCTTTAGTGGCCTGTGAATGCTATTATGTGAGTAATTATTCCCTTCTTGACTTCCCCAATGATTTGTATTAGGTGTCTCAATGATAATTTATGATCAAGTAAGTATTATTTTTTACATTAAGATTTTCACAGGATGATGATACATAATAAACTTTTAAAGTAAATGCACTAATAATTCATGTCTTAAATAGTAATTCTATCACCAGTCACATGCCCAAATTACATTTTTATAATGTGTTTATTTGTGTACAAAATATGTTGTAATTTACTGATGTATATGCAGCAAAATATTCTATCACGTACAACAAAAATACACTTTTTACCCTCTTCCCCTCCCCTTGAAAATGGCAACACTGTTTTGGCAGTTCAGCAGCTAAAAATAAAGTGCTATAATTAAGCAGTATTGGAATGTCTTCACTCAACAAATGTGATGTACAATTTGAGTATACAACCACATTTTTGTTAGTTTTTTTCACAGAACAGGAAATTCCACATCCTGAACACCTCCAGAAGATACAAATATTTGTATATATATGTACACATGTATACACTGTATATGTAAAGTGCCAACAAGCCTCTTTGTCTCTGTGAGTTTGTTGTGTTTATATTTATTCTGGCTTTCCAAAATCAGTCACACTATTGGGATCTCAGAGTTCATCGCAGGCACCAAGAAGCTCACCAAAGGCTGGCTTGTTAGGGGTGTGGTGTTGGTTAGAGGGTGGAGGGGGCCATCAGACCTCACTGGGGGACCTGGAGCGGAAGGGCACTTTGGACTGGAAACAGCCGCAGAACAGGAGCCACAGGGCCCGTTGGATCTCCTGGTTGCGGAAGGCATAGATGATAGGATTGATCATAGAGTTATAGGTTGCGGGCAGCAGGGTGGCGTAGGTGTAGACATCTGGGTCCTCGTGGCTACCTACCACGCAGTAGATGGCAAAGGGCAGCCAGCTGGCACCGAAAGTGCCCAGCACCACTGCCAGCGTTCCCACACCTTTTCTGGTGGCAGCAAGGTGGGGTGGCGCCAGGCAGTGCTGCTGCAGCGCGATCTGGTGTGCGTGCCGCCAGACCACCTGGCAGATGCGCACGTACAGGTGCAGCATGATGCCGAAGACCGCAAAGAAGGTGGCAGAGAGCAGCGCCACATGGCTGCGCGTCAGCGGGCGCACCACGCTGCAGGCGGCGCGCTCCGCCAGGCAATTCCAGCCAAGCACCGGCAGCAGCCCGAGGCCTAAGGACACGGTCCAGGTGGCAGCAAGAAGGAGGTGCACGCCCAACAGGGTCCGTCGGGAGTAGTAGGTGAGTGCATTATAGAGGGACAGGTAGCGGTCCACCGTGATGGCCAGCAGGCTGCTGACTGAGGCAGCGAACGAGGTCACAAGGAAGCCCACAGTGAGCAGGCTCACGGTCTCTGAGGGCACGACGTATTGGAATACGAAGTGCAGAATGAGACCGCAGCCCGCCAGCAGGTCGGCGGTGGCCAGGCTGCCCACCAGCACGAACATGGGCGTGCGCAGAGCAGGGGTAGACGCGATGAGCGCCACTACCAGGGCATTTTCGCCTGCGATCACCGTCCCAGACACGCAGAGCAGTACGTCCCATGGATTCACTGCCGAGAGCAGCAGCCCCGGCTGCCCCGCTGGCAGCTGCGAAGACAACTCCAGCGACGCATTAGCTGCGCCGCCGCCCCCCAGCGCCGCCGCCGCTGCGGCTGCCGGGTGCCCCCATTCACCGGTGTCCCGCGCTCCTGCTGCGGTGGCCGCTGCCGCCGCACCCTCGGCCGCCACTGCCACCACTTGGGAGTCGTTGAGCGCAGATATGCTCGCGTTCATCGCGGCGGGACGTTACACCCTGCGTGGAGAGGGAGAACAGGTGTCAGATGTGCGGTTCACCCCGCCAGGGTACTTTCCCGGGCGCTGCTGCCCTGCTCGTACTGCCCATCCCGCCTCAGAGCAGAGCGAGGAAGCAGTGATTGAGAGCCCAAAATAAATAAATACCTGTTGAGTGAGCCAGTGAGTGAAACGCACAAGGGATGCCGCACTGGTATCTGAGTTTTTGCACAGATAAACACAAGAAGAACATGCACTCACATTCACACGGATCACGTAAGTGTGCCCATATTTGCAACCACATCTTGTGCACCAGGTTATTCTTGTCGGCCCCAGCGAGTCCTGCCCGGGCTCTGACCCGCTGGGTCAGGCGCTCTCCTCAACTAAGCGGCGGAATCGCTGTCCGCGGTGCTGAAAGAGAAGTTTCTGCGCTCGGGGAGCACAGAGGACCCCTCTGGCTTCAGAGACCCCTAGGAAAAGGGTTTTGGGGGAGAGAAGCTGGAATGTCTTTTTAGGTGGAGAGTGTGGAATCAGCTTGGCTCCATTTCTCCGGGTGAAAAGGATTCATCCCCTGGCCATCCTTCATCCCTTCCCCTCGGCACACCCTCAAAGTTCCTTTAGAGAGCCCGGTTGCTCACCTGGGGAGTCAGGGCTTCAGGAAATCGCTGATCATGAGCGCTGCAGTGGGGCGCCAGACTGGGCTCCCCGCGCGAACAGAGCCGACTCCTGAAGGAGGTGGCCCGCCCGGCACGCAGGGGAGTGTCGGGAGCTTGTCGCTGTGCGGGTGCTGCGGAGAGTGAGAGATACAGTCAGTAGAAGAAAAGGCGGCTAAGAGCAGCGCTCCCGCTGGAGATTGACAGGCAGGGCGCGGTGACGTCAGGTTCCTGGCTACAGGGTGCAAGCCAGGCACTCGCTCTCCTTGCCCGCCCATCAGCTACCTCCCTCACCACATAGCCTCCCCAAACGATGTTTCAGAGGATTCATAGAAGGAGAGGTCGGAGGGCCGCCGCCAGCTCGGAACCTCCAGGAATAGACGGGAGAAAGAGGCAAAGAAGAAAAGAGTGAAGACTAAGGGATAGCAAGGAGGGTGAAGTGGGAGGGGAGGGGTGGGGGATGAGCTGCACTGGCCAGGCAGCAAGACTCAAGGCCGGAGCTCACTGAGGGGGCCAGGTTGAAGAAAAACCCCGGAGAAGAGGGAGCTTGGTGCAGAGAGGTCCAATTAGAGAGGTGCTACCTTAAAAAAAAAAAAAAACTTAGGGGACAGGAATGAACTGGTATGGAGGGGACAGTGAGGGTTTCTTAAAAGGATGTTTGTGGTACCCTTGTCACCTGAGTAGAGATAGAGAAGAAAAGCTGAGTTGTGGGGAAGAGAGAAAAGGTGGGACATTTGGGGAAAGCAATATCTTCTTTTAAAGGTTACCTGTGCAATCAATTATTCTCTCCCCCTCCATTTCTTCCTTTCTCTCACTACCTTTTTTGAACTCTGCACAGAGGGTTTCACCATGATCTCCCCAGCCAAATGTTCCCCGATTGCACTAGCTGATAGTGCTCTTGGAACTTGCTCTTTAATTAAAGACCAGGTCTGTGTCTTGTTAGAAAAGAAGAAAACAGCAAAATGTGATTTACTTTCCTGGCAACAGACTTTGCCCTGTTAATTAGTACCCTATAAAACAAATTACAGGATGAAAATAGTGATAACTCAGCTGCACCAGACTTCAGTAGGCAGGAGTTTTATTTCCAACTTAGATAACTCATCCTTTTGGTTTAAAGGTGTTTTGTTTTGTCAGTAAAATACAAGTATTAGGCTTCTTTTTCTTTTTTTAATTAGCTAAAATCTCCAATACCTGTACTTGGGGGAAAAAGCTAGAATAGTTGACTCCACCTAAGGCTCTGGAATAAATGATTTCTTATTGACATGATGGCATTATATCAGAGCCACAGACATGATTTTCAGGGGCCACGTGCTCTAGGCAAGGTGAAAATAGACATTTGTTGCTGGTGCTTCCTCTACTTTCCCCTATGTAACTTCTTCCCTCTCCTGGCTTCATTTTGCCTCCAGGCTGGATTGGAAGGTAGATTTTTATCCTGGCCTTCTCTGTTTAAATATGCCCCCTAAGTCCAGACTCATCTTGCCCTCCTATCTCAGTTCAGCTGTACTTAACTAGAAAAAGAAGAAAAACTAATAGGACCATTCAAATCTTTAGCTGCAGTCGCTAGTGTGGGTCCATAAAATGAATTTATACACAATTTCTCCATTGGGAGAGTTTATAAAATTCTTGTGAACTTGCAATTTGGCTGCAACTTGGTTCTAAGTTTCTGGAAGTGCCATTTTGAGTTTCAATAGAAGATTATCAAGAATGTTATTTCAGAGCTGTCAAGCAAACTGTCAAACCGCTGTAATCACATGTTAATCACAAATGTTCCAAACAATCAGATGAAAACCCAAGGGGAGGAGGATCTTTCTTAGTATCTGAATGTGTTACAGTTTTACATGTCACAGTGCAGCGGTAAGTGTGAGGTTAAGATTAAGCAGAGATCCTGTGCTTCAGACATTTTCAGGCTGTCACCATCACCAAGAATCGATTGGCTTTCAGTAGTTTCAGGAGGAAGAGAACACATGTATATTCACGTACATTAATGCTGGTTGTGAGGGTTTGTAGACTATCTTTCCGTCATGCCAGTCTGTGGTTACCTCTCTCAGATACTAAACTGGGTCCTGACAGCAGACAGCATTCTTTCAAGCTCCACCTTGTTTCTCCCATGTTCACCTGCCTCCTGGGAAGCAGAAGATGGGAAAGAAGAAAGGTGTGTGGTTCATTGTTTATGGTCAGGAATTAGATGTACTTCACTGCCTACTTTGCCCACAGTTCCTGGCAAGGGCCTGCCCTTCCAGTAGTCTCCTAGAATGTTCAACCTGTGAACTTTGTGATAATTTGCACTCCTGGCCCAGCTTATGGAAAGAGGTTGATGCCTGACCCCAGGTTAGACAAGATCAGCCATCATTCACTGGATGAAACTGGACATCATTCGGGACCATTCCTGAAAATTTAACTAAGAAACATTGTGACAGTTGTCAGTCAGTGTTGCGCTCTGGACCTGAAAGAGCATGATAAGTTAAGGCTGGATCACTCATGTTGAACCTTGTGTGAAATGAGAATCAGAGGAAGACCGCTGCAATAGAAGAGTGAAGCAGATGTGCAGAGAGGAAAAGAGATAAGGGAGATCAAAAGAGATAAGACTGAGATGTGGAGGGAATGACCTCAGTCCCTGCATGTCTGGTTGCCAGCTCGGGGAGTCTAAATCCCTGGATCCCTTGAAATTGCTATTTGTAGTCTCTGCTACAAACCTTTCAAACCTTGAGGTTCCTTGAATGGGTTTCTACTCTGTGAATTGTTGATACTTGACTGAAGCACACGACTAAATGTATTATTCATCCACCAGGTTGTCTGATCCAGGTTATGTTTTGTGGTGTGCTGATTTTGGTTTTCAGCTTATAGGCACAGGTTAAACTCATCATTACCACCCCTGTGACAAACCCAACATATCCTCTGGTGCCTTTGTATTATAGCAATGTCCAAGCATGAACACAAGGAAATTGTCCTTCTCTGAGATTATGCTCAGGAATTACAGTCTGTCAAGCACAACTCTTTCTCTAACACCCTTGGCTATTTTTTCCTGTCTTAGTCCTGACCAGTGGTTCCCAACCCTGGCTGCATGTCCAAATTACCTAGAAAGCTTTTTAAAATGACTGACTTCTGAATCTTTCACCCAGAAATTAATTTGATCTGGAGTGAGAATTAGACATCAAGTTTCCCAAAGACTCTGATGAGGGTTGAGAACAGGGTTGAGAACACTCATCTAAGTAATCATACAATCTCCTTGTGAGTTTAGCATGCAGTTAGATTTGGAATTTGGAATAGTTCCAATAAAGGAATTGTAGCAACAATCCAACTTCAAATCATTTGGTGTAA
Organism: Capra hircus; assembly: GCF_001704415.2. Taxonomy (NCBI): domain Eukaryota; kingdom Metazoa; phylum Chordata; class Mammalia; order Artiodactyla; family Bovidae; genus Capra; species Capra hircus. The sequence continues at coordinate 27,534,261 of NC_030816.1, forward strand.
TTTCAGATTCAAGACACTAACCAATCCTCAGTAGACCTTTAATTTTCCACACTCACAAGAACCACCTTTATGGCCCAAGACAAAGGCTGACATGTGGTCCCCTTTTGGCCCTGACGAACTCGATGGCTCCATCAAGGAGCTCTAAATTCTGGTTGCCCCAGAACCTCTATTTTTCTGTAGCTTTCAGGTATTTTTCCTGTTCCTTCTTGTGGGTTCACAGTCACTTCCCAGGTGTGCCTTCATGAGAAGATCTTTGCAAATCAATTATGTTTTAGAAAACCAGAGTTGTAGTCAGCCAAGCTGTCTAGACCTTATAAAACTAGGTTGGAAAGACCCATACCAGCAATTCTGGCCTCTGAGCATCTACACAAATACACATTCTTTCCACTTGGCTCTTAGAGACAAAAAATACAGTTTTCTACTGGGAAGTATAAGTCTATTTGCTGGTATACAGATACTTGTGCTGACAGCTCAGGAAGAGAGCAGGTGCTTAGTGAGATATATGAAGCTGTTACTAAGAAAGATTATTGCTGAAAGAGGCAAGAATCACAAAGGGCCACTGAATACACTGTTTGGCCAAAACGAGGGTGTTGGATGTAGGTAATCTTTTGGGGACATATGCTGAGGCAAATGAATGATATTTAAAAACACATGTACACCCGTGGCGGATTCATGTTGATGTGTTGCAAAACCAATACAATATTGTAAAGTAAAATAATAATAATAATTAAAAAAATAAAATATCTCCTTTTCTCTGCTTTCACCAGTCCACACGCTTTCCTTTCCCCATAAGGCATTAATGATGGCTCATAATGTCCAAGGTATCTACTTTCTCAGCCTGTCCAAACACATCAGAGATACTCCTGCTTCACATCAGGTGAGCAGTCTTCACTTCAAAAGGGCATTACCCTGGGAGCTCAGCATCACCTGATATTCCCACCAAATTTAGAAAAGGAGCAGACTACATTACTATCATTACCTGTCCATATGATGCAGAACATTATGCAAGACAGTTGAAATGTTTTATTTAATTCACCTGGTAAGCAGCACCTCTGTTTTTTGCATGAGAGAAAATCAGGAAAAATAATAACATTTGTTTTGATGGTCCAATGACCAAGACTCCATGCTTCCAGTACAGAAACCCCCGGTTGGATCCCTGGTAGGGAAACTAGATCCCATGTGCTGCAACCAAGAGTTTACATGTGTGCTGCAAGGAAGGTCAAAGGTCCCTCATGCAGCAATTAAGACATGGCACAATCAAATAAAGATTTTTTAAAATAAATAAAATGCATGTTTTTAAAAAATATTTTTTTTTCATATATGATGAAAAGAACTATTAAGTTTTATGGGGATATGTGTAATCTTGCAACTTAGATTACCAGCTGGATATGGGAATGATAAAGTTGGGTCTATTGGTATATTTGCAAAGTAACAAGGAGATATTCTTTTAATCTGCTGTGCCCTACATTTTCAAGGTGCTTTGAAGCTCACACAGTGGGTTCAAACTCATTTTCTCATTTTATTCTTTGAAACAATTACATGGAGTTTGGGGTTATTTTCTTTGAAGATTGGACAACTGAAGTTCAGAGAGGTGAAATAAGTTATCCAAGGGCACAAAGAACAAGCATATTGTGCACAAGACATAAACAACATCACAGGAAAGCAAACAAACATGGACTCAAGGTGTGCAAAGGCATGTAGACTCCAAAACTCAAAGATGCTTTGCCTTGGATAGATGTAGCCAAAATGAGGTAGTTATAACTTCAAAGTTACTGTGAACATCATTTATAGATGACTTTTTCTGTTTTATAAGCTGCTTTTTAAAACGTATTGTTAAAAAAAACTAAAGGGAGTTTTGAAAGAAAAACGTTCACCTATATTCCCATCAGCTTAAAAGGATTGCTTCCTCCATCCCAACAAGATGATAAATTTCTTGAGGGGATGGACAAGTTCTAATTGATCTTCCCATCAGTATGATCTGTCACAGAGGAGGTGTTCAAAACATGTCTTGTGAATGATTATTTCCCAAACTTTTCCACATGCATATATATTTGATGTAGATGTGTATTATTTGATGTAGATATATTGCCTAGTATGCATGTCCTATATGTACAGTGCACAACTTCAGCTTTTACTTTGTAATTAAGGGGGTGTTGTCAATTTTCCTGTATGTTGTATTATAATTATTTTTCATACTTTTGCCTAGCCATTCATTCATTCAGTATACCCTTATTGAGTATTTATTATTAGCTAAGCATTGTACTAGAAAATCAAGATGCCATAATAGGCCCCTGTTCTCAGGAACAAGTAAATGGATTCTGTGGAAAAAGCATGGTACATATTATAAAAAGAAGTGATCACAGGGGTAATGAGGGCACTTGGGAGAAGACTATCAGCCAGCCTAGAGAAATCAGGAAATGCCTCTCAGAGATGATGATGGAGATGATGCCCAAGCTGAATCTTGATGGAGGACTCACAGACATGGAAGGTAAGGAAGACATGGAGGTGTTCTAGGCAGAGGGAGCTGCCTGTGCCAAAGCATGAGGTCAGGTGAGGCCGCTGCAGGTCACTGGGACCATGGGAAGTGATTTGTGGCTGGCATGTCAGAAAAAGAGGGCAGGAGCAGAGACACATCAGACAGGTGGGCCAACTCATAAAGGCCTCCTGTATCATGGCATGAGTTGGATTTTATCTGGAAGGTAATGGCGGTGGAGGGGGCAGTGACAGATTTTCTTAATCAAGGTGGTTGATATATTCAGATTTGGTCCTTTTTACAACTTATGGAGGCTCTACCAACAACTATACAGTGAATGGAGTAGAGGAGAGCAAGAATGGGTGTAGGTGAACCTGTAAAGGGTCTATTGTCATCTGTACAGGAGATTATGAAGACTTAACAGTGGGTAGTGATGGCGGTGATTGGAGAAGTTGATGAGTCCTTCACATGTTTCATACAGTATATTAAAGCATATCTAGCTGATAAGATTGATAGTTCTACAAATCTTGGAGGCATAAGACACTAGAGGATTGTCCCTTACATAAAATTCAATACAGGTTTTCTGATCAGCAGACAAGCCTTTCACATTTTCAGTCACAGACCCAGCTCCTTCTGTCTTAGCTCTGCCCTCCTCTAGGACTTTGGCGTTTTTAAGCATTCACCATTCTGGGGACTGGGAAATGAGCTTGGAGTATTTTGTGGGACATACCAGGAAGTGGGGAGGTAGATAGACATAGATAAAAGTAGAAAAGGTATGAAGGATGACTTCCGGTTTTCAGGTGTCAACAGGATTGGACTAGAGAGGGGGCAGAATGGCTGCTGTGATTATGGACATACCAAGGTCAGGGTAGGCCATCCAGTGCAGGTCCCCAGTATAACATCAGAGAGATTGTGCTGAAACTTAGCAGAGAGGCTAGATTGGAAAAGCTGATTAAGGTGCCATATAATACTACTAATGAGGCTACCATTCACCAAATGTGTACCATTTGCTAAGGTACCCTATGGAGTGGACCCTATTATTATCCTCATTTTACAGGGTAGAAACAGGATTAAAGGGCAAAGTGAGTTTCCCACATGATTGGAAAGCGAAGGAATCAGGATTTGAATGTCATTTCTCTTGACTGCAATTGAAGGGAACTAGTAAACCTAAGTGAAGAGAACCAAGGGCAGTCCCTTGGGGAGAGCAGTCTTTACAGTATGCATGGAGGGACAGGGTCACCACAGAGAAGCTGAGAACAGTCAGAGAGGCAGGACATGGAAACCTAGCCTCAGTCAGAGAAAAGAGAGTGGGTATGGAGATCAAAGCGAGAGTGAGTTTCAGAAAGAGAGTCAAATTACACCCAGGGAGGTCAAATGAGGTAAGATCAGGGAAGGAAAATATTACCTGAATTTAGCCAGAAAGTTTTCAGTGACTTCAGTAAAAAGGGCAGGAATTGCAGGCAGCCAGGTGAAGTGAACAGGTCGTAAAGAAAGGGGAGAAAGGGGAGTGCAGATGTCTCTTAAGAAGTTTGGCTGGGGGTGGGGGGGGGGGGAGGGACGGGGAGTGGTTGGCCAGAGATGTGAGTTCAAGCTTTTCCTTTAAAAATGGAAGAGATTTGAAGGGGAAAGAGATGGCTGAGAGGCCAAGGTTTGTTTCACAGAGAGTTGCTATTTGAGCTTCTCCATCTTGACTGCAAAGAATATAATCAATCTGATTTCAGTGTTGACCATCTGGCGATGTCCATGAGTAGAGTCTTCTCTTGCGTTGTTGGAAGAGGGCATTTGCTATGACCAGTGTGTTCTCCTGGCAAAACTCTATTAGCCTTTGCCTTGCTTCATTCTGTATTCCAAGGCCAAATTTGTCTGTTACCCCAGGTGTTTCTTGATTTCCTACTTTTGCATTCTGGTTCCCTATAATGAAAAGGACATCTTTTGGGGTTGTTAGTTCTAAAAGGTCTTGTAGGTCTTCATAGGACTGTTCAACTTCAGCTTCTTCAGCATTACTGATTGGGGCATAGGCTTGGATCACCGTGATATTGAATGGTTTGCCTTGGAAACAAACAGAGATCATTCTGTCATTTTTGAGATTGCATCCAAGTACTGCATTTCAGACTCTTCTGTTGACCATGGTGGCTACTCCATTTCTTCTAAGGGATTCCTGCCCACAGTAGTAGATATAATGGTCATCTGAGTTAAATTCACCCATTCCAGTCCATTTTAGTTCACTGATTCCTACAATATCAACGTTCATTCTTGCCATCTCCTGTTTGACCACTTCCAATTTGCCTTGATTCATGGCCCTGACATTCCAGGTTCCTATGCAGTATTGCTCTTTACAGCATTGGACCTTGCTTCTATCACCAGTCACATCCACAACTGGGATTGTGGAGTTATTTCTCCGTCGATCTCCTGTAGCATATTGGGCACCTACTGACCTGAAATTGGAAAACTCAGCAGTGGCCACAGGACTGGAAAAGGTCAGTTTCCATTCCAATATCTAACAAAGGCAATGCCAAAGAATGCTCAAACTACCGCACAATTGCACTTATCTCACACGCTAGTAAAGTAATGCTCAAAATTCTCCAAGCCAGGCTTCAGCAATATGTGAACCGTGAACTTCCAGAGGTTCAAGCTGGTTTTAGAAAAGGCAGAGGAACCAGAGATCAAATTTCCAACATCTGTTGGATCATCAAAAAAGCAAGAGAGTTCCAGAAAAACATCTATTTCTGCTTTATTGACTATGCCAAAGCCTTTGACTGTGTGGATCACAAGAAACTGTGGAAAATTCTGAAAGAGATGGGAATACCAGACCACTTGACCGGCCTCTTGAGAAACCTATATGCAGGTCAGGAAGCAACAATTAGAACTGGACATGGAACAACAGACTGGTTCCAAATAGGAAAAGGAGTACGTCAAGGCTGTATATTGTCACCCTGCTTATTTAACTTATATGCAGAGTACATCATGAGAAAAGCTGGGCTGGAAGAAGCAGAAGCTGGAATCAAGATTGCCGGGAGAAATATCAATAACCTCAGATATGCAGATGACACAACCCTTATGGCAGAAAATGAAGAGGAACTAAAAGGCCTCTTGATGAAAATGAAAGAAGAAAGTGAAAAAGTTGGCTTAAAGCTCAACATTCAGAAAATGAAGATCATGGCATCCGGTCCCATCACTTCATGGGAAATAGATGGGGAAACAGTGGAAACAGTGTCAGACTTTATTTTTCTGGGCTCCAAAATCACTGCAGATGGTGACTGCAGCTATGAAATTAAAAGACGCTTACTCCTTGGAAGGAAAGTTATGACCAAACTAGATAGCATATTCAAAAGCAGAGATATTACTTTGCCAACGTCTAGTCAAGACTATGGTTTTTCCTGTGGTCATGTATGGATGTGAGAGTTGGACTGTGAAGAAAGCTGAGCACCAAAGAATTGATGCTTTTGAACTGTGGTGTTGGAGAAGACTCTTGAGAGTCCCTTGGACTGCAAGGAGATCCAACCAGTCCATCCTAAAGGAGACCAGTCCTGGGTTTTCACTGGAAGGAATAATGCTGAGGCTGAAACTCAAATACTTTGGCCACCTCATGCAAAGAGTTGACTCATTGGAAAAGACCCTGATGCTAGGAGAGATTGGGGGCAGGAGGAGAAGGGGACGCCAGAGGAGGAGATGGCTGGATGGCATCACCGACTCGATGCACATGAGTTTGGATTCACTCTAGGAGTTGGTAATGGACAGGGAGGCCTGGCGTGCTGCAATTCATGGGTTTGCAAAGAGTCGGACACAACTGAGCGACTGAACTGAACTAAACTGAACTGCTATTTGAGGGAGTGAGATGGTGAAGACACAGAGAGTCTGAAGACAGTGGAGAAATCAACCTGAGAAAGGGACAAGGACAGGAAGGACCAGGAATGCAGGTGGGGTCCTACATGTAAATTTTAAGTGGGGAGCCAGGAAATCAATGGATTGCCTTCTAATTCCTTGTGAAATCTGGGGAGGAGGACATCAGCTAATAGTGAGTTGACAAATGGAATGGACTCTACAGTTAACATTTTGATGGCTGCACAATATTATATACATTGAGGACATAGAACAGCATTTAACAGATGAATTCTCCTGTTAAATGACATTCAGACTGTTTATATGTTTGCATCTGTACAAACATATAATGATTGCTTTCACAATATGATTATTTTTATTCATATGATTATCTTGACATGAAAATTATCAGCCAAAGGGCAGAAACATTTTCATGGCTCTTGAAATGCACTGCCAAATTGCTTTTCAAAATTACTGTAACAGTGCCAATAGCACTTTGTCAGCATACCAATTTCTCTGAGGCTTTTGTAGCACTGGGTTTTATTATTTTAAAATGCTATTGAATTCAGTGGGCATTCATGGTACCTCATTAATGACTTAAATTATATTTGATGACCCACTAAGGTGATAGGGGCTTCCTTCATAGCTCAGTTGTTAAAGAATCTGCCTGCAATGCAGGAGACCCGGGTTCAATTCCTGGGTCAGGAAGATCCCCTGGAGAGGGAAATGGCAACCCACTCCAATATTCTTGCCTGGAGAATCCTGTGGACAGAGGAGCTGGGCAGGCTACCGTCCATGAGGTCACAAGAGTTGGACATGAGTTAGTGGCTAAACCACCACCAAGGTGATGGAATTCCAGTTGAGCTATTTCAAATCCTAAAAGATGATGCTGTTAAAGTGCTGCACTCAATATGCCAGCAAATTTGGAAAACTCAGCAGTGACCACAGGACTAAAAAAGGTCAGTTTACATTCCAATCCCAAAGAAAGGCAATGCCAAACAATGCTCAAACTACCACATAATTGTACTCATCTCACATGCTAGCAAAGTAATGCTCAAAATTCTCCAAGCCAGGCTTCATCAGTAGGTGAACCTTGAAATCCCAGATGTTCAAGCTGGTTGTAGAAAAGGTAGAGGAAATAGCGATCAAATTGCCAATATCCATTAAATCATCAAAAAAGCAAGAGAGTTCCAGAAAAACATCTATTTCTGCTTTATTGACTATGCCAAAGCCTTTGACTGTGTGGATCACAATAAACTGTGGAAAATTCTGAAAGAGATGAAATGCCAGACCACCTGAGCAACTGTATCCAGGTCAAGAAGCAACAGTTAGAACTGGACATGAAACAACAGATTGGTTCCAAATTGGGAAAGGAGTATGTCAAGGTTGTATATTGTCACCCTGCTTATTTAACTCTGATGTATGCAGAATACATCATGAGAAACGCTGGGCTGGAAGAAGCACAAGCTGGAATCAAGATTGCAGGGAGAAATGTCAGTCACCTCAGATATGCAGATGACACCACCCTTCTTCGCAGAAAGTCGAAGAAGAACTAAAGAGCCTCTTGATGAGAGTGAAAGAGGAGAATGAAAAAGTTGGCTTAAAGCTCAGCATTCAGGAAACTAAGATCATGGCATCTGGTCCCATCACTTCATGGCAAATAGATGGGGAAACAGTGGGAACTGTGACAGACTTTGTTTTGGGGGGCTCCAAAATCACTGCAGATGGTGATTGCAGCCATGAAATTAAAAGACACTCCTTGGAAGAAAAGTTATGACCAACCTAGACAGCATATTAAAAAGCAGAGACATTACTTTTCCAACAAAGGTTCGTCTAGTCAAAGCTATGGTTTTTCCAGTAATCATGTCTAGATGTGAGAGTTGGACTATAAAGAAAGCTGAACACTGAAGAATTGATGCTTTTGAACTGTGGTGTTGGAGAAGACTCTTGAGAGTCCCTTGGAATGCAAGGAGATCCAACCAGTCCATCCTAAAGGAGATCAGTCCTGGGTGTTCACTGGAGAGACTGATGTTGAAGCTGAAACTCCAATACTTTGGCCACCTGATGCAAAGAGATGACTCATTGGAAAAGACCCTGATCCTTGGAAAGATTGAAGGCAGGAGGAGAAGGGAACGACAGGATGAGATGGTTGGATGGCATCACTGACTCAATGGACGTAAGTTTTGAGTAAACTCTGGGAGTTGGTGATAGACAGAGAGGCCTGGCGTGCTGCAGTCCATGGGGTCTCAAAGAGTCGGACACGACTGAGCGACGGAACTGAACTGAACCTCTATCTGTTAGGACTTAATGCTGTTTTTATATAGCTGACAAAGTCTCCAGTAGATATTAATCATTTTCATATTCAAGTTGAGGGAAATTTTCTCCATTTTTCCTTTTTAGATTTAGTTTTGATTGTTTAGAGATACTGCATTTTTATGAAGTTTTTTTTTTTTTTTTTTTACAATAGTGTAGACTTTGGCTTGTAGCCTGAGAAAGACACATACATAGCTTTGCAGTAGAGTTTTCCTGTCATTTATTAGGAAAGAGAGAGAACAGAGATTTTTCTGGGGAGACAGAAGGTTCTGCGAGGGGAATGGGCCCTGAGGCAGGCTACAGTCTCCTCTGTCAGAAGCCTCTGTCAGGTAAAAGCCTGTATGATTTACCGCAGGAGGGTGTTGGCACATGAGGACAGCAGAGCCTTGGGCCGAGATGGGAAGCCATGGCTCTCAAATTTTGGCACAGATCTCTGCATGTGTGGTCACAGGTTAGGGCTTCAGCTTCAAAGGAGGCCAGTAGGCTCTGGGCAATGGAATAGCCCAGCCCAGAGACAGTGATACAGACCAGCCCCAGTAATGACCCAGTTGGAACACAGCCTGCTGCAAACTCTGAGAGAAAAGAAGCCCAAAACAGGTTATGGGGAAAGGAACATCACAATCACTTAGGCCCTTGCCAGGGGCCAGGCCCATAAGCTAGTTTTACCCACTGTGCAACTGTGGGACCATTTTTATTATTCCCATTTTACATACCAGGAAGCAGAGGATCAAAGGGGTTAACTAACATTCACTGTTACATAGCTTATGAGAGATTCTATCTGGTTCTCAAGTCTCACATTCCTAAACAAGGCCTCAGCTCTGAGAAGGGGCCCTTAAGTGGCACTGGCGTCAGTACAGTGTGTGGCCTGGGGAGAAGAGATCAGTCCAGTCGGTGAGCATTTTCTGGAGGATGCAGCCAGTCAAGTGGAGGAGTTTGGTTTTGGTGAAAGAAGAAATGGAGACCCAGAGGAGGATTCTCAGCAGAGAGCTGGTTTAAATTGATATTTCAGGAAGACAGTAGGGAGTGAAGAGCAGAAGCACGCTGTTTTTCTGTGCCACACTTGAGGACACCAAGTAAATATAGCATCCTGTTCAATGAGAGCATGTGGGAACTTCTGAGTTGCTGCTAAGTCACCACTTTGGATGCTTATCTGAACTGTAATCCCCTCATCTTTCAAGAAGGATTCTGAAACCAAGGAGAGGTTGCTAGGGAAAATAAAGCTTAAGTATTATAAACAACAGAATCTATAAAATAGTTTTCCCAAATGAGTTCAATTCTCAAGCCAGGAGCAGTTGAGTGTTTGACAGGAGATAAGGAGGAAGCCAGCAGGGATCTGCCTTGCCCCCCTCCCTCAGACTTTCTTCCCAAGTATCACAGAAGTGAGTCCTCACCAAGAGTCTTCTTCCAACCTGCATTCTCAGGATATCTACAGCCCCAGTGTTTCTTCAGCCAGGGACCCAACCCCTCATAGATTTGTAAACCCTCCTGGCTCTTTACTTGGTGTAGACTTACATCCCTACCCTGAACCCCGAACTGAATGAGTCTTCAAGCAAGAATAATTGATTTAAATGACTTACATAATATGCTTATTTTATAAGTGGATTAGATTTTTATTTTGAGCTTTTAAAAAAATAGATATCTACATTGGGACTTCCCTAGTGGCTCAGTGGTAAAGAATCCACCTGCCAATGCAGGAGATGCAGGTTTGCTTCCTGGGTTGGGAAGCTCCCAAGGAGAAGGAAATGGTAACTGACTTCAGTATTTTTGCCTGGGAAATCCCATGGACAGAGGAACCTGGAGGGCTATAGTCCATGGGGTCACAAAAGAGTCGGACACACTTAGTGACTAAACAACAACAACAAAGAAAACTACACAACACAAAAACACAAAAAGAGTGTATACAATGTGAACTCAGTTTTATAAAATAAATTATATATATTTACATATATATGCTATGTATCAAAGTGTTAATTAACAGTGATTACCTCAGAATGGAGACTGTATTCTTTTTTTTAAAATGTGTGGCAGAAACCACTATTTTCCAATATCCATTCTTCCTTTATTCTATAGTAATGGAGCCTCCAATTTTAGTTGAGCACCTAGAATAAACAGCATATATTTAGCTACCATATGAATAGCCACCTAGAATAGATAGTATATTTTTAAGCCTCCCTTGCAGCTCAATGTGGTCACAGTAACTGTTCTGACCAGTGAGATATATTAACTGGATGTGTTATATATCACCTTTTAGAAGGTGTCCTTGAAAGGAACAGACATGCCTTCTTCTCGTTCTTCCTTCTTGCTGACTGGAATGTGAGCATGATGGCTGGTGCTAGAACAGCCATCTTGGACTCTGAAGTGGAAGGCATAACGCTAAAGGTGTTGGAGCAATTAAGAGAATAGAAACTGGGTCCTTCATGGCCGTGGGCCATTGCACCAGACCTGGATACCCTATATCTACATGAGAATTATTTTTTCTCTTCATCTTATATAATTCACTACTATTTTGAATTTTCTATCACTTGACAGCTGAACCAACTCCTAGATATTTTTGAAAGCTAAGAAATACATAGGGGTATATTGAAAACTCTGGTCCAAAATGTTATACATGGAGTGATTTTCCTAGCTGTGAAATCTTTCGCTGAAACCACTTGTCTGAAGTTTCACTCAGATCTACTCTCACACTCCATTCAAACATATTGCATCTTGTCAACACTTAATACTGTGTCTAGTTTTCTTTTTTCCTTTTTTTGGTGGAAAGGACACATGGTCTCATCCCTAGTCCATGAAAGTGAAAGTGAAGTCGCTCAGTCATGTCCAACTCTTCGCTACCCCATGGACTATATCCTACCAGGCTCCTCTGTCCATGGAATTTTCCAGGCAAGAGTACTGGAGTGGGTTGCTGTTTCCTTCTCCAGGGGATCTTCCCGACGCAGGGATTGAACCCGGGTCTCCTGCACTGCAGGCAGACACTTTATCCTCTGAGCCACCAGGGAAGCCACCTCCCTAGTCCATAGACTATCTTAATTTTAATTCAAAAGTTTTCACAACTCTCCTGAGAAAAAGGTATTGATGTAGCTCCATTGCAACAACTTGGGGATATTTGTAGTAGCCTTTTGGGCTTCTCTGTTGGCTCATTGGTAAAGAACCCCCTGCCAACGCAGGAGATGCAGGAGACACGGGTTTGATCCCTGGGTCATGAAGATCGCCTAGAGAAGGAGACGGCAAGCCTCTCCAGTATTCTTTCCTGGAAGATTCCATGGACAGAAGAGCCTGATGGGCTGTAGTACATGGGGTTTCAAAGAGCTGGACGCGCCTGAGTGACTGAGCATGCATGCATGTAGTAGCCTTTTAGGTTATTAGAGACCTGTGAATTGAGATAAAACCAAAGTTGAGATGGTTTAGGCAGCCCTTTCCACGCCCAAATGAGCTGCTTCTATCAACATATTGAGACTGTGGCCTGTGAAGACCAACAGGAAAGCCATAGTGTGTGTGTGTGTGTGTTGCGCATGCTTTACATGGGTGTGTGATGCTCATATGTTGTGTGGTTAACATTTGGGTGATGCACATGTGTTTGTGAGGTGTTTGTGTGTTCATGCATGTTTTGTGAGCTATGTATTCGTGGAGCCTATGTGCTATATAGGGGTATGTATTTGTGAGGACATATATTATGCTTCTGTGCCACATAAGGGTAAGTGTGTGTGTGTGTGCGTGCACACACATATATCATGTTGACATGTGTTTGCAGTGTCCGGATGTGTGCGCTTGTGCTTGCACACACACATGTGTAGTCCTGTTACATAACAGTGACAGAAAAGAAACCTTTCATTAGTGGGTCCTAAAGAAGGTTGCAACTGATTTAGGAGACATGCCAGAACCAGTCATATGGAAGAACCTCCACCTCCATCATTCCACCTCCTCATACAGTTCTAGATCCTAGGTGTCCCCATTCATTCCTATTAATAATGGAGTGTTTACATTACATTTGGCTACGTAAACTGCAGGCAGGCACCAGCAATTTAATTTTAAGTTGGCTTCGATTCAGCTGCTACTTTTGCTTTTGCTGCTCGAAATGACTAAAAGCCACTTTAAGTTAATTTTTTCCCAGGCATTTGCTTACACTGTGAAGGCAAAATTATTCTGAAACATAAGGAATACTTAAAATAACAAAATAAAAGGGAGATATCAGATGAAGAAAAACAGATGTTAATGAAATATAATGTTGACATTTTAGCTATTCTCGTACTCTTGGTGTGAACAATGTTCTTCAGCATCTTTCTCATCACCACTTTATCTCCACAAAGAATCCACCATTTCCTGCTCTCTAGTTCACTCACTGCCGTGACTGTCATTCCTGAGCCGGTCTGGATCCACAGGATCCCCCTAAAAGGGGGAAAACCATTCCCATGGGAATATGTACAGGTTACATCTCTATGCACCTAGAGATCCCTGATTCTATGGGATCATCTGGCCTCTTGAAGGTTTTCTCACACAGACCACAAAGATGCCCATGGCCTTGGAGGTTTCTGAGGAGAGGATGCCCAGACTCTGCACTTCCACGTTGTGCCAGGAAGGGTCAGGTGCCCCCAGGTGGTGCTGTTGAGCACTGTCTGGGAGGGGCACTTGTCACACTTCGATGTGAGGAGGAAATAGGGCCCACAGGCAGGCATTGGAGGGGTTCTGGACCCTGATGTTCCTCCTGGCTGCTTTTGGCCACATCTGAGAATGTGCCTGGACTGCAAACATGGCATCATTAGCATGTGGCCGTTAAGCATACAACCATCCGTATGAGGGATAGACTGTTACCCTTATTTTTTATTTTTATTTTTATTTTTTTGTTACCCTTATTTTAAACAGAGGTTGAAATTCCCTTGTCTAAGGTTATTCATGCAGTAAGCGTCCATAATGGGATTTGAATCCAGACAGTCTAGTTTCAGAACTCTGCTCTTAGCTCTTAGCTCCCTCCTGAACACTTGGAACATGACCCATGCAGAAACCAGGTGGAGATGGAGGCACAGATTTGACACCTGTTCTGAGAGGTTTCGAACCAAGACCTTCCAGATGTCCAAGCTGGGTTTAGAAAAGGAAACGGAACTAGAGATCAAATTGCCAACATGCGCTGGATTATAGAGAAAGCAAGAGAATTTCAGAAAAACATCTATCTCTGTTTCATTAACTGCACTAAAGCTTTTGACTATGTGGATCATGATAAACTGGAAAGCTCTTAAAGAGAGATGAGAATACCAGACCATCTTACCTGTCTCCCGAGAAACCTGTTTATGGGTCAAGAGGCAACAGTTAGAACTCTGTATGGAACAACTGATTGGTTCAAAATCAAGAAAGGAGTATGACAGGGCTGTCTGCTGTCACTCTGCTTGTTTAACCCTTATGCTGAGCACATCATGAGAAGTGCCTTCCTGGATGAGTTACAAGCTGGAGTCAAGATGGGCAGGAGAAACATCAACAGCCTCAGATATGCACTCATATGGCAGAAAACGAAGAGAAACTAAAGAGCCTCTTGATGAGGGTGAAGGAAGAGAGTGAAAAAGCTGGCTTAAGACTAAATATTGAGAGATGTTATGGGGAGGGAGGTGGGAGGGGGGTTCATGTTTGGGAACGCATGTAAGAATTAAAGATTTTAAAAATAAAATAAAATAAAATACAGTGCAAAAAAAAATAATAATAAAAAATTAAAAAAACCAAGACCATGGCATCTGGCCCCATTACTTCATGGCAAATAGAAGGGGAAAAGGTGGAAGTAGTGACAGACTTCCTCTTCTTGGGCTCCAAAATCACTGTGGACAGTAAACCGCAGCCATGAAATCAGACGACGATTGCTTTGGCAGGAAAGCAATGACTAACCTAGACAAGTGTATTGACAAGCAGAGACATTGCTCTGCCGACAAAGGTCCATATAGTCAAAGCTATGGTCTTCCCAGTGGTCATGTATGGTTGTGAGAGCTGGACTGAAAAGAAGGCAGAGCACTGAAGAACTGATGCCTTTGAACTGTGGTGTTAGAGAAGACTCCTGAAAGTCCCTTGGACAGCAAAGAGATCAAACCAGTCAGTCTTAAGGGAGATGAATTTCACTGAAAGGACTGTTGCTGAAGCTGAAACTCCAGTATTTTGATCATCTGATGAGAAAAGACGACTCATTGGAAAAGTCCCTGATGCTGGGAAAGACTGAGGGCCGAAGGAGAGGAGGATGTCAGAGGATGAGACGGCTGGACTGCATCACCGATGCAATGAACATGAACTCGGGCAAACTCTGGGAGATGGTGAGGGACAGGAAGCCCTGGCGTGCTGTAGTTCATGGGATCACAAGGAGTCGGACACAACTGGTGACTGAACAACAACAAGTGAGAGGTTTAGCTCATGAGTGAGCTTGGTCAACAGCCTAGCAGCCTGGTGTGATGTTGTTCATTTGTTAGGAATGATCTTGTGAAATTAAGAAAATTCTCTCTTTCTGGAAAGTGTTTAAAATGTTGTCAGGTAGCACAGGGAGAAACGTAGTTCTCTAGAGAGAATTTCTCTCAGCTCTCACAGATAATGAGGGAAATCATTGGGACATCCTTTGGACTCTACTTGCAAAAGAGAACCAGAAACTGAACACTTCTCACCTCCTCTATGGCTAATCCTTGAGCACCTTCATTCTGTTAAAAAAAAAAAAAAAAAAAACTTTCCAGAAACCAAAAAGGGGAATATTCAGCGGAATCATTGAAGTTGGTTGGTAATTTAGGCACAGATTTCAGAAACTGTGGCCACGGTCCACAAGAGCAAGCAATAGAAAGAGAGAGAATCAGAAAGAAGGAAAAACCAACACCCCACTCTCTCCTGATGCCGAGGAAAGGAGGAGACACCAAGGTGAGAGAGCCAGCAGTGTGCAGTGGGGGACACACTGAGGACAGAAGGAAGCTCTTTTAAGGTGCAAGTTTGATTCTGCCCCTCCTCCACTGTGACTACTCTATAATTGCAACTAGGACTCCCACCCCCTGCTTTCCCCTTTTCTGCTTTTTCCTGCTCTGTATTTCCCCCAGTCCTAATCGACTTTTAACATGCTATATAATTTCATTATTGGGTTGGCCTATAAGTTTGTTTGGGATTTTCCATATGATATTATGAAAAACCCAAACAAACTTTCTGGCTAACCTAGTACTGATTATGTTATTGTTTATTGTCCCCTCCCACTAGAATGTAAGATCTTTGAGGGCAAGGATCATTGTATTGCTTACTAATATATTCCAAGTCCCATCTGCTGCTGCTGCTAAGTCGCTTCAGTCGAGTCCAACTCTGTGTGACCCCGTAGACGGCAGCCCATTAGGCTCCTCTGTCCCTGGGATTCTCCAGGCAAGAACACTAGAGTGGATTGCCATTTCCTTCTCCAATGCATGAAAGTGAAAAGTGAAAAGTGAAAGTGAAGATGCTCAGTCTAGGCTGAAAACAGTGGACCAGGGGACCCTTGATGTTTCTTTTGAAGAAAGAAAGTGCCAACAAAAATGAACACGGGTTATGAGAGATTTATAAATCTAGAGTTCAGGGAAGGGATCTGGGCTGGAGATATGCATATGGGACTCCCCAGCTTATAGACAGTGTTTGAGGCCACAGGTCTAGATGGGATCACCAGGGCAGCAGGAGGTTATGGATAGAGAACAGAACTGGTACAGGCCTGAGCCATAGGACCTCCTTTGTTAAAAGGCAAAGAGATGAGAAAGAAAGAACAAGGGAGGCTGAGAAGAAGGAGCCAGAGAGGTAGAAAAAAAAGTGGAAGAATGTGATGTGCTTGAAGTCAATTGATGGAAATGTTTCAAGGAGGAAATGATCAGCTACATCAAATGGGTTAAGTAAGGCAAGGACTGATTACTAGAGAGAAGAGTTCATTTGAGACATTGAAACCAGTCACCAAGTACTCTTGTTCTTTCTCCAAATTTTCTCTCAAATCAACCCCTGCTGCTCACCCTGTTTCAAGTCACCATCTTCTCTTGCCTTGAAATTACTGAAATCCCTTAACCTGCTCTGCTTTAGCCTCGACCTGCACTTTCCATTGTAGCCATTAGTCACATGTAGCTACTGAGCATTTGAAAATGAGGCCAGCATGATTTGAGATGCGCTGTAAGTATGCACTGAATTTTGAAGACTTTGGGGGGAAAAAAAGAAGAATATAAAAACATCTCGCTAGTAATTCTTTACATTTATTCTTGTCTTGTTGCAATGATAATAATTTGGGTTTTTTTTTTAACAAAACGTATTCTTAAGATTATCCTGGGTTCTAAATTTTTTGCATTTTTAAATGCTGCTGCTAGAAAATTTAAAGTTACATATGTGACTTGCATTTGTGGCTCTTGTTATTTCTAATGGATAGTGCTGGAATAAATCATTTTCCACACTGCACCCATGGTAATCTTTTAAAAGGGCAAATGAATCATGTCACTGCCATGCTTCTCCCCTTCAATAACTTCCCAAGGAAGTGTTTTTAAGATAAAACACCACATCTTTAGCATATAAGGCTCTGAGAAGGGGCCCTGCTCTGTTGCCCCGTCTCCAGACACTCTCTCTCTCAGGGCACATTGACCTTCCTTCCCACCTGGGGTCTGCTCAGATGCAGCTCTCTCTGACTGAAGTCCTCTCTGCACTGCTAACACATCTCCCTAGACTCAGTTTGAATGTTTCCTTCTCAAGAATCTATCCCTAGTCCTCAATCTAGGTTAGGTACTCCACTTCTAATCTCATGCCTCCAGAGCTTTTCTCATACAGCACTGGTTTAACTTGCCCACCACTATTTGCATAATCAATTTTAATCTTTCTCCACCAGACTGAACATTCATTATTTTGTTTGCACTTAACACAATAAACAAAAATTGAGTTCCGATGTTTTACATTATATTGATCCACCTTGAGATTACTTCTGCTCTTTCTTTTTTCTCTCATTAAAAAAAAAGACAAAAACAAAAAACAAAACCACAGAACTTTGTTTTAGAGCAGTTTTAGGTTCACAGCAAAATTAAGAGGAAGGTACAGAGATTCCCATATACCCGTTGCCCTTACATGTGTGTAGCCTCCTTCATCATCAGCATTCTCCACCAGGATGGTACACTGTTGTAACTGGTGAGCCTACCTTGACACATCATTATCACCCAATGCCCACAGTTTATATTAGGATTCACTCTCGGTGTTGTACATTCTATGGGTTTAGACAAATGTTTAATGACATATATCCACAACAGATTTCCCAACCTGGGGATCTGGCAAAGGGACTGAGAACCCCCAGGGAATTTGACTTTGGAGGCCAGTGGGATTTGATTACAGAACTTACGCAGGACTGGGGATAGAGACTCTTGGGGGGGGGGGTACAAAGAAAACCTTGACCCACCGGAACCCAGGAGAAAGGAGCAATGACCCCACAAGAGTCTGACCCAGACTTGCCTGTGAGTGTCCAGGAGACTCCTGTAGAGGCATGGGTCAACAGTGGCCTGCTGCAGGGTCAGGGGCACTGAATATAAGACATTTTGAAGGAGGTTGCCATTATCTTCATTATCCCTACCATAGTTTGGTCTTAGGTCAAAAAACAAGGAGGGAACACAGCCCCGCCCATCAACAGAAAATTGGATTAAAGATTTACTGAGCATGGCCCCACCCATCAGAACAAGACCCAGTTTCCCCCACAGTCAGCCTCTCCCACCAGGAAGCTTCCATAAGTGTCTTATCCTTATCCATCAAAGGGCAGACAGAATGAAAACCACTATCACAGAAAACTAACCAAACTGATCACATGGACCACAGCCTTGTCTAACTCAACTAAACCATGAGCCATGCTGTGTAGGGCCACCCAGGACAGATGGGTCATGGTGGAGATTTCTGACAAAACATGGTCCACTGGAGAAGGAAATGGCAAACCACTTCAGTATTCTTGCCTTGAGAACCCCATGAACAGTATAAAAAGGCAAAAAGATATGACACTGAAAGATGAACTCCCCAGGATGGTAGGTACCCAATATGCTACTGGAGAAGAATGAAGAAATAATTCCAGAAAGAATGAAGAGACGGAGCCAAAGCAAAAACAACACCCCTAGCTGTGGATGTGACTGGTGATGGAAGTCAAGTCTGATGCTGTAAGAACAGTTGTGGATAGGAACCTGGAATGTCAGGTCCGTGAATCAAGGTAAATTGGAAGTGGTCAAGCAGGAGATGGCAAGAGTGAACATCGACGTTCTAGGAGTCAACTAAAATGAACTGGAAGGGCTTCCCTGGTGGCTCAGAGGTTAAAGCATCTGCCTGCAATGCAGGAGACCATGGTTCGATCCCTGGGTTGGGAAGATCCCCTGGAGAAGGAAATGGCAACCCCCTCCAGTACTCTTGCCTGCAGAATCCCATGGACAGAGGAGCCTGGTAGGCTACAGTCCACGGGGTCGCAAAGAGTCAGACTTGACTGAGCAACTTCACTTTCAAAATGGACTGGAATTTAATTCAGATGACCATTATATCTACTATTGTGGGCAAGAATCCCTTAGAAGAAATGCAGTAGCCCTCATAGTCAACAAAAGAGTCTGAAATGCAGTACTTGGGTGCAGTCTCAAAAACAACAGAATGATCTCTGTTCATTTACAAGGCAAATCATTCAACATCATAGTAATCCAAGTCTATGCCCCAACCACTAATGCTGAAGAAGCTGAAGTTGAACAGTTCTATGAAGATGTACAAGACCTTCTAGAACTAACACCAACAAAAAAGATGTCCTTTTCATCATAGGGGACTGGAATACAAAAGTAGGAAGGCAAGAGATACCTGGAGTAACAGGCAAGTTTGCCCTTGGAGTACAAAATGAAGCAGGGCAAAGTCTCACTGAGTTTTGCCAAGACAATGCACTGGTCATAGCAAACACCATCTTCCAACAATGCAAGAGAAGACTCTGCACATGGACATGACCAGATGGTCAATACTAAAATCAGATTGATTATATTCTTTGCAGCTGAAGATAGAGAAGCTCTATACAGTCAGCAAAAACAAGACCGCGAGCTGGCTGTGTTTCAGATCATGAACTCCTTATGCAAAGAAAGAAAGGTTAGTTGCACAGTCGTGTCTGACTCTGTGATTCCATGGACTGCAGCCTGTCCCACTCCTCTGTCCATGGAGGATGTCCTGCTCCTCTTTGTCCACTCCAGGCAAGAGTACTGTAGTGGGTTGCCATTTCCTTCTTCAAGGGATCTTCCCAACCCAGGGATCAAACCCAGGTCTCCAGCATTGTGGCAGATTCTTTTCCCAGCTGAGGCACTAGGGAAGCATAGACATAACCTTAGGAGTTGCTTACACTGGAGATTGGAACCAGGACCTTCTGCATGTAAATCAGATATATTAACAACTACATTATGGAACCATGAGCTATTCAGAGTTAAATTGAAGAAAGTAGGGAAAACCACTAGACCATTCAGGTATGACCTAAATCAAATCCCTTATGATTACACAGTGGAAGTGACAAATAGATTCAAGGGATTAGATCTGATAGAGAGAGTGCCTCAAGAACTATGGATGGAGGTTTGTGACATTGTCCAGGAGGCAATGATCAAGACCATCCCCAAGAAATAGAAATGCAAAAAGGCAAAATGGTTGTCTGAGGAGGCCTTACAAATAGCTGAGAAAAGAAGAGAAACTAAAGGCAAAGGAGAAAAGGAAAGATATAGGCATCTGAATGCAGAGTTCCAAAGAATGGCAAGGAGAGATTAGAGAGCCTTCCTCAGTGATCAATGCAAAGAAATAGAGGAAAACAACAGAATGGGAAAGACTAGAGATCTCTTCAAGAAAATTAGAGATACTAAGGGAACATTTCATGTAAAGATGGGCATAATAAAGGACAGAAATGGTATGACCTAACAGAAGCAGAAGATATTAAAAAGAGGTGGCAAGAATACACAGAAGAACTGTACAAAAAAGATCTTCATGACCCAGATAACCACAAAGGTATGATCACTCACATAGAGCCAGACATCCTGGAATGGGAAGTCAAATAGGCCTTAGGAAGCATCACTATGAACAAAGCTGGTGGAGGTGTTAGAATTCCAGTTGAACTATTTCAAACTGTAAAAGATGAAAGTGCTGCACTCAATATGCCAGCAAATTTGGAAAATTCAGCAGTGGACACAGGACTGGAAAAGGTCAGTTTTCATTCCAATCCCAAAGAAAGGCAATGCAAAAGAATGTTCAAACTGCCACACAATTGCACTCATCTCACACACTAGCAAAGTAATGCCAGGCTGGATGAAGCACGAGCTGGAATCAAGATTGCCAGGAGAAATATCAATAACCTCAGATAGGCAGATGAGACCACCCTTATGACAGAAAGCAAAGAAGAACTAAAGAGCCTCTTGATAAAAGTGAAAGAGGAGAGTGAAAATTTTGGCTTAAAACTCAACATTCAAAAAGCTAAGATCATGGCATCCGGTCCCATCACTTCATGTTAAATAGATGGGGAAACTGTGCAAACAGTGAGAGACTTTATTTTCTTGAGCTCCAAAATCACTGCAGTTGGTGACTCGGCCATGAAATAAAAAGATGCTTCCTCCTTGGAAGAAAAGCTATGACCAACCTAGACAGCATATTAAAAAGCAGAGACATTACTTTGCCAACAAAAGTCCATTTAGTCAAAGCTATGGTTTTTCCGGTAGTCATGTATGGATGTGAGAGTTGGACTATAAAGAAAGCTGAGCACCAAAGAATGGATGCTTTTGAACTGTGGTGTTGGAGAAGAATCTTGAGAGTGCCTTGAACAGCAAGGAGATCAAACCAGTCAATCCTAAAGGAAATCAGTCCTGAATATTCATTGGAAGGACTGATGCTGAAGCCAAAGTCCAGTAGTTTGGCCACCTGAAGTGAAGAACTGACTCATTGGAAAAGACCCTAATGCTGGGGAAGATTGAAGGCAGGAGGAGAATGGGATGAAGGAGGATGGATGAGAGGGTTCGACTGCATCACCAATTTGATGGACATGAGTTTGAGCAAGCTCTGGGAGTTGGTAATGGACAGGGAATCCTGGCATGCTACAGTCTACGGGATCACAAAGAGTCAGACACGACTGAGTGACTGAACTGAACTGATCCACCCTTTTGGTATCATACAGAATAGTCTCAATATCCTTCAAATTCCTTATACTACATTTAGTGACCCCTCCCTCTCTTTAAACCCCTGGAAACCTTTTTTTTTTTTTAATTAGTAACTTTTTCCACAGTTTTGCCTTTTGCAGAATGCCATATATTCGAAGTCATATAAAATGTAGCCTTTTCAGATAGGCTTCTTTCTCTTAACAGTACACCTTTAAGAGCTCTCTGTGTCTTTTTGTGGATTGATAGCTCATTTCTTTTTCAGTTCAGTTCAGTTCAGTTCAGTTCAGTCGCTCAGTCGTGTCTGACTGTTTGCGAACCCATGGACTGCAGCACACCAGGCCTCCCTGTCCATCACCAACTCCCAGAGTTTACTCAAACTCATGTCCATTGAGTTGTTGATGCCATCCAACCATCTCATCCTTTGTTGTCCCCTTCTCTTCTCGCCTTCAATCTTCCCCAGCATCAGGGTCTTTACAAATGAGTCAGCTCTTAGCATGAGATGGCCAAAGTATTGGAGTTTAAGCTTCAACATCAGTCTTTCCAATGAATATTCAGGACTGATTTCCTTTAGGATGGACTGGTTGGATCTCTTTGCAGTCCAAGGGACTCTAAGGAGTCTTCTCCAACACCACAGTTCAAAAGCATCAATTCTTCAGTGCTTAGCTTTCTTTAGTCCAATTCTCACATCCATACATGACTATTGGAAAAACCATAGCCTTGACTAGACAGACCTTTGTTGGCAAAGTAAGGTCTCTGCTTTTTAATATGCTATCAAGGTTGGTCATAACTTCTTCCAAGGAGTAAGTGTCTTTTAATTTCATGGCTGCAGTCACCATCTGCAGAGATTTTGGAGCCCCCCAAAATAAAGACTGTCACTGTTTCCACTGTTTCTCCATCTGTTTGCCATGAAGTGATGAAACTGGATGCCATGATCTTTGTTTTCTGAATTCTGAGCTTTAAGCCAACTTTTTCACTCTTCTCTTTCACTTTCACCAGAGCCTCTTTACTTCTTCTTTGCTTTCTGCCTTTAGGGTGGTATCATCTGCCTATCTGAGGTTATTGATATTTCTCTCATCATTCTTGATTCCAGCTTGTGCTTCACCCAGCCCAGCATTTCTCATGATGTGCTCTGCGTATAAGATGAATAAGCAGGGTGACAATATACAGCCTTGACGTACTCCTTTTCCTATTTGGAACCAGTCTGTTGTCCCATGGCCAGCTCTAACTGTTGCTTCCTAACCTGCAGATAGGTTTCTCAAGAGGCAGGTCAGGTGGTCTGGTATTCTCATCTCTTTCAGAATTTTCCACAATTTATTGTGATCCACACAGTCAAAGGCTTTGGCATAGTCAATAAAGAAGAAATAGATGATTTTCTGGAACTCTCTTGCTTTTTCCATGATCCAGCAG
Organism: Capra hircus; assembly: GCF_001704415.2. Taxonomy (NCBI): domain Eukaryota; kingdom Metazoa; phylum Chordata; class Mammalia; order Artiodactyla; family Bovidae; genus Capra; species Capra hircus. Next base: position 27,557,361 of record NC_030816.1, read on the forward strand.
ATGTTGGCAATTTGATCTCTGGTTCCTCTGCCTTTTCTAAAACCAACTTGAGCATCTGGAAGTTCACAGTTCACATATTGCTGAAGCCTGGCTTGGAGAATTTTGAGCATTACTTTGGTCACGTGTGGATGAGTGCTATTGTGCGGTAGTTTGAGCATTCTTTGGTATTGCCTTTCTTTGGGATTGGAATCCATACCATTTCTGTCCTTTATTGAACCCATCTTTTCAAGAAATGTTCCCTTAGTATCTCTAATTTTCTTGAAGAGATCTCTATTCTTTCCCATTCTATGGTTTTCCTCTATTTGTTTGCATTGATCCCTGAGGAAGGCTTTCTTATCTCTCCTTGCTATTCTTTGAAACTCATTTCTCTTTGCTGCTCCTGCTAAGTCGCTTCAGTCGTGTCCGACTCTGTGCGACCCCAGAGACGGCACCCACCAGGCTCCCCCATCCCTGGGATTCTCCAGGCAAGAACACTGAAGTTGGTTACCATTTCCTTCTCCAATGCATGAAAGTGAAAAGTGAAAGTGAAGTCGCTCAGTCGCGTCCGACTCTTAGTGACCCCATGGACTGCAGCCTACCAGGCTCCTCCGTCCATCGGATTTTCCAGGCAAGAGTACTGGAGTGGGTTGCCATTGCCTTCTCCATTTCTCTTTAGTACTGAATAATAATCCATTGTCCAGATATACCACAGATTATTTGTCTGTTCACCTACTGCTTGGTTGCTTCCAAGTGTTGCCAGTTATGAATAAGTTTCCTATATACAACCGTGTGCATGTTTTTCCACTCTCTTTTCCAGGGAATTTACCTGACCCAGGAATGAAACCCGGGTTTCCTGCATTGCAGGCAGTTTCTTTACCATCTGAGCCACCAGGGAAGCGTTTTGGTGTGTACATAAGTTTTCAATTTCTTTGGGTGAATTTTTAAGATATTTTTAAGTTGGAGAGACTTGCTTGCTGTATTGGTTTGGAGATTTATTTTTCTTATTCTTTTAAAACTAAAATAATATTTGCACAGAGAGAAATTCACAAATATTAAGTGATTCATTGACTTTTGACAAATTTATACATTCACATAATCAACATTCCACTCAAGACATTAAAGATTTCTGTCACCCTCATGAAAGTTCCCTTGGGGTCTTTACAGGCAGTCCCTGCCCTCTGACACAACCACTCCCTGATTTCTACTGTAGATTAGTGTTACCTCTTCATAATTTTCCTATAAATAGACTCATACAGAAATCATTGGTTTATCTGTTTGTTTTTTCACTTTGTATCATGTTTTTGAGATTCATTCATGTCATAGCTTGAAATCAGTAGTTTGCACCTTTTTACTGCAGAGTAATTGACTGGAAATATTACAACTTATTTATTATTCACCCCTTGTTAGATATTTGGATTATTTCCTGTTTGGGGCAATAATGAATAAAGCTACTATAAATAATCATGTATAAAATTTCACAGACATCATTTTCTTAGTAAATACTTAGTAATGGAATGACTGGATTATATGGTACTTATGTTTAACTTTATAAAAGGCTGTCAAAACAACATATGAAAGCTTCAGTTCTCTGTGTCCTCATCAATGCTTAGCATTTTCAGTCTTATTAATTTTAGTCATTCTGATGAATGTGGGAAATCTGATATCCTGGGATATACCCCCTGGTCATGATGTATCTTTTTTATATATTGCTAAATTCTATTTTCTTATATTTTACTGTGTGCATTTTTGCATCTATGTTCATGAGGATTATTGATTTTTAATTTTCTTATAATATCTTTATTGGATTTTTGTATCAGGATCATGGAGTTCTCATAAAATGAATTGGGAAGTGTTTTCTCTTTATTTTTTGATGGATTTTGTTTGATGCTAGTGATATACATAGAATTTACCAGTTAAACCATCTGGGTGTGGAATTTTGTTTGATGCTAGTAATATGCATAGAATTTACCAGTTAAACCATCTGGGTGTGGAATTTTCTTAAATGTTTGTAATTGTAAATTCAGTTTCCTTAATATAGGAGATATTCCATTAAAAAATTATTTTTTCCTGTGTCAGTTTTAGAAAATATTACACAAGGAATTTATCCATTTAATCTAAACTGTCAAATTTATATAGTGATACAAAATTGTTCATGTGTGTGCTTAATTGCTCAGTCGTGTCTGACACTTTGTGACCCTATGGACCAGCCTACCAGGCTCCTCTTCCATGGGGATTCTCCAGGCAAGAATACTGGAGTGGGTAGGCTATCCCTTCTCCAGGGGATCTTCCCAACCCAGGGATAGAACCCAGGTCTCCTGCATTGCAGGCTTTACCAGTTTACAGGGAATTCCCCTGTTATTCTTTTACCATCTGTAGTGTTGTCCCTCTTTTATTTCTGATACTAGTAATTCGTGTTCTACCCCTTGCTCATTATCTTTATCTCTTCCTCATCAGTCTTTTATTTTTTTTTAATTTTATTTATTTTTGGCTGTGCTGGGTCTTTGTTGCTGCACACAGGCTTTCTCTGGCTGTGATGGGTGAGCAGGGACTACTCTCTAGTTGTACTATGCGGACTTCTCATTGCAGCGACTTCTCTTGTTGTGGAGCACAGGCTCTAGGCATGCCAGCTTCAGTAGCCATGGTGCTTGGGCTTAGTTGCCCCGTGGCATGTGGGATCTTCCCAGGCCGGGGATCGAACCTGTGTCCCCTACGTGAACAGGTGGATTCTTAACCACTGGACCACTAAGGAAGTCCTCCTCATCGGTCTTCTGGAGGTTTACTAACTTTATTGAACTTGTCAAAGAATGATCTTTTGGCTTTGATGGCTTTTGACTATTTTTTTGGTCAGTTTTCCAGTTCGTTTTTGCTCTTACTATTGTTATTCCCACCTTCTATTGTTTCTAGTTTAATTTGCTTTTCCTGAGTTCAAGTGGAAGCGTAGGTTATTTTTAGATTACTTACTTTAAAGCTTTCTTCTTTTCTACTGCAAGTATTTAAAGCCATAGATTTCTTTCTAAGTTCTGTTTTAATTGTATACCACAAATTTTGGTATGTTGTATTTTCATTAAGTTTGAAATATTTTCTAATTTATCTTGTGATTTCTTCTTTAGCCTAGAGGGAAGAGGTAAATTATTTAGAAGTATGTAGCTTAATTTTCAAATATTTAGGGAGATTTTCTAGATAACTTATTCTTATTAATTTCTAATTTAATTTTGCTGTGGTTAAAGAAAACAGTCTATTACTGTTTAATTCCTTTAAAATTTACTGAGATTTATTTCATAATCCAGCAATTGATTTATTCTGTTGAAGATTCCATGTACACTTCAGAGAATGAGTATTCTGAAGTGGTTGATTGTAATGTTTATAAATGTTAATTTTGTCAAGCTGGTTGCTAGTATTATTTAAATATTTTATATTTATAGTTTTCTCTTTTTTTTTAGTATAGTTGTTCTACCAGTTAGTGAGAGAGGAGTGTTAAAATCTCTAACTGTAATTGTGAATATGTCTGTTTCTCTCTTCAGTTTTGTCATTTGCTTCATGTATTTCTAAACTCTGTTATTAGGTACACCTCCATTTAGGGTTGTTACATTTTCCTGATGAATTGTCCCTTTATTCATGTGAAATACTTCTCTTTACCTCTTTTTGCACACTTACCATGAAATCTATTGCATTATTTTACTAGGGCTGTCATAACAGGGTCCTACAGACGGGGTGGTTTAAACAACAAAAATATATTTCCTCAAAGTTCTGGATTTAAGTCCAAGTCAAGGTGTCAGCAGAGCTGGTTCCTTCTGAGGTCTCTCTTCTTGGCTTGCAAATGGCTATTTTCTACCTGTGTCTTCACATGGCCTTCCCTCTGTGTCCTAATCTCTTTTTATGACATCAGTCAGATTGGATTAGACCCACCTTGTCGACTTCATTTAACTTAATTACCTGTTTAAAAACTTTCCAAATGCATATTCTAAGGTTCTGGGGACTAGGACTTCAGTTTAAGAAGAATTTTTTGGGGGGAAGGGAGGTGACACAATTCAGCCCATAACATCTCCTTTGTCTGATGTTATAGCCACACCACCTTTTTCATGTTTAACTGTTTGCATGGTATACCTTTTTCCATCCTTTTACTTTCTTTTTTTTTTTTAATATTTTATTTATTTTTATTTTTTTTTAATTTTAAAATCTTTAATTCTTACATGCGTTCCCAAACATGAACCCCCCTCCCACCTCCCTCCCCACAACATCTCTCTGGGTCATCCCCATGTACCAGCCCCAAGCAAGCTGCACCCTACGTCAGACATGGACCTGAGTCTTTGAATTCAAATGTATCTCTTGTGGATAGTATATACTGTATCTCGGTCTTTTATCCATTTCTGACAAGCTTTGACATAACTGGAATATCTTGTTTTTTAACATTTCATGTATCTGTTGGTATGATTGTATCTGAGTCAGTCTTCTTGATATTTGTTTTCCATTTGTCCCATTTGGTGTCTGTGCCTTTGTCCTTTTCTGCCTTCTTTTGGGTTAATTGGATATTTTTACTGTTCTATTTTATTTCTCCTATTGGGGTACAGTCTTGTTTTCTTAATAGTTGCTTGGCAGTTTTAAATATGCATCCATAACTTATCACAGACTACTTAGAATATCATTTTATTTCACTTATAATGTAAAATTTTACCACAGGATATTTGATTTATTCCGACTTCTGTCCTTTATGTTATTGTTATACTTTACTTATATTTTGAACTGTACAAAACATTGTCATTTGTCTTCTAAAGAAGTTGGGAAAATTAAAGGGTGGTCTTTTACATTTGTCCACATATTTGGCTTTCTAGTAACTCTTTATAGATCTGAATTTTTATCTGATATCATTTTCTATAAGTCTGAAGAACTTCCTTCAGCATTTCTTTTTTTAAATGTATTTTTAATTGGACTATAATGGCTTTACAATGTTCTGTTCATTTCTGCTGTACAGCAAGATGAATCAGCTATAGTGAAAAGTGAAAGTCGCTCTTCTTCAGCCTGACTCTTGAAGGGAATCAGCTGTATGTATGCATATACTCCCTCCCTCCCATCCCCTGCCCCACCCCTCCAGTCATCACGGAGCACTGAGCTGAGCTCCCCGTGCTGTACGGCAGCTTCCTGCTCGCTGTCGGTCTTGCTGGTGGCATATATATTTGTCAGTGCCGCTCTCTCAATGCATTCCACCGTCTGCTTATCCCCCTGTTTCCTAAGTCTGTTCTCTATGTCTGTGCCTCTGTTCCTGCCCTGAAAATAAATGTGAACCATCAGTAGCATTTTCCTAAATTTCACATATATGTGTTCAGTTCAATTCAGTGCAGTCACTCAGTCGTGTCCGACTCTGCAACCCCGGCCTCCCTGTCCATCACCAACTCCCGGAGTTCACTCACACTCACATCCATCGAGTCCATGATGCCATCCAGCCATCTCATCCTCGGTCGTCCCCTTCTCCTCCTGCCCCCAATCCCTCCCAGCATCAGAGTCTTTTCCAATGACTCAACTCTTCACATGAGGTGGCCAAAGTACTGGAGTTTCAGCTTTAGCATCATTCCTTCCAAAGAAATCCCGGGGCTGATCTCCTTCAGAATGGACTGGTTGGATCTCCTTGCAGTCCAAGGGACTCTCAAGAGTCTTCTCCAACACCACAGTTCAAACGCATCAATTCTTCAGCGCTCAGCCTTCTTCACAATCCAACTCTCACATCCATACATGACCACAGGAAAAACCATAGCCTTGACTAGACGGACCTTAATCAGCAAAGTAATGTCTCTGCTTTTCAATATACTATCTAGGTTGGTCATAACTTTTCTTCCAAGGAGTAAGCGTCTTTTAATTTCATGGCTGCAGTCACCATCTGCAATGATTTTGGAGCCCAAAAAAATAAAGTCTGACACTGTTTCTACTGTTTCCCCATCTATTTCCCATGAAGTGATGGGACCGGATGCCATGATCTTCGTTTTCTGAATGTTGAGCTTTAAGCCAACTTTTTCACTCTCCTCTTTCACTTTCATCAAGAGGCTTTTTAGTTCCTCTTCACTTTCTGCCATAAGGGTGGTGTCATCTGCATATCTGAGGTTGTTGATATTTCTCCCAGCAATCTTGATTCCAGCTTGTGTTTCTTCCAGTCCAACGTTTCTCATGATGTACTCTGCATATAAGTTAAATAAGCAGGGTGACATATATGTGTTAACATATGATATTTGTTCCTCTCTTTTTGACTTACTTTACTCCATATAGGTTCACCTTCAGTATATCTTATAGCACAGTTCTGCTGGCACTTAATTCTCTAAGAACGTTTTTCTGAACTTTCTGAGCCTTTCTTTCCATTGTCTTTCTGGACTTCATTGTTTCTGATGAGAAGTCAATTAATAGTCTTATTATTCCTCTGTATATAATACATCTTTTATTTCTGGATGCCTTTAGTATTTTCTCTTTATCTTTGGTTTCATTAATTTTATTATGATGTGCTTTAAGTGTGTGCGAGGAGTTTGGTTTGTTTTATCATAATTAATTAAAATGGGGTTAAAGAATAAAGTATCACATTTATGGTGCATCTCCTTTTGACAAATGCCACATCATGTCCTGATATATATAAATGATCTTCTTTAGTCCTTTCCTTGCATTATCCACACCTCCTCACTGAGGCATTAAGGCTAGAAATTCTGTATTTAGCCACAACAGAGTGACTGACAATGGACTTATCTTCTAGTCATGAACAACAATACAATTGGATGAGAGAAAGGAAGCAACTGTGTCCCAGCAGACAGCACAATGCCTTCTGGAGGGAAGAGAAACACCCAAAGTCAGCTCCATGCCTCCCCCTCCCCTTTCCTCTCCTTCCTTTCTGCTTGGGCACCTTCAGACCTTGGCACAGAGAGGGGCAGGATGAGTGCAAAGCTAGTTTGCATAGGTGGGGGAGGCAGAGCTCAGAGCTGGGGGCTGCTGAGTGGGGATAGAATAGGCACACAAAGGGAGTCCCCTTGGGCCCTGGCTACCCAGTGCTGGAGGGTGTAGGGTGAGACATCACCAGGCCTAAAGAATCCTATGCCTGGGGGCTAAGGACTGAGTGTGGACCCCAAGGCTGACAGTGCTAGGAGACACAGGAGTCTGAGCCCAGTCGGGACAAAGAAAATGTCCTGAGAATGACAAGTATTCCAGTGAGACCGAAGAAAGCTTACACCTTAACAGAAAGTACCATTTTCAGGGGTAAGGACTCTGCCCTAAAGACAAAGTACAAACCTGACCCCGACATGTCCATTCCCCAGACTCAGTTGTTCTGCAAGTCTCCTCTTCCTCCTCTTCCTGTGCATCTGATCATACTAATAACAGCCAGAATGTGGGGGGTTGGGGGCTACTGTGAACTAGGCAGGCTCTTCCAAGCATTTTACTTTAGTTGTCTCATTTTTCATCCCAAGAACACTGTGAAGCAAGTAATATTTTCCTCTCCATTTCATAGATGTGGAAGCTGAAATACCAAGAGATGAAGCAACTTGCCTGGTGATATGAAGTTAGTAAGGAGCAACACTGGGTCTTGAACCCTAGCTAGCTTGATACAGGCTGAAAAATCTCTAGTTCACCTTTTCTTCATTTCCTGCCACCACAACCTTAGTCAGACTCTCCTCACCTCTTGCTTAGATTTATATAATGATCTTCCTGTAGAGTTCCCTGTCTCTATATTTAATCACAGAGAACTTTGGAATTTGCAAAGTTGATCATACGATTTTTCTCTGCTCAAATTCCTTTAATGACATCACCTATAATCAATTATGATCTGGTCTAATTTGCAAAGTTGATCATATAATTTTTTTCTGCTCAAATTCCTTTAATGACATCACCTATATCAATTATGACCTGTCTATTCAGAATTTTTCCCAGCACTTTCTTCCTGCCTCTTTCTTTCTCTCCCTCATTCTTTATTTCCAGCTTTTATGATGTGTAATTGAAAAATAAAATTGTAATATATTGTAAGTGTATAATGTGATGATTTGATATGTTGTTGTGCAGTCGTTAAGTCATGTCCGACTCTTTGCGACCCCGTGGACTGCCACACCCCAGATGTACTTGTCCTCCACTATCTCCCGGAGTTTGCTCAGATTCATGTCCATTGAGTTGGTGATGCCATCTAACCATCTCATCTTCTGCTGTCCTCTTCTCCTCTTGCCTTCAATCTTTCCCAGCATGAGGGTCTTCTCCTATGAGTCGACTGTCTGCATCAGGTGGCCAAAGTATTGGAGCTTCAGTTTCAGCATCAGTCCCTCCACTGAATATTTAGGGTTGATTTTTAGGCTTCACTGGTTTGATCTCCGTGCAGTGCTTTGGCAGATTTGATATTCGTATACACTGTGAAAGGGCTTCCTAGGTGAAGAAGCCACCTGCCAGTGCAGGAGGCTCAAGAGAAGCAGGTTTGATATCTGGGTGGGGAAGATCCCCTGGAGGAGGACATAGCAACCCACACCAGTGTTCTTGCCTGGAGAATCCCATAAACAGAGGATACAGCCCATAATGTCGCAGAGAGTCGGACACAACTGAAGCGACTTAACACACACACATACACTGTAAAAATATTCTCACAATTGAGTTGATTAGCACACTCATCACCTCACATATTTACCTCTTCATAGGGGGAGAGGTGGTGAGAACACTTAGGTTCTACTCTCTCTTATAGAATTCCATTTATAGTTAAATTTTAGTTATTATCAGCTCTAGTCACCGCATTATGCATTGGATCCTCAGACTTTTTTCATCTTATAAGTGGACAGATACAAATGTATCTGTTGTATCTGTTCGCCAGCCTCTCCCTGTTCCTCACCCCAATCCCCGCCCCCCAGCCTCTGGCAACCACTGTTCTACTCTCGGCTTCTATGTAAGCATGATGTTTCTCTCCTTCATTCTTTCCCACTTCAGCAAGACACACCTATATGGTTAAAGAAATCATGTTATTTCATGCCTCTCACATTGTTCCCTCTGCCTCAAACACTTTCCCTTCTCATCAGCCTGGGTGTCTCTCCGGCATGGATCTTTCTTCCACCCAAAGAATGAACGTACATCTCCTGTCCCACCCCAACACAGAGCATGGCAAGACTCTCGGTCATGTTTCACTTATTCCCCAGCACCTGGCACATGATGGACACCCAGTAGGCACACAGCAAATGCTCTTTAATGTGGCACATGGCAAACTTCTACACAAGCTGCCCCCAGGCAGGCAGGAATGAGGGTGAAGGGTGTTTTGAGAAATCCAAATACACCAGGAAAGGAGAGGAGGAAGATGGCAGAAAGTTCATTTTGCTTTACAACCCTCCATGGCCCTGCTTTATTAGCAGAAGGCCAACAGCCCACTTGGCCAGCGTTCTCACAGGAACTAGAGATTTCTCTGCCTCATTTTTAAACAAAGCTGAGTTCCATTTGACAGTTTCATTGTTCTCTGCCTGCTTCTTTTGCCTAATTGTTTCTCCTAGGAATCGTCCTTGTCTTGGGAGAAGGTTTTCACAAAACACAACTCATCACAAAGAGCTGTGGAATTGTTCCTGGGGCGGAGGGGAGGGGGTGCTCCTTGGCCCTGCCACGTGTGGGTGGAGGAGCAGAGATCGTGGAGCGATTGCTCTTGCCCACGGTGTGCACGTGACTAGGAAGGGAGCTTTGTTAACAGAGGTGTCACAGCTGAGCGAGCTGACTCTCCTCCCCACTCGACCCTGCCAGAAAATTGTGTCAGTAGAATAACTATTGTTTTTGATCTTTAAAAAAATTTTCATCTTTTAAAGAGTTTTTACGAAGTTTATGAGAAAGCGACTGTTTGACCAACATTTAGCTTTGGGGAAATGTGAGGGGTAGTCAGCAAACCAACCTTGAAGACCGGTGGAGGGGCAGGAGCCCTAGCCAGAACTTGTCCAGACCAATTTCACTAAAGATGTGCTGTCCTAGAGTGAACGGTTGTGGACTCAGGGTGCTTTCTGCCAAGGAAAGCCAGTCTATCATCTGACCCCACAGGTAAGCTCCAGGTTCCTCTGACGGCTCCACAGGGAAGCTCTCTGCCCTCAGCCTAGGTCAGGTACACCACCCATGGCCTTTTGCTTCTGTATTTTCCCTCCACAGCACTACCAGTTTGCAAGGTGCATTTGAAGGCTTCTCTTATTGACCACCTCCTCCATTGACCTTGAACTCCATAAGGAAAGAGTGTGCTGTTGTATCTAGTCTCCAGTCCAGAGGCACATGGCATGTGTTTAATAAATGTTGTTATGCAACCTTGGCAGCTCTTGGGGTTTTACAAAATTCTTTTCTCATGATGCATTATTCCTCATTCACGAGCATAACAAGTCAGACCTCACCAGTTGAGACAAGACCACTTCTGAGTTGCACGTCCAGGAGTGGAGGTAGTTGGCATTGACAGTCACAAGCTCAGTCTAAGCCAGTTTCCCTCCCATATTTGCTGTGGATTGTGCCAGGCATTATGGCAGGATCTTGGTCAAGGCCAAACTGTGTTCCCTTAGCATTCATATGTTGAAGCTCAAACCCCCAAAGTGACTGTATTTGAGAGTAGGGCCTTTAAAAGGTAAAGTTAAATGAGGTCATATGACCTAAATCAATTATATGAGGTCCTAATCCAATAGGTCTGGAAAGGCTATGTAAGGACAGAGAAAAGGCAACCATCTGAAAGGCCAGGAGAAAGGCTTTAGGGGAAACCGAACCTGCCAACACCTTGATCTTGAATGTCAGCATCCAGAACTGTGAGAAAATGAATTTCTGCTGTTTAAGCCACTTAATCTGTGATACTGTTATGGCAGCCCTAGCAAGCCAATACAGGGTTTTACTATAAAAATAAGTGAATGGTATGGAAATGTAAGGGAGAGAAGCATTGCTTCTATGGCATCTTGGAAGTCTTTGAGAAGGAGGTTATATTTAAGCTGGTCTTGAAGAAATGAAGGAACGTTAGCTGATGACTATGGAAGGAAAGTTGTGACCAACCCAGATAGCATATTCAAAAGCAGAGACATTACTTTGCCAACAAAGGTCCATCTAGTCAAGGCTATGGTTTTTCTAGTATCTTGTAGGATGTGAGAGTTGGACTGTGAAGAAAGCTGAGTGCCAAAGAATTGATGCTTTCGAACTGTGGTGTTGGAGAACACTCTTGAGTCCCTTGGACTGTAAGGAGATCCAACCAATCCATTCTAAAGGAGATCAGTCCTGGGTGTTCTTTGGAAGGAATGATGCTAAAGCTGAAACTCCAGTACATTGGCCACCTGATGCGAAGAGCTGACTCATTTGAAAAGACCCTGATGCTGGGAGGGATTGAGGGCAGGAAGAGAAGGGGACAACAGAGGATGAGATGGTTGGATAGCATCACCGACTCAATGGATATGGGCTTGGGTGGACTCCGGGAGTTGGTGATGGACAGGGAGGCCTGGCGTGCTATGGTTCATGGGGTCGTAAGGAGTCGGACATGACTGAGTGACTGAACTGAACTGAACAGCAACCCACTCCAGTATTCTTGCCTGGGAAATTCCATGGATAGAGGAGCCTGGAGGGCTACAGTCCACGGAGTCACTAGAGTTGGACACTACTTAGTGACATAACTGCCACCACCACGGCATTAATAAGTCATAGAATCAGAGTCTGACCCCAGAACTAGTTTATACCAAAGCTGCTACTCTTTCTATTACACTAGGCACAGTGTGTATCAGATAGTAATAATAATACCTACAATAACTATAAGCCTGGCATGCACACAAATAATACACATCATCCAATTTAATCATTTCCAAAAAATGAGGAAGACACTCTGATTATCTTAATTTTATAAATTACAGGGGAAAAACACAGAAAGGCTTAATAACTCATTCAAAATCATACAATTAGTAAGGATCTAGGAATTGGACCCAAGCTGTTTAATCATTTCATTTAATTTTTTCATATGTGTACATGTATGGAGAGTTGAGGGAAGGGAGGAGTGGGACTGAATGTTGCTAGTTTTATTGTTTGGGGGCTGAAGGTCTTTTAGGATGAGGATTGATTGGCAAAATTCTGTATGAGCAGTAATAATAGTAATAATCAGTAACGCTAAATAGAGCCAAGTATTTGCTTTCTCTAGGGCAAATCAATTAGGATAAGGACAGTGTGTCTCCCTAAATCACTTCTACTCCCTTGAGTGGGTACATCATCTCTAGTGGGTCTAGGATTGAAACATCTGGTTTCAGTTCCTAGAGGTGGGTGCTTTGGTCACTAACAACCAGCAGCCTTTGAGGACATGACAGATCTCTGGGCCCTCAGCCTCACAGCTGTGTTTGCTACCAACTCTGTATCTAATAGTCATCCCTCAGGTTGGGAGTGAGAACCAGGCTGGAAGCTTAGGCTCCTAGGAACCTGGGGCTCAGGGCAGGCCAGGCCTCAGTCTTATTCCTGCAGCAGCAGGCAGCCTGTGAAGCTGAAGGAGTAGGACAGCCGCATTTTGGCCATGGCAGCTGGTAACCCTTCAGTGCTCTGTCACTGCAGATTGATGGTCAGTCTGTGTAGGATGGGCAGAACTTCGCTTAGCTCCGTGTGCAGAGTTCCCTCAGAAACAGGCCCAGGGTCTCCCTGGCTTTCTATTTCTGCCTCTGCCACACCTGTGGGCAGTACCTACAGGAGCCTGGAGCAGTTGCTGGATAACAAGTCATCTTGACATCCTCCTTGTAGTTTATAGATTTCTCTGCTTGGATTCCCCTGTCTCTGTGTCTCTCTCCCCTGTAGCAGAATTGGCCAGACCTGGACCAGAGACTCATCAGGACTCCGTGCTCCCTCCAAGAAGATCCTCCCTGAGAACCAGTCACTGCCCTTTGAGAGCCTCCACCTTCCAGCACAGCTAACATGTTCACTTAATCACATTAAAATATGTATTCCAGAGGCAACTCTTTATGGAAGGGTTTACTAGTTTAGCCATGGCTTATCTGGAAGTTTTCCTCTTCTCACTCATGCTGTTATACCCTGGCCATTTTCTTCTAGGAGTCAGAGGTCTCTGGGTGGGGAAGAGAAATCTGTGTGCTGTGATTTTGGAGTGGCAGGAACTAGAACATGCATGACACCTCAAAATACCCCTCTTTGACTTAAGGATTATTTTGAGCTGAGGGCAATTGAGGAACAGCAAACATGGGGAAAGCTCTAAAAACAAAGCATGTTTCTCTTCTGTAAGGGAAATTTTACATTTATAAGTGCAGTTTGAGTTCATAAAGGAGTCCCCCTCTCCTGAAGTAGGAAGAGAAGGACTCTTAATAACCCATCAGTGGATAAGACAGGGACTAACATCTGCAGAGCAGACCTTTCTGAACAACCCTTGTTTACCTGCTTTTCCTGGTTTACTTTCCAAACCTTATCCTCAAACCTTATCCCCACTGCCCAGAAGCCCCAAACCTCTCTTTCTTGGGCTAGCCTCTTCTCCACACTGTTACTCTTTAGGGTGGTATATAAGCCCTCACGTTCTAAACTCCTCCTTGAGCCACATTTCCCTTTGTGAACTTCCATTATATAAACACAATTAAATCTTTTTTTCTCTTATTAATTAAAAAAAAAATCTTTTGGCCACGTGGCATGGCATTCGGGATCTTAGTTCCCAACCAGGGATTGGACCCTGTGCCCCCTGCATTGGCAACACAGAGTCTTAACCACTGGACCGCCTGGAAAATTTCTCTCGTTAATCTTTTATCAGTTTGACTCAAGGGTCCCAGACATTGAACCAGGAGGGGTGAGGAAGAATATTCTCCTACTACAAAGCGGTAGTTGGGATACCCAACTCACTCTGGAGGCTACAGCTGGAATCTCAGGATGTCAAACAAAGTCAGCAAAAGTTGAAAACTCTCACTGCATAAGTCTCCCAGATTTCTGCCTATAGGGTTCAATCGACAGAGGGTAGCTAAGAATCTCATGTTTTCCTTTCCAAATTTAGATTATCAGGAGAGAAATGTTGGTAAGAACCATTTACATTGTGACTCATGTGAATTTTGTTTTGAATACTTATTGGTTGGGCTTCCCCAGTGGCTCAGCAATAAAGAATCCACCTGCCAATGCAGGATCTACAGACCAGGGTTCAATCCCTGAGTTGGGAAGATTCCCTGGAGGAGGGCATGGCAACTCAGTCCAGTATTCTTGCTTGGAGAATCCCATGGACAGAGGAGCCTGGCAGGCTATAGTCCATAGGGTCACAAAGAGTCAGATATGACTGAAGCGACTTAGCATGCAGGCACACATTGATTGGTTATTGGTCTTTTCCTGCTTAGGGACATTTACAATTTGTCTTGCTCCACATCCTGACAGCTTGGTTTGGGTTTCTACCTACCAGTGGGCACAAGTTGGTAGGCCTGTGTCTGTAGATGGCGAACTGTTAAGTTGGAGGCAATGAGAATTTGTAGATAGCCTTACAGAAATGGGGGGTCCACCCACAGTGTGACTGATGTCTTCCTGACAGTTGCCTGTTCCACAGAGTTTATGTAAATCTTTCTTTCAGTTATCATTGGGAGAGACTCTGGGTCATGCAAGCTACATCTTTTGCACTGTCTTTGAGAACACGTCTGTGTCCCTGGTTAAGTTATGAAAAGGCTTACTGGTTGTCAGAACTAGAATAGGCATACCTTTGTTTTGTTTTAAAGCCCCAAATGCCTTTTCTTTAGCCTCTTTTCCACCCTCTATTGCCCTTTGGGGTGGCATATAAACCCCCAAATCCTTTCTCTGCACATAATTTTTTAAAAATGTTTTCTCTTGTTAGTCTTTTGTCACTTTAATTTCCAGAGCCCCAGATGGAGAACCCAGGAGGGCAGAGGGAAGTTTTTCCCCTCCCCTACAGGAGGGAATGTGTTATTGAGTATACTAAATATTTTTTTTTCTCAGTTTTGTCATCAGAGGTGAACAGTTTGCAGAATTACAAAGTGAAATATTAAATAAACCACACTCACCCCGCCCCAGTCGTCTTCCTCTTCATGAATAGGAGGCATGTGGCAACTCCATGCAAAGACTGCCCAGTGCACTTCATTCCTGGTCAGTCTTTATTTAGTTTCCTCCTATCCCCCTGGATTTCACACCTTGCTTCCACAGATCTGATGGAACTATAAGCAATACAGGATTGAAGAAAATGTCAATTAACTAAGAAAGTGCTATTCAGCAACCTTTAAAGAAGCCGCCTGGAAGATTTCTCCCAAGGATCCCAAAACATGTTCATGGGTCTTTTCTGCTGGATACCACCCAACACACACCTCATCTCAAAGAGCAACATCCTTGGTGTCCACTGTCCCTCTTCTCTCTCACCCTGCCCATAAGGAAGCTCTCTTCTCCCCAGATTCTTTGCCTCTGTCTAGGGAGTCTGTCCTCCTGAGGAAGGTGTGGCCTTAGGACTGGAATATCAAGGGGAAGAGAAAAAGAGTGTATGGAGGATTACCACTGGCCAGGCACTGAACTCGATGCTTTCTCCACTCTTTGTGTTAAATCCGTTCAATAATCCTGCAGTGTGAATCCTGTTTTAGAAATGAGGAGTCTAAAATTCAGAGAGATTAAGGAATCTGTTCACTGCCATACAGCTGGTAAAACCGTCAGCTAACTTCCCCTGTACTCCAGTCAGTTTTTCCACTCAGGGTAGAGTCCCCAGAACAACAGGACCTTGCTAATCTTCACAGCTATTCATGACAATCTCATGGCTCAAACATGGAAACCAAAGGAAATGGAGTGGCAGCTGGTGTTTCAAGCCTAGGTGCTAACACTTGCCATTAGCTGGCAAACAAAACAGAACTGATCAGAGAGCCCAGAATAACGAGAGGGTTAAGGAAAGCCATCAGGAATGAGCAGGTTTCAAGCCTCTTTCGTTCCTTGGATGTCCTTGAAAGAGTTTAGAAATCCTGCTGTGAAGACCTGGCTGTGTTTTCTGAACGGGCAGATCTGGAAGCTAAGTGGAGGTTAAGGTATGCTTAAGAACAGGATCATTTCCTTTCCAAGGAGAGCTGTGGTCTGAAGAAGAAGAACTCACCTGCTGCATTCTGTGATCCAGCAGGAGCAGCAGACTTGAACTTCCATCTGTTCGTTGCTATGGGAACAATTTCCTACACATTTACAGAAGCACTCAGGTCTGGGTAAATGCTGCCGTTGTCAACGCATGTCCTTTAGCTGGCTCATTTGGAGAAAGAATGGCAAAGTGATCGCATACCAAAGATGGAGCCTGAAGACTTCTTTCACCACTTGAAAACTAATTGATAGCCTCATTTTTCTAATCATAGGGGTCCCTGCAGGCTCTGCCCTGCGGTACATTCGAACTTTCCCCTTGGGCTTGTTTCCTCAGTGAGCACTGGTTGGTGAGGGAGGTGCTGCTGGTTCAAGTCAAGGAATGCATACTGGTGACTCTCATCCTAGGAGCCTTGGTTCAGTACAAGTACAAAGGAGCTATGGATGAGGAGTGGTGTGTGCCCATAATCATTCACACCACACACACATACACACACACACACACACACACACACAGAGCCTAGTATAATTATTTTATGCTCTACACACACACACACACACACACGCACACACACACACACACACACACACACACACAGCCTAGTATAATTATTTTATGCTCTACCATGTTCCCTTCCCAGAGGTCACATCACATTTGGTCAGCAGAAATCCACCAAACATTAGTCCTCAAGAAAAGGTTGCTTCTTTCTGTATTGAGACCCAGAGTCTGCACACCATTTTTACTTTGCATTGCTATGCAGGATATTTACTTTTTCTTTTTGGCTGTGCCACACAGCTTGTGGAATCCTAGTTCCCAGAACTGGGATTGCACCTGGGTCCCCTAAAGTGGATGTGTGAAATACTAACCACTGGACCACCAAGAATTCCCTGGACATTTGAATTTTAAAGGAACATGAGGACATTTTGCCCAGGGTTGTTTTTCAGTTGCTAAGTTATGTCAGACTATTTGCAGCCCCATGGCCTGCAGTACACCAGGCTTCCCTGTGCTTCATCATCTCCTGGAGCTTGCTCAAACTCACATCCATTAAGTTGGTATTGCCATCCAACCATCTCATCCTCTGTCACTCCCTTCTCCTGCCCTCAATCTTTTCCAGCATCAGGGTCTTTTCCAAGGTCTGCTCTTTGCATCAGGTGGCCAAAGGATTGGAGCTTCAGCTTCGGCATCAGTCCTTCCAATGCATGTTTAGGACTGATCTCCTTCAGAATGGACTGGTTTGATCTCCTTGCAGTCCAAGGAACTCTCAAGAGTCTTCTCCAACACCAAGTTCGAAAGCATCAATTCTTTCCACTCAGGTTTTATGGTCCAGCTCTCACATCTGTTCTTAACTACTTGAAAAACCATAACTTTGACTCTATAGACCTTGTTGGCAAAGTTATGTCTCTGCTTTTTATTATGCTGTCAATACTTTGGCCACCTGATGCGAAGAGCTGACTCATTTGTTTCCATTGTTTCCCCATCTATTTGCCATGAAGTGATGGGACTGGATGCTGTGACCTTAGATTTTTGAATGCTGAATTTTAAGCCAGCTTTTTCAATTCTTTTCTTTCACCTTCATCAAGAGGCCCTTTAGTTCCTCTTTGCTTTTGGCCTAATGGGTGGTGTCATCTACATATCTGAGGTTATTAATGTTTCTCCCAGCACGCTTGATTCCAGCTTGAGCTTCATCCAGCCCGACATTTCACAGGATGTACTCTGCATATAAATAAATAAGCAGTGTGGCATGTACCTCTTTCCCAGTTTTGGACCAGTCCATTGTTTCATTTTCATTTCTGTTGCTTCTTTTTACATATATTTCTTTTATTTTTTTATTGAAGGATAATTGCTTTACAGAATTTTGTTGTTTTCTGTCAAACCTCAATATGAATCAGCCATAGGTATATATATATATATATATATCCCCTCCCTTTTGAACCTCCCTCTCATCTACCACCCCATCCCACCCCTCTAGATTGATACAGAGCCCCTGTTTGAGTTTCCTGAGCCATACAGCCAATACCTGTTGGCTATCTACTTTACATATGGCAATGTAAGTTTCCATGTTACTCTCTCCATACATCTTACCCTCTCCTCCCCTCTCCCCGTGTCCATAAGTCTATTCTCTATGTCTGTTTCTCCATTGCTGTCCTGTAAATAAATTCTTCATTAGCATTTTTCTAGATTCTGTATATATGCATTAGAATATGATATTTATCTTTCTCTTTCTGACTCACTTCACTCTGCATAATAGGTTCTAGGTTCATCCACCTCATCAGAACTGACTCAAATGCATTACTTTTTATGGCTGAGTAATATTCCATTGTGTATATGTACCACAACTCTGTCAATGGACATCTAGGTTGCTTCCATGTTCTAGCGATTGTAAATAGTGCTGCAGTTAACAATGGGATACATGTGTCTCTTTCAATTTTGTTTTCCACAGGATATACGCCTAAGAGTGGGACTGCTGAGTCATTCCTAGTTTTTTAAGGAGTCTCCATACCATCTTCTAAAGTGGCTGTATCAATTTACATTCCCACCAATAGTGCACGAGCGTTCCCTTTTCTCCACATCCTCTCCAGCATTTATTGTTTGGAGACTTTTTGAAGATGTCCATTCTGACTAGTGTGAGGTGATATCTCATTGTAGTTTTGATTTGCATTTATCTAATAATGAGCTGGACATGGAACAACAGACTGGTTCCAAATAGGAAAAAGAGTACGTCAAGGCTGTATATTGTCACCCTGCTTATTTAACTTCTTTGCAGAGTACATCATCAGAAATGCTGGACTGGAAGAAACACAAGCTGGAATCAAGATTGCTGGGAGAAATATCAACAACCTCAGATATGCAGATGATACCACCCTTATGGCAGAAAGTGAAGAGGAACTAAAAAGCCTCTTGATGAAAGTGAAAGAGGAGAGTGAAAAAGTTGGCTTAACGCTCAACATTCAGAAAACGAAGATCATGGCATCCGGTCCTATAACTTCATGGGAAATAGATGGGGAAACAGTGGAAACAGTGTCAGACTTTATTTTGGGGGGCTCCAAAATCACTGCAGACGGTGACTGCAGCCATGAAATTAAAAGACGCTTACTCCTTGGAAGAAAAGTTATGACCAACCTAGATAGCACATTCAAAAGCAGAGACATTACTTTGCTGACTAAGGTCTGTCTAGTCAAGGCTATGGTTTTTCCTGTGGTCATGTATGGATGTGAGAGTTGGACTGTGAAGAAGGCTGAGCGCCGAAGAATTGATGCTTTTGAACTGTGGTGTTGGAGAAGACTCTTGAGAGTCCCTTGGACTGCAAGGAGATCCAACCAGTCCATTCTAAAGGAGATCAGCCCTGGGATTTCTTTGGAAGGACTGATGCTAAAGCTGAAGCTCCAGTACTTTGGCCACCTAATGCGAAGAGTTGACTCATCGGAAAAGACTCTGGTACGGATTGGGGGCAGGAGGAGAAGGGGACGACCGAGGATGAGATGGCTGGATGGCATCACGGCCTCGATGAACGTGAGTCTGAGTGAACTCCGGGAGATGGTGATGGACAGGGAGGCCTGGCCTGCTGTGATTCATGGGATCGCAAAGAGTCGGACATGACTGAGCGACTGAACTGACCTGAAATGAATAATGAGCGATGTTGAGCATCTTTTCAGGCATTTGTTAGCCATCTGTATGTCTTCTTTGGAGAAATGTCTAAGTCTTTTTCCCACTTTTTGATTGTTGTTTTTTTTTTTTTTCCCCTTGGCATTGAGTGGTATGAATTACTTGTATATTTTGGAAATTAATCCATTGTCACTTGTTTTGTTTGCTATTATTTTCTCCCATTCTGAGGGCTGTCTTTTCACCTTTCTTATAGTTTTTTTTTGCTGTGCAAAAGCTTTTAAATTTAATCAGGTCACACTTGTTTACTTTTATTTCCGTTACTTTAGGAGGTGGGTCATAGAGGATCTTGCTTCGATTTATGTCATTGAGTGTTCTGCC
The DNA here is from genome assembly GCF_001704415.2 of Capra hircus. Classification (NCBI taxonomy): domain Eukaryota; kingdom Metazoa; phylum Chordata; class Mammalia; order Artiodactyla; family Bovidae; genus Capra; species Capra hircus. Next base: position 27,577,282 of record NC_030816.1, read on the forward strand.
TATGTTTTCCTCTAAGAGTTTCATAGTTTCTGGTCTTACATGTAGGTCTTTAATCCATTTTGAGTTTATCTTTGTGTATGGTGTTAGGAAGTGTTCTAATTTCTTTTACATGTAGCTGTCCAGTTTTCCCAGTACCATTTATTGAAGAGGCTCTCTTTGCCGCATTGTATATTCTTGCCGCCTTTGTCAAAAATAAGGTATCCATAGGTGCATGGGTTTATTTCTGGACTTTCTATCTTGTTCCATTGGTCTATATTTCTGTTTTTGTGCCAGTACCCTACTGTCTTGATGACTATAGCTTTGTAGTATAATCTGAAGTCAGGAAGGTTGATTCCTCCAACTCCATTCTTCTTTCTCAAGACTGCTTTGGCTATTTGGGGTCTTCTGTGTTTCCATATGAATTGTGAAATTTTTTGTTTTAGTTCTGTGAAAAATGCTATTGGTAGTTTGATAGAGATTGCATTGAATATGTAGATTGCGTTTGGTAGTATCGTCATTTTTACAATATTGATTCTTCCTACCCAGGAACACGGAATATCTCTCCATCTGTTTATGTCATCTTTGATTTCTTTCATTAGTGTCTTATACTTTTCTCTGTACAGTTCTTTTGTCTCCTTAGGTAAGTTTATTCCTAGATAATTTAATTCTTTTTGTTGCAATGGTGAATGGGATTGATTCCTTAATTTCTCTTCCTGATTTTTCATTGTTAGTATATAGAAATGCAAGTGATTTCTGTGTATTTATTTTGTATCCTTCAACTTTGCTAAATTCACTGATTAGCTCTAGTAATTTTCTGATACTATCTTTAGGGTTTTCTATGTACAGTAGCATGTCATCTGCAAACAGTGAGAGCTTTAGTTCTTCTTTTCCTATCTGGATTCCTTTTATTTCTTTTTCATCTCTGATTGCTGTAGCTAGGACTTCCAGAACTGTGTTGAATAATAGTGGTGAAAGTGAACACCCTTGTCTTGTTCCTGATCTTAGGGAGAATGTTTTCAGAGTTTCACCATTGAGGATAATGTTTCCTGTAGGCTTATCATATATGGCCTTTGCTATGTTGAGGTAGGTTCCTTCTATGCCCATTTTTCAAACAGTTTTAATCATAAATGGGTGCTGAATTTTGTCGAAGGGTTTTTCTGCATCTATTGAGATTATCATACGGATTTTATCTTTCTGTTGATTGATTGATTTGCATATATTGAAGAATCCTTACATTCCTGGAATAAACCCAACTTGATCATGGTGTATAAGCTTTTTCATGTGTTGCTGAATTCTGTTTGCTAAAATTTTGTTGAGGATTTTTGCATCTATGTTCATCACTAATATTGGCCTGTAGTTTTCTTTTGTGTGTGTTGTCTTTGTCTGGTTTTGAATCAGGGTGATGGTGGCCTCGTGAATGAGTTTGGAAGCATTCCTTCCTCTGAAATTTTTTGGAAGAGTTTTAGGATAGGCATTAGCTCTTCTCTAAATGTTTGATAGAATTCTCCTGTGAAGCCATATGGTCCTGGGGTTTTGTTTTTTGAGAGATTTTTTTTAATCACACTTCAATTTCAGTGCATGTAATTGGATTGTTCATAATTTCTATTTCTTCCTGGTTCAGTCTTGGAAGATTGAACTTTTCCAAGAATTTGTCCATTTCTTCCAGGTTATCCATTGTATTGCCATATAGTTGTTCATAATAGTCTCTTATAATCCTTTGTATGTCTGCATTGTCTGTTGTAACCTCTCCTTTTTCATTTCTAATTTTGTTGATTTGATTCTCTCTCTTTTTTTCTTGATGAGTCCGGCTAAAGGCTTGTCAATTATGTTTATCATCTCAAAGAAACAACTTCTAGTTTTATTAATCTTTACTATTGTTTCTTTCCTTTCTTTTGCATTTATTTATGCTTGGACCTTTATGATTTCTTTCCTTCTGCTAATTTTGCAGTGTTTTTTCTTCTTATTCCGGTTGTTTTAGATGTAAAGTTAGGTTTTCTATTCAATGTTTTTCTTGTTTCTTGAGGTAGGATTGTATTTCTATAAACATCCCTCTTAGAACTGCTTTTGCAACATTCCATAGGTTTTGAGTTGTCGTGTTTTCATTGTCATTTTTTTTCTAGAAATTTTTTGATTTCCCTTTTGATTTCTTCAGTAACCTGTTGGTTATTTAGAAACATGTTGTTTAATCTCAGTGCGTTTGTGTTTCTTACAGTTTTTTTTTTTCTTGTAATTGATATCTAGTCTCATAGCATTGTGGTCAGAGAGGATGCTTGATACAATTTCAATTTTCTTAAATTTACTGAGGTCTGATTTGTGACCCAAGATGTGGTCTGTCCTGGAGAATGTTCCATGTGCACTTGAGAAGAAGGTGTATTCTTCTGCATTTGGATGGAATGTCCTGAAGATATCAATGAGATCCACTTCATCTAATGTATCATTTAAGACTTGTGCTTCCTTATTAATTTTCTGCCTTGATGATCTGTCCATTGGTGTGAGCGGGGTGTTAAAGTATCCTACTATTATTGTGTTCTTGTCAATTTCTCCTTTTATTTCTGTTAGTGTTTGTCTTATATAGTGAGGTGCTCCTATGTTGAGTGCATGCTGCTGCTGCTGCTAAGTCACTTCAGTCGTGTTTGATTTTGTGTGACCCAATAGATGGCAGCCCACCAGGCTCCCCTGTCCCTGGGATTCTCCAGGCAAGAACATTGGAGTGGGTTGCCATTTCCTTCTCCAATGCATGAAAGTGAAAAGTGAAAGGGAAGTTGCATAGATATTTATAATTGTTATGTCTTCCTCTTGGATTGATCCCTTGATCATTATGTTGTGTCCTTCCTTATCTCTTGTAATCTTCTTTATTTTAAGGTCTATTTTGTCTGATATGAGGATTGGTACTCTAGCTTTCTTTTGCTTCCCATTTGCATGGAATATATTTTTCCATCCTCTCACTTTCAGTCATTATGTGTCTTGAGGTCTGAAGTGGGTTTCTTGTAGACAGCATATATATGGGTCTTGTTTTTGTATCCATTTAACCAGTCTGAGTCTTTTGGTGGAAGAATTTAATCCTTTTACATTTAAAGTAATTTATTTTTTAGTTTTTTTTTTTAATTTTAAAATCTTTAATTCTTATATGTGTTCCCAAACACATGGAAACAACCTAGATGTCCATCAGCAGATGAATGGATAAGAAAGCTGTGGTACATATACACAATGGAGTATTACTCAGCCGTTAAAAAGAATTCATTTGAATCAGTTCTGATGAGATGGATGAAACTGGAGCCGATTATACAGAGTGAAGTAAGCCAGAAAGAAAAACACCAATACAGTATACTAACACATATATATGGAATTTAGAAAGATGGCAATGATGACCCTGTATGCAAGACAGGAAAAATGACACAGCTGTGTATAGCGGCATTCTAACATTTCAAGTAATTATTGATATATATGTTCCTATTGCCATTTTCTTAATTGTTTGGGGTTGACTATGTGGATCTTTTTTCTTCTCTTGTATTTCTTGGCTATATAAGTCCCTTTAACACTTGGTGTAAAGCTGGTTTTGTGGTACTAAATTCTCTTAATTTTTGCTTGTCTGAAAAACTTTTGATTTCTCCATCAATTTTGAATGAGATCTTTGCCGGGTACAGTAATCTTGGTTGTAGATTTTTCCCTTTCAGTACTTTATATATATACTGCCATTCCCTTCTGGCCAGCTGAGTTTCTCCTGAAGGAAGAGCTGTTAAGCGTATGGAGTTTCACTTGTATGTTACTTGTTGCTTTTCCCTTGCTGCTTTTAATATTCTTTCTTCGTGTTTAGTCTTTGTTAGTTTGATTAGTATGTGTCTTGGCAGGTTTCTCCTTGGGTTTATCCTGTATGGGACTCTTGGAACCTCTTGGACTTGACTATTTCCTTTTCCATGTTGGGGAAATTTTCAACTATAATCTCTTCAAAAATTTTCTCATACCATTTCTTTTTCTCTTCTTCTGGGACCCCTCTAATTCGAATGTTGGTGCATTTGATATTGTCCCAGAGGTCTCTGAGACTATCCTCAGTTCTTTTCATTCATTTTACTTTATTCTACTCTTCAAAAGTTATTTCCAACATTTTATCTTCCAGCTCACTGATTCGTTCTTCTGCTTCAGATATTCTGCTCTTGATTCCTTCTAGAGTATTTTTAATTTCAGTAATGGTGTTGTTTGTGTGTGTATGTTTATTCTTTAATTCTTCTAAGTGAAGTGAAGTGAAGTCACTCAGTCTTGTCCGACTCTTTGCGACCCCATGAGTCCTCCGTCCATGGGATTTTCCAGGCAAGAGTGCTGGAGTGGATTGCCATTTCCTTCTCCAGGGAATCTTACCGACCCAGGAATCGAACCTGGGTCTCCCGCATTGCAGGCAGATGCTTTACTGTCTGAGCCAGTCTTTATTAATTGATTCTTGCATTTTCTCCACTTTGTTTGATCATCTTTACTATCATTATTCTGAATTCTTTTTCAGGTAGTTTGCCTATTTCCTCTTCATTTATTTGGACTTCTGTGTTCTAGTTTGTTCCTTCATTTCTGTAGCATTTCTCTACCTTTTCATTATTATTTTTTTAATTTATTGTGTTTGAGGTCTCTTTTTCCCAGGCTTCAAGGTTGAATTCATTCTTCCCTTTCGTTTCCGCCCTCCTAAGTTTGGTCCAGTGGTTTGTGTAAGCTTCGTATAGGGTGAGATTTGTGCGAAGTTTTTGTTTGTTTGTTTTTCCTCTGATGGGCAAGGCTGAGTGAGGTGGTGATCCTGTCTGCTGATGATTGGGTTTGTATTTTTGTTTTGTTTCTTGTTTAGATGTGGTGTCCTGCACAGGGTGCTACTGGTGGTTGGATGATGCCAGGTACTGTTTCAAGTGGCTTCCTTCGTGTGAGTTCTCACTGTTTGATACTCCCTAGGGTTAGTTCCCTGGTTCTTTGAGTCAGTGCTCCCACTCCAAAGGCTTGATCTCTTCTGAATCCGCCGCACACAGGAGCCAGAAAGATAGTCCTAAAATTCCAAACCCAGCTGTGGTATTTCTTCAAGACAGTCTATAGTTCCTTCTGGTTCCTCTTTCCAAACAGAGGTCTGCAGACTCTATGTAGACAGGTGTCTTTCTTGGCTTCCTGAGCTTGGTGAGAGCTGAGTCTAGAAGCACTTTCTCAGCTTGAAGAGACCAGGAGCAGGGTACCAGGTAGGTGAGAGTCTGTTGATTCTTGACCTGCGTACTGATTTCTTAGGAGGAAGGGAAGGTGGTCTGATTTTCCCATCTCTTGAAGAATTTTTCACAGTTCATCATGATTCACACATTCAAAGGCTTTAACATAGTCAATGAAGCAGATGTTTTTTCTGGAATTCCCTTGCTTTCTCTATGATCCATCAAATATTGGCAATTTGATCTCTGGTTCCTTTGCCTTTTCTAAACCCAGCTTGTACATCTGGAAGTTCTTGGTTCACCTACAGTTGAAGTTAATGTGAAGGATTTTGAGCATTACCTTGCTAGCATGTAAAATGAGCGCAATTATGTGGTAGTTTGAATATTCTTTGGCATTGCCCTTCTTTGTGGGATTGGAATGAAAACTGACATTTTCCAGTCCTGTGGCCACTGCTGAATTTTTCAAATTTTCTGGCATATTGAGTGTAGCACTTCCACAGCATCATCTTTTAGTATTTGAAATAGTTTAACTGGAATTCCATCACCTCCACTAGCTTTGTTTTTTCAATGTAAAATTTCCCAAGTAGTGGCAGTGTCAACATATGTAGGAAAGAAAACTGGAGTAAGACTTGAAAGTTTTGTCCAGCCACTGATCTAGCTATCGGACCTTGAGCAAGTCACATGGCCCACATGGATGACATTTTTCTCATCTGTAAAAAAGGGTGATCAAGCCTCCTTCACAGCCAGATTGATACAGTTAAACTAAATTGGTTCATCCATTGAACAATTATCTAGGGTTGGAAATATCTCAAATGTACATGAGACAAAATCTCTCCTCTCTTTCTAAGGTACATACATAAATGAAAAATAATAAATAGGGTATAAATAGTATGCTTTTGAGCTACTTCAAATCCTAAAAGATGCTGCTGCTAAAGTGCTGCACTCAATATGCTCACAAATTTGGAAAGCTCAGCAGTGGCCACAGGACTGGAAAAGGGTAGTTTTCATTCCAATCCCAAAGAAAGGCAATACCAAAGAATGTTCAAACTCCCACACAATTGCACTCATTTCATATGCTAGCAAAGTAATGCTCAAAATTATAGAAAGCAAAGAACTGAAGAGCCTCTTGATGAGAGTGAAAAAGTTGGCTTAAAACTCAGCATTCAGAAAACTAAGATCATGGCATCTGGTCCCATCACTTCATGGCAAATAGATGGGGAAACAATGGAAACGGTGACAGACTGTATTTTTTCGGCTCCAAAATCACTGCAGATGGTGACCACAGCCGTGAAATTGAAAGATGCTTGCTTCTTGGAAGAAAAGCTATGACCAACCTAGACAGCATATTAAAAAAAGAGACATTACTTTGCTGACAAAGGCCCATCTAGTCAAAACTATGGTTTTTCCAGTAGTCATGTATGGATGTGAGAGTTGGAGTATAAAGAAAGCTGAGCGCTGAAGAATTGATGCTTTTGAACTGTGGTGTTGGAGAAGACTCTTGAGAGTCCCTTGGACTGCAAGGAGATCCAACCAGTCCATTCTGAAGGAGATCAGCCCTGGGATTTCTTTGGAAAGACTGATGCTGAAGCTGAAGCTCCAATACTTTGGCCACCTGATGTGAAGAACTGACTCATTGGAAAAGACCCTGATGCTGGGCAAGATTGAAGGCAGGAGGAGAAGGCGACGACAGAGGATGAGAATGTTGGATGGCATCACCAACTTGATGGACATGAGTTTGAGTAAGTTCCAGTAGCTGGTGATGGACAGGCAAGCCTGATATGCTGCAGTCCATGGGGTTGCACAGAGCCGAACACAACTGAGTGACTGAAGTGAACTGAACTGATAGAGTATGCAGACGAATGAACAGGGGAGTGTGGAAGAAGTGACTGGACATTTGCTTTAGACTGGGGTGGAGGTAGTCAGAGCACATATCTCTGAAGAAGTAGCATTTAAGCTGAGTTCTGAATAACAGGAAGGGACCATCCAGGCAAAGTTGACGGGAAGGTCAATCAGGAGAAGACACATGTATTTCAAAGGTCCTTTTACATGAACAAAGTTGTAGTAGTCCAGAAATTAAAAAAAGCCATGGCTGGAATGTGATGAGTGAAGGGGAGAGGGAGCCAGGGACCAGGGTCCTGCAGCCCTTTGTAAATCCAGGTAATAAACTGAGATTTTTTTCTAAGAGAGATAGGAAGCCATAGGAATGGTTTCATGAGAGAACGGATGACATGATTTTATTTTTGTTTTAAAAAGATTTTTATGGTCACTCTGAGGAAAGTGAAAACCAAGCAGAAAGAAGAAAACAAGTCAGGAGGCTGTTGCATGAGTCCAGGTAGATGATGATGATAAATTGGTCCAGGGTAGTAGGAGAGAGATGGAAAAGAATGGATACTACTCAGTTATGAGTCTTCCTGATGGACTGGATATGAGGGGGAAAAAAGAATAAAGGTTAGGTCAGATTTTTGGCTTGAGCAGCTGGTTGAGTGAAATGGGGAAGCCTAGGAAAGGTACAGGTTTGGAGGGATCAATGATTCTTTTCTCTTTTTAAGACACTTTCACTTGGCAATGTCTTTTAAGTATCCAAGGAGAAATGTTAGCCAGGTATTTGGATATTGGGGTCCAAAATTCAGGAGGCCGGTAGGAGATGGAGATAGAAATGAGGAATTCATGCATAGAGGAGTTGTTGAAAGCCATGGAGCTGAATGAGTTACACAGGGACTGAGCCCCAGAGCTCTTCAACATTTAGATGATGGTGAAGAAGAGGATGCAGCAAAAGAGACAGAAGCAGTAGTCACTGAAGTCAGAGGAAAAGCAGAAGAGTGTGGTGTCCCCGAAGGCAAGAAAAGAATGGAGTGTCTGACCAGGGCTGAGTGGTCAACTAAGAGGCAAAGAGATAAGAAAAGTGACCCTGAATCTGACAGTGTGGAAGCAGTCTCATCAAGTAGTTGCATAGGATGGAAAAGAAAAACTTTGAAAACCATGAAGTGCTGTCAGTGCTTCTTCAAAGGAAGAGGTACCCAAAGAGAGCTTTCTCAAAATACACATGCCTGGAGTTGGCCCCTGATCGATTGAATCCAAATCATTGGGGTGCTTTTAAAATCTCAGAGGCCTCCCTAATAATAGCCTCCATATAAACAAGTGTAAGTTATTGTTACTATTATCTCTGTGTCCCCCTCCCAAGTATGTTCTGTGTCACTTTTACCCTTTCTACAGATGTCTTGGGAGCATCTTTATGGGAGGACAGTTTACATTCTTATCACTAGTTATACTGGCAATGTATAGCAATCATGTTCAGTGATCCTACTGAGATATTTCACATACAAGAATTCTTTGCATTGTCCAAATACCCTTGGACCTCTGGAATTAATAACTGAAGAATTCATAGTAAATATTGCAGATGGGGGTTTCTAAATTGGTTAATGAAATCTTCCCTCTCAAACATGAATTCAAGTTGATTTAGATGAGAAAATAATTGGTAATTAAAAACACCCTAACAGTCACTTTCAAGGCACAACAAACAAGGTATGTTCCAACCCATGGCAGGGAGCCATTGATGACCGGTGGCAAGAGGCTTGCTTACCATTCCTATTCTCTTCATCCAGCTCTGTACTTTTGACTTTGTTTTCATTTTCTTCTGTTTTAGGGACTCTGGATCAATGAGAAGATGTGGAGAGGGTGAAACAGTGAAGGGAATTTTTTTTTAAATCTTTTAAGTGCTTTATTGATTTTTAAAATATGGTCTTGAGAGTAATAATGGTATGACAACTGCTTCTGAAGAGGCTGCTGATCTGAGGAAATGGTTATAAACATATTATTATGTCAGTTATCACACAGATAATCACATGGCCCTCTTTTCAGATGTATACAGCTGGACATGGCTTAGGCGGGCTGTTATGGGAGTATGCTTTGCTGTGATATCTTTATTAATGAGCACTAAGCAGAGGTAAACATTGAGCTAATTAAATCTACCGTGGATGCTCGTCTAGAAGGCACAGCTAGCCAGGGGGAAGCACATATGCCACACTCACTCACTCTGAGCCTTTGAGTACATGAAATGAGGACAGTAAAATGAGTTTTGATGATAGAGAAGGAAAACGAGGGGGAGAATATCCTAGATGCAAACTATCCGAAAGATACAAAGAAGAAGGGAATACCAATTATTATCATTATAGTTCACCCTGAGTTAGCATGGCCTTGCCCATAAACTGGATCTCTAGAGAAAACTGGAATATTAGTTGTAAAATTAGTTTTCAAGGACAGGAAAGAGGAAGCCAGGTGGTTTGAGACAAAGTTTACAGAATGAGCATTGTTGAGGTGTAATCAGTTAAGCCCTACTAGAAGCAGAGTCCAGTGGAAACAGCCACCTTAGTGGGAGAAGCCCAGACGCAGTTGAAGGAGAAGAGAATTGATGTTAACACCTCTTTCCCTCAGGATCCAATGGGTAAATGGTCAAGAGGAGTCTCATTGTACAGAGGTTGACATAAAGACTTCCCCAAAGGCTCAGCGGGTAAAGAATCCACCTGCAATGCAGAAGACACAGGAGATAACAGGTTCAGTCCCTGGGTTGGAAAGATCCTCTGGAGAAAGAAATGACAACCCACTCCAGTGTTCTTGCCTGGGAAATCCCATGGACAGAGGAGTCTTGTGGGCTATAGTCCATGCAGTCTCAAAGAGTTGGACATGACTGAGCGAATAATAACACTATGGTGATTATACCCAAGTGGGAAAGGGAAGAAATGCCTTTACTTCCCTGATGATCTAAGCCACTTTTCACATTTTCTTCCATTTTCCAAAGCTCCTACTCCCTTAGCATTATACCCCTCTTCTGTTAACTCTGGGCTTAGCCTCAAGAATGAGTGGGAAGAATATATTCACAAGAATCTGAAGAATTAACCTAACCTCTTATGTGAACCTTGTAAGTGCTTGCTAGGTCCAAGGAGACAACAGGCCCCTTTGACACACAAGTGGAGGGTTTAGAGAAACTGAAAACATAAGCTGTTACATGGACCACTGCATCCAACCTCATTGGTTGTGGAAAGTTTAATGGATAGGGGGCCCATGAGAAAGACCTGGGCCCTTCCGAGTGAGGACCACATCCACTCACTCAGTGTCGTTCTGTACACTCAGTGGGCAACTACCGCAGCCAGGGTCTGTGTGAAGATCTTGGTAAGCAGGAAGAACAAATCAACAAACCATCTCAACATGCAAAGTCAATAACTTGTCCTAAGAGTGTTATGGCACCGAAGAGGGTATAAGTCATCCATCTTTGGGCCTGAGGACCATAAAGAAAGGCTTCATGGAGGAGACAAATTCTAGATTCCAAAACCAAGTAGGAGAGTTTCCCAGGAAATATGTTGTCAGAGACAGAAAGGCGAGGAGAAATGAGAAAGGAAGGAGGAGAGAGGCACTCCCCAGAGGGAGAACAGCATGTGCAGAGGCACAGAGGCATTGCACGGCGGGGTTTGCAGAGGAGGCCGCAGCGCATGGTGGACATTACTACTGTTTAACAGTTTCTGGCTCTCTCTTTTTTTCCTGAGCACATGAAAGGTTACACGTCTCACCCCCTCTGTGGGGATGTGGTCCCACAGGGGACTTGGTGTGACTAAGAAATAAATGTCTAGTATGTTAAGCCACAGAAATTGGCGGAGATAGACTGCAGGCTGGGGATTTGGGAGCAGCTTCTTTACGTGCTAAGGAGTTTGGATACTCTGGGCCATGGGGAGATGTGAAATATACTTTATTTTATTTTTTTCCCCCTAGGTATTTTATTTTATTTTATTTATTATTTTTTATTATTTTTATTTTTTTACTTTACAATACCATATTGGTTTTGCCATACATTGACATGAATCCACCGCATGTATACATGAGTCCTGTATGCGAGACAGCAAAAGAGACACAGATGTAAAAACAGACTTTTGAAAGGTACTTTAAAAATGAGAGCGACATGATCAGGTTTGCTGGCTGAATTAGAAAGAAGTGATAGTTAGGAGATAATTGAAGCAACTGAGTAACACCAAAGACTTGAACTAAGGCTATGGAGGTGAGTTGAGAAAAAATTAATATGGTGAAACTAAGAGGGCTTGGTGACTGCTTAGATGAATGGAGAAAAAGAAAAGGAAGAATGTAGAATGACTTTCTGGTCTTTGGCTTCGGTGAATATATGATCTCTTCATCATTAAACAGAATTCAGGATGGTGTACAGGTTTGGGTGATAGATTATTTATTGTTTTTTTCCCTATAAATTTCCCAGAAGAGCTTAGCATTGCATTGAGTAAAAGGTTAAGTCCACAGGTTCAAGCTTCCATGTTCTTCCTCTAAAATGTATCCCAGCCACATCCTGGGTCCAGTACCACAAGCAGAATTATTCCTAGGAATCTTTCATGACATTGATGGAAAAAACTGTCAAGGTATCCCTCCAGAATGTTAGGCTGTGAAATCAGGGTCTGCCCTGCCTTCACACTGCATACTGTGACTTCTGGTGAAGTCATATCACTTGGAATAGCACATAGTAATGATCCAGATGCCGTTAGACTCCAAGACCTTGGAAGGCAGTGGCTGAGGACAGTGCAAGCAGGGACAGATGATGATCTCTGGAACTTCAATGAGAAAAATGAACCCATGGCACCAGCTCTTATCCAGCCCAACACCCTTTCTAGCATCCCCTCCTCAGAGTAAAAAATACATGAAAATTAGAGGGTACACTCCTTGGAGCTTATCCCCTTCACAGGCTTTGGATCTCAGTACCGGCGTTAAAGACAGGTTGACTTCACTACTTACATATATTTTCAAATGGGCCCATAACCTACCCTTTCTGAACCTTGTGTTTCTCATCTGCTGCTGCTGCTGCTAAGTCACTTCAGTCGTGTCCAGCTCTGTGCAATCCCATAGACTCTGTGCAAACCCACCAGGCTCCCCTGTTCCTGGGATTCTCCAGGCAAGAACACTGGAGTGGGTTGCCATTTCCTTCTCCAATGCATGAAAGTGAAAAGGGAAAGTGAAGTCGCTTAGTCATGTCTGACTCTTAGCAACCCCATGGACTGCAGCCCACCAGGCTCCTTCATCCATGGGATTTTCCAGACAAGGGTACTGGAGGTTTCTCATCTAGAAAGTGCAAATAACCTGCATCATAGAATTATTATTATGAGGATTAAATAAGATAAATAAGGTAAGGGGGAAGATTCCTACTCCCACCTACAGCTTCATGTACGGAAAAGTGATCTAAAAAATGGAGAATGGGAGCACTTACCTGAGACAGTTTTTAATGATAGAAGAGGAATTTGGAAAGAAAATTCAGGAAGGAGCTGGAACTATGGAGTTGGATTGTAAGGACTGTATACCTCTAATCTCCTCCCAGCTTCAAATCTCTAGTATAAGCTTCATCAGAGTCTGTACCCAGAAATACTGACTCACTTGGGGTTTTCTTTCATTCTTGGTTGCTGTGTATAAGTCCCACATGTGTGATAGATTTTATGCTTGGAGCCATCTGTCTACCAGGGCTTTTGTTGTTGTTTCGTTGCTCAGTCCTGTCCAGCTCTTTGCGACGCCATGGATTGCAGCATGCCAGGTTTCCCTGCCCTTCACTATCTCCTAGAGTTAGCTCACATTCATGTCTGTTGAGTCAATGATGCCATCCGACCATCTCATCTTCTGTCATCCCCTTTTCTTTTTCTGCCCTCAATCTTTCCCAGCATCAGGGTTTTTTCCAATGAGTCAACTTTTCACATCAGGTGGCCAAATGATTGGACCTTCAGCATCAGTCCTTCCAATGAATATTCAGGGTTGATTTCCTTCAGGATTGACTGGTTTGATCTCCTTGCTGTCCAAGGGATTCTCAAGAGTCTTTTCCAGCACCACATTTCGAAATCATCAATTCTTTGACGCTCAACCTTCTTTATGGTCCAGTTCTCACATCCGTACATGACTACTGGGAAAACCACAGCTTTGACTAGATGGACCTTTTTTTGGCAAAGTGATGTCTCTGCTTTTGAATACATTATCTAGGTTGGTCATAGCTTTTCTTCCAAGGAGCAAGCATCTTTTAATTTCATGAATGCAGTCACCATCTGTGATTTCAGAGCCCAAGAAAGTAAAGTCTGTCACTGCTTCCATTTTTCTCCCCCATCTATTTGCCAGGAAGTGATGGGACTAGATTCAATGATCTTAGTTTTTTTAATGTTTTAAGCCAGTTTTTTCACTCTCCTCTTTCACCTTCATCAAGAGGCTCTTTAGTTTCTCTTTACTTTCTGCCTAATGGGTGATGTTATCTGCGTATCTGAGGTTAATAATATTCCTCCTGGCAGTCTTGATTCCAGCTTGTGCGTCATCCAGCCTGGTATTTAGCATGATGTACTCTGCATATAAGTTAAATCAGCAGGGTGACAATATACAGCCTTGATGTACTTCTTTCCCAGTTTTGAACCAATCCGTTGTTCCAAGTCTGGTTCTAACTGTTGCTTCTTGACTTGCATACAGGTTTTTCAAGAGGCATGTAAGGCCTAACATAGAGATATTATCTCTAGCTACAGATCAAAATCTCGCTTCAGGTCCTGTAGCTTCACAATATTTCTGGACTCATTCTGAGAGGAACATTTCTGCCCATACCCATGGCTCTGATGATGTGCTTATACCGCCGGAGTATCATTTCAAAAGAGAAGAAGGAAAGCCAGAGGCTCAGGCAAGCTGAAAACCTAGCTGATTAGCAAAGCAATCACATTTTCTAAATATCAAGTGCAGTGCAATCTCCCAGATGTTAATATTCAAACAGCTTGTCACAATGTTGAGCATACAGCAGGCATTTAGGACGCACTAGTTCTGAGTGGTTCAGAACAATATTCCTAGGAACAGGAATATGGTGATATCTATTGGTGCCTCAGCAGTAAAGAATTCAGCTGCCAATGCAGGAGATGCAGATTCAATCCTGGGTTTGATCCCTGGGTTGGGAAGATCCCCTGGAGAAATAAATGTCACCCCACTCCAGTTCTCTTGCCTGGAAGATCCCATGGACAAATGAACCTGGCGGGCTACAGTCCATGAGGTGACAAAGAATCAGACACGACTTAGTGGCTAAACGATAAGATCAAGCACAACTATAGATGCATGTGCCCTTTGACCCAGTCACCCCACTTTTAGAATTATACCTCAAAGATACTAGAAAAACTATTGGAAGGTATATGCATAAAACTCTTCACTTAGCCCAATGTGTAATAGCCAAGACCGTAAACAAACCAAATGTCTATAAGCAAAGAATTGGTTGTAAAATCTGTGGAACATGCTTACAATAGAATACAATACAACTGTCAAAGAGAGCAATAAAGATCTCCATAAACTGCTATGGAGTGATACCTAGGACATACACAGACACACACACACAACTGACCCTTGAACAGCACAGGTTTGAACTTCAAAAGTTTACTTATCCGTGAATTTTTTTCCACAGTAATACAATAGTGATTCTGTGGCTCATTGAGTTAGAGGATGCAGAACCTTGGAGAGAGAGGATCCATGGATATGGAAGGCCATCTGTAAATTATAAACAGACCATGCCCATGGTAGGTACTCCTAATCTCATGCTGTCCAGAGATCAACTGTAATGAAATGAATATGATAATACGTGTGTGTATATACACATATAGGGATTCCCAGGAAGCACAGTGGTAAAGAACCCACCTGTCAATGCAGGAGACATGCAAGAGACCTGGATTCAATCCCTGGGTCGGGAAGATGCCCTGGAGGAGGGCGTGGCAACCCACTCCAGTATTTTTGCCTGGAGAATCCCCTGGACAGAGGAGCCTGGCGGGCTACAGTATGTAGGGTCACTAGAGTTGGACACGACTGAAGTGACTGAGCACATATACCTATAATATGTGTCACACATACATACATATACACACAAACACAAACACTCATCTTAGAAAAAGTTTGAAGAGGAGAGAGAAACAGAGGCAAGGGAGTAGCTTGGGGACTTAGGGACATTTAGACCTCTCTGAATGCATCTTGTTTGTGGTTTGATCTTAGAACCAGTAAATGTTTTATATAATTTTTAATTAAATAAAAAGAATCTGCTAAAAATGGACATCAAACAGAAAGAAAAAGTATTTCTGTATTTAGTGGGTGGCACAGCCACTTCAGTTCAGTTCAGTCACTCAGTCGTGTCCGACTCGTTGCGACCCCATGAATCGCAGCACGCCAGGCCTCCCTGTCCATCACCAACTCCCGCAGTTCACTCAAACTCATGTCCATCGAGTCAGTGATGCCATCCAGCCATCTCATCCTCTGTCATCCCCTTCTCCTCCTGCCCCCAAATCCCTCCCAGCATCAGGGTCTTTTCCAATGAGTCAACTCTTCACATGAGGTGGCTGAAGTACTGGAGTTTCAGCTTTAGCATCATTCCTTCCAAAGAACACCAGGGCTGATCTCCTTCAGAATGGACTGGTTGGACCTCCTTGCAGTCCAAGGGACTCTCAAGAGTCTTCTCCAACACCACAGTTCAAAAGCATCAATTCTTTGGCACTCAGCTTTCTTCACAGTCCAACTCTCACATCCATACATGACCACAGGAAAAACCATAGCCTTGACTAGACAGACCTTAGTCGGCAAAGTAATGTCTCTGCTTTTGAATATGCTATCTAGGTTGGTCATAACTTTCCTTCCAAGGAGTAAGCATCTTTTAATTTCATGGCTGCAATCACCATCTGCAGTGATTTTGGAGCCCCCCAAAATGAAGTCTGACACTGTTTCCACAGTTTCCCCATCTATTTCCCATGAAGTGATGGGCCCAGATGCCTGATCTTCGTTTTCTGAATGTTGAGTTTTAAGCCAACTTTTTCACTCTCTTTCACTTTCATCAAGAGACTCTTTAGTTCCTCTTCACTTTCTGCCATAAGGGTGGTGTCATCTGCATATCTGAGGTTATTGATATTTCTCCCGGCAATCTTGATTCCAGCTTGTGTTTCTTCTAGTCCGGCGTTTCTTATGATGTACTCCACATATAAGTTAAATAAGCAGGGTGATAATATACAGCCGTGACGTACTCTTTTTCCTATTTGGAACCCATCTGTTGTTCCATGTCCAGTTCTAACTGTTGCTTCCTGACCTGCATACAGATTTCTCAAGAGGCAGGTCAAGTGGTCTGGTATTCCCATCTCTTAAAGAATTTTCCACAGTTTATTGTGATCCACACAGTCAAAGGCTTTGGCATAGTCAATAAAGCAGGAATACATGTTTTTCTGGAACCCTCTTGCTTTTTCGATGATCCAGCGGATGTTGGCAATTTGATCTCTGGTTCCTCTGCTTTTTCTAAAACCAGCTTGAACTTCTGGAAGTTCACGGTTCATGTATTGTTGAAGCCTGGCTTGGAGAATTTTGAGCACTAGCGTGTGAGATGAGTGTAATGGTGTGGTAGTTTGAGCATTCTTTGGCATTGCCTTTCTTTGGGATTGGAATGAAAACTGACCTTTTCCAGTCCTGTGGCCACTGCTGAGTTTTCCAAATTTGCTGGCATATTGAGTGCAGCACTTTCACAGCATCGTCTTTCAGGATGTGAAATAGTTCAACTGGAATTGTATCACCTCCACTAGCTTTGTTCGTAGTGATGCTTTCTAAGGCCCACTTGACTTCAATTCCAGGATGTCTGGCTCTAGGTGAGTGATCACACCATCATGATTATCTGGGTCGTGAAGATCTTTTTTGTACAGTTCTTCCGTGTATTCTTGCCACCTCTTCTTAATATCTCTGCTTCTGTTAGGTCCATACCATTTCTGTCCTTTATCAGCCTATCTTTGCATGAAATGTTCCCTAGAGGCTTATTTCAAATTACTTTAAGTCACAGTATTTTCACTGCACACTTCTAGTGGGACCTATCACAAGGACCTAAAAGAACCACAAAGATGTCAAGAAACTTGACTCTGCATTCAGTGATCTTCTTTTCAGTGGTAATATTGATATTATTATTTTGAAACCAGAAAATAAGATGAAACAAGTATATTTGCTCAAATCTTATTATGAAGGAACCGAGATTTTCCATATAAAAAGATTAAACATACACATATAAATGAATAAAATTAGGAAGTTTAAATAAAATCTTGTAATTCTTCAAGTTGAAAATATTTGTATTAACTCACAATTTACTCTCCTTTTTAAAAAACTTTGATATTTCTTAGTGACGTCCACTGAAAAGATTTAGAAACAATGGTAACTCAATAACAACATCACCCCTAGTCCTTAGATTGTAGTCTCTAGATTCCATTTCCCTCTAAAAGGAACAAGGCCTTCTTGAGCTGGAACATCTTGTCATGCCTAAAAGCAAGGAAGCTGTCAAAGATTACTGTCACATCAAAATGACATGATAGCTAACCTGAAGGGCCCCCCCCCCCGCCACTTACTAAAGATAAAACGGTTTGAAATTCAAGGAAAAAAAACCCACATTGGGATGGATTGAAATACATCAATATGTAAAAGTCCCTGTGTTCATAATGATACTCCATACCCCCCTATATCCACTCCATACCCCCTTCACAGGCTCCATACCCCCTACACACACACACATACCCCACTGCCACAATAGGGAAAACTTCTTGAGTTACTTTGGAAGTTACTGGAACACTGAGTCATCATTCTGAAAACTGATAATGAAAGAAAAGGAATCAAGTAATTGTCCTCAAGCCTCATAGTTTGTACCTCACAGCAACCAAATATTTGCTGTAGGGAAGTTCTTTATGTAAGGAACACAACCGGTAATGCAATAGGAATGCTAAAATTGGGATCTCACCGGTGTGGAAATCCTGACGAAATAACAGTTCAAGGTGACAGTCACCAATGGCAGCTAAAGCTGTTAGGTTAAAGGTTGATGGGGGATTCAGGGATCCTGTTGACACCATCTGAACCAAGATCAAGGCTAAATGAGCCAGGTGTTACGTACCTCCCGATGTGAAACACAGTTGGAAGTGTACAACGTCACCTACGAAGTTTTGTCCTCTATCTCCCCCAGAACAAAGAACCCGAGTGTAATCAAACTCCAGATCTAATTCCCAGTTCTCAGGAAATACGGGACAAAAAGGAACACATTAAATGACACATTGAGCCATTGAATGAGAAACATAAAGTATGTGACATTTTACAGGTTAAGTCATGTAGTTCAATTTAAAGTTAAGTTATTCTTCTTAACAAAAGAGAAGTGAAACAATTGTTGATAAAAAGAGATTTAAGACATATCAACTTGAAAGATATTCAAGTGTTCATTATAGTATTCTCTCCACTTCTCTGTTCAATTTTTTTTAGAAATCAAAGGGAGAAAAAGACTTATTAGCCAAATGAGAGTGTGGCTTTTGTTTGGAGGCAAATCTGAACAAATCTTAATGTTAAAAGATATATCTGAGACAACCAGGGAAAATGGAACATGTGCTTTATTGTAAATTTTGTTGATTTTGTTGAGTGTGAAAACTGTACCGTGATTATGTTTTTAAAAGTCATTATTAACATATGTAATGAAGCAGTAATAAATGAAAACTTACTGATACAGAGCTAAGACACTAGGGTACAGGAGCAAGAGTGTGTTAGGTGTTATTAGAGCTAGGGTTTGGGCTCAAATTCTCATCTCTCCATCTTTTAACCAGGAGGACTTACTTGAGTTTCTCTTAACTTTGTGGTTTTTGTTTAGTCACTGTTTCCACCAAATACCACCTTCCTTGTAGGACTGTGAGAATTAAATGAAATAATGTTCACGATAGTGCCTTACACATAATTGATATTTAACAGCACTTTTTTTAAAAAATGCAAAGTTACCCCTTACAGATGGATTTGCATATAACCAATGTCAGTATCTTTATCTAGTGTCTCATGATAGATTTTCAGGGATTCACTAGAAGCTAATGACTAAGTTACTCCTTACATCACATGATGCCTGTAGTTACTCGTCCTGAAAGAATTATATTATAAAGGGGAGAAGTCAAGGAGAGATTTGAAGGAATGGGCAGTCCCATACTGGCCATATCAATGAGGTGCTCATAGAGTGGTCAGATAAAATGAGTTAATGCTTATAAAATGCTTGGACAATGCCTGGCTCATAGTATATGATAAAAGCAACAGTCAGCAATAATAATAATGACCTAGCAGAATACAAGCCAACTTCCGACTTCTTCAAATTCCTCCTTTTTCTGTTTCTCTGAACTCCCTCTCAGGTACGGAGGTGACAATCTATAAATTGATATATTTTTCCTAAGCTTAGAAAGGATGACTCAATCTCTTAATTCACAGATTCTGCTCTTGTCTTGGACTTGAGCCATTTTGAGTTTCCATTTTGACTGCATTATCGCTAATGGGTTTTTGGCTCTCATAGTTAACAACTGCCTTGACCATAATGATGAGGGAATCGATGGCCCCATGGGGTCCTCCCCCAGCCTCATCCTGCTCCTCCAACGGAAGCCTGGTGCTCATTGTAGCTGGTGGTAATCGGGGATAGAGACACTAGTCCTTTGCTAATATCCCTGAGAAGTTCTCAGAGAAGAGCCTGGGCTAACTACCACCCTAGGAAGTCTGCCAATTTGTATCCTTTTTGCTAGAGAGGAGATTTCTATGCATTTCAAATTCTCCCCCTGACCATGGACTACACAGTCTAAGTCTCCATGTAACATGTACTCAGTGAGTTGCTCTATGGATGTTCACTTTGGGCTTGGAGATGATCCAAACAGTGAATATGGACTTAGAAATGTGACCTGTATAAGAACTTCGTGGCATTGGTAAAACATCCAAAGACAGTTTGCAGTGAACCTATGATCCTGGATCACATCAACCTTGGAGTAAAACATTCCATTGTGTTTATGTCAACCTGAAATTGCAGGAACCTCAGCCCCGTAGAGCTTCCCTGGTGGTTCAGTGGTAAGGAATCTGCCTGCCAATGCAGGAGGCACAAGACACATGGCTTCGATCCCTGGATCGGGAAGATCCCCTAAAGAGAGAAATGGGAACCCACTCCAGTATTCTTCCAGTAATCATATGAACAGAAAAGCCACGGACTGAACCGGCTGCAGTCCATGGGGTCATGAAAGTGGGACACAACTTAGTGACTCAACAACAACAAACAGCCCCCTTAGAACCCACTGCATTCCCAGGCTACATCCTACTCATTCTCACAGTTCTAGCCCTCCTGGCAGAGTGGTGACCATTGCTAGCCTCTTCTCTCTCTGGGTGCTCACCACAGTTTTGCCCTGAGGCCTCTGTTACTCACTGTGGAGTGGAGGTGGAGATATCACTACAAGGCCTCCTGAAGGCCACTCTCCTGCTTCCCCTGTGCTGTGCTTAGTCGCTCAGTTGTGTCTGACTCTTTACAACCTCAAGGACTGTAGCTCATTAGGCTCCTCTGTCCATGGGATTCTCCAGGCAAGAATACTGGTCTCCAGGCAAGAATACTGGAGTGGGTTGCCATGCCCTCCTCCAGGCGATCTTCCCAACCCAGGGATCGAACCCAGATCTCCCACATGGCAAGTGGATTCTTTACCATCTGAGTCTCTGGGGAAGCCCAAGAATACTGGAGTGGGTAGCCTATCCCTTCTCCAGGGGAGCTTCCCAACCCAGGAATTGAACCAGGGTCTCCTGCATTGCAGGTGAATTCCTTACAAGCTGAGCTACAGGAGAAGCCTACCTCTGATGCTGGCTGATCCTCTGATATCATTTTGCTTCATTTATTTAAAAAAATATTTATCTTTTTGTTTGGTTGCACTGGGTCTTAGTTGTAGCACATGGGATCTTTGATCTTTGCTGTGGCATGTAGGATCTAGTTCCCTGACCCAGAAAACCTGGGCCCCCTGCATTGGGATCATGGAGTCTTACCCACTGGACCATCAGAAAAGTCCCCTCATTTTGCTTTCAATTAACAAGGACACAGGTCAGGTGAGGGGTTGTGTTGCCAGCTGGTTACTCCATGGAGGAAAGCATGTGGGTAAGATGACTGGGTACTTGCCCAGCAGCTCAGCAGTAAAGAATCTGCCTGCAATGCAGGAGCCACAGGAGACATGAGTTCAATCCCTGGGTTGGGAAGATACCCTGGAGAAGGAAATGGCCACCCACTCCAGTATGCTTGCCTGGAATATCCCATGGACAGAGGAGCCTAGCAGGCTCAGAGAGTCAGACACAACCGAAGTGACTTAGCATGCACGCGTGCAAGATAGATGATGAGGTTCAGAGGCACCGGGCCACACTGCCAGTGTTGACTGATGAGGCCAGATCAGGGCTTGAGTTTCAGGAAGACAGGTCAATGGGAACTGAAACAGGACTTTGAAACAGAATGAGGAC
The DNA here is from genome assembly GCF_001704415.2 of Capra hircus. Lineage (NCBI taxonomy): Eukaryota > Metazoa > Chordata > Mammalia > Artiodactyla > Bovidae > Capra > Capra hircus. The sequence continues at coordinate 27,598,707 of NC_030816.1, forward strand.
TTCTTAATATGACCCAAACAGCAGCTAGCAATCCTCTACTGAGAAGTCTAGCAGAAGCCCTCTGCTGGGGCTAAAGTTACCTGACCTAGTGGGGTTTTCTGTCCAGGACCCATTTTCTAGAAATGGACAAATCTCTTACCACGTAGCAAGTCGCATCTGTCAGCACCTCACATAGCTTCTGTTTCACAGCTGCAGTCACACAGTGTTATTCACTCACTTGTGTCCAACTCTTAGCAAACCCCATGGACTGTAGCTGGACAGGCTCCTGTCCATGGAATTCTTCAGGCAAGAGAACTGCAGAGGGTTACCATGTCCTTCTCTGGGGGATCTTCCTGACCAGGGATCAAACCGAGGTCTCCCACATTGCAGGCAGATTCTTAACAACCCAAATGCAAATGCCACTTCTACCGCTTAACATACATGTCTTTAGACTTGTTATTTAACCTCAGTAAGCCTCATTTTCCTCATGTTTGTTTTAGGATATTCCTTTACTCAAGTGTTTTTTTTGGGGGGGGGGAGGGAACATTAAATGCTTGTAAAAACCCTTGGTGCGGAACCTGGCACATGGTAAAGGTTCAATAAATGTTTTGTATCATCATCATCATCACCACCACCACCACTATGATCACAACCATCAGCATTTTTATGAGTCCTAGAATTCTGTACAGTTTTGTATCTGACATTAATAAAACCACACACGACCCCTTCGCTGCATGGACTTATTTATTGTCCAGCAGCCAATGTTAAATATGAAGGTATTCAGATATTTATTCACATTTTCTGAAGATCATTAAAGCCTGTATCCCACCACAGTGCTTTCCAAACCCTGCTTCCTATCTCACCCCGTTCCCTCACTGCCGCCAGCTTCTCTACAGCCTCTTCCTAGCAACCAGCTCCCTAACCCTTTCCCCCACGAGGCCGGTTAGTGTTTCTGTCTCCTCCGCTCCCACCCGTCTCTCAGTCCCTGCAGCCTCTCAATACAATGCATTCGAACTCTGTTCTCTCTCATAAGGGATGTAGACGAGAGATGCTTCAGTTCAGTTCAGTTCAGTCGCTCAGTCGTGTCCGACTCTGCGACCCCATGAATCGCAGCACGCCAGGCCTCCCTGTCCATCACCAACTCTCGGAGTTCACTCAGACTCAGGTCCATTGAGTCAGTGATGCCATCCAGCCATCTCATCCTCTGTCATCCCCTTCTCCTCCTGCTCCCAGTCCCTCCTTGCAAGAGAGAATTCTCCTTGGGCAGCAGCTTGGGGGATTCCCCAAAGAATAAAAATAGTAAAAAATAACGTCACTGGACATGTACATAGTACTTTAACATATATTATCTCTTTTTTCTTAATATATATTTTTTAATTGAAATATAGTTGACTTACAATGCTTTAGGTGCACAGCTAGGTAATTCAGTTATACATATACACATATATTATTTTTGAGATTATTTTCCATTATAGGTTATTACAACGTATTCACTATAGTTCCCTGTACTATATAGTAAACCTTCGTTGCTTGTTGCATATCTATTTTTTAAAGTTAGAAATCTAGCATTCTATTCATACTAAGTCAAACAAGTGGAATCAAAATGTCATAAATTTTTTGTTAGGCAAAAGTTCGTAAGTTTTCCAAAATATATATATTATACATACTATGTAAATATATGTATACAAAAGCTTTTCTACTATGCTTGATAAAGGCTTGAGAAATAACATTAAAAAGAGGTGGAGAAATTAAACTAAGTGAAAACATAAAATAAATGAAATGAGGGCACTGAATATGAAATAGAAAAGATGAAGCATACTAGATAAAAATAAAAGGTCATCATATAGTTCAGCTGTTTTTAAACATGACTGCCCATTAGAAACATCTGGAACTCTGGAGGAAAAGAAAGCAATGCCTGGGCATTAGTATTTTTCAAAAAATTTCAAGATAATTCTGATATGCATCTGGATTTTAAAAAGTGATTACACATTTTTCTATTAAATTGTAGTTTGGGTGATATCAGTTCAGTTCAGTCACTCAATCGTGTCTGACTCTTGGTGACCCTGTGGATTGCAACACGCCAGGCTTCCCAGAGCTTACTCAAATTCATGTCCGTTGAGTTGGTGATGCCATCCAACCATCTCATCCTCTGCCATCCCCTTCTCCTCCTGCCTTCAATCTTGCCCAGCATCAGGGTCTTTTCCAATGAGTCAGTTCTTCCCATCAGGTGGCCAAAGTATTGGAGCTTCACCTACAGACAGCGTCAATCCTTCCAATGAATATTCAGGACTGATTTCCTTTAGGATGGACTGGTATGATCTCCTTGCAATCCAAGGGACTCTCAGGAGTCTTCTCCAATGCCACAGTTCAAAAGCATCAATTCTTCGGAACTCAGCTTTCTTTATAGTCCAACTCTCACATCCATATATGAAAGTGAAAAATGAAAGTGAAGTCACCCAGTCCTGTCCAACTCTTTACGACCCCATGGACTGTAGCCTACCAGGCTCCTCAGTCTATGGAATTTTCCAGGCAAGAGTACTGGAGTGGGTTGCCATTTCCTTCTCCAGGGGATCTTCCCAACCCAGGGATTGAACCCAGGTCTCCCGCACTGGAGACAGACGCTTTACCATATGAGCCACCAGGGAAGCCTGATGACTACTGGAAAAACCATAGCTTTGACTAGACAGACATTTGTTGGCAAAGTAATGTCTCTGCTTTTTAACATGCTGTCTAGGTTGCTCATAGCTTTTCTTCCAAGGAACAAGCATCTTTTAATTTCATGGCTGCGGTCACCATCTGCACTGATTTTGGAGCCCCCCCTGCTCCCAAATAAAGTCTGTCACTGTTTCCATTGTTTACCTATCTATTTGCCCTGAAGTGATGGGACCAGATGCCATGATGTTAGTTTTCTGAATATTAATTTTAAGCCAACTTCACTCTCCTCTTTCATTTTCATCAAGAGGCTCTTTAGTTCTTCACTTTCTGCCATAAGGGTGGTGTCATCTGCATATCTGAGGTTATTGATATTTCTCCAACAGTCTTGATTCCAGCTTGTGCTTCATCCAGCCCGGCATTTCTAATGAGGTACTCTGCATATAAGTTAAATAAGCAGGCTGACAATATACAGCCTTGATGTACTCCTTTCCTGATTTGGAACCAGTCTGTTGTTCCATGTCCAGTTCTAACTGTTGCTTCTTGACCTGCATACAGATTGCTCAGGAGGCATGTAAGGTGGTCTGGTATTCCCATCTCTTTAAGAATTTTCCAGAATTTGTTGTCATCCACACAGTCAAAGTCTTTGGTGTAGTCACTAAAACAGAAGTAGATGTTTATCTGGAAAGCTCATGCTTTTTCTATGATCCAGTGGATGTTGGAAGTTTGATCTCTGATTCCTCTGCCTTTTCTAAATCCACCTTGAACATCTGGAAGTTCACGGTTCATACACTTTTGAAGCCTGGCTTGGAGGATTGAGCATTACTTTGCTGGTATGTGAGATGAGTGCAATTGTGTGGTAGTTTGAGCATTCCTTGGCATTGCCTTTCTTTGGGATTGGAATGAAAACTGACCTTTTCCAGTCCTGCAGCCACTGCTGAGATTTCCAAATTTGCTGGCATATTGAGTGCAGCACTTTCACAGCATCATCTTTTAGGATTTGAAATAGCTCAACTGGAATTCCACCACCTCCACTAGCTTTGTTCGTAGTAATGCTTCCAATTCAAAATTCTATTATTTTTCTGTTGACCAATCATGATACAATGATATTGAGTAATAGTTACATAATCACAATAGGAAAGATGTTTATCAATTTTCACACTCAATTGCCAGACAAAAAATGAATAATAATTACAATTGCAAGCCATGATAGGAACATGATTAACCTAACAATATAAAATAATTACATGCAGTTTGGGAGGTCAAGCAGAGTGATGTGGTAAGTGGAAGTGCATCTGTGCACATGTTTTCATCTGCCCAGCCAGTCTATATCTTTTGGTTAGTGCATTCGGTCCATTTACATTTAAGGTAATTATTGGTATGTGTGATCCTGTTATCATTTTCTTATTGTTTTGGGGTTTATTTTCTGTAGGTCTTTTCCTTCTCTTGTGTTTCCTGCCTAGAGAAGTTCCTTTAGCATTTGTTGTAAAACTGGCTTGGTCCGCTGAGTTCTCTTAACTTTTGCTTGTCTGGAAAGCTTTTGATTTCTCCATCAAGTCTGAAGGAGAGTTTTGCTTGGCTGTACATTCTTCCTTTTCATCACTTTAAATATATCATGCCATTCTCTTCTGGCTTGTAGAGTTTCTGTTGAGAAGTCAGCTAATAACATGATGGGAGTTCCCTTGTATGTTATTTGTCATTTTTCCTTTGTTGCTTTTAATATTTTATCTTAAATTTTTGTCAGTTAGATTACTATGTGTCTGAGGGTGTTCCTACTTGGGTTTATCCTGCCTGGGACTCTCTGCACTTCCTGTACTTGGTTCACTATTTCCTTTTCCATGTTAGGGAAAAATGAAAGTATTAGTTGCTCAGTAGTGCCCAACTCTGTGGTTTAGTTGGTAAGTCATGTCCCACTCTTGCGGCCCCATGGACTGTAGCCTGCCAGGCTCATCTGTCCATGGGATTCTCCAGGCAAGAATAGTGGAGTGGGTTGCCATTTCCTTCTCCAGGGCGTCTTCCTTATCCAGTAATTGAACCCAGGTTTCTTGCACTGCAGGCAGATTCTTTACCAACTGAGCTACAAGGTAAGCCCTCCCTTATAAGGGAAGTTTTCAGCTATTATCTCTTCAAATATTTTCTCAGGTCCTTTCTCTCTCTCTTCTCCTTCTGGGACCCCTATAAAGCAAATGTTGGTGTGTTTAATGCTGTCCCAGAGATCCCATAGGCAGTCTTCATTTCTTTTTTTCATTCTTTTTTCTATATTCTGTTCTGTGGCAGTGATTTCCACCATTCTGTTCTCCAGGTCGTTTATCCATTCTTCTGCCTCAGTTATTCTGTTGATTCCTTCTAGTGTATTATTCATCGCTGTTTGTTCTTTAGTTCTTCTAGTTCTTTGGTAAACCTTTCTTGCATCTTCTCCACTGTTTTCCTGAGATTCTGGATCATTTTCACTATCGTAATTCTGAATTCTTTTTCTGAAAGATTGCCTATCTCTACTTCATTTACTTGTTCTTCTGGGCGGTTTTCTTTTCCCTTCATCTGGGACATAACTTTCTGCTTTTTCAGCCTGAATTACTTTCTGTAATGTGGTGTTGGAGAAGACTCTTGAGAGTCCCTTGGACTACAAGGAGATCCAACTAGTCCCATCTGAAGGAGATCAGCCCTGGGATTTCTTTGGAAGGAATGATGCTAAAGCTGAAGCTCCAGTACTTTGGCCACTTCATGCGAAGAGTTGACTCATTGGAAAAGACTCTGATGCTGGGAGGGGTTGGGGGCAGGAGGAGAAGGGGACGACGGAGGATGAGATGGCTGGATGGCATCACTGACTTGATGGACGTGAGTCTGAGTGAACTCCGGGAGTTGGTGATGTACAGGGAGGCCTGGCGTGCTGCAATTCATGGGGTCGCAAAGAGTCGGACACGACTGAGCGACTGAACTGAACTGAACTGAATGTGGTTTTGGTTCTAGTCACTGTGGGATCATGGTTCTTCTGTCTGCCCTTTGATGGAGGAGGCTAGGAGGTTTGTGTAAGCTTCCTGATGAGAGGGACTGGCTGTACCAGTTCCTAGTTGGGTAAGCTCTGCCGGGGAGGGCCTTGCTCATTAAGATTTAATCCAGTTATCTGGTGGTGGGTGGGGTTGTGCTCCTTCCCTGGTAGTTGTTTGGCCTGAGGCAACCCAGCCCTGGGGTCTACAGGCTCTCTGGTAGGGTTACTGGTGACCTCCGAGAGGACTTGCACCAAAGGGGAACTTGTGGGACTGCTGCTGCCAGTGCCCCTGTCCCTGTGGTGAGCCCCTGCCAACCCATGCCTCCACAGGAAACCCTTCAACACTAGCACGTAGTTTTGGTTTAGCCTCCTGGACTGGTTCAGCAGTGGGGGTCACTGCTCCTCTCCTCTGGGTCTTGGTGCATTCAAGATTTTATTTGCATCCTCCAAGACTGAAGTCTCTGTTTTCCCCAGTCCTGTGGAAGTCCTGTAATCAACCTTCACGACAATGGGAGAACTTCTTTGGTATTATTGTTCTCCAGTTTGTGGGTCACCCACTGGGTCAATCACGATAAAATCCAACCCCATACCCACTGGGTGGTTAGGGATTTGATTTTATCGTGATTGTGCTCTTCTCACCATCTCACTGTGGCTTCTTGTTTGTCTTTGGATGTGGGGTATCATTTTCTTGGTGGATTCCAGCATTCTTCTCTTGATGGTTGTGCAACAACTTGTTGCAATCTCTTTTTGACTTCTAATTTAATTCTCAGTAAATTAGTGATTCTGACTAAAGCAACATTCTCTTCAATGGACAGGTAGAGAAGACAGGAAAAGTCAGAAATACCAACAGGTATTTGGCTCCACGAATGTATGAGTCTTTCCTGAGGCCATCACTGATCAGTCTAAGGTGGGTATTTGACCCCAGATCTCCACCAAGGGCTTTCAAGTGACCCTTGAACTTAGGACAAGAGAGATTTTGAAATCTGAAACTGTAGATGGTAAAACTGGGAAACTTTTATTGAAATCATGCTTTTTCATCAGTTTTATTGAAGTTGTGTTTGTTTTGCCATGAAGATAAGCTAATATACAGCAAGACAAAGCATGAAGCACAAGAAAGGAAGTAGGCAGAAGTAAGTGGGTGAAAGAGGGCCCCTATCTTCTGGTCCTTCCAATCTATTGAGGGTCCTAAGAGCCTCAGTGACCTTCCTGTCCCTTCTTTCCATAATTTCCTCCTGGTATAAGCATGTTTGAGCTTTGCTTCTGTCCCTTATGACAGAAAAGTCTTCACCCACACCCCTGGACTGAGACATGGCCTGAAACACACAAGGGCTGCATTGTGCAGGCCTCAGCTATCAACAGGGGATCAGTCAAGCCAAAGTGAAGGATGATAGTGTTGCAAGAGGCAGCAATGAGGCAAGAAAAGGCCTCAAGTTTTCTTGAATGTGATAATGGTGACCAGCAACTTTACCTGTGGTGCTGGAAAAAGGCCAAGTTCATCTGCAGCCTCAGCAGAGGCCAATATTGAGCTGTGCACAGGGCAGGGGCAGGCCTGGAAGGTCAGTGAGAACCACAGTGCACACTTAGAGCCGGGGTGCAGGCTGTCTCCCCTCTACCCCCAACCTCAAGCCCTGCTCCAGTCTCCACAAATCCTTGTTTTTGCCTGCCTGCCTCTGCTGCAGCAACTGGCTCCAGCAAGCATTTCCCCTGCATGAGGTTTTTTCCCCTGCCTCCTAGATCAAAACATGACTCCGGCTTTCCTTCTCTGCCCCTCCCAGGCACTGAGTGGACCCTTGGCATTTTCAAGGGTGTGTCAGGCAGAGAGCCTCTTTTGAGTCCAAGCAGAGTCACTGCACACGTACAAAGTATGCTTTCCTGTGGCCTCCTGACCTGGCCCTCCCTCAAACCCTGGGAGTCTCCTAAGGGGACCTGCGCACCCACTCTTCCAGCCATCATTGTCCTGTTTGAATGTGAGATTTGAGAGCTAAGATAGGAAGCTCAATTTTCAAGTCAATTCCAAATGTTGCTGTCTTTGGTTCAATCGGGGGCATGTCGTGAGTAATAGTCATTTATTCCTGTACGTGTTACTATTAGTTATAAAGTTTCCAGTTTAGGAAAAATGAATTTGACAGTATGACTGTGTTTAATGATTTAGTTAAGCAGTACCAGCTTGATTCTACAATTGAGGTCACCAATCAGGAGTAATAAAAAGGAATAAGCAATGCTAACCAGGCATATTTTAGACTGTGTGGTTCAGACTTAATCTTTTAGAGCAGTTTTAGGTTCACAGAAAAATTGAGAGGAAAGTACAGAGTTCCCATCTAACCCACCCACATGGTCTACCCCCTACAGTCAACAACCCCCACCAGAGTGGTACATTGGTTATAATTGATGAACCTGCATTGACGTATCCTAATCACCTAAAGTCCACAGATGACATTAGGGTTCACTCTTGGTATTGTGCATTCTGTGAGTTTGGACAAATGTATGATGACACGTATGCACCATAATAGTTTCATATAGAACAATCTTGCTGCCCTCAAATCCCCCTGTTCTCCATCTACTTACTCTTTTCTCTTTGAACCCCTGGCAACCACTGGATTTTCTACAGTCTCCGTAGTTTTGCCTTTTACAGCATGTCATGTATTTGAGATAATACAGAATGTAGCCTTTACAGACTGGCTTCTCTCACCTAGCAATGTACGTGTAAGGTTCTTCCATGTCTTTCCATGACTTGATAGCCCAGTTCTCTCTAGTGCTGAATAATATTCTGTTGTCTGAATGTCCCAGTTAATTTATGCATTCACCTGCAGATGGGTATCTTGGTTGATTTCAAGTTTTGGCTGAAATTATGAATAAAGCTGCTATAAACATTCATGTACAGGTTTTTGTGTGGACATGTTTTCAACTCCTTTGGATAAATACCAAGGAGAACAGTTGCTGGATCATATGGTAAGAGTATATTTAGTTCAGTAAGTGTCTAATAGACATTTCTGGTTTTATCCTCAGGGTAAAGCTCTAGTGTCACTTGGGTGAACCTCATGTTTAATGGTTTAGCAAACTGAGACTCTAAGAGGTGAAATGACTTCCCCAGATCACCAGATTCGGAACCACAAATCTGTCTGGGAGGAGAACTCCTTCACCACTGCTGAATCTCAGCCCCGGCAGCTGTTGGCCCCTGGCAGGCAGACCTCCCTGCTGGCTCCCTCTCCAGTATGCCTCTTGGGCTGTGACTGGCCAGGATGCCCAGAAGGGATGGTTCAGTGAACCCCGCTGCCCACCTTTGAGTGCTTGTCCATTACTCACTGCTCTCTCCCCAACCCCATACTCCACACTCCTTACTTTTGGGGAACAAGATATGATTTTGCTTCTCAAAGGTTTGGGAAGCTGCCAGCTCTGCAAGTATGGTTTGTCATTGGTTCAGACCAGTTTATCACGTAAATGGTAAATCCCCTTATCTTGTATCTGAGTCCCTGTAGGCTGTGTCATTCTGTGGATGCCCAGGGCGTTCTCCTGTGAGAACCTGTGTAATGCCAGGGAAGGAGGCCAAGTAGTAAGAAGATGGTTTGTGGCCATCAGGAACACACTGAATGGCAGTAGAAGAGAAGTTTGGACCTGCTTCATCCTTGAAGGACAAGCAACCCACAACAATAGGCAGTCAGCTGTCTTGTGGGTTTCGCTCCTTTTTGGAAAAAACAAAAAACTTTTGAGCTCTGTTTTTCAGCAATTATTTGTTTAAAATCACTTCTTCAGAACTGCCTCTTTGTACTCCCCTAAATGTAGTACTTTGTGTTTCCTGTACAGGGTGTCCTCTTCAGGGGACACAGGGAAGCCATACAAATAAGGACTATGCACATTTTGTTGTTCTCTTAGCAGATATTTCATGCCTGAGAGGACAAATCACTCAGAACCTGGGAATTTTCTATTCAGTAAGATAGATGGGAAATTGCTGGTGGCGTGATTAGGATTGTCTTTTCATAATTATGACTGAGATCAATTTATCCAGCCTGGGTAGCTATAGAAAAATAGGAGGGACAAGCTGCCAAAGGACATAGCCCTTCATTTCTTCCTCACACCTTAATTTCTTATTTCATGCAATAAGGAGGCAGATACAAAAGAAGGCAACAAAGAGGCTTTTAAACATTAGCTAAGCATTAGGTGTACCTGACTCCATGGGGCCAGAAGCTCTGGCACCCTCTCATGCCCTCAGACCTTGCCCTATTCCATTGGGTTCTTCCTGAGCTGTCCTTTATAATGAAACTGTATATGTTTCATATATAATTAAGCATCAGGATATGTTGATCACTCAGATGAGGGTGGTGAATGTTTGCGATGTTCCCTTTGAGCGACCATTCCAGTGATTCAGAACTCTTAGAAAGCTGATGGGTAAAGCAGAAGGCAAGGACAGGGACAGTGAGTGACCAGCCTTGACAGTGCTCTTCGGTCATCATGACAAAGCATCCTGCAGTGAGCAGGTGTGGCACTGTGACTGTGACTCGGGAGCAGTGAGCCTCAGGGTTTTGACAATATAGGTTCCCAGGGCTGGTGACAGACGGACTTCTGTGTGCCTACGCTCAGGGGAGCAGGAATGCTAACAATCAACTCCTTCATCCAGGGATTCAGGCATCTGTGGACTCAGGGGGCAAAGAAAGGACTGAGTGAGAAAAGCTGGGAGACTGGGTCTAAGAGGGCTTCCTGGTGGAAGTGACCTTTCTGTAGGGTTTTAGTGCAGAGAGTTGGGACAGAGAAGAGGAGAAGGCGTCTCAGCTTGTGCTCAGGCTGGACATGCATCCAGGGATGCTCTGTGATGGGAGGAGTTTATGAAGCTATTTGGGCTGAAAGGAGAGATCCAGGCTGATGATGATCTTGTGGTGTCTGGAATGGAGTTAGATGGTGATGAGGGAAAGTGAAAGCACCGTCATTCATACCAGCTGAGCAAAATCTCCATTTCAGGCCTGGAACCTCTACCACTTGAACATGCTTTGCAGATGGTAAAGTGAAATCGGACTCATGCTCTTGCCTTTAACCAAAGCTTTTTTTTTTTTTTCTCCCAGACAGGACAGGGGGATTTTCTGCCCTTCTTTACTTTCTTTCTCCCACTAAGAAAAATGTGATATATTCAACTGTGGCCAGAAATGGGTCTCTCTGAAGTGAGAATCCTTGCCCCTTATATCTAGGAAGTCTTAAAATGTTTTTAAAACCTTCAAAAACATAAGAATGATTCTATGAGAGAGCCTTTCAGGATGCTCATCTTAGTGGATATTTATTTCAACAAATATTTGTACCAGCTTATTGTGCACGAGGTGCACTGCTGGGTGCTGGGAATAAGGGCACCCAGGGACTGGAGTGGGAATCAGGATGTGCACATGCCTTCAGGGGGACAGGACCACTCATGCTGGAGACTGTGGACGCCAGAGTGTCCTGAACATAGGGGAGCCACCTCGGCGCCTTCTCCTCTCTGGTCCTTCCTTGCTTCTATTAACTGACTCCAGGCTCTCCCTGCAGGAAAGAAAAATCCTCTCGATTCCTCACTCAAGATAGCACTGACTCTTTACCCCTCAGCATCTGAAAAATGGAGATAATAATGCCCATCTCCCAGAGTTGTGAGAGTTGAAAAATTGAATATACACAAAGTAGTCAGAACAGTGTCTGGCACATAATAAGCACTCAGTAACCATGACTGTTGTTATTAATTCAGTCTTAGGAGGGAGTGGGAGGCTAATGCATCTACTCAGACCATGAATCCTGAATCAGAACCTAATCAGTACCTATTGCCATCGAGATAGCACATATTATTAAAGGCTTTAAAAAGCAGATTATTAAATAGTAATTTTGTTGTGGTTCCTAATTTGGGGGAAATGTGTATTTTTACAGAAAGATATGTAGATGTTATGGGCTGGATTGCATACCCTTAAAATTCACATGTTGAAGCCCTAACCCCCATGCTTCAGAACCATATTTGGACCGTATTTGGAGACAAGGTCTTTAAAGAGGTAATTAACATGAGGTCTTCAAGATATGTCCTAATCCAATATGACTGTCATCTTTAGAAGACGAGGAAATTCAGACTCACACGTGCACCCACACAGAGGAAAGATCATGTGAGGACACAGAGTGAAGACTGTCACCTTCAAGAAAAGGAGAGGCTCGGGAGGAAAAACAAACCTGCCTGCATCTTGACCTTGGACTTCGAGCCTCCAAGACGGAGAAAATAAATGCCTGCAAGGAGATCAAACCAGTCACTCCTAAAGGAGATCAGCCCTGAATACTCACTGGAAGGACTGATGCTGAAGCTGAAGCTTCAATACTTGGACCAACCTGATGAAAAGAGCCGACTCACTGGAAAAGACCCTGATGCTGGAAAAGATTGAGGGCAGAAGAAGGGGATGGCAGAGGAGAGATGGTTGGATGCCATCATCTACTCTATGGACATGAGTTTTGGCTCTCTCTAGGAGACAGCGAGGAGAAGGCAATGGCACCCCACTCCAGTACTCTTGCCTGGAAAATCCCATGAATGGAGGAGCCTGGTGGGCTGCAGTCCACGGGGTCGCGAAGAGTCGGACACGACTGAGCGACTTCGCTTTCACTTTTCACTTTCCTGCATTGGAGAAGGAAATGGCAACCCACTCCAGTGTTCTTGCCTGGAGAGTCCCAGGGACGGCAGAGCCTGGTGGGCTGCCATCTATAGGGTCGCACAGAGTCGGACACGACTGAAGCGACTTTGCAGCAGTAGCAGCAGGAGAGAGCGAAGGACAGGGAAGACTGGTGTGCTGCCATCCATGGGGTCGCAAAGAGTTGGACACCACTGAGCGACTGAACAACAACAATTTAAGCTCCTGTCTGTGGTACTTTGTTATGGCACAGTCCTAGCAAACTAAAACAGTGGAGAAAAGTTTGGAACAATCTGCTTCTAGTGGTTATTCTCAGAGTGGAGGAATTTCAGCAGATTTCAGTTTAATTTATTTTAGAACAACCTTATATTTCTCATACAAATTTTTACAAAGAATTATAAGACCAAGCAATGCCCTCAAACTGAATTCCCCTGTATGATTGGATTTCAAATCCCTGTTTGTTGCTACCGTGTCCCATGGCTCTGTGTGGCATGTGTGCTGTGGACCAGCTGCACCATTGATTGACCTGCAGCCAGCCTGCCATGGTCTGATGCAAACACTATCACAGAAATAAAAAGGATCCGGATCAGAGGCTTCTACTGGAAATTGAGCAGGATTTCTGAAGATGATTCCATTCAAAAGAAAAGACGGTCTGTTTTTACTTAATGAATATTTGAGTCTTAGTCACATGTAAAATGTTAACTTTTCTTATGAGAATTATTCAGAGCGCTACCAGAAATCCTCCAGATCCCTGCATAGCCTAGCACCTGTCCCAAGAGTTGATCATGCTCCTTTGCCCATACTGATAACGGGTTTTCTATATCTGATCCGTGGCTGTCACTCCAAATGAAAGAATGTTCAGTTCAGTTCAGTTCAGTCGCTCAGTCGTGTCCGACTCTTTGCGACCCCACGGACTGCAGCCCACCAGACTCCTCCGTCCATGGGATTTTCCGGGCAAGAGTACTGGAGTGGGGTGCCATTGCCTTCTCCAAGAGAGGTTAACAGGAGAGGCTAAGGCCCTGTGTCCCTCATCCTACTCGGTTCTGGCCCAGGGCCCCACATGGTGCTGCTCAGGGAGAGTGGGAAGAAGCAACTACTGAGCATTACCTTGTGGCAGACACCCAGCAGGAGTTTCCTGCATCATGTCCTGTGGCCCCTGTGCTGGTGCTACTGCCCTGAACTCTCAGCCTGAACTTGTGACTTCGGCTGAGTCCTCAAGCCCTTGCAGCTTCTGTAAAATATGGAAGCTTTATTTTCCTCATTTGTAAAGTACAGCTAAGAATGTATGTACCTCATGAGTCTTTCATGAAGATAAACATTCAGTTAATTAGCCATAATTAAAGAGAATAAGGCAGAGTTATACATACCAATGTGAAAACAGCTCTAAACTATCTTGTTTAAAAACAAGAAAGCAAGGAGGAGACAGCAGCAGCAGACTAGTGTAGTATACTGCTTCTTGCATGAAACAGAAGGCCATATCTGGTTATGCGTGTGTTTTGTGTGGCTGAGCTGTTATTGGAGATTTTAACTTGTTTTCTGAACCTTTATATTTTCCTCCTTTGCCTTGGGCTTGCCAGAAGGGAGAGCTGAATTGTACCTGGTAGAGACTCCCTGCCTGGAGACGCCTTCAAGGTCCTGGAGCCTGGGGTGGGGTGGGGGAGTGACGACTCTGCATGTAGCTGGTGGCTCAGTTGGTAAAGAATCTGCCTGCAATGCAGAAGACCTGGGTTCGATCCCTGGGTTGGGAAGATCCCCTGGAGGAGCGCATGGCAACCCAGTCCAGTATTCTTGCCGGGAGAATCCCCATAGACAGAGGAGCCTGGCGGGCTACAATCTATGAGGTCGCGAAGTGTCGGACAATACTGACTAAGCACAGCATAGCAACCCCATCAGAACCACTACAACTATTTCTTAGGCCAGCATCCTAGAAACAGGACTCCACTACATCACAGCCAGGCGCTCACCCTTCACGCCCGACAACTCCTGGCTGTGCCCCACAGCTGCTGGCTGGGCCCCCTTGACTTGGCTCCATCTCTGACTAATTTAATATATACATGTATCCCTCATGCCCCTGCAGTGAACCAGCAATCAATCAAGGAAAGTCGGTGGGACCTGGATACCTGGGGAGGGACACTTGGATACTCCCTCTTCCAGCTGTGGAAACACATGAGGACCTCTCAATTGTGGTTCTCTGGAATGGGGCACCAGGAGCCGAGGTGGGAGAGAACTGATTATTGAAACCCCCACTTCTTAGTCCTCCCCTTTTTGACCTGCCTCCTGGGCGCCACCCTCCCCTGGCTCTGTTCCTCCTCCATCCCACAGCTGCTACATCCTAGCAGATGCTTGAGGGCCCGACGGTTCTTGGGTTGAATCTCAGCTCCATCACTGTTGTGACCATGAGCAAGTCATTTAATCTGCTCTCGTTAGTTTCCACATGAAATGGTGAGAATTATAATACCCACTTTATAGAGTGATAGTGAAGATTAAATAAGCTAACGGGTAAATGCACAGCACAGTGGCAGGTGCATAGCAAGCACTTAGTAAACATTAACTAGAATTACTGAGAAGAATCGTTAAACTAAACTACTGGGAATAGTTTAATTACAAGGGTAATAAGAGATAGTGGACCCTTTATAACATTTTCTCTCTGAAAAGCAAGCCTATCATTGTCCATCAGAGACTGGCCAAAATAAGAGCTGAGGTTATTCCCCCATGGTACTCCCAATTCTCTGCTACAATGAGAAGGAAGACTGCCTGGCACAGAGCAAGTATTTAATAGCATTTTATTGGATAGCATTGGGGAAATATAAAACAAACAAAATGTCCTCTTAACTCGGAAAACCCCTCTACAAGAATAGTAGAGACAAAACAAAGAAAACAAAAGTTTTGTTGTTGAATAAGCATTACACCAGAATGTGATGCGCATCGAAGAGGGTCAGAGTATGTCACCCCAAAACACGTCACTCTGACATAAGGATTATCTTGAGCTGGAGGCAATTGAGAAAAAGGAGACACAAGAAAAACGGTGCCCTCTCCTTTCTGCTGGGACTCAGCTGCGGCGTGTGGGATCCAGTTCCCAGACCAGGGTTTGAACCCAGGTCCACTGCATTGGGCTTCCCATGCGTTGCTAGTGAGAAAGAACCTGTGAGCCAGTGCAGGAAATACAGATGTGGGTTCGATCCCTGGGTTGAGAAGATCCCCTAGAGCAGAACATGGTCATCCACTCCAGTATTGTTGTCTGGAGAATCCCATGGCAGAGGAACCTGGCGGGCTACAGTCTATAGGGTCACAAAGAGTTGGACACGACTGAAACGGCTTAGCATGCGTGCATGCCCCTGCATTGAGAGCTAAGAATCTTAGCCATTGGACCACTAGAGAAGTCCCTAAACCCAAGCCTTCTTGATGTGTAGGTTTATAAATAGAGGGACAGATGGATGAATTGAACCTGGGAGAAAATGAAGAGTTTTTAAAACTGCAAATGAGCTTGAAAATTAATGCAGGATGCTGTGGGAAGTCTGGAAGATATTACGCTTGTCAGAAGGGAGATATTGTCTCTTAAGTTCAGCAAGGTAATTCCTTCTCCATGCCCTTTTCACTCCAGTGTCTGGGTTCAGTACACATCATCTTAAAAATTCCAACATTGGTAACAGTTTTTGATTCGTTTCAGTGGTGCAAAAGAAAATGATTGCCGATTTTAATTTTTGCACCCAAGTCATGCCCTCAGTGATGTGTTTTCTGTGTCTTCCCCAACCATCCTGGTTTTGGAGGAAGAAGCCCAGTGTGGTTCCCAGTACACAGTCTGTTTCCAGGAGACAAGTGCTGAGATTTTACTTTTAATGCCCCCTTTCCCTTTAACTTCCTTTACCCTCATTCAAAACCTTGTCAGAGGACTTTCTGGAGGGAAGAAATTTCTTCCCTTTCTTTTTCTCAGAAAGATGGCTCTGCACTTTGGAAATGTTACTTTAAAAATATTTTTATGATTTAAAAAATTTTTTTCCCAAAGAACGTAAGATTTGCTCAATAGCATTCTAATATTGTGCAGTGTAGGTGGTAAAATTTTAGGATTGTGTCTGATCCTACCCCCAGGCTGGTGTTCCCATGCTCACTTACCTGACTTACTATGAGAATTTTAGGGACACACACACACGTGTGTGTGTGTATAATACATGTAACACAACCAAAATGCGTTTACTAGGGCCCCATGGACATGAAACGTTGCCATGGACTTGATACTTAAAATCAGAGTAATCTCTGCCCTGTCTCCTCTCAGTCATGCAGAAGACAGACTGAGAGGGAGAAGAGGAAGGGCTAGAGGAAAGGAGAATGAAAATGTAAGCCCCTTTGCCAGAGAAAATACAGCCCAATCGCATGGACATGGCTTCAGAAATCAGCACAGGCAGAGTCTATTTATTGACATGGTGGACTGTTATAGGTCGAATTGTGTCCTCCTACTGAAAAAAAACAAAAACAAAACTGAACTCCTAATTCTCCAATACCTGTGAATCTGACCTTATTTGGAAATACGGTCTTTGCAGATTTAATCATGTTCCAAGGAGGTCATTAGAATAGACTTTAATCTGATATGACCGCATCCTTATAAGAAGAGGGAAATTGGACATGAAATGCAGGGAGAGCACCATGTGAAGACATAGAGACATACAGACCCAGAGGAAAGATGCCACATGAAGATGGAGACAGACTGGAGCTCTGCTGCCACAAGCCAAGGAACCTCTGGGACTACCCGAAACCGAGAGACAGGGAAGGATCTGCCCCCGGAGGCTGCAGAGCAAGCGTGGTCCTGCCAGCACTGATTTTGGATGTCTGTTATAGCAGCCTGAGGAAATTCACACACGGATTCTGTAGGGTATAAGCAAAAAACAATTTTATTTTCTTTCCTCTACTGCTAGACCATTCATGCTCATCTCTGGATGAACTCTCTAGATCTCAATGCTTTTTCTGGTCATTTTGAGATATGAGTAGTCCAATTCTGTCTAAAATCAAAACTTCAGTCTTCATTCCCAATTGTAGACTTAACTCAAGGTCAGAAACCTGCAGTGGTGAAAGGCAGTGTAGCTGGCTTCTTCACTGCTTCCCCACTGACAGGCCAGCCACCTCATTTTCTCCTCACTCATTTTATTGCCTCTAGGGTTAGGGTAAGGGGGCAAATAAATTTGGAACAGAAAAGGGCTTTATTTGATGCATACACTTATTATTAGATGGTGAATTCTCTAGATATAAGTCAAATGTTCAAAGTCTATGGAGCACAGATTATAGTCATTCCAAATAATAAATCCACCCTGTAGACCCTTGTAAGGTAGAGCCTTCTTGCTTTAGGGTTCCCTACTGTGGAGGCTGTTCTCTGAAGATCATTTATATCTGATGCCAGTGATGCACCACCAACCCCTACCAACTATGGTCACCTCTCCCCTTGCAGGAAGCCACGAAAGACAAAACCCTAGCCATCTGTCATAGGCAAAGATCTTACATGGGCAGTTCTTTAAATAAATATTGTGGTGGTGGTTTAGTCACTAAGTTGTGTTTGACTCTAAAGAAATATACCACTGGCCAAAAAAGAAAATAAAAGAAGCAGCTTCTTTATCCATTTGTTGGTGGGCATTTAGGCTGGTCCCATGTCTTACGTATTGTGAATAGTTCTGCTATGAACATAGAGGGTGCATGTATCTTTTTGAATTATAGTTTTATCTATATGTATGCCCAGGAGTAAGACTGCTGGATTACATGGCAATATAATTGAAGAACGTTATACTGTTTTCTAAAGTGGCTGCACCAACTTACATTCTTGCCAACATTGTAGAAGAGTTCCCTAAGAAAAAGAAATATTTATTTCTTGATTAATTCTAGACAAAACTAGTTTGGGGTGTTTTATAGTTACTAAAAAACAAAGCAAAAACCATATCTGTATAAATTGGGTCTGTTTTTAATGCCCTATTCTAAAACAATCATTTGCCACAGTTGCTGAAAATTCCTCTTTATAAGGAGGCAACATCTAAGCAATTCTGCCAGTTAGCTCATTCAGTTAAAATATCAATTAAACAAAAAAGAGTCAATGAGTAAAATTTCTAAACATCTCACCAAAGAAGATAGACAGATGGCAAATAAGCATATGAAAACATGCTCACCATCATATATCAATAGGGAATTGCAAATTAAAATTATCATGAGATGTCATTACCCACCTATCAGAATGGCTAAAATACAAAACACTGACAACACCAAACGCGGACAAAGATGTGGAGCAACAGAACTCTCCTTCATTGCTGGTAGAATGCAAAATGGCACAGCCCCTCTGGAAGACAGTTTGGCAGTTTCTTAGAAAATTCAACATCCTCTTACCACACAATCCTGCAACAGAGCACCTCAGTATTTACCCAAAAGAGTTAAAGGCTATGTCCACACAAAAATCTGCACACAGATATTTATAACAGCTCTATTGGTAACTATCAAAATTTGGAAGCAGCCAAGATGTCCTTCAATAGGTAAGCGTATAAACAAACTGACACATTCATGTAATGAAATATTACTCAAAAATAAAAAGGGATGAGTGATCAGGGCACGAAAAGACATGGAGGAAAATTAGATGAATATTGCTAAGTGAAAAATGACTATGCAAAGTCTACAGACTATATGATTGACATTCTTTTCTTAATATTTGTTTTATTTTTTACTTATGCTGGGTCTTTGTTGCTGTACGCAGGCTTTCTCTAGTTGCAGAGAGCGGGAGTACTCTCCAGATGCCTTGTACAGGCTTCTCATTGCCGTGGCTTCTCTTACTGTGGAGCACAGGCTCTGGGGTTCTCGGGCTTCAGTAGTTGCTGCATGTGGGCTCAGCAGTTGTGGCTCGAGGGCTTAGTTGCCCCGCGGCATGTGGGATCTTCCCAGACCAGAGACTGAAGCAGTGTCCACTGCATTACAAGGTGGATTCTTAACCACTGGGCCACCAGGGAAGCCCTGTGACTGAAAAAGCAGACTATGGAGACAGTAAAAAAAAAAAATCACCAGTTGCCCGGGGCTGGGGAGAGATGAACGGATGGAGCACAGGGGATATTTAGGGCAGTGAAACTATTCTTTGTAAGGGTGGATACATGGCATCACACATTTGTCAAACCCATAGAATGTGCAATACAAAGAGAATCAATGTGAACTGTGGACCTTAATTAGTGTAATCATGCTTGTGCTTAGTTGCTTCTGTCATGTCTGACTCTTTGTGACCCCATGGACCACAGCCCGCCAGGCTCCACTGTCCACGGGATTCTCCAGGCAAGAATACTGGAGTGGGTTGCCCTGCCCTCTTCCAGGGTATCTTCATGAACCAGAGATTGAACTTGGGTCTCCTGTGTCTCCTGCATTGCAGACAGGTTCTTTATCAGTGAGCCACTAGGGAAAGCCCAGTATAATGATAAAAATTAATAATATATAAGTCTGTAACTATAATAAACATAGATATATAATAATAAATAGCAAAGAAGAACTAAAGAGCCTCTTGATGAAAGTGAAAGAGGAGAGAGAAAAAGTTAGCTTAAAACTCAGCATTCAGAAAACTAAGATCATGGCATCCGGTCCCATCACTTCATGACAAATAGATGGGAAAACAATGGAAACAGTGACAGACTTAATTTTTTTGTACTCCAAAATCAGTGCAGATGGTGACTGCAGACATGAAATTAAAAGACGCTTGCTGCTTGGAAGAATAGCTATGACCAACCTAGACAGCATATTAAAAAGCAGAGACATTACTTTGCCAACAAAGATCTGTCTAGTCAAAGCTATGGTTTTTCCAGTAGTCATGTACAGACCTGAGAGATAGACTATAAAGAAAGTTGAGTGCTGAAGAATTGATGCTTTTGAACTGTGGTGTTGGAGGAGACTCTTCAGAGTCCCTTGGACTGCAAGGAGATCCAACCAATCAATCCTAAAGGAAATCAGTCCTGCATATTCATTGGAAGGACTGATGCTAAAGCTGAAGCTCCAACACTTTGGCCACGTGATCTGAAGAGCTGACTCATTAGAAAAGACCCTGATGCTGGGCAAGATTGAAGGCAGGAGGAGAAGGGAACGACAGAGGATGAGATGGTTGGATGGCATCACTGACTCAATGGACATGAGTTTGAGCAAGCTCCGGGAGTTGGTGATGGACAGGGAAGCCTGGCGTGCGGCAGTCCATAGGGTCACAAAGAGTTGGACACCATTGAGCGACTGAACTGAGCTAAATGTATCACAGTGACTCATCTATTGTAACAAATGGGACACACTGTTAGCAATTTGGGGGAAGCTTTGTGTAGGGAAATGGGGAATGGAAAACTTTATTTTCTGTTTAATTTTTCTGTAAACCTAAAAGTGCTATAAAAATAGTTTATTAGTTAAAAAAAAAAAAGAATCAAGCCAGCTCTTTCAGTAAGTTGACTCTCAGGAAACAATATCCAGTGTTTTGACATGGTCTTGGAGTAACTATAATCTGTGGTACATTACTGTTTTTCTAGGACCTTTGACTAACATGACTCTGTATGTTAATTCTGTTGTGAAAATGTCCACAAGTTTGCAATGGTAAACTGGGATGTTTTCAAGACCTGTGATAGTGATGATAAGTGATTTCTCTTTGAATGCTTGGTGTCCATTGTCCCCAGTGCCAAGAGTCTCAGTACCTCTGTCCCCCTCCCCAGCACACCACCCCTGTACTAACAAAGCCTACTCCTAGTGGTGGAATGGCATTGGCGTCTCTGTCCCCAAAACTTGGCTTCTTTGAGCTTTTATCCTCTTTTTCATGTGCAGGAGAAAGAGTATTAGAGTACTGCTTAGTTCCTATAAAGACAATCTGCTCCCACCCCCAGAGTGCATTCATGCTGAGCAGAGAGTTGTAATTGTGCCTGCCTTGGCACTGGGCAGCCCGGGAGAGTACCCAAACTGAGGGTAAATCAGAGCTCAGAGTGAACTCTAATATTAATGGCTTCACAAGCAGCTGTAAGACTGGACCTTGAAAGAGGGTCGGGGGGAATGTGACAGTACTATCTGTGCAGACACATTGATCCTAGGCTTCCAACCCCATACACAGGCCACATCCCACGCGTCCAATATGACTAGGTCAGCCTGCAGGAGGGTCAAAATCCCAGACAGTCCTCACTGTGAGAGCAGATGGCAGAAGACACGTGGCATATTCCTGGAGTTTTCCCCTCAAGTGTACCAAGCCTTTCCCAAGCCTTTCCCAACATCTTGTGCTGCTCTACAAAGACTCCCTGCCAACCTGATTTTCCACCTACCCCTCCCACCTTGAGCTGTTCTATAGGTAGAACTGTTCTGTTTGCTTTTTTCATTTATCTGTCTGTGTTGGTTGCAACACTAAGGTCTCTTGTCACATCATGCAGGATCTTTCATCGCAGAGCACTAACTCCCTAGTTACAGCACTCAGGCTTAGCTGCTCTGCAGCATGTGGGATTTTAGTTGCCTGACCAGGGATCGAACCAACATCCCCTGCATTACAAGGTGGGTGCTTAACCACTGGACCACAAGTGGAAGTCCCAGTAAACTGTTCTTTAGCTCCTCTGTCTTCTTTGCCCTTGTGTAGCTCTTTTTTTATTTTTTAACAGTTTTCTAATTTAGAAACTAAAGTTATAATTGGGAAGAGTCCATTCAAGAAAGTTCATCTTATCTGAGTGAAGCTGACAAGTAGAGCAGAGCTCGAAAATGGTCTGTTAGCAAGGATGTGTCCCCTTAATGTGAATCAATGGCTTCACATACAGAATCCATACTTGATGCAAAAGACAAAATAGTACATGAGAAAAATGCCCTTAAGAAGCTCATAGTCCATGGTAGAGACAGACACTAAAATGGTGATTAGAATTCCAGCTCCAGTATCTATGCGTTAAATCGTTCCCATTTGAGGTAATTTAGACTCAGGAAGTAGAGAGGATAGAGCTTGAGGATGAGTGCAGAAAAGGGAGATACTGTGAATGGTGAAGCTAACATGGAGACATTTTTATTGCAACGTTGGGAGAGAGAGAAGAGAAACTGGGAACCTCTCTCAGGAGAGAAAGAAGTGCAGATATTTACCAGATTGGTGACCAGAAAGGAAGTGCATGAAGTTACCATGGACAGAGCAAAGGCTTTAGCCTTCTGCAAGAGTGAGGAAGTTGAGATACTTCTATGTAGTCAAGCTTCCCATCCTGCAAGCTATTTTGAATTAATGAGAGCTGGAAGTTAAGAGCCAATATAAAATCAGAAAACCTTTGAACATTTGGGTAGCAAAGCAAACACAGAAGAGAATCCTTTTTATTGGGCAAAATATCTATGAGAAAATAAAATTTTCACTTTTAAGGGTTTCATTGAAACAGCAAAGGAAAAGAGAGCTTAAAGATTTCTCTCTTAAATGAAAAACAATTATTGTATATTAACACATATATATGGAATCTTAAAAAAATGGCATATATGATTTTATTTACAAAGTAGAAATAGAGACACAGAGGCAGAGAACAAACATATGGATACCAAGTAGGAATGGGTGGTGGTGGAATGAAGTGCAAGATTGGGATTGACCAAAGAAATAGAGGAAAGCAACAGAATGGGAAAGACTAGAGATCTCTTCAAGAAAATTAGAGATACCAAGGGAACATTTCATGCAAAGATGGAATGAATAAAGGACAGAAATGGTATGGACCTAACAGAAGCAGAAGATATTAAGAAGAGGTGGCAAGAATACACAGAAGAACTGTGCAAAAAAGATCTTCACGACCCAGATAATCACGATGGTGTGATGACTCACCTAGAGCCAGACATCCTGGAATGTGAAGTCAAGTGGGCCTTAGAAAGCATCACTACGAACAAAGCTAGTGGAGGTGATGAAATTCCAGGTGAGCTATTTCAAATCCTGAAAGATGATGCTGTGAAAGTGCTGCACTCAATATGCCAGCAAATTTGGAAAACAGCCGTGGCCACAGGACTGGAAAAGGTCAGTTTTCATTCCAATCCCAAAGAAAGGCAATGCCAAAGAATGCTCAAACTACCACACAATTGCACTCACCTCACATGCTAGTAAAGTAATGCTCAACATTCTCCAAGCCAGGCTTCAGCAATATGTGAACTGTGAACTTCCAGATGTTCAAGCTGGTTTTAGAAAAGGCAGAGGAACCAGAGATCAAATTGCCAACATCCGCTGGATCATGGAAAAAGCAAGAGAGTTCCAGAAAAACATCTATTTCTGCTTTATTGACTATGCCAAAGCCTTTGACTGTGTGGATCACAAGAAACTGTGGACAATTCTGAAAGAGATGGGAATACCAGACCACCTGACCTGCCTCTTGAGAAACCTGTATGCAGGTCACAAAGCAACAGTTAGAACTGGACATGGAACAACAGACTGGTTCCAAATAGAAAAAGGAGTACATCAAGGCTTTATATTGTCACCCTGCTTATTTAACTTCTATGCAGAGTACGTCATGAGAAATGCTTGGCTGGAAGAAGCACAAGCTGGAATCAAGATTGCCGGGAGAAATATCAATAACCTCAGATATGCAGATGACACCACCCTTATGGCAGAAAGTGAAGAGGAACTAAAAAGCCTCTTGATGAAAGTGAAAGAGGAGAGTGAAAAAGTTGGCTTAAAGCTCAGCATTCAGAAAATGAAGATCATGGCATCTGGTCCCATCACTTCATGGGAAATAGATGGGGAAACAGTGGAAACAGTGTCAGACTTTATTTTTTGGGGCTCCAAAATCACTGCAGATGGTGACTGCAGCCATGAAATTAAAAGATGCTTACTCCTTGGAAGGAAAGTTATGACCAACCTAGATAGCATATTCAAAAGCAGAGGCATTACTTTTCCAACAAAGGTCCATCTAGTCAAGGTTATGGTTTTTCCTGTGGTCATGTATGGATGTGAGAGTTGGACTGTGAAGAAAGCTGAGCACCAAAGAATTAATGCTTTTGAACTGTGGTGTTGGAGAAGACTCTTGAGAGTCCCTTGGACTGCAAGGAGATCCAACCAGTCCATTCTGAAGGAGATCAGCCCTGGGATTTCTTTGGAAGGACTGATGCTAAAGCTGAAACTCCAGTACTTTGGCCACCTCCTGTGAAGAGTTGACTCATTGGAAAAGACTCTGATGCTGGGAGGGATTGGGGGCAGGAGGAGAAGGGGACGACAGAGGATGAGATGGCTGGATGGCATCAGTGACTTGATGGATGTGAGTATGAGTGAACTCCGGGAGATGGTGATGGAAGGGAGGCCTGGCGTGCTGTGATTCATGGGGTCGCAAAGAGTCGGACATGACTGAGTGACTGACTGAACTGAACTATATATACTATTGATACTATGTATAAAATAGATAACTAGTGAGAAAATACTGTACAACAGAGGAAACTCTACTCAATGCTCTGTGGCGACCTAAATGGAAAGGAAATCCAAAATAAAGGGGATATGTGTGTATGTATAGCTGATTCCCTTTGCTGTACAGGAGAAACTGCTGTTTAGTTACTCAGTCATGTCTGACTTTTTGCAACCCCATGTACTGCAGCATGCAAGGCTTCCCTGTCCTTCACTGTCTCCCTGGGCTTGCTCAAACTCATCCAACCAATGTTGGTGATGCCATCCAACCATCTCGTCCTCTGTCGACCCCTTCTCCTGCCTTCAATCTTTCCCAGCATCAGGGTCTTTTCTAATGTATTGGCTCTACGTGTCAGGTGGCCAAAGGATTGGAGCTCCAGCTTCAGCATCAGTCCTGCCAATGAATATTCAGTGTTGATTTCCTTAAGGATTGACTGATTTGATCTGCTTGCTGTCCAAGGGACTCTCAAGAGTTTTCTCCAGCACCACAATTTGAAGGCATAGATTCTTTGTTGCTCAGCTTTCTTTATGGTCCAACTCTCAGATCTGTACATGACTACTGGAAAAACCATAGCTTTGACTAGACAGACCTTTATTGGCAAGTGACTTTTAATTTCATGGCTGCAGTCACCAACCACAGTGATTTTGGAGCCCCTCAAAATAAACTCTGCCACTGTTTCCACTTTTTCCCCATTTATTTGCCATGAAGTGATGGGACTGGATGCCATGATCTCTGTTTTTTGAATGTTGAGTTTTAAGTCAGCTCTTCCACTCTCCTCTTTCACCTTCATCAAGAGACTCTTTAGTTCCTCTTCACTTTCTGCATGAGTGGTATCATCTGCGTACATGAGGTCACTGATATTTCTCCCAGCAATCTTGATTCCAGCTTGTGATTCATCCAGCTCAGCATTTCACATGATGTACTCTTCTATATGGGCTTCCCTGGTGCCTCAGCTGGTAAAGAATCTGCCACCATGAGGGAGACCTGGGTTCAATCCCTGAGTTGGGAAGATCCCCTGGAGAAGGGAAAGGCAACCCACTCCAGTATTCTGGCTCAGAGAATCATTCTGCATATAAGTTAAATAAGCAAGATGATAATATTGATGTACTCCTTCCCCAGTTTGAACCAATCCGTTTTTCCATATCCTGTTCTAACTGCTGCTTCTTGCCTCCTGCATACAGATTTCTCAGTAGGCAGGTAAGGTGGTCAGGTATTCCCATCTCTTTCAGAATTTTCCACAGTTTTTGTGATCCACACAGTCAAAAGCTTTAGCATCATCAATGGAGTGGAAGTAGATGTTTTTCTGGAATTCTCTTGCTTTTTCCATGATCCAGTGGATGTTTGATCTCTGGTTCCTCTGCCTTTTCTAAATCCAGTTGTTCTTCTGGAAATTCTCAGTTCATGTACACTTGAAGCCTATCTTGAAGGATTTTGAGCATCACCTCCTAGCGTGTGAAATGAGCACAACTCATTTGGCATTGCCTTTCTTTGGGATTGGAATGAAAACTGACCTTTTCCAGTCCTGTGGCCATTGCTGAGTTTTCCAAATTTGCTGGCATATTGAATAAAGCACTTTAACAGCATCATCTTTTAGGATTTGAAATTCCATCATCTCCACTAGCTTTGTTTGTAGTAATGCTTCCTAAGGCCCACCTGACTTCACAGTCCAGAACGTCTGGCTCTAGGAGAGTGACCACACCATAGTGCTTATCCAGGTCATTAAGACTTTTTTTTTTATAGTTCTTCTGTATATTCTTGCTACCGCTTCTTAATCTTTTCTGCTTCTGTTAGGTACTTGCTGTTTCTATCCTTTATTGTGCCCATCTTGGCATGAAATGTTCCCTTGGTATCTCTCGTTTTCTTAAAGAGATCTCTAGTCTTTCCCATTCTATTGTTTTCCTCTATTCATTTGCCTTGTTCACTAAGAAGGCTTTCTTTTCTCTGCTTGCTAGTCTCTGGAACTCTGCATTCAGTTGGGTATATCTTTCCCTCTCTACTTTGCCTTTTGCTTCTCTTCTTCCCTTAGCTATTTGTAATATTAACAGGAGAAACAAACACAACTTTGTAAAGCAACCATACTCCAATAGTTTTATAAAGATTTTTCCCTTAAATAGATATTAATCATAAAATATATATCACTATTAATGCAGAATGTTGTTAATACTCTGTTTATCTAATACCCCATCTTTATTATTCTATTTCAGCGAATGTAATAAATAATGTCAGGGAATCACTTATAACCTCCATTACTCAATCTATATTTTCAAATAAGGTGGTAATTTCCTAGCTATTGTATTCTCTAGGGGTTGTGGGTTTCTGGCACCTATGTTACAGAGCTGGAGAGAAAATTTACAGTAGATACTATTGGAGAAGAAAGAAAGGCAAGTCCATGTTGATCTTGAGAAGTCAAGGGTATCTTCGCAGCAGGTGATTTTTTTAGGCTGGGTTTTGAAGGATGAGATGACATTGCTTGGAGACAAAGAAGCAGACATCATACCCTTTTCCACATCCTGGTCTTTTTCATGGTCTCCTCCATAAATCCATTCTGCCCTCTTTGGGTTATGTCTCCAATATAAGAGAGCTGAGTAGGAGTGTCAGAAATTAGTAGGATCAATATTAACAAATCACCTCTATCTACATAACCTCATTTGAGCTTCACAAAACCCTGTGCAATAAATAAAAGCTCAATTTGTAAATGAGGAAACTGATGCCCAAAGAAGCTGAAAAACTTGCCTAAAATCATGCAGATAGTAAGGAATGGAGCCAGGATTTCAACCAGGTCTTCAATGCTCAAACCTATATACTTTCAATACTGGTTTACTGTTACCCTACACATGTCAGGAGGAATACATCATATCAGCATGGATATGTTCTATCATGACCAAAAAAAACCAGCTAGATGACATTTGGAACTATTTTGGAATGGAAAAATCCATTATTTGAAATCTTAAAAAAAAATATTTTGACGTAAAAATGACTCCAATAAATGACGATAAGCAAGGTAAGTGGGGAGAGAGACAGGGCTAATGCCAGCATTACATATTTAGAATAATGCTAGTTGAACCAACTTTTACAAACATCAAGGAAAAGTAAAGAGAGCATCAGAAATCAATAACACAATTTTAGTGTCAGCTGCATTTAAGTGAGACAGCTCTGACTCATTCAACATGTGATGTCAGGCCAAGCAGGTTACAAGGGGCAAAAATATATTTTTGGGGAAAGTTGGAAATAAATTTGAATACACTACCTTGGTAACTCATCCCTGTGGATGGAGATAAAAGAAATCATGAGACTTTCTTGGAATGCTGAGGAATCTGTATCCTTTCTTAAATCTTCAGAGCAGGACAGAGCATGCATTGCCCTGTGTAGAGAGCCAATGCCATATTCAAATCACTGATGATAAAAAGAAGATGAATTCTAGAAAGCCAGAAAGGGAGACAGTCCCAGGGACCAAAACAGGAAGTGTTCTTAAAGCCCCAGTACCTTTAATTCCTACAGGGAAGGAGTGATCTACAGCAGCAGAGAAGGAATATCTTAAATGCCAAGAAGAAGGGGTCCCTGATGGTTTTTACTGGTCCAGTCTGCAGTAGGAAGGCTCTTCTGTTACATCAAGTTAATCCCTTGTTATGTACAATTGAATCAACTTTTCTCTGTCCTTGGAGTCCCTGATTTTTCTTTTCTCATCCTTTGTCTTCTTGATCTAACATCTACGGCAGGATCCCTTTGATATTGCTTTTGGGAGACTTTATATCACAAAACTGATGTTGCTGTTCTACTGTGTTGTTGTTCAGTCGCTCAGTCATGTCAGACTCTTTGCATCTCCATGAACTGCAGCACACCAGGCCTCCCTGTCCTTCACTATCTCCAGAGCTTGCTCAGACTCATGTCCATTGAGTCAGTGATGCCCTCCAACCATCTCATCCTCTGCTGCCCCCTTCTCCTCCTGCCCTCAGTCTTTCCCAGCATCAGGGTCTTTTCCAGTGAGTCAGCTTTTGGCATCAGGTGGTCAAAGGATTGGAGTTTCAGCTTCAGCACCTGTCCTTCCAATAAATATTCATAGTTGATTTCCTTTAGGATTGACTAGTTTGACCTCCTTGCATTCCAAGGGACTCTCAAGAGTCTTCTCCAGCACCTCAGTTCGAAAGCATTAATTCTTTAGTGATCAGTCTTCTTTATGGTCCAACTCTCACATCCGTACATGACTACTGAAAAAATCATGGCTTTCACTATATAGACCTTTGTTGGCAAAGTAATGTCTCTGCTTTTCAATACACTGTCTAGGTTTGTCATAGCTATTCTTCCAAGGAGCAAGTGTCTTTTTTTTTTTTTTTTTCGTGGCTATAGCCACTGTCTGTATTGATTTGGGAGCCCAAGAAAATGAAATGTGCCACTGTTTCCATTTATTTGCTATGAAGTGATGGGACTGGATACCATGATCTTAGTTTTTTGAATGTTGAGTTTTAAGCTAGCTTTTTATTCTCCTCTTTCACCTTCATCAAGAGGTTCTTTAGTACCTTTTCACTTTCTGCAATTATGTTCTATTCTAAGAGGCACAATTTGACCCAAGACTCTCGAGAGCCATGTGACAGAAGGTACAGGTTTTATTTTATTGTTTGCATTTGTTGTCATCCTTAAATAAAATGATGCTATATCCAACAACATTCATGAGTTTCTTCCCTAAGTTGTAAAAATTTCTGTTACAAAGATTAATTTTCTGACAGTTATTTCTCTCTGCAGAATTTCATGAAGCTCATATACTAGAAAAGCTTGTTAAGATGGGCTATGAGATTCCAGCAGGCCAGAGAAGATGGGCTCCAAGGCAAAAGATAGGTGTGCATGGTTTGGTTTATCGCTAAATTTATAGCAAATTCTGAAACTTTATAATGGGCAGTTTGCTTCCTGAGAGTGAGCCAAGCTTAAGTCGTGGCTGGCTCCCAGTGTGCCTTCCAGCTATAAAGTGGCTGCAAAAGGCCATAGCAACTTAACTACATCAGTAACTGCCAGGGTTATTGAGCCAGAGAACTCAGTGTCCTTGCGATGCCTCTGCTGCTGACAGACCAGGCCAACTGGGGACTATAACCATGGGCCACACATCTTCTTACTTTCTAAGCCATTCAGCCTTCCTATCTCCAACACCCTCTTATTAGATAACCAGGGCCTTGGGTGGTCATGAAATAACCAATTTTCTTTTGGAATTCATTCTCTCTTATTATTTCAGTTCAGTTCAGTCACTCAGTCTTGTCCGACTGTTTGTGACCCCATGAATTGCAGCACGCCAGGCCTCCCTGTCCATCACCAACTCCCAGAGTTTACTCAAACTCATGCCCATCGAGTCGGTGATGCCATCCAGCCGTCTCATCCTCCATCGTTCCCCTCTCCTCCTGCCCCCAATCCCTCCCAGCATCAGGGTCTTTTCCAATGAGTCAAAACTTTGCATGAGGTGGCCAAAGTATTGGAGCTTCAGTTTTAGCATCATTCCTTCCAAAGAACACCCAGGACTGATCTCCTTTAGAATGGACTGGTTGGATCTCCTTGCAGTCCAAGGGACTCTCAAGAGTCTTCTCCAACACCACAGTTCAAAAGCATCAAATCTTTGGCACTCAGCCTTCTTCACAGTCCAACTCTCACATCCATACATGACCACTGGAAAAATCATAGCTTTGACTAGACGGACCTTTGTTGGCAAAGTAATGTCTCTGCTTTTAAATATGCTATCTAGGCGGGTCATAACTTTCCTTCCAAGGAGTAAGCGTCTTTTAATTTCATGGCTGCAATCACCATCTGCAGTGATTTTGGAGCCCCAAAAAATAAAGTCTGACACTGTTTCCACTGTTTCCCATCTATTTCCCATGAAGTGATGGGACCTGATGCCATGACCTTTGTTTTCTGAATGTTGAGCTTGAAGCCAACTTTTTCACTCTCCTCTTTCACTTTCATCAAGAGGCTTTTTAGTTCCTCTTCACTTTCTGCCATAAGGGTGGTGTCATCTGCATATCTGAGGTTATTGATATTTCTCCCGGCAATCTTGATTCCAGCTTGTGCTCCCTCCAGCCCAGTGTTTCTCATGATGTACTCTGCATCTCTTAATATCTAGGAAGGGGCAAACCCATCCATATTTGTGGTTCAGGCTCTCAGGAGACTGGGAGTGATTCATCTCCACTGTAAAATGAAGAGTTTTGCAGGATATGAAATACTGTTGTTCAACCAGAAAAACCCTAGATTGTTTATTCTCTTTCACGTCATTGAATTTTTGTTTAATACAAAAGTTACCCATGCTTGTTTTTACAAAGCAGACAGGGAGGAAGCTGCCATTTGACAGCTGGGTCCCCACCTCCACCTGACCCATCATCACCTTGTGGTGAAGTCTGTCCCAGCCTGGAGTGCATCCTTTCACGTCTTTCTCAAAGTGCTTCCACATACATACCAGCACACAGACACCAGTGCAGTGGTGGACTATCAGTCTACCTCTTCCTGCGGGCATCTCCAAACTTCCCAGTTTGAAATCAAGTTTTTTTACATTTCCTTCATCCTATGCATCTCCAGGGTGCCCAGCGTTTCAGTTAGTATCCAATCTACTGTGGAAATAGGATGAAAAGTGGTAAAGGAGACCCCACCCAGGGATGGGCTCCTGGAGTCAGTACTCTCTGCTCCCTGACGGGCCAGTGGCCAAATAGATCATGTTGCTGAGTCCCTATCTGGTCTGGGCTTGTTGAAGGTGTGAGGGCTGACACAATGAGATAGCTCTATTGACCCTAGCACAAAAAGCAGAATCTGGAGACTTCTGAGCCAGCAGGAGAAGTTGGGGAGGGGATGGTTGCTCGCCTTTGAAAGCTGGTTCTGGAATATTCTGCAACAGTGAGTGGATTATTCAGGACTCTTACTTCTCCACCTGAGTCCCCAGCTGAGGCAGTGCCAGGGCTCATTAGCACTTCCACTAGAGGCGAAGCCTTGCCGCGAGAGGAGGTGAGAGCAGTCAATTTTGCCACTCATTAGCAACTCTGGACAGATGGGAAGTGGTGGGGAGGTTGAAGCTATTGGCAAAATGAGAGTCTGCTTCTCTGGGGGCACAGTTATCCATTCTAGTCCTTTTGCCATCAGCTGGTCTCCCAGAGTTAACTGTCTGCTGGTCTCACAGTGCAATGAGCAAGGCAGTCCTTTCCTTAAGTATTAGTTACTTTATATAATAGCTCAGTGACTCACCAATATCTTGATCCTCTAGGTAATAGTGAGGCTGCAGGAGGAAAAATATCTCATGTAAATCGACATCATAACCATCCTAGTTGTTGTCTTACTGTTCTGGACTAAAGGGCAGATTGTGTTCAGAGAGAGTTTGTGGTAAAGTACACGTAACATAAAACTTTCCATTTTAACCATTTTCAAGTGTACAATTCTGTGACATTGAGTACATTCACAAGGTTCTGCAACCATCACTATCATCCATTCCCAGAACTTTTTCATCAATCCAAACTGAAACTCTGAGCCCATTAAACAATAACGTCTCATTCCCCCTCTCCTCAGCCCCTTGATACCACCTGTTCCACTTCCTGCTCTATGAATTCGACTCTTCTAGGTACCTTATCTAAGTGGAATCAGAAAATACATGTCCTTCTATGTCGGACTCATTTCACTTGGCATAGTGTTGTCAACTGTCAGTGCCAGCTTGGGGCAGTCCATTCCCTGAATGTAGGGTTCGCAAATAAGATATAGGACACCCAGTCAATTTTAATTTCAGGTAAGCAACTAATGCATTTTTAGTATAAGTAAATACAAATTTTTAGTATGTTTATACAACATTCTATTAAACATACCTATACTAAGAATCTATTTGCTGTTTATCTGAAATAAAAATTTTTCTGGGTATGCTGTATTGTTATCTGCTAATTCTGACAGCCTTACTTGAAGGATACAGGTTGTAAGTGCCAGCGCTCCTCAGAGAAAGGAGAAATCATGCTCAAACTCATGTCCATCAAGTCGGTGATGCTGTCCAACATCTCATCCTGTGTCGTCCCCTTCTCCTCCTGTCCTCAATCTTTCCCAGTATCAGGATCTTTTCTAATGAGTCAGTTCTTCACATCAAGTGGCCAAAATATTGGAGTTTCAACTTCAGAATCAGTCCTTCCAATGAATATTCAGGACTGATTTCCTTTAGGATTGACTGGTTTGATCTTGCAGTCCAAGACTAATGAGTGGGACACTCTCCGTCCCCCTTCTGATGTCTATGTCAAAAGCTTTCTCTGTCCTTTTTCACTGTAGTAAAACTTCTGCCACACAAAAACTCTGAATGATCAAGCCTGGTTGCTGGTCCCTGGTCCTGAAGTTAAATCTTCTTTGGAGATCACAAATCTTACAACCACTTACCATAAGCTATCAGGACCAGATGCCATGATCTTTGTTTTTGAATGTTGAGTTTTAAGCCAGCTTTTTCACTCTCCTCTTTCACCCTCATCAAGAGGCTCTTCAGTTCTTCTTTGTTTTCTGCTACAAGGGTGATATCATCTGCATATATGAGGTTGTTGATATTTCTCCTAGCAATCTTGATTCCAGCTTGTGCTTCTGGCATTACTCAATTCCCATCATTGCTCATCTACAAAACTGATATTTTAAACAAGAATGTATGATTTCTAGCTGTATTGCATGTGTGCTTCGTTCTCTCGTGCAGAATTCTGGTAGCAAAATATTACAAAAGA
This sequence comes from Capra hircus, assembly GCF_001704415.2. NCBI lineage: Eukaryota > Metazoa > Chordata > Mammalia > Artiodactyla > Bovidae > Capra > Capra hircus. Next base: position 27,631,948 of record NC_030816.1, read on the forward strand.
CTGACAGATAAAATAACAAAAGATTTGGAAACGGGCAAAAAAGATCACTGGCTATCTTTTCAGTGATGTGCTGGGCCCTGTCTAGTGGACTTGTATCTCTCTAATGATCAAGCAATTTCACAACCCCAATAGAAGTAGAAGTTAAAGAAGACTGAGAGTAATGTTTCTTATCCACAGCAATGCCAATGAATATTGTCCTGTAGGGTTAAATTGCTTCTGCGTGTTTGTCTGGATCTGTGTTCTTCAGATTCACCTTTGAGTCTGTTTTAACATCTTCCTGGTACCCTAGTTAATTAAAATATCTAATGTGTTCATTTCAAATTTTTATGAAAGTGTTATTTTATCTTTTTGGAAGTTATACCTCAGGAAGTTCAACTCGAATTCAGCTAGCAGTTAAACCTCCCAGGCTCCACAGTGATTTCTCCCTTCTCTGAGGAGCTCTGGCACTTATAACCTGTATCCCTCAGTTGCATTCAAGTAGGGCTGTCAGAATTAGCAGATAAAAATACAGCATACTCAGGAACATTTTTGTTTCAGATAAACAGCAAATAGATTCTTAGTATAGGCATGTTTAATAGAATGTTGTATAAACATACTAAAAATTTGTATTTACTTATACTAAAAATGCATTAGTTGTTTATCTGAAATTAAGATTAACTGGGTGTCCTGTATTTTATTTGTGAACCCTACATTCAGGAAATCGGCTGCCCCAAGGTGACATACATAGGGTACCTTATGCATTGCTAAGCATTTTTATCCTCTTAAGGCAATGGCACCCCACTCCAGTACTCTTGCCTGGAAAATCTATGGATGGAGGAGCCTGGTAGGCTGCAGTCCATGGGGTCGCTAAGAGCTGAACACGACAGAGTGACTTCACTTTCACTTTTCACTTTCATGCATCGGAGAAGGAAATGGCAGCCCACTCCAGTGTTCTTGCCTGGAGACCCCCATGGACAGAGGAGCCTGGCGGGCTACAATGCATAAGATGGCAAAGAGTCAGACATGACTGAGCGACTAACATTAAGGAGATAAACTAGGAAAAAAGGAGAATAGAGGTCCATTTCCTCCCTGATTACTGTTGCTCTAAGGTAAAATGCTCAGAACATAAGAAGATGTCAAGAAAAGTCCAATGTGAACATGGGGAGGATTTGAGAAGACCTAACAATTAAAATTCACTTTTCACTTTCATGCATTGGAAAAGGAAATGGCAACCCACTCCAGTATTCTTGCCTGGAGAATCCCAGGGACGAGGGAGCCTGGTGGGCTACCGTCTATGGGGTCACATAGAGTCGGACATGACTGAAGTGACTTAGCAGCAGCAGCAGCAACCCTATAAGGCGGGTACCATTATATGTTTTTTACAGTAAAGTAACCAATATTGACAGAAAGTTAGTGATATACATAGTCAATGCGTAGTCAATGGTAGGTCTCTGGTTCCAGAGTGTCTGCTCTTCACCACCATGTTAACTGCCTCACTAACCCTCTCTGGAGGTACTTAAGCAGTAGAGGGATGACTATCCATCAAGGAGTGATTATCCATCAAGGAGTGACCAGGGACCTACAGAAAAGATGCCTAATTCCTTCAGTTTAACTATTCTGTCACATGGAGCCTTGCATTCTGTCTTCTGTATATTTTTCCCTTGTCTTTGAGGATCACAACCATATCTTTGACCTCTTGTGTTAATAGAGTACCTCTTAGATATTGTCCAGGATCGCTGTTGAATAAAAATACTCTGACTACTAAGGAGACATAAGAATGTGTGTGTGTGTGTGTGTGTGTGTGTGTGCACGCGAGCAAATATATGCAAGTACACACGTGTGTGTATTTTGCAAAAAGAAACACAGGAAAAATAAAAACTAGTGAAACTGGTTACTTACCATGAGGGATGGATAGAAAGGAGCCAAAGAGGTGTAGGAGGGAGTAACGTTTCTCTGAGTATAGCATTTTACCTAGTTTTCATTTTGAAAGTGTGCTAATGTTTATTTTTAACTAAAACAACAGGGATGGGAGTTGGGGAAAATTGAATTCAAACAGAAACAAATAACTAGGTTTCAAGTGAGTAATGTAATCACACAGAAGAGAAATAAAGAACTAATGCAATTAATTTTTGAAGGCAATATTTTATTTTATTTTAGTTTAGGTTTTGTTTTTTTTTTACTTTATTTTACTTTACAATACTGTATTGGTTTTGCCATACATTGACATGAATCCACCACGGGTGTACATGCGTTCCCAAACATGAACCCCCCTCCCACCTCACATCCTCAGTCTAAAGATAAAGAGGTGGACAAACAAATCTAAAACTCTCAGTATGTTTTTTGCTGGTAGAAGTAATGATGTAGCAATTCTGAAATTATTTTGTGTATATTGTAGAACTGAGCAAAAACATAAATATTTTGATTTGGATGAAGGATTCAGTATTATCACTATGTGATACCATGTTTTCAGTGAGTGTTTAGTGTTTACATTATTTTGATTACAAAACTGTCCTTCACTGCAACCCAAATTGTGTAATAAAACTTAATTTCCTTTCTTGTACAATTTTCTTGTTTTCCCAGTATTAATTATCTTTTTCTTTTTTAACTGGGTTTTTATATCATTATCACAGCTTCTTCAAAAACTCCTCTGAATGGTATTTTCCATATAATTAAATCATTATGTACCTCATTGTTTGTTTCTGCTAACGTTTTTAATGCTGACAAGTTCTATGTCATTCTCCCAATTTTCCTTTTTTTTTTCTCCTTTTGGTCCTCTGCTGCTAGATTTAGTGCTTTATGTACATTATATAGATGAATCTTCTCTGCAGTGTAGTTATTATCCCCACTTTGTAATGATGAGGAAATGAAGGTTCAGAGAGGTGAAGCAACTGACTTAAGGTCACACAGCTAGTATAGGCCAGAGATGAGTTTACTTTTTCAAAAAAATTATAGTAAACACACGCACACACTAAGAACTCTACCCTCTTAACAGTTTTAGTGTACAGGACCAGTACTATTAACCACGTCTACGTTGTACAGCACATCTATGCAACTTTTTCATCTTGTAGGACTGAAGCACTATGTTCGCTGAGAGCAACTCCTCTCATTTCCCCCCACCTCCAGTTTCTGGCAACCATCATTCTCCTTTCTGCTTCTTTGGAGTATGACTACTTTAAATACCTCTTAAAAAATGGAATCATGCAGTATTTGTCCTTCTGTGACTGGCTTATTTCAATTAGCATAATGTCCTCAATTTTCATTCATGTTGTAGCATGTGACACGGTTTCCTTTTCTTTTAAGACTGGAAAATAATCCTTTCTATGTAGTTTATGCCATTTTTATTCATCCATTTATTTGTCTATGGACATTTAGTTTGCTTCTACTTCCTGGTTTTTGTGAATCATATTCCTTTTTAATAGCAAGTTCTTTTTGGTTTAGGGTGCATTCTCTCCAAAGCTATTAAGATTTTTTATTTTGTTTTTAATTTTCCTATCTCTTTCTGTCGAATTTGGTTTTCGCTATTTTACTTATTTTGATTTCTATTTTTTATGTTACAAACATTTCTCCAGTGTCTTGAGTACACCAGTTTTTTATTTGTTTGTTTGTTTTTGGCCACAGGACTGGGGATCTTAGTTCCCCAACCAGGCACTGAACACAAGTCCTCAGCAGTACCACTAGGGAATTCTCTGCGTATGCATGCGTGCTCCGTCCCTTCAGTCATGTCCGACTGTTTGCAACCCTTTGGACTGTAATCCATCAGGTTGCTCCGTATTTTCCAGGCAAGAATACTGGAGTGAGTTGCCGTGTTCTCCTCTAGGGGATCTTCCCGACCCAGGGATCGAAACTGAGTCTCTTATGTCTCCTGCATTGCAGGCCAATTCTTTACCCACTGAATCATCTGGGAAGCCCTCTCTGGGTATACTGTTCACTAAACCCTACAACGTTGATGGAAGCTCTATGCATGTATGGGGGGAGGGGCTTGTCCATGTAAGTGTAGACTTTAGTGGGGGATCTGTAGGACAGTAAAGTGATTCAGGGAGGACTTGGATTTCTTCTTCCATCCCCCTCCTTCCATCACCCCAAACGCCATCTGTGCCATCTGCACACCTGGTGCCAGCCTCCTGGAAGTGGGGACAGAGGAAGAGTGTGGGGAGTCCCATGGTCTGGATGCAGACGTTCGCCATCAGAACAGCACTTTCCCCCACTCTCTACTGCGCTGCAGCCCTGCTCTGTCCTGCTCTCTAACAGTATGTCTCCTGCCCTCTTGGGTGGAGATGGGTGGCTCTCCTCTTAGCTGCTCCAGTTGGCAAGGGACTTGAGATCTCATTTCTCTTCAAGCAGAATTTCAGTCACACCTCTTGTTTTTCACCACCACTGCCTAACATAGAAGGCAAGCAGTAATTCTTCATCCGGTTGAAAGAAGCTTAATTTACATAGTTGGTGCTGCCCCAAAAGCCAGGAAATAGATGGCCTCTTAAGACCTCAGTCATCATCCTCCCATTCTGTGTTAAAGATAATCTTGATGAAAGAAGTTTTTCAAGATTGAAGCAGAAATCGCAAACTCCCGTTCATATAGTACCTTGTTTACAATATGTACAGTCTTTTCTGACTCAAAGAAGTGGTTGTTTTACTTAGAAATCATTGCTCTTCAAAGCCTGGCAGTTCTCATTAGTTACCAGGTGAGTGACTGTTAATAAGAAACATCTCCTGACTGAACTAGGAAAAGCAATGGAAAAAAATGTATAGTGGGTTTTTTTCCCCCACCTTGCAAACCAAATAGCTCCGGCACCACACATATTGAAAGAAAATTGACATGGATTATCTAAGATGTATTTTTTTCCATGCATACAAATAGAAGTGGGCATGCAGAGGAGAGACCTTTGAGATCCAGAAAAGAACTGTGCTAAGGAGAGCACTTCCCTCTTACAGAGATGTAATGGCGGCATCACTTCTCTGCTTCCAGGGAAGACTGTGGAAGCAGCCTGCATAGTTTCCTAGGGCTGCTATAACAAATCATCACTTTCTTGGTACTTTAAAATATCAGGCTTGTTTTGTCATAGTTCAGGAGGCCAGAAATCCAAAACCGAGATGTCAGCAGGGTTGGCTTCTGGAGGTTCAGAAACTCTATTCCCTGCCTCTCTCCTAGCACCTGGTGGTGGCTGGCTGTCCTTGGCATTCACTGGCTTATAGCTGTATAGTTCCCATTTCTGTCTCCACCCTCACATGGCCATCTTCCCACCATGTGTGTCTCTGTCTCCAGATCTTCCTCTTCTTATAAGGACACCAGTCACTGACTTCGTTGTTTAGTCAGTAAGTCATGTCTGACTCTTTTGCAACCCCATGGACTCTAGCCCACCAGGCTCCTCTGTCCATGGGATCTCCAGGCAAGCATACTGGAGTGGCTTGCCATTTCCTTCTCCAGGGAATCTTCCCAGCCCAGGAATCAAACCCTCATCTCCTGCATTGCAGGCAGATTCTTTACCACTGAGCCACTAGGGAAGCCGCGTAGCCAGTATGATTGCATCTTAATTTGATGATATCTTCAAAAACTCCCTTTCCAAATAGAATTACTTTCTACAGTTCCAGGCTGACATAAATCTTCTGGGGACATTATTTCATCCAGCATAAAGCTTGCAATCTTTATCTTCCGGCCACCTAGTTTTAGTATAGTTTTGGGGACTATGTTTGTAATCAAATACTTTCAGACAATTTATATAGGAAAAGACACAAGAAACTCCCACAAAATGTGCACGAATAATGAGGCAAACAGACTTGCAGGTGGGGCTCCCACCCGTGGGCCGGGGTTCTTAACCTGGGCTGCACGTTGGAATCACTGCAGGTTTTTACTCCTTTTGCCTGACATCAGTTTTTTTTAAAGCATCCCAGGCGTTTCCAATGTGCACCCAGATGCAGCTTCTGCTCCAAGCACTCTTCCTCAAACACTTGTTGATGAGGCTGCCTTATCTGAGCTCCACCATCCTTTGTTGAAGCAGGTCCAGCACGTGTGTGCTTTTGCTGACTGCTGGGAATTTAGTACCCATGTATGTGGCTTTCATTTCTGCTCCTTCATTAGCTTGGAAAGAGAACAGCTTCACTGGTAGTGAAAATTCAACAGTCAATAAGGAAAAAGAACATTTGTGGGGGATGTGAATAGGAGGGAGGTTAGCATTTAATTTTATTTTTCAGAAATAAAGTTTTACTTATCAAAATAAATATCAATAACATGTCCTCATAGAAATGTAAGAACTCCCAAAAACACAGTGAAGAAAATCACTTATAATTCTGGGAAGACAATGATGTTGTGAATGTTCCTCTAATGATTTTTTTCTGTGAATCTATAGATATGAAATATGTATTTTACAAACATGGGATTATGTGGTTTTGGACATTAAGTTATTCATTTAGCAAAAGCCATTAAATATATATATCAATAAATGAATTCAATAAATATTTCCCACTAAGTAGTCTTCAGATTTCAAATAGCTACTAAGAGGATTCTATGCCCAATCCTCAATTTCAATGTGTAGATGTAGTGAGGAGTGTGAGTTGCCTGTGCCCAAGTGGGTTCTGTGGAAGGAAGCCAAGCTGTACTGCTTTTTGGATCCCTGCCCAGGGGATGACCAGCAGCAAGAACCTGTGGGCTGGACTTGGAGTGGGGCAAGGTCCAGTGGAAGCACATCTCCATGTGGGGTAATCGTTGAGAGGAGGCATCCCATAGATTCTTGAAGAACTCACCACGTGCTCAACAAGACAGTGAGCATCTGGATGCCCAATACCCAGAGGACAAAGACCACACCAAATACTAAGACTTTTTGCTCCTTTTCTCTCTTTGCACAGCTCGCTACCGGCTGCCTTGGAGGACCTGGAAGCAGCAGAGTGTTGAGAGAGTTAATTCTTAGGTAGGTTGATAAGAAGTCCAGGGTCCCCAAGGAGGAGAAAGGGGTCTGGGGCTCTCCAGGGGGAGAAAAGGACAGCAATTTTTTTTCTACATTGCTTTGCCTTAGTCACAAACTCTGAGTTGTTATGACAACAACCTGTAATACTAACATTCTTTAAGCCCAGAGCTAATGATTACACAACAAAACCACTCATCTTGCTCAAGGGTATGTTTTTCCTTAAGCTCTGTTCAGTTCAGTTCAGTTCAGTTCAGTAGCTCAGTCGTGTCCGACTCTTTGCGACCCCATGTATCTCAGCACGCCAGGCCTCCCTGTCCATCACCATCTCCCGGAGTTCACTCAAACTCATGTCCATCGAGTCGGTGATACCATCCAGCCATCTCATCCTCTGTCGTCCCCTTCTCCTCCTGCCCCCAATCCCTCCCAGCATCAGAGTCTTTTCCAATGAGTCAACTCTTCGCATGAGGTGGCCAAAGTACTGGAGTTTCAGCTTCAGCATCATTCCTTCCAAAGAACACACAGGACTGATCTTCTTTAGAATGGACTGGTTGCATCTCCTTGCAGTCCAAGGGACTCTCAAGAGTCTTCTCCAACACCACAGTTCAAAAGCATCAATTCTTCGGCGCTCAGCTTTCTTCACAGTCCAACTCTCACATCCATACATGACCACTGGAAAAACCATAGCCTTGACTAGATGGACCTTTGTTGGCAAAGTAATGCCTCTGCTTTTCAATATGCCATCTAGGTAGGACATAACTCTTCTTCCAAGGAGTGAGCATCTTTTAATTTCATGGCTGCAGTCACCATCTGCAGTGACATGGAGCCCCCCAAAAATAAAGTCTGACACTGTTTCCACTGTTTCCCCATCTATTTCCCATGAAGTGATGGGACCAGATGCCATGATCTTCGTTTTCTGAATGTTGAGCTTGAAGCCAACTTTTTCACTCTCCTCTTTCACTTTCATCAAGAGGCTTTTTAGTTCCTCTTCACTTTCTGCCATAAGGGTGGTATCATCTGCATATCTGAAGTTATTGATATTTTTCCTGGCAATCTTGATTCCAGCTTGTGCTTCTTCCAGCCCAGCGTTTCTCATGATGTACTCTGCATATAAGTTAAACAAGCAGGGTGACAATATACAGCCTTGAAATACTCCTTTTCCTATTTGGAACCAGTCTGTTGTTCCATGTCCAATTCTAACTGTTGCTTCCTGACCTGCATATAGGTTTCTTCAGAGGCAGGTCAGGTGGTCTGGTATTCCCATCTCTTTCAGAATTTTCCACAGGTTATTGTGATCCACGCAGTCAAAGGCTTTGGCATAGTCAATAAAGCAGAAATAGATGTTTTTCTGGAACTCTCTTGCTTTTTCCATGATCCAGCGGATGTTGGCAATTTGATCTCTGGTTCCTCTGCCTTTTCTAAAACCAGCTTGAACCTCTGGAAGTTCACGGTTCATGTATTGCTGAAGCCTGGCTTGGAGAATTTTGAGCATTACTTTACTAGTGGGTGAGATGAATGTAATGGTGTGGTAGTCTGAGCATTCTTTGGCATTGCCTTTCTTTGGAATTGGAATGAAAACTGACCTTTTCCAGTCCTGTGGCCACTGCTGAGTTTTCCAAATTTGCTGGCGTATTGAGTGCAGCACTTTCACAGCATCATCTTTCAGGATTTGAAATAGCTCAACTGGAATTCCATCACCTCCATTAGCTTTATTCATAATGATGCTTTCTAAGGCCCACTTGACTTCACATTCCAGGATGTCTGGCTCTATGTGAGTGATCATATCATTGTGATTATCTTGGTTGTGAAGACCTTTTTTGTACAATTCTTCCATGTATTCTTGCCACCTCTTCTTAATATCTTCTGCTTCTGTTAGGTCCCTACCATTTCTGTCCTTTATCGAGCCCATCTTTGCATGAAATGTTCCCTTGGTATCTCTAATTTTCTTGAAGAGATCTCTAGTCTTTCCCGTTCTGTTGTTTTCCTCTGTTTCTTTGCATTGATCACTGAGGAAGGCTTTCTTATCTCTTCTTGCTATTCTTTGGAACTCTGCATTCAGATGCTTATATCTTTCCTTTTCTCCTTTGCTTTTTGCTTCTCTTCTTTTCACAGCTATTTGTAAGGCTTCCTCAGACAGCCATTTTGCTTTTTTGCATTTCTTTTCCATGGGGATGGTCTTGATCCCTGTCTCCTGTACAATGTCACGAACCTCATTCCATAGTTCATCAGGCACTCTATCTATCAGATCTGGTCCTTTAAATCTATTTCTCACTTCCACTGTATAATCATAAGGGATTTGATTTAGGTCATACCTGAATGGTCTAGTGGTTTTCTTCACTTTCTTCAATATAAGTCTGAATTTGGCAATAAGGAGCTCATGATCTGAGCCACAGTCAGTTCCCTGTCTTCTTTTTGCTGACTGTATAGAGCTTCTCCATCTTTGGCTGCAAAGAATATAATCACTCTGATTTCAGTGTTGACCATCTAGTGATGTCCGTGTGTAGAGTTTTCTCTTGTGTTGTTGGAAGAGGATGTTTGCTATGACCAGTGTGTTCTCTCGGCAAAACTCTATTAGCCTTTGCCCTGCTTCATTCCGTATTCCAAGGCCAAATTTGCCTGTTACTCCAGGTGTCTCTTGACTTCCTACTATTGCATTCCAGTCCCCTATAATGAAAAGGACATCTTTATTGGGTGTTAGTTCTAAAAGGCCTTGTAGGTCTTCATAGAACCGTTCAACTTCAGCTACTTCAGCGTTACTGGTTGTAATTATATAACAACATCTTATCTTGCTCAAGGACATGTTTCTCCTTCTTAACAGGAATCTTCTGACTAATCTTGATTATCTTATGTGGGAGTGGGTCTGGTAAGACCTTTCTGTAGTTCTAAACTTATTAATTTAAGATGTATGTTGTGGGAGTGGGTCTGGTAAAAGTATATAGTGAAGTCGCTCAGTTGTGTCCAACTCTTTGCAACCCCATGGACTGAAACCCACCAGGGTCCTCCATCCATGGGATTCTCCAGGCAAGAGTACTGGAGTGGGTTACCATTTCCTTCTCCAGGAAATCTTCCCGACCCAGGGATCGAGCCCCAATCTCCCTCATTGTAGGCAGACGCTTTACCATCTGAGCCACCAGTGTCTTGCTAAGACTATCGAGGGGGGCACTCTCCTTCCCCCTTCTGATGTCTACTTCATAAGCTGTCTGTGTCCCTTTTTATACTTTAATAAAACTCTGCTACACAAAAGCTCTTGAGTGATCCAGACTGGTGCCTGGTCCCAAAGGTAACTCTTCTTTTTCAGAGATCGTGAATCCAACATCGTTCACCGTAAGCTATCAGTGTGAGGGAGGAGGAAGCATGAAAGAGCAGCACAAGCCCTCTCCCCAAGTGGGTCCCCAAGTCTTGGAGGAAAGAGGACATTGAATTAGACAGTCAGTACAATAGCTTGTTTGTGTGAATCAATAATAGCTTTTAAAATAAGCATGGTCCCTGATCCAGCAGATCCCTCTCTAAAAATTTATCTAAGAGAGTAATCAAACATATAGAAAGATATGTGTGTATCAAACGTATAGAAAGATTTATGTAGTAAGAGAAATGCCATACATAAAAAATATTTCCCCATATCCTTTAACATGAGTTTTAAAAATTTATTTATTTTAATTGGAGGATAATTACCATATTGTGATGGTTTTTGCCATACATCAGTATGAATCTGCCATGGGTATACATGTGTCACCCCCATCCTGAACACCCCCCCACCTCCCTCCACACCCTACCCCTCTAGGTTGTCCAGAGCACTGGCTTTGGGTGCTCTGCTTGCTTCATGCTGGAACTCACACTGGTTGTCTGTTTTACATATGGTAATACATTTGTTTCAATGCTGTTCTCTCAAATCATCCCACTCTTGCCTTCTCCCACAGAGTCCAAAAGTCTGTTCTTTACATCTATGTCTCCTTTGCTGCCCTGCATTAACATAAGTTTTTACATTAAAAATCATCTATTTTTTAATAACAGTTAACAGAATTCTTATGGTCTAATTTGTATGTACAGTTGCAATATACCACAGTGCTAATAAGAAACAGTTGCTCAGAATCAAGAATAAATGTTTTAGAAAGCTGGCCATTACAGAATTAAGGGCACGGTGTTCCAGCTGGGTGCTGGGACTCTGAAGGGGAAGAAGGTACAGCACCTGCTCTTGAACAGTTCTGAACCTTGTGGAGAGAAAGGGAATAAAACACATTTCTGCAAGGACTGTGAGATATGTATCCTACTGGGACTCAAAGGAAGAGTGACTAACTGAGCTAGGAAGCAGGTGCTTGTGGAATTGTTTTTCCACTAAAGAAGAAATTACTTACTTGTTAACATTTGCCCGACTGTTCAGAAGAGTGCCATAGGGGTTTTATCATCAGCCTACTGCTCATAAAGTAACTGCTTCTCACATGACTGTAGGAGCACAAGGCATTTGCAAGTCAAGGGGTGGAAAATCTGGTTGGAATGAATAGAAACACTTAACAAACAGAAGTGATCTCTCTACACAGTTTCTTCAGAATAGGCAATAAAAATGCAGAAAGGCCCTTGGCATGTGAAGACAGTTGGGTTGTGTGTTTTGCACATGGAGTACTGTGTATACATTATACTATGGACCTGCACATGGGAGCACAAAGGAAGGCCCATACCCCCTAGGTCTAACTCTGTAGGAGTCATAAATCAAGCTCATTAACTGCCTTCCCATTTTGACAAATATTCTTCATGACAGCTTGGAAGGACCAACTTCACATTTAGGATTTCAGTGCAGTGTCTGAATGTGATTGGACAGCAAGGCCTGCGTATGGCACACCCCATCCTGCTGTGCCACCGATGTCTCCATCTCCACACAAGCAGCACCTCAGTCAACAGCTACTCTGGGCCACCCATCAGGCCCCTGGGAGACAAGTGCCAGCAAAGCAGACGGCTGCGGGACAGTGGCCTGGGGCGGAGGCCCGCTCAGGGCCCAGCAGGGGCTCGGGGACTCGAGTAGTATCTCAGTCTGCTCAGGCTGTGCTAACAGAATACCATGGACTAAATGGCTAGGTCAGCAGACATTTATTTCTCATACTTCTGGAGGCTGTGAAGGCCAAAATCCAGGTGCCAGCTGATTCAGTGTCTGGTGAGGACCTTCTTCCTGGTTTGCAGGCGGCCACGTTCTTGCTGTCTCCTCACTCAGCAAAGAGAGAGTTTTTTCCCCTTGTGTCTCTTGTAAGGGCACTAATCCCATCATGAGATCTCTCTCTCTCTCATGACCAATTAATTAACTCCCAAGAGCCTCACCTCCTAATACTGTCACATTGGGGATTAGGGTTTTATCATATAAATTTGGGGGAGGGCACAAATATTCAGCCTAAAGCAAGGAGGGTACACTGAGTCCTGAATATCCAGTGCCTGGCACAGAAGGGGAGGGCCTACGACTGTGACCAGGTTCCTCCCGCTGACCCATTGGATTCCTGGCCCACGGGGAGGAGCACAGTGGGGCTCGGGCCAGAGCTGGGCCCTCTAAAGCTCAGCACCCAGGATGGGGGAAGGATGTGGTACCATCTAGCCCACTATGTCTCCAGACATTCAGTGACTGATTTCAGAGCAGATCGAGAGACCAGAGATGAGGCTGTTTGACAGAGACATAGAGCGGTTTCTGGGAAAGCCGCATTATAAGTAAAAATGAGGTCAGGGTCACTAACTTCTACTTATTGTACTTAAGTATCCCTTAACACCGCTAATGTCTTAAAACATAAATGGTGTTTTTGTTGTGATTGTTGTTGTTTTTAATCTCATGTGGAGACAACGTTGTTTCCAAAGCAATGGTTTAATTCTAACCTTTTTTTTTTTTTAAGCACCTGGCTGAGAGCCTGTTAGTAGCTGTACAGATCAAGCCTTTTTTTCTTTTATCCCCACTGAATTTTCTGGGCTCAAACCAGCATCACTCACTGAGTCAGAGACTTTACAGGTTTTTGTTGTTGTTCAGTCGCTCAGTCACGTCTGACTCTTTGTGACCCTATGGACTGCATCACACCAGCTTTTCCTGTCCTTCACTATCTCACGGAGTTTGCTCAGACTCATGTCCATTGAGCTGATGATGCCATTCCAGCCATCTCATCCTCTGTCACCCCCTTCTCCTGCTCTCAATCTTTCCCAGCATCAAGGTCTTTTCCAGTGAGTCAGCTCTTTGCATCGGGTGGCCAGAGGATTGGAGTTTGAGCTTCAGCACCAGTCCTTCCAATGAACATTCAGGACTGATTAACTTTAGGACTGACTGGTTTGAACTCCTTACTGTCCAAGGGACGCTCAAGAGTCTTCTCCAGCACCACAATTCAAAAGCATTAATTCTTCAGCGCTCAGCATTCTTTATGGTCCAACTCTCACATCCATACACGACTGTTGGAAAAACCATAGCTTTGGCTATATGGACCTTTGTTGGCAAAGTGATGTCTCTGCTTTTGAATACACTGTCTAGGTTTATCATAGCTTTTCTTCCAAGGAGCAAGTGTCTTTTAAATTCTTGGCTGCAATCACTGTCCACAGTTATTCTGGAGCCCAAGAAAATACAATCTCTCACTGTTTCCATTTTTCCCCCCATCTATTTGCCATCATGTGATGGGACCAGATGCCATGATCTTAGTTTTTTGAATGTTGATTTTTTTGGGAAAGATTGAGGGCAGGAGAAGGGAATGACAGAGGATGAGATGGTTGGATGGCATCACCAACTCAATGGACATGAGTTTCACTAAACTCTGGGAGTTGGTGATGGACAAGGAGGCTTGGCGTGCTGCAGTCTATGAGGCTGCAAAGAGTTGGACACGGCAGAGCTATTGAACTGAACTGAAATGAGTTTTATGCCAGCTTTTTCATTCTCCTCTTTCACCTCATCAAGAGGCTCTTTGCTTTCTGCCATTAGTGTGGTATCATCTGCATATCTGAGGTTATTGATATTTCTCCCAGCAATCTTAATTCCAGCTTGTGATTCATCCAACCCAGCATTTTGCATGATGTACTCTGCATGTACATTAAATATATGGATGACAATATACATCCTTGACATACTCCTTTCCCAATTTGGAACCAGTCTGTTGTTCCATATCTGGTTCTGTCTCTTGCTTCCTGACCTGCATACAGGTTTCTCAGGAGACATACAGTTTCTAAACTTTACAGATTAGAAAGTCAGTTTATCCAAACTTCTGACCTACTCATTTTGATGTTACAGGCAACAAGAAGCATGCCTCATTCAGTCCTGGCTTTACCCTAGCTCCCCAGGTCCCAGCTCAGACTACCCTGAAGTATCCCCTGGGACACTCAGAAGTGCTGGTGCCCAGGCCCAGCCCCTGGAGTCCCAGGGTAGAGCCAGGGTCTCAGTATTCTATCAGAGCTCCCAGGTGGTTCTCACTCCCCTTTTTCCGCTCCCCTACCCCGCCCCCCAGCTACCAGGGTCATGAGAGCAGATACTCTCTCATTTTGCCAAGGAGGACAGCGGATGTCTCACAGGACCAACTCAGGAGTAGAAGCGCCCTGTTAGCAGAGGGGGCAGGGTGCCACCTGCTCTGCTTTCAGCAGGGGGATTTGCATGAACCTGGGATTGTGCAATCAGGCTGGTGCCAGGGGTTCTTCACCAGCTCCTCCTCCTCCCAGCACTGACTGCTCTTGGATAAATAAAATATTCTAAAAACAAAAATTCACAAAACTATCCTTAATGGCAGCAAGCAAACTGGTAAACGGGGGTGGGGGAGGGTGGGGGGGAGGAAAAACACCTCAAGCAAATATAAATCTAGCTTCCGTGAGAGAGCACAGCTAAGATCAGTTGCTGAGACAGAAAGATTTTTTTTTAAGGTTACAGAGATATGCATAAAGCAACAGGACAGAGCGGAAATCAAACTACTTAACTGCAAGCCATTTTTGGAAAGGAAGGTTTTGAAGAGAGTGCTGAAATTGGAGAATAAACTCTAGCCCATAAATTAATAGCAAATCCAGCTAATCTCAGAGATTGAAGCCATCTTCTTTGATGAAAAATTTTCCTGAGACTGCAAAGTGAGTTGCTAAATCAGAATCTTATGGGAGATAAAATCTTTTCAGGGGCTGGACAACCAGCCAGAGAAAACCTGTGGATCAGCCATCAGCCACTGCTCTGTGGCCATCAGTCCACACAGGCTGAGAACAGGTGAGAGTTCAGGGCCACAGCCCACAGTCATCTGCCTCTCCAACTGCACCTCTAGAACAACCACTGGCCACACACTCATCCACACACATTCCTTGAAGGCCTATTATGCAGCAGGTATGGCTTATGTGCTGAGATAGAAACAAAGAAATAAAACCAAGTCCCCCTAAAATGAAGTTCCTCTGCTGAGCTTACGATTCTTACACCTGTTCCCCACAAGACTGAGAAGTGTCAAAGGAAAGGGAGGGCATTGAAACCGTGTGGCCCTTCCAGATACAAAGGCCTTTCCATGTGCCCCATTTCTTGTTTAGGTGACAGCCTTCTAGGCCTTCCCTGAGTTTCAAAGGGCAGTTTCGAACAGTTGCTAATTATGGAAGGGAGGGAATGCAGAAACCAAGGAAGAGCAGTCACCAAACAATAGCACAGCTATGGGGCAGGGGCCCGGTTCCTCCTCAAGGAATACATAGAATAATACATCTTTGAGCTCCTCTATAGGAACTAAGACCCAAGTGAAAGAGATAACTTAAGGCTGAGCACAAGGACACAGACCCCAGATTGTTTGAAGTCTGAAGGCTGATGGTTGAGATCCCTGGAAACTGGTATCTCACCCCCCAACCAATCAGAGGGAGGTCACAAACCCTGCAGCCCTTCCCCAACCCCACTTTGGCCCCACAGTGACTGGTTCCCATCCTCGGTGGAGCGCTGTTCTCAAAGGTGGAATCAAGTCCTTTTCCTGGGAGAGATAAAGGTTAGGAAGGGCCTGGATGGGGCATGAAGGTCTTGGGAAGAGATGCCTTTAGTCATTTGGGACTTCAGGTTGCTTGTATAGTCAAGTTGTGTGTGTGTTTTGCTCTGTTTCTGTGCTTTATGTGACAATACAGAAAAAGGTTTTCTATTCACCCTGGTCTTGTGTTACTGGACCAAACTTGAGTCTGCTCTGCCATGTGCAGTAAAGTCATCTATGGACACCAGACTGTGAAGGAAAGCAGGCCACCAAGCAAGGAGTCCAGGAAGCTAGACCTGAACTGCCGGTGTCCTGCCCCAGTGAATCCAGGGTAATTCGAAGGGGAGACAGAGTAGGTGAGGAAGAACTTATTTATTTAGAAATATAAAAGAGAGATTAGGAAAGAATAGTGTAGTGGGAAATTTAGTGGAGAAAAGAGGCTGAATAACTTGGTTTACGCAGAAAGCTAATAAAGTTCCAAGACAAGGAACTTGCACTGTCTACATTAGGCCACTGGCGCCCACTTGAATAGCAGAAGGTGCCCCGCCTTAGGCTCCCTCTTGCGTGGGTCTTAGAAGCCAGGGCAAGTAAGTAGACTCGGAGAGCCTCCACACCCCAGATGGGAATTCAGCCTGAAAAGGAGAGGGAAGGAGAGGGAGAAAGAGAGAGATTTGACACGGGGGGAACCAGTCTTTCCAGTGACTGGCCCATCCTCTATTATCTGGAAAGGCCTTTTATACTTTTGATTGTACATAGAGATCAATGGATAATGCAAAATTATGCAGCATCAACAGCCCTGACTCTTATCGAGATCAGGCTTTCTCTCTGCATACCTAGTCGTATACACAAGTCTTAGGTATCTTCTGGCCAGAAGGCCAATTAACATTTTACAGCCCTTTTCTGATAAGGGTAATAGTGTTGTTCTTCCCAAAGTCTGGTGCCACTCTCAGAAAGCACTAAATAAAGTTACATTCTTACATAGCAAGGACACAACAATTTATAACAAGGAAAAAGAATACAGTGATTTATAACAAAGAGAAAATTCATTAACTCAAAAGTCTAGTGTTGCTAACATCAAAACTACTATATTCCTATTTCTGCATCCCTTTTACATTGATTAATATCTTCCCAGGTGCCTAAAAGATAAAAGGATTTGGAGGCCTGGCGGCCAACATTAACTCAACAATGAAACCCTTCACCAAACTAATTCTTAGCTCTAAAAGACTCTATATCTTTAAGATGTTTTAAGCTTCGTGCCTCTCACGGTTGGGGGCTGTAAACAATCCACAAGTTGTAAAAGTCGGGGCAGACCAATCAGGTAAGTTTGAAAGCCATCAAAGGGTTTTAAGCCGAGACATTCATTTCATATGCAGGAGACCAGTTGGAGCTCTAAGTTAACTTTTTCCAGAGAAAGGTGGTCAGGGAAAGCCCCCTGTAATGTCAGAAGTACATAGTATAGCAGACAGTAAACAGACAGATTTTGGTTTTGGGGTAGATGCTCAGGCAGAGGACCCCTTGAGACCTGACTCGCCTTGCCCGTCAGGTCTCTCTGCATGACCTTGTCGTGGGTGGGATCTCCCGTGCTGGCTCCCGGCACTGAACTCCAGGTGGATTTCAGCAAAGCATTTTCAAAGGCCAGGTGAGGGACCGGTGTCTCAGCATGTGATCAGCTTGGGCACAGTTCTCTGAATGGTTGATGATAAGAACAGGGTGGGGTCACAGGAGTTAACATCATCCATCCTCAGGCCCCAGTATGTCTGGGGACTACATGTTCATGGTCCTGTGAACACATAGTCAAGTAGTTAACTTCATCCGCTTGGTCAGAGTTTTAGCGTCTGTAAAACAATTCAGAAAATGTGTATCAGATACTGTTATCTTTTAGAAAGGAGTTAAGCAGAGGATATGGGGGAGGGGTCTGTCCTGGGAAGGCCCAACAGGGCCCTGCTTGGTTACATTTGGACAGACCCTGCTTGAATGTTGGGCAGAATTTCCCTGCACGCACAGTTCCTGTTCCCACCCAGGAGTGTGCGCACTGCCATGTTCAGAGCTGAAGTGCTCCGGGTGACCATCAGTGGCTCCTGGGAATATCAGCTCCAGACCACACTCTTAAAGGCCCTGCCCTTCTCACTTTTCTCTCCCTCTTTTGCCTTTCTCTTCCACCACACCTGCCAGCTCTAATTTTGTACATAGATTTCCCCACACTAGCCAGCTATAATCATATACTCCCCCCCACCACCCCACCCAATGCTGGGAGGTCAGGAGCTGGATCACCCATCTTGGAAATACCTCGCTGAATCTAGAAAATGTGGTGTTCTCTGTGGAGTGGAGCTTCACCCTCAGTAGCCATGTGGGCACAATAAACGTGTTAATATCATCTTTCTCCATGTTTGTTGGTTCACACATTGCATTATTCATGAAAAAAAAATTAAAACTCATCATCTCCCCCAGAATGAGGCTGCAGAATTTAATTACAAGAATCAGAGAAAGCAATGCCATTTTAACTATAATATTTTTTTCCTAAAGGAGTTTTACCTAATTTGATACAGTGCTTTAAAGCAACATTTGAATTTTTTTCCCAAGTGAAGCCAGAGCTGGAAAGTCATTGCATAACGTTTTGAGCACCCAGGTAGCTGTCTGATGTCAGAATCAAATATCAATTTTTTGTGTTACCCTCTACTCTGATTGTTTTGCTTTGTTGTTTCCTGTTAATGGTTTGGCCCAAATAAAACATTCCCCGTTGACTTTGTCCCAAACAGAACTAGAGATGCTCACCGTGTTCATCTCAAAATGGACTCACCCACAAGTTCTCTGACCAGAGACAGCTGCAATATGATATTCAAATTAAAAATTTAGAGAATTGAGCATGAAGATTAGAGGGGAGTAAAGCTCACCACCTCCAAAATGGCACATAGATTATTTTGATCATGAAAACAATCAACATTCAAAAGACTTGGAAAGAACCTTTTAACCTTCCTTCTAACTGCTGAAAAAAATTTAGATAAAGAGCCATTTCTGGAATAGAGCTATCACCAGAGATGTCTGCAAAGAATATGGGCTAGGTGTGGTGGGGGGAATTCTGCAGGTCCCAGAGATCAGGCAGAGATCAGATGGGATCTAGAGATGCAGACAGTCTCTAGTCTGTCCAGACGCAAAGGGACGGGACATAGACCCCACCTGTCTTTGGGAAAACTGTCACAGTCACATCATAAGGACAGCCTTTGGAATGGGGAACATTGCTATGGTGGAACATTTTTGAAAATGATAAACCTGCCACTGCCCCTCTCTCCAGGACCCTCCAAAGTCTACACTTACTTCCTTGTCTTTTTTCCTCTGTGTGTGTGTGTGTGTGTGTGTGTGTGTGTGTGTGTGTGTAGAGAGGGAGTGACGCCCACAGTTGGGAGGGGAAGCAAAAGAGAATTTCCCTGTTTTCAAAATCATCAGACATTTTGGCAGTTGCAATAGTCCTCTCCTTTCTCCCCTGTCACTGGCTCAGGGAAACCAACCGAGAAATGCTCCCATCATTTCCTTCATCATGGCTGTGGTCCCTAAATGGCCTGGCTGTGAGGGAAGAGGAGAGAAAAGAGGAGCAATCAGGGGAAAAGGTTATTCTCCCTAAAGATTCTCCCACATGGAAAATAACAAGTATCTCACAGACTTTTTGTGAGAATTAACATGAGAACATATGCAAAGCCCTGTCAATCAAACTTGCACTGAATTTGCCTGCCTGTGCTTGGCAGGGACAGACCCTAGCACAGCAGGACCCACCCTCAGAGTTGCTGTCTGTTGCTGGGCAGGGTTGACTTGAGGAGAGTGAATTAAGATAAACCTGAACTTGATGGTAGGGATACCTAAGTGGTCCTTTAAGAGCATCTGGAGAGGGAAAAGCTATTTCCTCAGGCCCTTTATGGCTCTAAACTGCCTCTCCAGCTCTCCGAGTCCATTCCACTGACCCACTTCCCGGCGCCCCAGAGTCCCTCCAGCAGCTCCTCACTTCAGACTAGACTGCCTGTGTGGCCTGAGGGGAAGCCTCCTTTGGGCACATTTGGCCAGGCCTGGTGCAGAGTGAGCGGTGCTTCTTCAAATTCAGTGTCTGAATATCCCCAAAGAGTGGAATCTTCAAGCATTCCAGCCTGTGAGGTCACTGCTAAATACCACCCTGGAGGACCAGAAACATAAGAACCCCTGTGGTAAGGAGCGGCCTCCCCTCCTCAGGCTGCCAGCTTGCAAAGAGGCTGTGGTCCTGGGCTGTGTTTGCACAGGGCTCCAGCCCTGAAAGTTTCTGTGGATAATTTATTGCCTGTAGTACCAAAGAATGTTGATATCTCCTCTGCCCTTTCTTCAGAAAGTAGGAGTGAAGTCAAACTCTCACAATGAAAACAATTTTTCAAAAAAATGTATAGAGAAATCACTTTGTGATTCATGGCAAAAGGGAAGGTTTTATTAAGCCCTTTCATGGGTGAGCTTTACCCTCTTTGAGCAAGAGAGTGGCATGTGATGGGCTCAGACTGGGTAGTTTGTTGTTCCCGAGGCTGGAAGCAGAAAAGTCAACCCCTTAGCTTCTCTGAGGCTTAGATGATAATGAAGCAGTTTTCAGTGTGTGTGTGTGTGTGTGTGTGTGTGTGATCCCAACAGTCTTTCTAATATCAAAACCTTTGGTGATATATGTAAAGGTGTTGAAAAGATGAGAACAGTGCAAAACTGGTCAATAATCTTTGCCAAACAAACCTTCCTGTGACACAGCCCAGTGATTGTCAGACTCCTGTTGTTCCTCCACAGCGGCCTAGTGTTTGAGCAGAGCGATTGCTACCTTAGCTACCTGTCCAGTGGTCTGGGGCCAGCTTCTCCTACGGCCCGTGTGCAGGAGCTCTCCCTTTTGAAGGGACTGGACTGAGTACCTCTCATCTCTTACCTGTAACAGTGGTAACCGCTCCACATTACGTCACCCAACCAGCTGAGCCCCATTTCAGTCTGACAACACAGTCCCGCTGTCTGAACACTTGGGGGTCATTGAATGAGTTGGACACACTGATTAAAAATCGATAGCACATTGGTGAAGGGATTCCTGCACACCGATGGGGAACCAAAGGATAATGTGCCCTCATGAAGCTTTGCTTTAAATCTTGTCTTTACCTACCAAGCAAAGTCCTGCTGGCCTGTGTGCCCTCCCCTGATGCCCTGTACTTCCAACCTATACCACACTTACCATTACAGATCCAAAGTGCCCCTGTCTTGCCTGTATTGTTTACAGACTATAAATTCCTTGAGGAAAGAACCTATGTTTTGTTTGCCAGTATAATTTCAGTCTTTAGCAAAGAGCTTAAATGGAGCAGGTGGCCAGGTCTAATCCTATAATGGTCCTGCTTTGCATATAGCAAGCTACCTTTTCCTTTTTTGGCAACTGGCAGACACACTTGGGGAGACCTGGCCCCTAATTCTATACTACACCTAGGTCTCTATGCTTTCCCCCAATCTAGCACATGGCACATGTACCAAAAAAAAAAAAAAATCGTTGAATGAATTAGCTGGAGATGTGCTTAAACCAAGGAATAAGTGGGTGCATACATTTTAGTTAGGCAGCCACCTTCTTAGGGCCTTCGGAGGCCTTAGTTGGAGGAGGGAGGGAGCTTTTAAGACAAGAAGAGCCATATAGGTCGGTGGTTGTCTGGTTGGGGATGGCAAGGATCAATGGCTAGAAGTCTTGTAGCTCACTTCTAAGGCTGAGGAGTCATTCAGGAGCTTCAGAGTCTCTATCTGGGCTCCTTCCCAGATGGGAGGCCCTCATCAGCCTGGATGCCAGGGTTCCACATTCTGCAGGGTTCCTTCCTTCCTGTCTTTGTCCTGAAATCCCTACCCCAAGGCTGGGCAGAGTTCCCCATTCTATGTGGACCCCAGAGAGCGCTGCCTTCTAACCAAAGAAGGAAGCCCTACTGCATGGTCCTCCGTAGGAAATGTTTGCCCCACTAGCGATTTCAACAGACTATTTCTTGAACATATTTCCCTAATAAAGAAATAGCTATCATTATTGGCCCTGGGAGTGCCAATCAAAAAACTTTCTCATGTTGAGGAATGACACCTGTTTTTTCAAATATGAAGGCACTGTTTAATTTGAAACCAACCTCTGTACATTATTATATATAAAGTAACTGCTCCCAACCAGGTTTCATTAAAAACCCATAGTGTTGGCATGTATTAAATGGAAGAGTCACAAAACCAGGCAACCTCACCCTTTGGACAGTGCCAGCCACCATCTCCCTGCTCCTTCTAGTGCAGAGGCCAGCCACAAATAGTCTTTCCAGGTCTGCATCTCAGTACACCTCTAGTTCAATCAGATTCCAATTGCTAAAGGGGGAGTCTAAAAGATAGAACTTTAAAATGACCTAAGGATTTTCATAAATAGGGGTTTTCTGGGCACCAGAAGAGCTTACCTTCAACCTTAACAGAATTACTTTATTTATTTTTGGGTGCACTGGGTCTTCATTTTATTGCTGAGTGCGGGCTTTCTCTAATTGCTGTGCACAGGCTCCTCACTGCCGTGGTGTCTGTTGCTCCAGAGCACGGGCTCTAGAGGGCTGGCTCAGTAGTTGCGGTGCGCAGGCTGAGTTGTTTCTCAGCATGTGAAATCTTCCTGGACCAGGGACTGAACCCAT
This sequence comes from Capra hircus, assembly GCF_001704415.2. Lineage (NCBI taxonomy): Eukaryota > Metazoa > Chordata > Mammalia > Artiodactyla > Bovidae > Capra > Capra hircus. The sequence goes on from NC_030816.1 coordinate 27,654,364, forward strand.
GTTCTCTGCATTGGCAGGTGGATCCTTAACCACGGGACCACCGAGGAAGTCCAACCGAATGACTTGTTAAAAGGAAAGTGAGATCGTCTCTGAAGTGTTAAGTGCAGTGTGCCTGTATGCGTCCCTACTCCCCTTCTCTAGTCTCTGTGACCCTAAGCTTAGCTTTGCCACTGTCAGCAGCCTGGACTTCTGGCCTCCTCCAGTTACTCTGTTACTGGGTTGCCCTGGCCCCACCCCCAAAAGAGAAGCTCTTTTTCTCTTCATATGCACACGCCTCCCCAGGAGGTGGAATCCTTGTTTGCTGAGCTGAGGTTATTCTCGTTCCTCTCAGTCACCTCTTCCTAACTTCTCAGCAGTGCACGTCTTGATGGAAAGGGCCCACGGGGCAGACCGCATCCTAGAGACTGGAAAACATCTTGCCCTGTCCTATTGACATAACCTCTGTGTTACACTGTCTCAGTCAGGATGGAGACCAGGCCATTTGAAAGTCATCAGCAACCTAACAGCTGAGTCTAGGTATGTCTGACCAACAACATACCCTGAAACTATAGTCCACTGGCACTATATGCGACCGCTCCATGCTGCAACAGAATTATTCCCTTACGGCTTTCTCCCCTGCTCAACCAAACCGAAAGGTCCTGAGGGCAGGGGTGTTACCAGGTGTTACTCACTGTTAAGTCCCCGCAGCCGCACAATCATGGGTATTTGATAAATGGTGCAGAATTCTGCCTCATGGTGACTGGTAGCCAAGGAGGTGCACCGTTCAGACCTCCCTTCAAGAAAGAGGGTGCCATTCAGTTGTGAGGACTATAGCTGGCTGACACCCTAGCTATATCAGGGTAGTGTTGGAGCTGAGATCTTGCTGCTGGTGGAGAGCTGCCAGCCGAAGATAGGGCAAAGTGAGGGTGCTAAGGATTAATCATTTCCACTCAATGAAGCAACGGCATTCTTTTTATGGAGCTCTGCATCAGGCTGGGGTCTTCTCAGCATGGCAATATGACGTTCATTGCCCGGTGTTTTGTCTTTCACAGACTTGTCATCCAGTAAACCACTCATATTTCTAACACAGCATCTGCTTCCTAAAGAACTTGAATTGACAGTGACCAATCTGTTGCTATAAACCCTGAGAAAATGCGCCATTCAGATCGCCTGCTATGTCAGGCATACTTAATTGACACCTCAGCTACTCCGCTCTGGGACCACCACTGCATTTGTCCTAAGGCCATGTTCCTGCAGGCTGCTCCCAGATGGTAGTGAGCAGGGGGAGGGGAAGTTAATTCTGAAGAGTGACTGGCTTAGGACTCCCCAGCAGCCTGGCCAAACCTTCCTCAAACTGTGCAGTCTGAGATTCTTCCTACCTGATCCTCCTCCCGTGTCCCCTCTCCTTCACAGGTGCCGGAGACTTCACTGGGCTCCTCTCCTTTATCTTTTACAAGCGTGTTCCCAATACATCTCTGCTGCTTCCTGGAAAAACTGAATCAACACAATTGGTATCAGGAACACGGTTGCCAGACTAGCAAATTAAAATACAGGCTTTGTTGTTTTCCATCTCTAAGTTGTGTCTGACTCTTTGTGACCCCGTGGACTGCAACACACCAGACTTCCCTCTCCTTCACTATCTCCCAGAGTTTTCTCAAACTCATGTCCATTGAGTCAGTGATGCCATCCAACCATCTTATCCTCTGTCGCCTCCTCCTCCTGCCCTCAATCTTTCCTGGCCTCAGGTCCCAATGAGTCAGCTCTTCGCATCAGGTTGGCCAAAGTACTGGAGCTTCAGCTTCAGCGTCAGTCCTTCCAGTGACTATTCAGGGTTGATTTGCTTTAGGATTGACTGGTTTGATCTCCTTGCTGTCCAAAGGACTCTCAAAGAGCCTTCTCCAATACCACAATTCTTCAGTGCTGAGCCTTCTTTATGGTCCAACTCTCATATCTATACATGACTACTGGAAAAACCACAGTTTTGACTATTCAGACCTTTGTCAGCAAGGAGATGTCTCTGCTTTTTAACATGCTGTCTAGGTTTGTCATAGCTTTTCTTCCAAGGAGCGAGATTCTTTTAATTTCATGGCTGCAGTCACCATCTGACATGATTTTGGAGCCCCCCCAAATAAAATCTGTCACTGCTGCCACTTTTTCCCCTTCTATTTGCTATGAAGTGTAGCACTAGATGATCTTAGTTTTTTGAATGTTGAGTTTTAAGCCAGCTTTTTCACTCTCCTCCTTCATCCTCATCAAGAGGCTCTTTAGTTCCTCTTTGATTTCTGCCATTAGAGTGGTATCATCTGCATATCTGAGGTTGTTGATTTATCCCAGCAACCTTGATTCCAGCTTGAGCTTCATCCAGCCTGGCATTTCACATAATGTACTCTGCATACCTCGTCATATTTGAATTTTAGATTAGCGATGATTTTTTTTAGCATAAGTATGTCCCAAACATTGCATAGAGCCTTACACTGAAAAAAAAATCCTCGTTGTTGATCTGAATTCAAATTTAACTGGATATTCCGCACCTTATCCAGCAACACTAGAGGAACAACCCCAGAAAATAGGCATTAGGTTGAATTCATATAACTGATGCAGATGGTGACTGCAGCCATGAAATTAAAAGACGTTTGCTCCTTGGAAGAAAAGTTATGACCAACCTAGATAGCATATTCAAAAGCAGAGACATTACTTTGCCAACAAAGGTCCGCCTAGTCAAGGCTGTGGTTTTTCCAGTGGTCTTGTATGGATGTGAGAGTCGGACTGTGAAGAAAGCTGAACGCCAAAGAATTGATGCTTTTGAACTATGGTGTTGGAGAAGACTCCTGAGAGTCCTTTGGACTGCAGGGAGATCCAGCCAGTCCATTGTAAAGGAGATCAGCCCTGGGTTCTTTGGAAGGAATGATGCTAAAGCTGAAACTCCAGTACTTTGGCCACCTAATGCGAAGAGCTGACTCATTGGAAAAGACCCTGATGCTGGGAGGGATTGGGGGCAGGAGAAGAAGGGGATGACAGAGGATGAGATGGCTGGATGGCATCAGCAACTCAATGGACGTGAGTTTGAGTGAACTCCAGGAGTTGGTGATGGACAGGGAGGCCTGGCGTGCTGCGATTCATGGGGTCGCAAAGAGTTGGACACGACTGAGTTACTGAACTGAACTGATATAACTGATGGGGGCAAAGAGGACACTGCGCCCCACACTCCTGAGCAGTGCACAGTTGCTAAAGATGTCATTAGTGGTGACCTAGGAAACGTCCTGGTAGACTCAACTGTCCTTGCAGATGCCACAGATGGAGGCATTTGCAAGACACGGATAGAACAGTGTCTTCAAGGACAGTGATGTTAGTTGGTTACTGCTCAGCTGTGTTGATGCTCTGTAGAGGGACAATGAGAAAATGGAAGACCATGAACGAGCCATTAAAGTATAAATATGAGCACCAGAAGGCCTGTTGGAGGCCTCTTAGCCTTTAGCTTGAGAAGAGCTGAAAAGAGGCCCCTCTCCTCTGCTGTGGAGAGTGTGCACAGTGGAGCAGCCTGCTGAAGACTGGAGAGTCGAGTTGAGTCACAGAGCTCCAGAAATGTCAAAATGCTGAGCCAGGGCAGGTTGGTTACGCTAAAGTCAGAACCCCAATTGAGAAAATCTGGGCTCTGAACTAGGGGCTAGGGATGTCTGGATGGATGCCCCTGACGATACCAGCTCTGCAGACCCCCTGAATGCACAGAGCTTGCAGAACTTACTCTCCTTGGTAAAAGCTAGCGCTTCCCCATGCTAGAAGATGCTGCAAAGGCCTCTCCCTAACAAAGCAACTAGCAACCCCTCATGGGCTGCCCCTACAGTTTCTGGCCTGCTCACCAGGCTACATACAACAAGGGTTAATCCCAGCATAACCTGGCTGGAGATGTGCTAGGCAGGCAAGGGATGAAAGGCAGTGTATACCAAAGGAGCTGTAATAATTAGCATGTGTGCATGGCTGGAGCCAGGAAAGTGCCTAGGATTGGATCCTGATTCCTAAATCATCACATCCACAAGGGCTTTCACCCCTACTGCCTGGCTGGTCAGGAGGCTGGAATGTAAGACTGGGTAAACAAGAGTACATTGACTTGGGGACACTTTATTGAGATACAGGATTTAATACTCTGGCAAGAATCCTATACAATGAGACAAAGTTACTCAGGGTGGTTATCAGAAGCTCAGGGAAGAATAAGTGATCCATGTGCTGAGCAAAGTGGAAGTACTTGAATTGCCCTGGCAGTTGTTGGAGGAAGTGATAAAGAGGCTGAAGGAAGTGAGAACGCTGGCATGTATTTATTATGTGAGGGCTGAAGACATACCCTTCAGCAAGACTGTCAGGAATGCACCAATGAGAGAGGCTCCAGCAGCATTCAGAAGTTCTGGGAAAGTCTCGTCTGCTGGCCAGTGCTTAGTGTACACAGGAGAGGTGGCTGCAGAGCTGAGCTTCTTGGTAATCACAGGGACAGAGGAGACCTACACTGTAGAGGTCAGGTCCTGCTAGAGCCACTAGGGCTATGATTGCATGCCAAGTCACTTCAGTCATGTCTGACTCTGTGTGACCCCCATGGACTGTAACCTGCCAGGCTCCTCTGTTCATGGCATTCTGCAGGGAAGAATACTGGAGTGGGTTGCCATTTCCTCCTCCAGAGGATCTTCCTGATCCAGGGATCGAACCCATGTCTTTGGGACTCCTATATTAGTAGGTGGATTCTTTACCACTAAAGAATATATATGTATATATACACACATATATGTATTTTTTTTCTCTTACTAGTGCTGTGCGGTGTGCTGTGCTTAGTTGCTCAGTCATGTCTGGCTCTTTGTGACCCCATGGACGGTAGCCCACCAGGTTCCTCTGTCCGTGAGGATTCTCCAAGCGAGAATACTGGAGTGGGTTGCCATGCCTTCCTCTAGGGGATCTTCCCAACCCACGGGTAAAACCCAGGTCTCCTGCATTGCAGGTGGATTCTTTACCATCTGAGGCACCAGGGAAGCCCTGCTAGTGCTGAAATGAGCACTAAATTGGGACAGGCCAAGGAGCTTGACCCACAAGGTGAAGATGATTTGTAGAGAGTGGTGTTCCTTGGCGGTAAATGGGCAACCAACAAGAGTGCTGCTTAACAACCAGAGTGAGAAGGAAGAAGCAGGAGGCTGAGGACACCCCAGGAAAAAGTCGCAATCCCTTTGCTCAGTTCCCAAACCTGAGCAATTTTCACAACGAGCACCTACCAGCTGAAGAAAAGTGAAAAAGTGAAAGTCACTCAGTCGTGTCTGACTCTTTGTGACCCCATGGACTGTACAGTCCATGGAATTCTCCAGGCCAGAATACTAGAGTGGGTAGCCTTTCTCTTCCCCAGGGGATCTTCCCAATCCAGGAATCAAACTGAGGTCTCCTGCATTGCAGATGGATTCTTTACCAGCTGAGCCACAAGGGAAGCCCAAGAATACTGGAGTGGGTAGCCTATCTCTTCTCCAGGAGATCTTCCTGACCCAGGAATCAAACCCAGGTCTCTTGCATTGCAAGTGGATTCTCTACCAACTGAGCTATGAGGGAAGTCCTACCAGCTGAAGAAGTGCACAGCTATGTATCCTGTGGTGATTCCCCATGTCTTTCCCTAGAGTGACCTATGGCCATTTACATCAGTGACTAGACACTGGGGAAAGGGAACTACTCAGACATTTCAACAACCCTTACAGATCTGAGTTGACTGTGATTCCTGAAGATGTAAAGTCTAAAGTTTTCCATGTTAGAATGAAGATTCCCAGAGGTCAGGTAACATATAGAGAGGGCCAGGCTGTGGTGCAAACTGTGGACCCAGTGGGTCCATGGTGGATGTTTTTCCAGACTTTGAGCATATAATTGGAATAGACATACTTGGTAGTTGGAGTAACCTCCACATTAGATTCTTGGACTGTGAGTTAGAATTCTCAGAGTGATAATGGCCAATAAACCTCTTCTCAAGGGCCATAATTGCAAAACAAAAAATATCACACCCAGGTCATAAGGTAGAGATTACTGCCACTATTAAAAAATAGTTTTGTACAGCTCTGGGTTGCTCCTGGTGCCCTAGAAATGATATCTCCAGAGTAAATGCAGGCATGGGACATTTCCACTCGCAGCCAGTTCTGACCCTGGTCCAGAGGACCACCTTCATGGTGGCCTTCAATACCCTGTAAGTTGATTTTGTTAAGAACAATAATAAACTCATCCTTGTAAGTATGTCAAACAAAAGCCCTTAGAGCAGGTAATTATTTGAGTTTCCTGAATAGATATATTTTTTTTAATGCAGAAGACCCTCAAAAGGCTCACAGAGACATTTAATTATATTATCCCAATGATTTAAATCTTTGTCCCAAAAATTTCATGAGAAAAAGATAAAATAGATTTTTTTTACACAAGCTTAATTGACCTGAAATGATGATTAGAAAGGTCATATACTTCCATTTACTAAATGTTTTCTGTGAACAAGCTGACCTGTGAATTTGTCTCCTTAGATAAAGACAAAATTAAATGTTTTATTGAACTGAGTGAAAGATGACTTCATAATCAGGGAAGAGAGATTCATAAAGGTTTTACCACATGTGATTTGCCAACATGTGGTATCTTTTCTCAGCTTGATTTTTCAGAGGCTTTAGATTTTATTGAGGCAAAACCAGACTTCACAAAATGGTTATCCATATCTCGGAAAAAACCAGACCCCTGCAGCTAGTCATCTGGAAGTGGAAAGTTACATTATGATTCTCCACAGTTAAGTGGGAAAAAAGTATATTAATATAATTTCTAAATTTCTAACCCTGCTAAAAAGCCATCAAAAGTCAATAAAAACGGATGAAATAGTACTAAAAATTTTTAAGAATTTTTAACATTATCAATACAATTTTTAGTATGTTACAATCACCAAATCCAAAAAAACTAAGGTTCTGCGCTAGTTGATCATTTTGGATGTGATAAACAAAAGCAAATTCTATATTCACATAAGTCTTTGCTCCAGAAAAACAAGGCATATCGTCTGTACTTAGAACACCCATGGTTGGCAGCAGACAGTCATGAAACAGGTTGGGGTTAAAACAAGGTACAGTCAACACTTCCTAGAACAGCTTTTATTTTATTATTTATTTAACAAGAGAAAAGGCAGAGTTTTATGCATATGGGAGTTCATGAGGAAATATGATCCAAAGAGCCAGTTAGAATCAGAGGGTTATATACCATCTTAATGGGCTTCCCAGGTGGGGCTAGTGGTAAAGAACCCACCTGCCAAGGCAGGAGGCACAAGAGATGCAGGTTGGATCCCTGGGTTGAGAAGATCCCCTGGATAAGGGAATGGCAACCCACTGCAGCATTCTTACCTGAGAATCCCATGGACAAAAGAGCCTGGCAGGCTGTACCCTTAGACAGCTCTTTAAAAAGGAATGAGCTTACACTTTTCTAACTGGGCTAAACACTCCTAGGCTAGAGGATGATTCAAGTCACCTGCTGGTTCTGAGCCTCCACAGTGTCACAGTGCAGCCAGAGTCACCCTCAAAGCAGTCAGGCAAGAATGGCTATGAAGTCCCAGCTGGGGGGCTCCAGACTTAGAGGTGCAGGTGAGTGCAATATGGCTCTCTCACAGGATGCTGTCTTCTTGGGGGCACAGGTACCTAACACACCCTACAGAACACCATGGTAAGTACGGTAAGAAACCCAGATGCTGTGAGTGCCCCAAGGAAGGCATGCCCTACCAAAGTACCCTCTTTAAGACCCTAGTGGGGCCGAACTGTCCACTACTGACCACCTGAAGCCTGTCGTCCGTCAGGGGAGACTTCCCAGGACCCATTCAAGGAGTTGGTCAAGCCAGACTCTTCTCATCCTGATACTAGGATGTAATCTGCCTTTCTCACTGTGTTCACACTGATGCCGATGGTGCAAAGGCAGTGGGAATAGGACTGCTAGAGCCTCCACACCAATCCAGGCGGGGCGGAGGGGGGGCATCTGTATCTTTGGGATGGTGTGCTTCACCACCGCACACTCTCAGTAAACAACCAGCTTCACTTGAGTGTCCCCAATAAAGCAGCAAAAATGATTGATTGTAGTAAATCTCCACCCTTGAATACAGTCTTTTGAAATAGTCCATGGGATGATATGGGAAATGTACCTAAAGGACAATGGTTGTCTTGAGGAATATTCCAGTTGTTTGAGTTGTGAGCTGACCTAGCCCCTTTTCATGGAAGACCATTTTTACTTGAAAGAAGGACTGTCAAACAGACTATAATTATGAGGCTTGAGTATTTGGCAACTTCTCTCCCCGCCTCCCCATCCCTTTTTTCGAAAATGAATAAAGGGAGCCTGCCTGTTATTACATAGAAAACTGGCAGTATTTGTTGCCAATGATAACATTTGAGCTTTCAAGCAAAGATTATAATTTTGGGAAACTTATATCTACACTATGAGCTTGGCAATTTCCCAGTGCTTAAAAGCTTTTCTAGAGGATTGGTTGGCTATAAAGGAATATGTCAATATTTGGAAGCTCTGCCTAACTCAGTGAGCCAGTACTTTCCAAATAAGCAATGCACAGTGTTACAAAATCAAGCATGGGTAAAATATCCATCCTAAGTGCAAGACGGACCAATGGATTTTAATGTCACAGACTGAAAACTTCAATTATACAATTTTGGATTCCACAGTGTAACTAATCCTTTAAGAAGTGAAAGTGTTAGCCCCTCAATCATGTCCCAGCTTGCTGTGACCCCAGGGACGGTAGCACACCAGGCTCCTCTGTCCATGGAATTCTCCAGGCAAGAATACTGGAGTGGGTAGCCATTCCCTTCTCCAGGGGATCTTTTGGACCCTCAGATGAAAGAAAGCTGGGTCTCTTGCACTGCAGACAGATTCTTTACCATCTGATCCAACAGGGAAGCCCAATCGTTTAAGAAAGTATCACTTATTGAGTTTTGGTGTAGTAAGAAAATATCCACAATTATCTGAAAAGATGGTTAAAATATCCCTCTTCTATCCAAATTCATATCTGTATGAAGACTGATCATCTTCATAAACTTTAGCCAAAACAATTTATCAAAATAGATTGAATTTGGGAAAAAACACAGGAATCCAGCTGTCTTCCATTAAGCCAGATGTTAAAAAGATTCAAAAATGTAACACAACGCCAGTCTTCATTAAGTATTGTGTTCGTTTGTTCTGGAAAAGTTACTTTACATAAACAATGCTATTTTTGCTAACATCTGATGGTTTTGTTATCAAGGTTTTTTGTTTTGGAAAAGTGATTTTTTCATAAAAATATGCTGTTTATATTATGAAGATTAGTTTATTGTTGCTATTTTAATGAATTAATACACATTTAAAAGTTATCACTTTTGATCTCTAAATGCGGTACATACTGATAGACAGCTACTCACGTAAACAAAAGCTCTTGGGGTCTTCAATAATTTTTAAGATTGTGATGGGGTTCTGGCAGCAAAAGTTTGAGAACCATAAGCCTATTAGGCCCTTCCCCATCTTGCTTGACCTATCTTTCCAACTTGATTTCCTGCCTTCTCCCTTCCCATCATCTCCCCCTCCTTCCACAACTATCCCCATTTCTCACAATGCCTGATGTCCCCCAGGCAGACAGTACCCCTTATTTCCGTGGTTCTTTTGAATGCTGTCTCTGCTACCCTTATGTGTCAAGTTCCTGCTCCTTCTCTTAAAACCAAGCTCAGGAAAAATGTCCTCATTACCCTAGAAGCTAGTAGTGGGCCCCTTCTCAGGGCTCCTGCGACTTGACGCAGACCCATGATCTTGAGAAATCATTTTGTATGAGGTTGTTTACACATCTGTCTTTCCATTTATTCTCCAGGCTCCTTAGGGTGAGGAAGGCTTTCTCATAACTCATACTCATAACTCTAGGAGCTAGCATGGCCCCCAGCACACTGGTGATGCTCACTGAAGCAAAGGAAGAAAGGAGGGGTGGAATTTCACCTCATTCCCCTGCCCTGACCTAACAACTCTGCGGCAGAAGGAGGGATAGTGGCAGTGGGTGTAGGGTGGGGCACCTCTCGGAAGGAGGGGCACCCCTCAGAAGGAGGGGCACACTAGACAAAAATCAGGAGCACACTAATCGCTCAGCACACACACAGACCTCCTCCCTTCCTCCAACCACTTCTAGAAACATCTTCTGATATACACCAGAGATCTCCCACATAAACTTAAGCATGCACTCCCTCCCCATAGGAAATCACCCAGAGCCCCATCCAGCTACTGTAGCCAGAGGCATGTCACTATGCCATCACCAAGATGCCCTGAATGCAAGATCTCTGGGATGTTCCTGCCTTAGATATTCTGCTTCCCTGGAACCAGACAGTCAAATTTATCCTCAACCCAAACACATCTCAATTACAGGACTGGGGGCTGCAGAGAAGGGCAAGGGAGATAAGGACACTTGGTTTCAAATTAGAATTCCCATTTTTAAAAGAGAAAAACAGTCATGTTGGGGAATGCCAGAATGACTTGCCTTTCAGCAGTTACTACTTTTAAAAACGTAGACTGAGGCATTTCCTTTTTTCTGCAACCAAACTTGAGGCAACAGTACCTTTGATCCTCTTCCTATCATCCATGCCATGTCTCGCTTGCCTTTGAGCAGCATCTTGGCTGCTGCCTAGTTTAGCAGCAGCGATTTGCCAGTCCTTTTCTCTCTTTATAAACTAACATTTAGTTTTGTAATTTTCTTTGTGACCCAAGTATTCACCAACTACCGAGTATCAATTCAGTTGATCCAATCTTATTTACCAATTGGATGGCAATTACATGGGAGTCCATTCAGATGACTATATTGAGGAAATGAACCCCCAAAATATTTTGTGTGTGGGTAGCAAGAGTTAAATGATAGCTTACTGTTCTTTATTAGTAAATGGCCCTCCAGCTTCTGGATATGATAAGGAGAATCAAGAGCTGATTGAAGAAAGCTGCTCATGTGCCCATAGAGACCCCTGACCTACCTGGGAGCACATGGCCACACGTGCAGCTTCCAAAACAACCCATCACCTCTTCCAAAGGGAGGGAAGCAAGTCTCAATAAGGAAGTAAAACAGATCATTATTCTTTTAGTGAAGGATTTATTCAGCAATAACAATAATCAGTTAGCTCTATTGTTTGTCAAGCAGGAGAGATTCTGACAGGCCTACTTATCTCAACATAACAAAGCAAAAATGCCACGAGGACAAACCAGTGGAAGGGAACGTATCTTTAAACTCATTTTAAAACAGCAAAACGTGATTTCAAGAACAACATGTTTGGAACACAAGGACAGCTTCGCCTCTCTGTCCACTCTAGAAATTTCATTCTGAGCAGCCAGCCCCAAAGGCACGTGTAAGGACAACTGTGACACACGTTTTTTGAAAGAGAAAACACTCTAGCTCGGCATTGGGTAGACTCTAGGAAGGAGAAAACTGAGTTGGGGAAGAAGCCTTTACTGTGAGACGTGGTAAGGTACAGAATGATTTTGGACTTCCCTGGTGGCACAGTGCGTAGAAGTCTGTCTGCCAATGCAAGGAACACAGGTTCGATACCTGGTCTAGGAAGGTTCCACATGATGCAAAGCAACTAAGCCGGTGTGCCGCAACTTCTGAGCCTGCACTCTAGAGCCCATGAGCTACAGCTCTTGAAGCCTGAACTCCCTAGAGCTGCACACCACAACTACCAAGCCGGAGTGCTCCAACTACTAGGCCCATGTGCCTAGAGCCTGTCCTCCACCACAAGAGAAGCCATTGCAATGAGAAGCCCGCACAGGGCAATGAAGAGTAGCCCCTCACTCGCTGCAACAACTACAAAAAGCCCTTGCAAAGCAATGAAGACCCAGTACAACAATAACAACAACAACAACAAAGGATGTTTTTTCAACTCTCCACCTGCAGGACTAAAGTTGGCATTTCATTTTCAAGTGGCAATTAATTTATTCACATGTAAGAAAGAACAAAGTCTATTTGAATTCAGAGAGGAGTCACTTTTCTATGGAGAAATGAATTTCATGTAATTTCAATTTGTATTCACATAATCTAAAGTTAAACTCTTCTGAGGACAGATTACAGTCATACAAATTCTGCTTCAGGATGCAAGAAGGATGTTTCATGCCAAGACCATTTACGCCACATGGTAACAGCCTTGCCAACAGCACGGCAGCGGCATGCAGGCTGGAAAGGTCCAACCAAGCCAGAGCATCTCTAGGTTTGACAAAATGAAACATAGTTTCCTCTATGGCCTGTCTAGATTTATACAAAGTGGCTTAAGAAATCACTGTTCTGGGGCTTCCCTAATGGTTCAGTGGTAAAGAATTGGGCTGCCCATGTTAGAAACGTGAGTTCTATCCCTGGTCTGGGAAGATCCCATATGCCAAGGGACAGCTAACCCCCTTTACGACATCTACTGAGCCTGTGCTCTAGAGCCCTGGAGCTGCAGCTACTGAAGCCCGAACACTCCAGAGTCTGTGCTCTGCAACAAGAGAAGCCGCAGTGATGAGAAGCCTGTGCACCGCAACGGGAGAGTGGTCTCCACTCACGACGACTAGAGAAAAGCCCAGGCAGCAAGGAAGACCCAGCACAACCAAAGAAATTTAAGAAAGAAAGCATGTTCTCCCACCATTACATGCATACCCCTAGTTCGGTCGCTCAGTCATGCCCGACTCTTTGCAACCCCATGGACTGCAGCACGCCAGGCTTCCCTTGTCCATCACCAACTCCCGGAGTCTGCTCAAACTCATGTCCATTAAGTCAGTGATGCCATCCAACCATCTCATCCTCTGTCATCCCCTTCTCCTCCTGCCTTCAATCTTTCCCAGCATCAGGGTCTTTTCCAATGAGTCAGTTCTTCACATCAGGTGGCCAAACTATTAGAGTTTCAGCTTCAGCATCAGTCTTCCAATGAATATTCAGGATTGATTGCCTTTAGAATGGACTGGTTTGATCTCCTTGAAGTCCAAGAAGACTCTTTTTGGGGGGTCCCAACCCAACACATTTTATTCTCGTACCACAAAGAGGAAAAATATTCTATTTTTTAAAAATAAGTTGGTTCCCATACAAATAGCTATTTTTAAAATGTACAAATAAGGTTCAAGAGATGAAATCTAGCTCTGGGTCTGGCGGTCGAGGGAAGAGGAGATGGGGTATCTTGGTGAAAGTTCCTGGAGTGCCGCTCGGTGGGGGTGCCAGAGAGGACCCCCCACGCCGAAGGAGGTGGGGTGGCGGGACCCACTCCAGGTCTCCAGCTCTAGCCCAGCTCTGGCCACAGAACTCACTCCAAGTCCGGCATAGCCCCAGGTGACCCAAGAGTCTTCTCCAACACCACAGTTCAAAAGCATCAATTCTCGGCGCTCAGCTTTCTTTATAGTGCAGCTCGCACATCCACACATGACCACTGGAAAAACCATAGCTTTGACTAGACAGACCTATGTTGGCAAAGTAATGTCTCTGCTTTTTAATATGCTGTCTAGGTTGGTCATAGCTTTTCTTCCAAGGAGCAAGTGTCTTTTAATTTCATGGCTACAGTCACCATCTGCACTGCTTTTGGAGTCCCCAAAAATAAAGTCTGTCATTATTTCCATTGTTTCCCCATCTATTTGCCATGAAGTGATGGGACCAGATGCCATGATCTTAGTTTTCTGAATGTTGAGCTTTAAGCCAGCTTTTTCACTCTCCTCTTTCATTCTCATCAAGAGGCTCTTTAGTTCCTCTTCACTTTCTTCCATAAGGGTGGTGTCATCTGTGTATCTGAGATTATTGATATTCCTCCTGGAAATCTTCATTCCAGCTTGTGTTTCATCCAGCCTGGCATTTCACATGATATACTCTACATATAAGTTAAATAAGCCAGGTGACAATATACAGCCTCGACGTACTCCTTTGCCAATTTGAAACCAGTCTGTTGTTCCACGTCCAGTTCTAACTGTTGCTTCTTGACCTGCATACAGATTTCTCATGAGGCAGGTTAGGTGGTCTGGTATTCCATCTCTATGGCTTTTCCACAGTTTGTTGTGATCCATATAGTCAAAGGCTTTGGTGTAATCAATAAAGCAGAAGTAGATGTTTTTCTGGAATTCTCTTGCTTTTTCTATGATACAGAGGATGCTGGCAATTTGATCTCTGGTTCCTCTGCCTTTTCTAAAACCAGCTTGAACCTCTGGAAGTTCACGGTTGAAGTACTGTTGAAGCCTAGCTTGGAGATTTTTGAGCATTACTGTGCTAGCATGTGAGGTTAGTGCAATTGTGCAGTAGTTTGAGCATTCTTTGGCATTGCCCTTCTTTGGGACTGGAATGAAAACTGACTTTTTTCAGTCCTGTGGCCACTGCTGAGTTTTCTAAATTTGCTGGCATTTTGAGTGCAGCACTTTCACAGCATCATCTTTTAGGATTCGAAATAGCTCAACTGGAATGCCATCACCTCCACTAGCTTTGCTAGTAGTGATGCTTCCTAAGGCCCACTTGACTTTGCATTCCAGAATATTTGGCTCTAGGTGAGTGATCACACCACGTGGTTATCTGGGTCATAAAGATCTTTATTGTATAGTTCTCCTTGCCACATCTTCTGCTTCTGTTAGGTCCATACCATTTCTGTCCTTTATTGTGCCCATCTTTGCATGAAACGTTCCCTTGGTACACCCTTAGGAGGGTCACAAACAGTGAAAATGAATATCACTCAGTCGTGTCAGACTCTTTGTGACACCATGGACTATACAGTCTGCTAAAATCTCCAGGCCAGAATACTAGAGTGGATAGCCTTTCCCTTCTCCAGGGAATCTTCCCAACCCAGGGATTGAACCCAGGTCTCCTGCATTGCAGGCGGATTCTTTGCCAGCTGAGCCATAAGGGAAGCTCCTTGTGGAGGAGGGTCACACTGTATATTAATGTGAACATCTCACTTGGCTCTTAGGTGTGGTAACAAAATTTTATTTCATAGGATCTTATCATTACTTGCTGATAATTTATCATCTACTATGTTTCAAGGTTCATTCAGATTGCTTGTTAAAGGATTGAAGTATTCAGTATTCAGCTGAAGTAGAAAGGCTTCTTTCTCAGTGACAAGGGCATGGTGGGTGGATACGTGGTCCAGGTTTGAGATGATGCTCAGGCACCAGGTTGTTAAGTGCTGGTGATTACACAATATTGGTGATCTTTTAAAGCTGAAATTTAGTGAATGTTTACTATGTGATAGACCATGCTTCATAGGTATTAGGCTATTTCTTTCAATAGCTCCTACATCAGATGAGAAAATTGAGGCTTAGAGACACTGAGTCATTGTTCAAAGCCCTGCAGCAGCTTATAAGTGATGGGGGCCACAGCTCATGCTTTTAACTTTTAAACCATTAGATGTTTCTCCTCTTTGGGTCTGAAAATTGGAGCAGCCTCTCTACTTTCTATTGCATGTTAGCTTTTTAGTGCTTTCATGTATGCATTCTTTCCATTTATATGCTCCTTGAGGTCATTAACTTCTTTCTAGAGGTTAAATATTATATTTACCTTGCTATCAATTTATAGGGGCTTCCCTGGTGACTCAGCAGTAAAGAATCCACAAGCCAGTGCAGGAGATGTGGGTTTGATCCCTGGGGAAGGAAATAGCAACCCTCTCCCAGTATCCCTTCCTGGGAAATCTCATGGACAGAGGAGCCTGCAGGCTGCAGTCCAGTGGGCCACAAAACAGTGGGAGACAACTTAGCGGCCAATCAACAAAGTTAGTTTGTAAGACCTTCTGTGTACAGCTAAAGTTGAAACAATCTGAATTAATGCCAAAGTTAATGGTTCAGATACCATCTCATGTCAAAACCATGTTACCTGTGAGGACACAGACAGCTGTCTTAAGGGGAGAACAGCAAACACCATAGTGTTCGCAGAAAAGCACCATCATTGCCACCACCACCACCGCCCACCACTGTTGTGTCAACAGCAACTATCCATTCACTGAGCATTTATGTGCCAGGAACCACAGCCACCAGTTTTACACGTTACCTCAAAACTTCACGTTACACTAACACTTCAATTATACTTCACGTTACACTTGAAAGTGAAGTCGCTCAGTCGTGTCCGACTCTTTGTGACCCCATGCACTGTAGCCTACCAGGCTCCTCAGTCCATGGAATTTTCCAGGCAAGTGTACTAGAGCAGAATTATTATCCTTACTTTACAGGTGAAAAAAGGTTATGAAAGAAGACTTGAGTTCCAGATCTTCATGAAGCCTCCATTCTTTTCATAAGGAGATGGACCCCGGAGAAGCCATGTTAAAAATAAATTTTAAAAATGAAGACCCATGTTTGGTCTATAACCTGACATCTCCTTGGCAACTTGGGAGTAGTCTTGGATTTAGGGAGACTAGGGTGAGATCCCACCCCATAGTAGATATTGCTATAGATATGGCAATAGCTATTACTTGCAGATATCTGACCAGGCCACCCGAGATGGCTGTTCTCTTGCTCTATGAGCATCTCCTGCTTGACCAGCACCTACTTCACCTACATTCTATTCACATGACTGACCTTCCTACATACAGGGTTGGCCAAAAAGTTTGTTCAGATATGTCGTGCAAAAACCTGAGGAACTTTTTGATCAACCCAAATCTTAACCCTGACCCCACCTCAGCTGGTGACTGTTCTAATTGAAAAATTAGAACATCTCCACCTGATAGCTTCTCAAAGGCGTGGTGAGGGGCCTACCCCCTCTGTTAGTTTCCTTGGTAACCCATGAGCCCACCTGACATCAATTCCCCCCAATAGGTAACCTCCTCCCTCCAGCTGAAGGCAAAGCCTGCCGCCATGTTCTGCCTTGTCTGCCATCTGCTGCACACAGTGGAGTGTCACTCCAGGACCTTGCTTCACACGTGTAAGTTCCCCCATCCATGAAACCACTGATGTCTCCGCCACTGACTTCAGGCTCTTTCTTCCATCTCAAAGCTGCCGTGTGCCGCCCAAGCGACAGAGAAAACTTCCATGTGCGCTGAGATGCTGGGAAATAAGGATGGGGAATGGAAAGCTGCAGGGGTGTCCACCAATGTTTGGGGCCTAAAAGTTCCAGGGGAACCCTGGAGTGGCCGTCTGCTAGTATGTGGGACCCTGGTGTGGTTGTCCTTGATGAGGGGGGGTGCCAGGAGAGTACGGAGAGCTCATAGACACCCCTAAGGCTGTCGTGGAGATATTGGCTGCCGTTATGTTACTGAATTAAGTTGTAGGGACCCTGCTCAGGCCCTAACCTGGCCGAGGCCCTCTGCCTTGGCAAGGAGAATTTTTTTTCCACTCAAGTTTGAGTAGGTGAATAACAAAACTGAAGGTGAGATGGACACAGCACAGGCTTTATTCAGTGGCCCTAGAGAAGCGAGAACTAAGTTCACCTGGAGAAAGGGATTTAATTTCAAAGACTAAAGACAGAGGAGGAGCGAGGTCAATGACGGGGCATGTATATGTGCTCAGTCACTAAATCGTGTCCAACTCTTTGCGACCCCATGGACGGTGGCCCGGCAGGCTCCTCTGTCCATAGGATTTCCCAGGTAAGAGTATTGGAGTGGGTAGCCATTTCCTTCTCCAGAGGATCTTCCCCATCCAGGGATTAAACCTGCCTCTCCTGCTTGGCAGGCGAATTCTTAACTGCTCTACCACCTAGGAAGCCACCTGCCAAGCAGATGGGGAGGCATACACATTGGTCTACCAGAGAAGGGGCAAGGCTTTCTCAGAGGCAGTGGGGATCCACCCCCTTTTTATCCTATTTTGGTCTTTAATGTCCAGTCATGGCCTTCGGTAGATGTGCCATTTAATACATGAACGTAGTAAAATCAAGGTATAATGAGACTTGGAGTCTGTTAGAAGTTAGATTCATCACCGTGTTGGTCCCAGCTGGTTCTGTCAGGGTTGTTTTTTTGTTGTTGTTTGTTTGTAGTTTCCTTCTCTCTGGGCCCTTTAAGATTTATGTTCACTCCTGCTAAAGGCGGGGTGAGTTGTTGGCAGGTTTTGAGCAAAGGCCTGGAGCAGCTCTGGCAACAAAGTCTCCCTGTTGCACCTCCTCGTTCTTGAGGGGTGTTAAGGGTGAAGGTCTGACTTCTGAAGCTGCTTTCTATTGAACATCAGTGTGGTTTTTCCCTGAACAGAGAGGAGCAGAACTGTTTCCTGACTGGCCTAAAATAAGTCTGATTGTCACCCTGCTGCAGTCCTAGTTGCTGGTGCCCTTGTGTTAGTATGATCTGAAGTCTGATGGCTTCAAGCTATTTGCTAATGAAGTTGACAAGGCTGTTAAAGAGGAAAGGCCCCAGAATGAGTAGGATAATAGCAATTAGTGTGACTAGAAATGGAAGAAGCCAAGTTAAGATGGAGAGGCTCTGTTTGACTATATTGCAGATGGAGCTTGGATCTGGACCTTGTGTGCTATATCTATGTAACCATAGAGCTTGCTTGTCTATCTTATTTGAGTATCACACATGCATAGTTGCTTTACATTGTGTTGGTTTCTGCTGTACACCAAAGTGAATCAGCCACATGTATACACATATCCTCTTCCTTGGGTTTCCTTCACATTTAGGTCACAACAGAGCATTGAGTAGGATTCCCTGTGCTATACAGTCAGTTACCATCAGTTATCTGCTTTATACATAGTAGTGCGTATAGGCCAATACCAATCTCTCAACCTATCCCCCCTTCTTTCCTTAGTCTCCAGATATTTGTTCTTTTCAGCTATGTCTTACTGCTTTGCAAATAAGTTCATTTCTGCCATTTTTCTAGATTCCACACATATGCATTAATATTCAATATTTTTTTCTCTTTCTGATTTATTTCACTCTGTATAACAGTTTCTAGGCCCATCCACATCTCTGCAAATGACATAATTTTGTTCCTTTTGTGACTGAACAATATTCCTTTGTATCCTTTGTAGTTATATACCTCATCTTCTTTTTCCATTCCTCTGTTGATGGACATTTAGGTTGCTTCTGTGCCCTGGCTATTGTAAATAGTGCTTCAGTGAACATTGGAGTGCATGTATCTTTTTGAATTATGGTTTTCTCTGCATATATGCTCAGGAGTGGGATTGCTGGGTCACATGGTAATTCTATCTTTAGTTTTCTAAGGAGCCTCTATACTCTTTACCATTTTCCATTGTAACTGCACAGTTTACATTTCTACCAACCGTGTGTGAGGGTTCCCTTTTCTCCATACCCTCTCCAGCATCTGTTTGTAGAATTTTTGACGATGGCCATCCTGACCAGCGTGAAGTGATATGTCATCGTAGTTTTAATAATTTTATCTATGTATTGGTTGCACTGGGTCTTCATTGCTGCTCAGGCTTTTCTCTAGTGGTGGAGAGTGGGGGCTATTCTTCATCGCAGTGTGTGGACGTCTGATTGCAATGGCTTCTTGTTGCACAGGCTCTAGGCACACAGGCTTCCGTAGTTGCAGAATGTGGGCTTAGTAATTGCAGTGTGCAGCTCTAGGGTGTGCAGGCTTCAGGAGTTGCAGCTCATGGGCTCTAGAAATGGACAAGGAAGTTGTGCATCAGCTTAGCTGCTCCACAGCATCCTCCCCAAAACAGGGGTTGAACCCAACTCTCCTGCATTGGCTGGCGGATTCTTTACCACTGAGCCATCAGAGGAGCCCCTCACTGTAGTTTTGACTTGCATTTCTCTAATAATTAGTGATATTGAACATCTTTTCATGTGTTTGTTTGCCACCTGTATGTCTTCTTTTGAGAAATTTCTATTTAGGTCTTCTGCCCATTTTTTGATTGGGTTGTTTGGTTTTTTGATAATGAGTTTCCTGAGCTGTTTGTATATTTGGAGATTAATCCCTTGTCAGTTGCTTCATTTGCAAGTAGTTTCTCCCATTCTGAGGGTTGTCTTTCCATCTTATGATTTCCTTTTGTGAAAAAGCTTGTTTATTTATTTATTTTGATTGCACTGGGTCTTCACTGCTGTAAATGGGATTTCTCTAGTTATGGTTATGTTAGTTGCTTAGTCATGTCTGACTTTTCGTGACTCCATGGACTGTAGCCTGCCAGGCTCCTCTATCCATGGAATTTTTCAGGCAAGAATACTGGAGTGGGTTGTCATTCCCTTCTCCAGGGGATCTTCCAACCCGGAGATTGAACCCTGGTCTCCCGCATTGCAGGCATATTCTTTACCAACTGAGCCACCAAGGAAGCCCAGAAATTCCAGTACAAAGAAGTTCTTGGCCCTACAACAGAAGTTTGACAGATGAATGTACACTTCCACATTATGTTAAAATGAAATTTCTATTCAGTTCAGTTCAGTCGCTCAGTCGTGTCCGACGCTGCAACCCCATGAATCACAGCATGCCAGGCCTCCCTGTCCATCACCAACTCCCGGAGTTCACTCAAACTCACGTCCATCGAGTCAGTGATGCCATCCAGCCATCTCATCCTCTGTCGTCCCCTTCTCCTCCTGCCCCTAATCCCTCGCAGCATCAGAGTCTTTTCCAATGACTCAACTCTTCACATGAGGTGGCCAAAGTGCTGGAGTTTCAGCTTTACCATCAGTCCTTCCAAAGAACACCCAGGACTGATCTCCTTTAGAATGGACTGGTTGGATATCCTTGCAGTCCAAGGGACTCTCAAGAGTCTTCTCCAACACCAGTTGAAAAGCATCAATTATTATGCACTCAGCTTTCTTCACAGTCCAACTCTCACATCCATGGATGACTACTGGAAAAACCATAGCCTTGATTAGACGGACCTTAGTCGCAAAGTAATGTTTCTGCTTTTGAATATGCTATCTAGGTTGGTCATAACTTTCCTTCCAAGGAGTAAGCATCTTTTAATTTCATGGCTGCAGTCACCATCTGCAGTGATTTTCGAGGCCCCCAAAATAAAGTCTGGCACTGTTTCCACTGTTTCCCCATCTATTTCCCATGAAGTGATGGGACCAGATGCCATGATCTTCGTTTTCTGCATGTTGAGCTTGAAGCCAACTTTTTCACTCTCCTCTTTCACTTTCATCAAGAGGCTTTTTAGTTCCTCTTCACTTTCTGCCGTAAGGGTGGTGTTACATGTGTATATATGTATCATTTGAGTCCCACTTCATGGGCTTTTTTACCTAATTGAACAACTGTTCACCCAAACAGTGAGCGGGGTCTACTCTTCGTTGTAGTGCGCAGGCTTCTCGTTGCCATGGCTTCTCTTGTTGTGGAGCACAGGCCCTAGGGCATGCAAGCTTCAGTAGCTGCAGCACACAAGGCTCAGGAGTTGTGTTGCATGGGCTTTATTTGCTCTGTAGCCTGTGGGATCTTTCCAGACCAGAGGTCGAATCCATGTCCCCTGCATTGGCAGGCAGATTCTTATCCTCTGTCCCACCAAGCACACCTGCTATACAAAAGCTTTTTAAGTTTCATTAGGCCCCACTTGTTTATTTTTGTTTTTATTTTCATTACTCTAGGAAGTGGGTCAAAAAAGATCTTTCTATGTCAGAGTATTCTGCCTACGTTTTCCTCTAAGAGCTTTATAGTGTCCGGCCTTACATTTAGTCTTTAATCTATTTTGAGTTTATTTTTGAGTTTATTCTTATGTATGGTGTTAAGAGGTTTTCTATTTTCATTAATATGTAGCTGTCTGGTTTTCCCAGCACCATTATGGAAGAGACTGTCTTTTCTCCATTGTATAGTCTTGCCTTCTTTGTCAAAGATTAGGTGACCACAGATGTGTAGGTTTATCTCTTGATTTTCTATCCTGTTCCTTCTATCTATATTTTTTTGTGCCAGCACCATTCTGTCTTGATTATTGTAGTTTTGTAGTATAGTCTGAAGTCAGGGAGACTGATTCCTCCTGCTCCATTTTTCTTTCTCAAGATTGTTTTGGCAATTCAGTATTGCTTTGAAAATTCAGGTCTTTTGTGTTTTCATACAAATTGTAAAAAATTTTTCATTCTAATCTGTGAAAAATGCCATTGGTAATTTAATAGGGATTGCATTGATTCTGTAGATTGCTTACAGTCATTTTTACAATATTTATTCTTCCTACCCAGGAACATGGAATATCTCTCCATCTGTTTATGTCATCTTTGATTTCTTTCATTAGTGTCTTATAATTTTCTCTGTACAGTTCTTTTGTCTCCTTAGGTAAGTTTATTCCTAGATATTTAATTCTTTTTGTTCCAATGGTGAATGGGATCAATTCCTTAATTTCTCTTCCTGGTTTTTCATTGTTAGTATATAGAAATGCAAGTGATTTCTGTGTATTGATTTTGTATCCTGCAACTTTGCTAAATTCACAGATTAGCTCTAGTAATTTTCTGATAGTACCTTTAGGGTTTTCTATGCACAGTATCACATCATCTGCAAACAGTGAAAGCTTTGCTTCTTCTTTTCCAATCTGGATTTCTTTTATTTGTTTTTCTTCTCTGACTGCTGTAGCTAGGACTTCCAGAACTATGTTGAATAATAGTGGTGAACGTGGACACCCTTGTCTTGTTTCTGATCTTAGGGGGAATGCTTTCAGTTTTTCACTGTTGAGAATAATTTTTGCTGTAGGCTTATCATATATTGAGGTAGGTTCCTTCTATGCCCATTTTTTGAAGCGTTTTAATCATAAATGAGTGCTGAATTTTGTCAAAGGCTTTTTCTACATCTACTGAGATGACCATATGGCTTATATCTTTCAATTTTTAACAAGATGTATCATGTTGATTAATTTGCATATTTTAAAAATTAATTTAATTGGAGGCTAATTACTTTACAATATTGTAGTGGTTTTTGCCATCCATTGACATGAATCAGCCATGGGTGTACATGTGTCCCTCATCCTGAAACCCCCTCCTACCTCCCTCCCCATCCCATCCCTCAGGGTCATCCCAGTGCACCAGCCCTTAGCACCCAGTCTCATGCATCAAACCTGGACTGGTGATCTATTTCACATATGATTTGCATATTTTGAAGAATCCTTGCATTCCTGGAATAAACCCAGGTTGATCATGGTGTATGAGCTTTTTGATGTGTTGCTGAATTCTGTTTGCTGAAATTTTGTTGAGGATTTTTGCCTGTATGTTCCTCAGTGATATTGGCCTGTAGTTTTCTTTTTTTGTGTTGTCTTTGTCTGGTTTTGGTATCAGGGTGTTGGTGGCCTCGTAAAATGAGTTTGGAAGTGTTCCTTCCTCTGTAATTTTTTGAAAGAGCTTTAAAAGGATAGGCATTAGCTCTTCTCTAAATGTTTGATAGCATTTTCCTGTGAAGACATCTCACCCTGGGTTTTTTGTTTTTAGGGAGATTTTTGACCACAGCTTCAATTTCAGTGCTTTTATTTGGGTTGTTCATAATTTCTATTTCTTCCTGGTTCAGTCTTGGAAGATTGAACTTGTCTAAGAATTTGTCCGTTTCTTACAGGTTATCCATTTTATTGCCGTATAGTTGTTCTTGATAGTCTCTTGCAATCCTTTGTATTCTGCATTGTCTATTGTAACTGCTCCTTTTCCATTTGTAATTTTGTTGATTTGATTCTTCTTTCTCTTGCGAGCGCGCTTTTTTTTTCTTTTTTTGATGAGTCTGGCTAAGGGTTTGTCAATTTTGTTTATCTTCTCAAAGAAGCAGCTTTTAGTTTTATTGATCTTTACTATTGTTTCTTTCATTTCTTATTTATTTCTGCTAGGATCTTTATGATTTCTTTCCTTCTACTAATTTCAGTTTTTTCTTTTTTTTTGGTTCTTCTTTTTCCAGTTGTAGGTGTAAAGTTAGGTTGTGTATTCAGTGTTTTTCTCGTTTCTTGAGGTAGAGTTGTATTTCTATAAACTTCCCTTTTAGAACTGCTTTTGCGGCATCCTGTAGACTTTGAGTTGTCATGTTTTCATTGTCATTGTTTCTAAACATTTGATTTCCCTTTTTATTTCTTCACTAATCTGTTGGTTATTTAAAATGTGTTGCTTAAATCTCCATGTCTTTGTGTTTCTTATAGTTTTTTTCTTGTACTTGATATCTAGTCTCATAGTGTATAGTTGGAGAAGATGCTTGATACTATTTCAATTTTCTTAAATTTACTGAGGTTTGATATGTGACCCAAGATGTTGTCTGTCCTGGAGAATGTTCCATGTGCACTTGAGAAGAAGGTGTCTTCTTCTGCATTTGGATGGAATGTCCTCTCAGATATAAATGAGATCCATCTTATCTAATGTATCATTAAAACTTGTCTTTCCTTATTAATTTTATGTTTTGGTGATCTGTCTGTTGGTGTGAATGGGGTGTTAAAGTACCCTACTATTATTGTATTACCGTAAATTTCTCCTTTTATGTCTGTTAGTGTTTGTCTTATGTATTGAGGTGCTCCTATGTTCAGTTCAGTTCAGTCACTCAGTCGTGTCCGACTCTTTGCGACCCCATAAATTGCAGCATGCCAGGCCTCCCTGTCCATCACCAACTCCCGGAGTTCACTCAGACTCACATCCGTCGGGTCAGTGATGCCATCCAGCCATCTCATCCTCTGTTGTCCCCTTCTCCTCCTGTCCCCAACCCCTCCCAGCATCACAGTCTTTTCCAATGAGTCAACTCTTCTCATGAGGTGGCCAAAGTACTGGAGCTTCAGCTTTAGCATCCTTCCTTCCAAAGAAATCCCAGGGCTGATCTCCTTCAGAATGGACTGGTTGGATATCCTTGCAGTCCAAGGGACTCTCAAGAGTCTTCTCCAACGCCACAGTTCAAAAGCATCAATTCTTCGACGCTCAGCCTTCTTCACAGTCCAACTCTCACATCCATACATGACCACTGGAAAGCCATAGCCTTGACTAGATGGACCTTAGTCGGCAAAGTAATGTCTCTGCTTTTGAATATGCTGTCTAGGTTGGTCATAACTTTTCTTCCAAGGAGTAAGCGTCTTTTGATTTCATGGCTGTAATCACCATCTGCAGTGATTTTGGAGCCCAAAAAAATAAAGTCTGACACTGTTTCCACTGTTTCCCCATCTATTTCCCATGAAGTGATGGGACCAGATGCCATGATCTTCGTTTTCTGAATGTTGAGCTTGAAGCCAACTTTTTCACTCTCCTCTTTCACTTTCATCAAGAGGCTTTTTAGTTCCTCTTCACTTTCTGCCATAAGGGTGGTATCATCCGCATATCTGAGGTTATTCATATTTCTCCTGACAATCTTCATTCCAGCTTGTGCTTCTTCCAGCCCAGTGTTTCTCATGATGTACTTTGCATAGAAGTTAAATAAACAGGGTGACAATATACAGCCTTGATGTACTCCTTTTCCTATTTGGAACCAGTCTGTTGTTCCATGTCTAGTTCTAACTGTTGCTTCCTGACCTGCATACAGATTTCTCAAGAAGCAGGTCAGGTGGTCTGGTATTCCCATCTCTTTCAGAATTTTCCACAGTTTATTGTGATCGACACAGTCAAAGGCTTTGACATAGTCAATAAAGCAGAAATAGATGTTTTTCTGGAACTCTCTTGCTTTTTCCATGATCCAGCAGATGTTGGCAATTTTATCTCTGGTTCCTCTGCCTTTTCTAAAACCAGCTTGAACATCAGGAAGTTCACGGTTCACATATTGCTGAAGCCTGGCTTGGAGAATTTTGAGCATTACTTTACTAGCGTGTGAGATGAGTGCAATTGTGCAGTAGTTTGAGCATTCTTTGGCATTGCCTTTCTTTGGGATTGGAATGAAAACTGACCTTTTCCAGTCCTGTGGCCACTGCTGAGTTTTCCAAATATGCTGGCATATTGAGTGCAGCACTTTCACAGCATCATCTTTCAGGATTTGAAACAGCTCCACTGGAATTCCATGACCTCCACCTGCTTTGTTCGTAGTGATGCTTTCCAAGGCCCACTTGACTTTACATTCCAGGATGTCTGGCTCTAGATGAGTAACACACCATCATGATTATCTGGGTCGTGAAGATCTTTTTTGTACAGTTCTTCTGTGTATTCTTGCCACCTCTTCTTAATATCTTCTGCTTTTGTTAGGTCCATACCATTTCTGTCCTTTATTGAGCCCATCTTTGCATGAAATGTTCCCTTGTTAGGTGCATAGATATTTACAAGTGTTATGTCTTCCTCTTGGATTGATTCCTTAATCATTATGTAGTGTCCTTCCTTATCTCTTGTAATATTCTTTATTTTAAGGTCTATTTTGTTTGATATGAGGTTGGTACTCTAGCTTTCTTTTGCTCCCCATTTGCATGAAATATATTTTTCCATTCTCTCAGTTTCAGTCTATATGTATCTTAATCTGAAGTGGGTTTGTTGTAGACAGCATATATACGGGTCTTGTGTTTGTATCCATTCAGCTAGTCTGCGGAGAAGGCAATGGCAACCCACTCCAGTACTCTTGCCTGGAAAATCCCATGGACAGAGGAGCCTGGTAGGCTGCAGTCCATGGGGTCACTAGGAGTCGGACACGACTGAGAGACTTCACTTTCACTTTTCACTTTCCTGCATTGGAGAAGGAAGTAGCAACCCACTCCAGTGTTCTTGCTTTGAGAATCCCAGGGACGGCAGAGCCTGGTGGGCTGCTGTCTATGGGGTCACTAGGAGTCGGACACGACTGAAGCGATTTAGCAGCAGCAGCAGCAGCAGCTAGTCTGTGTCATTTGGTTGGAGCATTTAATCCATTTACACTTAAAGTAATTGTTGATATATATGTTCTTATTGCCATTTTCTTAATTGCTTGGGGTTGATTTTGTAGATCTTTTTCTTGTCTTGTATTTCTTGACTATATAAGTCCCTTTAATATTTATTGTAAAGCTGGTTTGGTAGTACTGAATTCTCTTAACTTTTGCTTGTCTGAAAAGCTTTTATTTCTCCATCAATTTTGAATGAGATCCTTGCTGGGTACAGTAATCTTGGTTGTAGATTTTTCCCTTTCAGTATAAAAAGCAGAGACATTACTTTGCCAACAAAGGTCTGTCTAGTCAAAACTATGGTTTTTCTAGCAGTCATGTATGGATGTGAGTGTTGGATTATAAAGAAACCTGAGCACCAAAGAATTGATGCTTTTGAACTGTGATGTTGGAAAAGACTCTTGAGAGTCCCTTGGACTGCAAGGAGATCCAACCAGTCCAGTCCTGAATATTCATTGGAAGGACTGATGGTGAGGCTGAAACTCCAATACTTTGGCTATCTGATGAGAAAAACTGACTTATTTGAAAAGACCCTGATGCTGGGAAAGATTGAAGGCAGGAGGAGAAGGGAACAACAGAGGATGAGATGATTGGATGACATCACCAACTCAATGGACATGAGTTTGAGTAAACTCTGGGAGTTGGTGGTGGACAGGGAGGCCTGGTGTGCTGCAGTCCATTGGGTCACAAAGAGTTGGACATGACTGAGTGACTGAACTGAAATGAATTTTAAATATATCCTGCCATTCCCTTCTGGCCAGCAGAGTTTCTGCTGAAAGATCAGCTGTTAAGCGTATGGGGTTTCACTTGTATGTTACTTGTTGCTTCTCCCTTGCTGCTTTCAATATACTTTCTTTGTGTTTAGTCTTTGTTAGTTTGATTAGTATGTGTCTTGGCAGGTTTCTCCTTGGGTTTATCCTGTATGGGACTCTTTGTGCCTCTTAGACTTGATTGACTATTTCCTTTTCCATGTTGGGGAAATTTTCAACTATAATCTCTTTAAAAATTTTCTCATACCTTTTCTTTTTCTCTTCTTCTGGGACCCCTCTAATTCAAATGTTCATGTGTTGGATATTGTCCTTGAGGTCTCTGAGCCTATCCTCAGTTCTTTTCATTCTTTTTACTTTATTCTACTCTTCAAAAGTTATTTCCACCATTTTATCTTCCAGCTCACAGATTCGTTCTTTTGCTTAAGATATTCTGCTATTGATTCCTTCTAGAGTATTTTTAATTTCAGTAATTGTGTTGTTTGTCTGTATGTTTATTTTTTAACTCTTCTGCTACTGCTAAGTCACTTCAGTCGTGTCCGACTCTGTGTGACCCCATAGACGGCAGCCCACCAGGCTCCCCCATCCCTGGGATTCTCCGGCAAGAACACTGGAGTGGACTGCCATTTTCTTCTCCAATGCATGAAAGTGAAAAGTGAAAGAGAAGTCGCTCAGTCGTGTCCGACTCTTCATGACCCCATGGACTACAGCCCACCAGGCTCCTCCATCCATGGGATTTGCCAGGCAAGAGCACTGGAGTGGGGTGCCACTTCTAGGTCTTTATTAATTGATTCTTGCATTTTCTCCATTTTGTTTTCAAAGTTTTTGATCATCTTTACCATTATTATTCTTTATTCTTTTTCAGGTAGTTTGCCTATTTCCTCTTCATTTATTTGGACTTCTGTGTTTCTACTTTGTTCCTTCATTTGTGTAGTATTTCTCTGCCTTTTCATTGTTATTATTTTTTTTAACTTATTGTGTTTGAGGTCTCCTTTTCCCAGGCTTCAAGGTTGAATTCTTTCTTCCTTTTGGTTTCTGCCCTCCTAAATTTGGTCCAGTGGTTTGTGTGAACTTTGTATAGGGTGAGATTTGTCCTGAGTTTTTGTTTATTTGTTTTTCCTCTGATGGGCAAGGCTGAGAGAGGTGGTAATCCTGTCTGCTGATGGTTTTTTGTTTGTTTGTTTTGCTGGTTTTGTTTTGCTTTATTTCTGTTTTGTCTGCTGTTTAGATGAGGTGTCCTGCACAAGTAGGTGTGCTGCTTGTGGTTGGGTGATGCCAGGTCTTTATTCAAGTGGTCTCCTTTGTGTGAGTTCCCACTATTTGATACTCCCTAAGGTTAATTCTCTGGTAGTCTAGGGTTTTGGAGTCAGTGCTCCCACTCCAAAGGCTCAGGGCTGAGCTCTGCTCAGGAATGAAGATTCCACAAGTGGTTTGTTATGGCATTAAGTGAGATTAAAGCAAATATCCAAAAACAAGAAACCAAAGATGAACCTGAGACAAATGGCAGCTACAAAATCAAGCAAACAATAATTAAAATAATGGAATATACACATATACATATACACCCATGAGCAAAGTGAAAACAGTTCAACAAAAATACAGTAGAATGACCCAGCGAGTAAAATAAATAAAAAATTATATTTACCAGTTAAGAACAAAACTAACTAAAGCAAAAACTGGAAAATGGAACTAAAGCAAGGTGCCAAATGGGGAATAAAGCAAGAAACACAAAACTAACAAATATGTTGTGAGGAAAGGAAAGAAAGAAAGAATTGATATGTGAAGTTAAATAGAAGTAGATGAAGAAGATTATATACATTAAAGATTAACTACAAGGGGAAAATAATAGGAAAGACAAAGGCATAAATGTAGAAAAATATAATAGGTTTTTTAAAAAATTAAAAATATAAAGAGAAAAGAAAAAAGGGAAAAATAAAACTTCACAGAACTGCAAAAGCCCAACATAGAGGCAGAGGTTTATAACAAGAAAAATTGTGACTGAATATACACATATATATATACACCCATAAGCAAAATCAAAACAGTCCAACAAAAATAAAGTACAATAGATTGACCCAGCAGACAAGGGAAACCAAAAATTATATCTACCAGAAAAAAAACTAAAGCACAAGCTGGAAAACAGAACTAGAGCAAGTACCAATTGGGGAATAAAACAATGAAAATAAAACCAACAAATATGTTGAGAGGAAAGAAAAGAAAGAAAGAGTAGATATGCAAAGTCAAATAGAGGTAGATAAAGAAGATTTATATAAGAAGATTAACTGCAAGGGTAAAAAAATGGTAGGAAAAGCAAACAATTGAATAAATGGAGAAAAAATAATAGTAGGTTTAAACAATTCAAAATTAAAATTAAAAAAGGTTAAAAAAAAAGAAAAAAAGGCAAACTCCACAGACCTGCAAAAGCCCAACACAGAGGCAGAGGTTTATAACAGCAATAAAAAATGTGACTGAGGAAAAAAAAAGCTCAAAAGCCTAATTAGATTTCATAGTGCCCATAAAATCAACAACTACAACAGAGGGGGAAAAAAGGAAAAATGAAAAAATCCAAAAGAATCTACAGAGCAAGTCAAAACATAAGAATAATAGATGTTTTTCTTGAGTCACTACTGTTAGAGTCCTTTCCCTTGCTGGGAGTCACAGTCCACCTCACCTCCCTAGGATGCCCTTCAACACTGTGCTGATCTCTGGACCTGCTGTGGGGGCAGCTCAGATTCTAATCTCGTCCACTCCTATGTGTTTTTGCCTCCAATGTCCACAGCTATCAGAACTAGTGTGTTTTCTTTTGTGGGAGTGCTCAATGACCATTCATATATATTCCATAGATACAGTCTGCCTAGTTGATCGTGTGGATTTATTCTGGATCTTGTACAGCTGGTGGGAAGGTTTTGGGTCTTCTTCCTTAGCCACACTGCCCCTGGGTTTCAATTGTGGTTTTATTTCCACCTCTGCATGTGGGTCATCCATTGGGGTTTGTTCCTGGGGCTGCCCTGGAGGACTTGGGTTTGCCAGGTGTGGAGGTGGTGCAGCTGCTTGGGTCACAGGGGTTCTGGCAGCACCAGGTACTCAGGAGAGTTGATGGCTAGGGTAGCAGGAAATACGGTGCTCTAGAAGGGTATGGCAACCAGTATTGGCCAATACACTCCAGTATTTTTGCCTGGGGAAGTCCCCTCCTTGACAAAGAAGCCTGGCAGGCCACAGTCTACAGGGTCGCAAAGTCAGACACTACCGAAGCAACCCTGCGTGCACAGATGCAAGGCTTTTTTTTGCCTGTGGCAGCTCTGCCCCAGTAAGTGTTAAGCATGAAGATGGCACAGCTGCTTGGGTAGCACGGACTCTGGTGGCACCAAGTGTGCAGGGACACAGACTGCCTCTGCCACAGGAGTTATGGCCCTATCAGAGTCTTCTCAAGCCTCTTGTAGCTGGTGATCAGAAGGCCTCGTTGGCCAGTCTTTCTCCATACCCCCGCCTATTCAGGCACTTAGAGGGCTCTCTTGCCTGGGGTCCTTCTCTGTTGTTTGGTGCATCAGGCACATAGAGGTGGCCCCCCAGGCTGGGTTCCTACTCTATAGATTGGCCCATCAGGCACTTAAAGGGGCACCCTGAGTGGGGTCCTACTCTGTAGTTCAGCGCATCAGTCACTTAAAGAAGCACCTGGGTAGTTCAGCCTACCTTCTGAACTCTGTAGTTCAGTGCCCTCGGGTGCATTTGATGGGCCAGCCTCTCTATTGTTCAGCTGTGGATGCCGGCATGTGGGGAGAGAGAGGCTATGGTGATGGCTCCACCACCTATGCATGACTCAGCAGTATCACCTTGCTTCCTTGGCTGCCCGCCTTTCCTCCAACAGGCAATTCCCATCACAGTCTCCTCCCTCACCTCCCCTTGATTCATCTCTCCAAAGTCAACAGCAGCCTTTGCCCTGGGGTCGCTCCACACTTCCCGAACTCTAGCTCCCAGCCGCTGCACCTTCCAGGGGACCCTCATCCCTGTCCTGGGGATACATGACTGCGGCAAGGACTGTCTGATTCTCATTCCGTTTAGGCTGCCACAGATCAGCTGTTTTGCTCTCAGCCTTAAATGTTTCTCCTCTGACTCAGAAAATTGCCCCAATGTGGGGACTGGACCCCTGCTTCCGTCCCCCCACTGAGGACAGGTCCAGTCCTACTAACACTCCTGTTTTCCCCCCTAGTTCCTTCATCCTACCAAGTCTTCCGTGGTTCCATATATTCTTTTCCTCTGGTCAGATACTCTTGTCCACTCTCAGCTGGTGTTCTGCATGTACTTCTGTGTCTGAAGGTGTCTTCCTGATGTATCTGTGGAGAGAGTTGTACTCCACGTCCACCTACTCTTCTACCATCTTGTTCTCAAGGTGGATTCTTTGACTGGTTTGTTCTTGCTGTTCAAGGGACTCAGGAGTCTTCTCTAGCACCACAGTTTGAAAGCATCAATTCTTTGCTGCTCAGCTTTCTGTATGGACCAACTCTCACATCTGTACTTGACTACTGGAAAAACCACAGCTTTCACTATATGGATCTTTGTCGGAAAAGAGATGTCTCTGTTTATTAATACACTGTCTAGGTTTGTCATAGCTTTTCTTCAAAGGAGCAAGCACCTTTTAATTTCATGGCTGCAGTCACAAGTCCACATTGATTTTGGAGCCCAAGAATATAAACTCTTTCACTGTTTCCATTTTTCCCCATCTATTTGCCATGAAATGATAGGACCATATGCCATGATCTTAGATTTTTGAATGCTGAGTATCAAGCCAGCTTTTCCATTGTCTTCTTCCCCCTCATCAAGAAGCTCTTTGTTTCTCTTCACTTTCTGTCATTAGAGTGTTAACCATCTGCATATCTGAGGTTGTGATATTTCTCCTGGCAATCTTGATTCCAGTTTGTCATTTATCTAGTCCAGCATTTCACATGATGTACTCTGCATATAAGTTAAGTAAGCAGGATGACAATACACAGCCTTAATGTACTCCTTTCCCAGTTTTGAACCAGTATGTTTTTCCAAGTCTGGTTTTAACTGTTGCTTCTTGATCTGCATACAGGTTTCTCAAGAGGCAGGTAAGTTACTCCAGTATTCTCATCTCTTTAACACTTTTCTAAAGTTTGTTATGATCCACACAGTCAAAGGCTTTAGTGTAGTCAATTAAGCAGAAGTCGATTTTTTTTTTTAATTCCCTTGCTTTTTCTGTAATCCAACAATGTTGGCAATTTGATTTCTGGCCCTTTGCCTTTTCTAAATCAAGGTTGTACATCTGGAAGTTCTTGGTTCACACACTGCTGAAGCCTAGCCTGAAGGATTTTTTTCCCTAGCATCTTTGGCAAACTACTTTAAAAAAAAAATTTAATTGAAGCATAACTGCTTCACAATATTGTGTTGGTTTCTGCCATATATCAACATGAGTCAGCCAGAGGTATACATATATCCCCTCCCTCTTGAACCTCCTTCCCACCTCCCACCCCTTCCCCCTCCTCTTAGGCTGTTACAGAGCCCTGGTTTGAGTTCCCATTGGCTATCATATAGCAAATTCCCATTGACTGACATACGGTGGTGTATGTTTCTGTGCTACACTCCCCATTCCTCCCACCCTCTCCTTCCTCTCCCCAGACTACGTCCATAAGTCTGTTCTCTATGTCTGTGTCTCCATTGCTGCCCTGCAAATAAAGTTCATTAGTACCATCTTTCTAGATTCCATGTATATATATATACACATTAACATGTGATATTTGTTTTTCTCTTTCTGACTTCACTCTCTAGAATAGGCTCTAGCTTCATCTATCTCATCAGAACGGACTCAAATGCATTCCTTTTATGGCTGAGTAATATTCCATTGTGTATATGTACCATAGCTTCTTTATCCATTCATCCATCAATGGACATCTAGGTTGCTTCCATATCCCAGCTATTGTACATAGTGCTGCAGTGAACATTGGGGTACATGTGTCTTTTTCAACTTTGGTTTCCTCAGATTATATGCCTAGTTATTGGATTACTGGGTCATATTATAGTTTTATTCCTAGTTTTTAGAGGAATCTCTATAGTGTCTTCCAAAGTGACTGTATAAATTCACATTCACACCAACAGTACAAGAGGGTTCCCTTTTCTCCACACCCTCTCCAGCATTTATTGTTTGTTGGTTTTTTGATGATGGCCATTCTGACAGGTGAGAAGTGATATCTCATCTCAGTTTTGATTCACATTTTTCTAATAATGAGCGATGTTGAGCATCTTTTAATGTGTTTATTAGCTATCTATATGTTGTCTTTGGAGAAATATCTGTTTAGGTCTTTTACCTACTTTTTGATTGTGTTTTTTTTTTTTTTTCTGGTATTAAGTTGTATGAGCTGCTTGTATATTTGGAAGTTAATCCTTTGTCAATTGTTTCCTTTGCTATTATTTTCTCCTATTCCGAGGGATGTCTTTTCACTTTGCTTATAGTTTCCTTTGCTGTGCAAAAGCTTTCAAGTTTAATTAGGTCCTACCAGTTTATTTTTGTTTTTATTTCCATTACTCTGGGAAGTAGGTCTTCGAGGATCTTGCTATGATTTATATCACACAGTGTTCTGCCTATGTTTTCCTCTAAGAGTTTTATAGTTTCTGGTCTTACATTTAGGTCTTTAATCCATTTTGAGTTTATCTTTGCATAATATATTAGGAAGCGCTCTAATTTCATTCTTTTAATGTAGCAGTCCAGTTCTCCCAGCACCAGTTATTAAAGAGACTATCCTTTCCCCATTGTATATTCTTGCCTCTGTTGTCAAACATAAGGTGCCCATAGGCGCGTGGGTTTATCTCTGGGCTTTCTATCTTCTTCCATTGATCTATATTTCTGTTTTTGTGCCAGTACCATACTCTCTTGATGACTCTAGCTTTGTAGTAGTCTGAAGTCAGGAAGGATGATTCCTCCAGCTCCATTCTTCTTTCTCAATATTACTTTGGATATTCACGATCTTTTGTGTTTTCATATGAATTGTGAAATTTTTTATTCTAGTTCTGTGAAAAATGCCATTGTAATTTGATAGAGATTGCATTGAATCTGCAGACTGCTTTTGGTAGTATAGTCATTTTCACAATATTCTTCCTACCCAGGAGCATGAACTCTCTCTCCATCTGTTTATGTCACCTTTGATTTCTTTGATCAGTGTCTTAATAGTTTTCTGTATACAGCTCTTTTGTCTCCTGGACTGCTTGCCCAGTCATGTCTAACACTTTATTAGACAGGCATTCCTGTCCTTCAGCATCTCCCAGAGTTTGCTCAACTTCATGTACATTGCATTGGTGATGCCATCCAGTCATCTCATCCTCTGCTGCCCTCTTCTCCTTAGGTAGGCTTATTCCTAGGTATTTTAGTCTTTTTGTTGCAATGGTAAATGAGATTGGTTCATCAATTTCTCTTTCTCATTTTCCATTGATAGAGTATAGGAATCCTAACGATTTCTGTGTACTGATATTGTATCCTGCAACTTTACTAAATTCACTTATTAGCTCTAGTAATTTTGTGATAGTATCTTTCAAGTTTTCTATGCATAGTATCGTGTCATCTGCAAACAGTGAGAGTTTTACTTCTTATCCAATCTGTTGTTGTTCAGTCGTTCAGTTGTGTCCGACTCTTTGCAACCCCATGGACTGCAGCACACCAGGCTTTACTGTGTGCTGTCCTTCACTGTCTCCCAGAGTGTACTCAAACTCATGTCCATTGAGTCAATGATGCCATGCAACCATCTCATCCTCTGTCGCCCCCTTCTCCTGCCTTCAATCATTCCCAGCATCAGGGTCTTTTCTAATCAGTTGGCTCTCCCACCAGGTGGCCACAGTATTGGAGTTTCAGTTTCAGCCTCAGTCGTTCCAGTGAATATTCAGGGTTGATTTTCTTTAGAACTGACTGGTTTATTCTTGTTCTCCAAGGGACTCTCAAGAGTCTTCTCCAGAACTATAGTTCAAAAGCATCCGTTCTTTGGTACTCAACTTCTTTATGGTTCATCTCTCACATCCATACTAATGGATGTGACTAACGGAAAAACCATAGCTTTGACTATACAGACCTTTGCTGGCAAAGTGATATCTCTTCTTTTGAATTCACAGTCTAGGTTTGTCATAACTTTTCTTCCAAGAAGTAAGTGTCTTTTAATTTCATGGCTGCAGTCACTGTCCTCAGTGATTTTGGACCTCAAGAAAACAAAGTCTGTTACTGCTTCCATTTTTTCCCCATCTGTTTGCCATAAAGTGATGGGGCTGGATGCCATGATCTTCATTTTTTGAATGCTGAGTTTTAAGCTAGCTTTTCCACTTTCCTCTTTTATCCTCATCAAGAGGCTCTTTAGTTCCTCTTTGCTTTCTGCCATCAGGGGGTTTCATCTGCATATCTAAGATTATTAATGTTTTTCCTAGCAATCTTGATCCCAACTTGACTTCATCCAGCCCAGCATTTCACATGATGCACTCTGCATGTAAGATAAATGAGCAGGGTGACAATATACAGCCTTGACATACTGCTTACCCAATTTGGATCCAGGCCATTGTTGTCTGGTTCTAACTGTTGCTTCTTAACCAGCATACATGTTTCTTAGGAGGCAGGTAAGGTGATCTGGTGTTCCCATCTCTTTAAGAAGTTTCCATAGTTTGTTGTGATCCACACAATCAAAGGCTTTAGCATAGTCAATGAAGCAGAAGTAGATTTTTTGTTTTTGGAATTCTCTTGCTTTTTCTATAATCCAAAAATGTTGGCAATTTGATATGTAGTTCCTCTGCCTTTTCTAAATCCAGCTTGTACATTCTTGGTTCATGTACTGTTGAAGCCTAGTTTTATTTTGAGCATTACCTTGCTAGTATGTGAAATGAGTGCAATTGTGTGATAGTTTGAGAATTCTTAGGCAATGCCCTTCTTTGGTATTGGAATGAAAACTGATCTTGCCCAGTCCTGTGGACACTGCTGAGTTTTCCAAATTTGCTGGCATATTGAGTGCAGCACTTTAACAACATCATCTTTTAGGTTTTGAAATAGCTCAGCTGGAGTTCTATCACCTGCACTAGCTTTGTTTGCAGTAATGCTTCTTAAGGCCCACTTGACTTCACACGAGGATGTCTGGCTCTAGGTGAGTGATCACATCATTGTGGCTATCCACGTCATTAAGACCTTTTCTGTTTATTCTTGCCACCTCTTCTTAATATCTTCTGCTTCTGTTAGGTCCATACCATTTCTGTCCTTTATTGTGCCCATCTTTGCATGACTTTATTTTTTGGGCTCCAAAATCACTGCAGATGGTGACTGCAGCCATGAAATTAAAAGACACTTACTCCTTGGAAGAAAAGTTATGACCAACCTAGACAGCATATTAAAAAGCAGAGACATTACTTTGCCAACAAAGGTCCGTCTAGTTAAGGCTATGGTTTTTCCAGTAGTCATGTATGGATGTGAGAGCTGGACCATAAAGAAAGCTGAAAGCCGAAGAATTGATGCTTTGAACTGTGGTGTTGGAAAAGACTCTTGAGAGTCCCTTGGACTGCAAGGAGATCCATCCTAAAGGAAATTAGTCCTGAATATTCATTGGAAGGACTGATGGTGAAGCTGAAACTCCAGTACTTTGGCCACCTGATGCAAAGAACTGACTCATTTGAAAAGACCCTGATGCTGGGAAAGATTGAAGTCAGGAGGAGAAGGGGACGACAGAGGATGAGATGGTTGGATGGCATCACCAACTCAATGGACATGAGTTTCAGTAAACTCTGGGAGTTGGTGATGGACAGGGAGGCCTGGCGTGCTGCAGTCCATGGGTTTACAAAGAGTCGGACATGACTCAGTGACTGAACTGAACTGATACAGAGAACAAACATACAAGTACATGGTGTGTCCACCCTGACTGGTCATCAAATATCAAATCATGTAATGCAACTGCTTACTGCAAATGCTATGCAGAGGAACACAGTTTTAATGTTTTATTTTGATGTAATTTTATATTTACAGAAGTTCAAAGAACTTGTTTTGCTCTTTTCCAGATTTACCAATTATTAATATTTTGCTGCATTTGCTTTATCTTATGTTCTTTTTTCCTGAACAACTGGAGAGCACTTTGTTGACATATTGTCACTTTATCTAGAAATATTTCAGTGTTTATTCCCTAAGAATAAGGGCTTTCAAAATAAATTTTTATCAACACATAAAGTTCACATAAAAACTATCAGAATAAATTTTAAGAAGTGCTAACTACAAAGAAAAACACTCTGCCTTCGTTTCACACAGGAGGAAAATCTGGACCTGTTTTGCTTACTGTGATATTCCCAGACCTGCCATAGGGCC
The DNA here is from genome assembly GCF_001704415.2 of Capra hircus. Lineage (NCBI taxonomy): Eukaryota > Metazoa > Chordata > Mammalia > Artiodactyla > Bovidae > Capra > Capra hircus. Next base: position 27,691,988 of record NC_030816.1, read on the forward strand.
TGGCCTAGAGCAGGCTTTTTTTTTCTTTAGAGTCATTTATTTATTTTTGGCTGCTTTGGGTCTTCACTGCTGAGTGTGGGCTTTCTCTCGTTGCTGTGGTTGCTGGGGAGCTACTGTTCTTGCAGTGTGCAGGCTTCTCATTATGCCGGCTTCTCCTGTTGTGGATCACGGGCCCCAGGACATGGGCTCAGGAGTTGTGGCACACAGGCTTAGTTGCTGTGCCGCATGTGGGATCTTTTGGACCAGGGATTGAACGTGTGTCCCCTGCATTGGCAGGTAGATTCTTAACCAGTTGACCACCAGGGAAGCCCCACAGCAGGTCTTCAATAAATATTGTTAATATCTAAATGTGATGGTTTGATACTACATAACCACATTTGTAAGCAAAGTATTTCTAAAATAAAGCAAAGACAATGACAGCAAGATATTCAGTCATTTCTTTATTATTAACACCAATGATTAGTAATTAACCAGTTATAAAAAGAGTAAAAGCCTTCCGATATAAAGGACTGACAGGAAATTACCTTTGTAAGATGAGACAAACAGGTTAGAATGTAAATAAGTGGGACTTTGGTCCCCTTCTGGGCCCCCTGCAGGGACCTGCTCTCTCCTCACAGGTAGCGGTTCCTGATGTATTCTCGGTACATGGAGGTGTCTTCTTTCCCCAGGGGCTGCATGATACCTTGACTGGCCTGGATGTGGGCATGAAAGATCTCTGTAGACTTTTTGTCTACTTTTGGAGGCTGAACCTCATAGATGTTGTCTTGGGAGAAAGCGGAGATAGGTGTTCTGTAGAAGAGAAGGGAGGACAGAACAACATTAAAGAAAATAAAGGACCACAGGGATTTGTGACCTAAAGAGAACTTGAGAGTCACTGACCTTGAATGAGTGAACTTAGTAACAAGCAGTGGTAGTGACCTCTCGGCTGGCTTCCTCCCCTGCACGGAGGACAGCAAAGACAGTGCCTACCCAGGGAGCTTTCCCCTTGTGTAGGCTGGGTGGCCCCCCCCCTCTGTTCCTGCAGCTCTGAGCACACCCATGTCTGTGTGCCCATCTGCCTCTCTCCCAGGACTCAAGTAACTTTAAGTGGGGGCTGGACAGACTTTTTTGCTCCCTTTTCCTGGTATCTGGTAGGTACTCAGTAGTTTGTTTTTTTATGGAAGATAGGAGGAATCAGTGAAGTAGGGGATACTAATGATTTTCTACCTCACACACTGATGGCAGGAGTAAATGAGTTTATATCAGTAAAGTTCTCCCTTAGCCTAGTGCCTGGCACACTATTAGTGCTCAGTAATTAATAGTAAACTACTGTTAACAATTACTGGAGCATAATTCCTTATCTGCAATTCTGAAATCCTCAAAGCTGTAATAACCAAACATGACTTTGCCAGCAAAACCTGACCCAGTTCAAACTCATCTGGTGGTACAACATGCAACAGTCATCCCATTTAATATGAATATCAGTGTGTTTAGTTATCAGCCTCAGATCATGCAGGGGATGTTCTTTTAAGGTCGCCGCTGCTGCTGCTGCTAAGTCACTTCAGTAGTGTCCGACTCTATGTGACCCCATAGACGGCAGCCCACCAGGCTCCCTCGTCCCTGGGATTCTCCAGGCAAGAACACTGGAGTGGGTTGCCATTTCCTTCTCCAGTATATGAAAGTGAAAAGTGAAAGTGAAGTCGTTCAGTCGTGTCCGACCCTTAGCGACCCCATGGACTGCAGCCTACCAGGCTCCTCCGTCCATGGGATTTTCCAGGCAAGAGTACTGGAGTGGGGTGCCATTGCCTTCTCCTATAAGGTCGCTAACACCCCCCAAAGTCTGAATTCTGAAACACATCTGGCTTTAGGCTTTTTAGATGAAAAGTTGGAAATCTGTAATAGGCAGCTTCCTTCCTTTCTGGGGTGATTTGAAAAGCACCCAAGAACTTCTCAATTCAAAAGTATCCCTCTATTCCTGCCCCACCTAGCCTGCCACAGTGCTTGAAATTTCCATCCACCCTTGGGGAAGGCACTGTCTCCAAAAAAGACCTTGTCAAAGTGTAGCTGGGTGCCCGACACATCCTCAGTTCATCACAGTACGAACCCTGCTAGTTACTACATCTTTAGCTGGGGCAGGCCCTCTAGGAATGAGTCAACCACCAAATCAGCTGTGCTGCAGAGTGAGTGCGCATGGAAGGTCAAGATGAGGCCATGGGTAGGCGAGGATGCTAGCTAGACCTTCTGAGGGACTGGGGGGTACAATGACAACACACTCCACCACTTAGCCCAGGGCTTGCCCTGCAGGGGGAAGGGATAGTTCTCTACTTCAGGGTACTAAGACAACAGAGAAAACATCTGGAGAACCTGTTCTGCTGAGTTGGGACCTCAACCATGCTCATGCACATCTTCTCAGGGGAACAGAAAAGCATCCCGGATGCCTGGCTGTTTAGTTAGCTGGGACCCTTGGAGCTGGGGCAGGGAGGCGGGATTCCCTGCAGTCAGAAGCAGAAATGAACCTCAGACGCAGCTAGGTCTGTACGTGCAATATCAGCGTTTTGTGGGACACTAGGCAAGTGCAGTGAGTAACACACAGTTGGAGACAAGAGTTGTACAGTAAAGCCCTCCATTCTCACAGGATGCATTACAGTTAAACTTGGGTCTTTCTTTCTTAGAGCTTCCTTGGTGGCTCAGATGGTAAAGAGCCTGCCTGCAGTGTGTGAGACCCAGGTTCAATACCTGGGTCAAGAAGATCGCTTGGAGAAGGAAATAGCAACCTACTCCAGTATTCTTGCCTGGAAATTCCCATGGACAGAGGAGCCTGGCGGGCTACAGTTCATGGGGTCCCAAAGAGTCGGACATAACTGAGTGACTTTATTCTCTTTCTTACTCTTCTAAAAGAGTCATGGTATCTCCCTGTACTTTGCCTTTAGAAAACTAATACATCCTGCCATGGCTGGAGACTCTGCTTTAACAATGGCTTTGAAATAAAACATAACTCAAGGCGGAATGTGCTTTCTGGAAGTCAGCCTCAACTGTTTGACCTCAGGGGTAATAAATGAAACTCAAATTTAGTAAATGGTTTATGAAATACTCCCATTTTTCCAAAGCACTATAATAATTTCACATAATCTTAGACTATATCCTTACGTAAGAAAATAAAAACCAAAGGATATAGTGATTTACTTAAAATTTTATTTTAAAAAAGGCCAAGGTGAAAGAATCTTGAGATGTCTGAATCTCAGTTTGAATGCCAGCTTGGCAGCAGTGTTTTTCTTCAAAATATAAGTTAGCTCTTCAAATATCTGTGGTTAACATGAAGAATAATTGGGATGATTAATATGTGAACTCTTCTTAATTTTCCCTCACAAAAACAGAGCAACTCCTCAGTCATTTACACAATTCAAAACAAGATGCTAAAATCTTTTAACAGTTGATAATATTCCAGGTCAAGCCATTTCAACCTGAACCCTTAAAAAGGGGCTCCATTAGTGGTTTTAGAGATTGCCATCAAAGTGCCAGCCACAGCAACACCTCCTGTACCACACCATCCACACCTGCCTAGCGTCTACATCCTCCATTTTACAGATGAGACACTTGAAGTCAATTTAAAAATGGAACTAACGGTTTCTGTGCTTTGAAGCCAGACCTTTGCCTGGAACCCTGTGTACATTAACCAAGAGCTTTCTGGCTGGCATCACACCAAAAAGGTACCAAACCTTAATGCAAGTGAGAAAGGGAGAATCCAGGTCATTGTTTTGTCCTTCAGAAGCTCAGCTGAGTAGCCAGGTGGGCAGGCTGGAGGGAGAGCAGCAGAGCCGGGCCAACCATGAATGGGGCCACGGAACAGCCGCTTCCACCCAGTGCCTAGGGTTTCTTATCAGGAGTCCTCACTCTGCTTCTCAGTAAACGGTATCACTGCCGTGTGGAATAATGAAAAACGCATTACAAAGACGGGAAATATGAAATGTCCAACCTCAGCTTTTAATGGTGTCAGACTGAGTGGCAGGTGGGTTTAGGGCTCCAACACTACCTCAGTGTGGTTTCGAAACAATGTAGGGAGTCCGAAAATGCATCAATCAGCCCTTTTGTCTTTTTCATTCAGACAAGATTCAAAGTCTATATTAAACAATGGAATTGTAATGTTAGAATGTTTATTATTGGATTTGGGCCAGAAAGGAGCTTAAGACATACCCAATACTTTTGGCACGATCAGAAAGAGGAACAGGAAGAAAGGATTTACAAAAAACTCTTTGTCTCCTCATTGTACTCGCACATCAAGAAATCTATCCCAATGAGCTCTTCCTGGTCTTAAGGCAGTGGTTCTTCAGGTATGGTCACCAGACCAGAGGCAGCTGTGCCACCTGTGAATGTGCTAGAAATACAAATTCTCAGGCCTGATTCCAGGCCTGCTGAGTCAGACACTCCAGGGATGAGGCCCAGCGAAGGTGTTCAGTAATGGGCCCTCTAGGTGATTTTGCTACTCATTATATCTTGGGCTCCAAGATCACTGCGATGGTGACTGCAGCCATGAAATTAAAAGACGATTACTCCTTGGAAGAAAAGTTATGACCAACCTAGACAGCATATTGAAAAGCAGAGACATTACTTTGTCAACAAAGGTCCGTCTAGTCCAGGCTATGGTTTTTCCAGTGGTCACATATGGATGTGAGAGTTGGACTGTGAAGAAAACTGAGCACCAAAGAATTGATGCTTTTGAACTGTGGTGTTGAAGACTCTTGAGAGTCCCTTGGACTGCAAGGAGATCCAACCAGTCCATCCTAAGGGAAATCGGTCCTGGGTGTTCATTGGAATGACCAATATTAAAGCTGAAACTCCAGTATTTTGGCCACCTGATGCAAAGAGCTGACTCATTTGAAAAGACCCTGATGTTGGGAAAGATTGAAGGCAGGAGGAGAAGGGGATGACAGAGGATGAGATGGTTAGATGGTATCACTGACTCAATGGACATGAGTTTGTGTAAACTCCGGGAGTTGGTGATGGACAGGGAGGCCTGGCACACTGCAGTCCATGGGGTTGCAAAGAGTCGAACATGACTGAGAGACTGAACTGAACTGAAAGGTTGAGAATCTTTGGTCTGAGACCAAACTCTAATCTAAAATGCTAAATAAAATCTTATTTGCAGTCAGTCAACAGCACTGAACATTTTAAAGTAGGAATTTCTTCTTACATGATGTCCTACCACCAGCCCTACATTGAGCAGGCATCATTTAACACTTAACTGTAAAGATATAAGTAGCAATATTCCATTTCCTAATGAGGAGACACTTGATTTCCCTGTTGGCTTATGCAAGGCAAGGAGGAAACATAAAAACATCCAAGACCCTCACAAGGGGGTGCTGGTGGGCACCTTGTCTCTGAGGGCACTGGAAAGGGATGGAGGTAATCCCAATAACACTTCCAACACTATGTGCATTAGTCTTTTTACTAGCTTAAATGGCCTTTGTTTGTGAGTGAAAAGACCAATATTTCAACACTAAGTGATGTGGAAATTATGAGACTATTTTCTTATTCATTCTAGTAGAGAGAGATGGCTTATTATTGTGCTTTCATAGTGGAAAAAAAGGTTCCACATTTCTCTCCTGTCCATTAACAGAATTATTGTTTTTGGCTTCTCCCCATAGTCCTCTTCAAATCCTAGTAGTCTTTTTGGAGATGAAATATTATTAAAAATTTGCAGGCTCATTTCTCTTATCTACAAAACCAAGGCCCATTTTCAGGGGGTCTCTGTATCTCCCCTCAAGAAATGTTGCAGTCTTAACTAGTTCATTTATGCACTGCTGAACCCACACAGTGCACTGAAGATTATGACACTTAGCCTTAACTGCTTCGCAGAGGTAAAGTATCCACCTGTCAATGCAGGAGACATGGGTTTGATACCTGGGTTGGGAAGATCCCCTGAAGTAGGAAATGGCAACACACTCCAGTATTCTTGCCTGGAAAACTCCAAGGACAGAGGAGCCTGGTGGGCTACGGTCCATGGGGTAGTAAAGAGTCAGACACAACTGGGCACACACATGCACACACACACACACGAGAAACAGTTTAGGCAGAAATTCATTAGACATACTACATGTTTTTAAAGAAGATCCTTATTGGTGCCCTTCTATGCTCTATATTCTTTCTTTCTAAAATAAACATATTTATTTGGCTGCTCTGGGCCTTAGCTGCAACACACAGGATCTTCAATTTTCATTGTGCCATGTGGGATCTAGTTCCCTGACTAGGGATTGAACATGGGCTCCCTACATTGGGAATGTGGAGTCTTAGCCACTGGACCACCAGGGAAGTCCTTATGCCTTTTCCTAAATATGCTCTTACTTGTTTCCTTATGATGTGACCACGTACTAAAATATCTGTATCTTATACTTGGATGCGTGACTAATGTTTGAGTCCCTTTAAAAGTTCCTATTGACGACTTTTCTAACTTAAACATATTGCTGCTAAGTCACTTCAGTCGTGTCTGACTATATGCGACCCCAGAGACAACAGCCCACCAGGCTCCGCCATCCCTGGGATTCTCCAGGCAAGAACACTGGAGTGGGTTGCCATTTCCTTCTCCAATGCATGAAAGTGAAAAGGGAAAGTGAAGCCGCTCAGTCATGTCTGACTCTTTGCAACCCCATGGACTGCAGCCTACCAGGCTCTTCCATCCATGGGATTTTCCAGGCAAGAGTACTGGAGTGGGGTGCCATTCCTACCAATCCTTTGGCCACCTGATGTGAAGAACTGACTCATCTGAGAAGACCCTGATGCTGGGAAAGACTGAAGGCAGGAGGAGAAGGAGAGGACAGAGGATGAGATGGTTGGATGACATCACCAACTCAATGGACATGGGTTTGGGTAGACTCCTGCAGTTGGTGATGGATAGGGAGGCCTGGTGTGCTGCGGTTCATGGGGTTGCAAAGAGTCGGACATGACTCAGTAACTGAACTGAACTGAAGCATTTGTTGATTTGACAAGAAAATATTTAACTGGTCAGACTGAAATGTTTTCTGGATTTAGTAATGTCATGATGATTTGTGGTTGGTCACAGAATTAGACAATGCTTGAATAATTTCGATAATCTTATACTTGTGATACTTTTCCAATATGCTAAAATCTTATACTTTTTCTACAATGAGCATTTTGTCACACACCAAATCCATATGGCTTTTTCAGAAACTTTAGTAACGGTTCTAAGCACAAGATATACTTCCCCCCTGTTGCTACCACAAACACCAAGTTTTCCCAAGTTGCTGTTTTCACATCACCAAATGGTTCTCCGTTGTTCATGACTGAGTGACAAAATTAAAAGAATATTTCAGCTGAAGAGACCCTTATGTAAGACCTTGTCCAACAGCTTTACTTGCAGACAATGGCCATTAGGTCATTCCTCAGGGCAGGATCAAAGTTAATCAGATGCTCTGGTCTCAGTGGCGCAAAAACCTCAGCAAACGTCTTAACAGAATAAGAAAGCACGAATCCTTTCTTATTCTAACTCTCTTTCTGCCGGCCTTGTAATTTTTATTAGGAAATAACATCGCTTTTCACCTTCCTGGCAGAGAGGGGCCTATGGCACACATTGCCATGCAGTGATTTTCTCTCTTTCAAGCTTTTAATACTGCTCAGAGCCTTTAGCCTTCAGTTTGTGGGTACCATTGCTTCTCTTAAGCCCCCTTATTAGGTTGCTTGATCTTGTATCTTTCCAACTAAGTACTCAAACACTGAAGTCTAGTCATGAATCTATTCTACAAAGATGATACAGTGAGAATGTGTTTGGTTCTTTGAGTTAAAAAAAAAAAATCAAGATACTGCTGTATATTACACCCATTCTGTGTACAAGTATAGACACCTAAGTCCAAAATATAGCTCTCAAACCATGCTTGTCCAGTATGGTAGCCATTAGCCACATGTGGCCATTTATACTTACATTAAATACAATTTAAAATTCCTCAGTAGCAATAACCACATTTCAAGTTCCTTAAAACCACATGCAGCTAGTGGCTACTGCCCTGGACAGTACAGTATAGAACATTTCCATTATTATAGAAAGTTCAACTGGACTTTTCTAGAAACTCCTGCTAATTTTTTTTCCTCGGGAATTCTGAGTATCTCTTTCTAAACACATTGCCCTAATGTCTCTGCATAACACTTATCACTATCTGATCTTTTATTGTTTATATACTTACAAGAATGTGAATTCTGTCTTGTTTACCTTTATCCCCAATGCCTAGAGGAGTATCTGACATATAGTAAACATTCAATAATTATTTCCTGAATGCATGAATGATGTCTGGTTAAGGAAGATGATTTTATCTTGAATTTCTAAATTAAGAATCTGAATGCAGTATGATTTGGTTTACTCTGGATGATAGGGAGGTAGGATTCCCCAACAGAAGTCTGACAAATTTTAAGTTCCTTTCCTCAGATAACCCATAAAGACAACAGGGGCTTTATGTCCTATCTAGGACACTGTCCACTTCCCTCAGGGGAAGTTGTGGTGGTTTCTAGTGGCACAAAATTATCAAAGCTCAAGAAACAAGAGTGAGGCAGGAGGGGTGTGTTCTAATCGCCCATTTATGCTACTTATTACATGCTAAGTCACTTCAGTAATGTCCGACTCTTTGTGACCCTTTAGACTGTAGCCCACCAGGCTCCTCTGTCCATGGGATTCTCCAGGCAAGAATACTGGAGTGGGTTGCCATGCCATCCTCCAGGGGATCTTCCTGAGCCAGGGATCGAACCCGCATCTCTTAAATCTCCTGCATTGGCAGGCGGATTCTTTACCACTAATGCCACCTGGGAAACCCATAACAATGACTTAGATTAACAAGTTCACTAAATGGGCTGAAATCAAGAGGAATGCATCAATCTTCAAACCACTTGTAATAAAACAAAAGGCAAACTGCTGCTAAGTCGCTTCAGTTGTGTCTGACTCTGTGCAACCCCATAGATGGCAGCCCACCGTGCTCCCCCATCCCTGGGATTCTCCAGGCAAGAACACTGGAGTGGGTTGCCATTTCCTTCTCCAATGCATGAAAGTGAAAAGGGAAAGTGAAGTAGCTCAGTCCTGTCTGACTCTTTGCAACCCCATGGACTGCAGCCCACCAGGCTCCTCTGTCCATGGGATTTTCCAGGCAAGAGTACTGGAGTGGGCTGCCATTGCCTTCTCCAACAAAAGGCAAAAGATGTCCCTATATCCTGGGAGGCAGGCTCCGCCTATGTAATTCACTTTTAAATACCCTGTCAAGCCAGGTTCAATGTTGGAGATATGGGTAAGCACATTTGCTGCCTTCCCCTCCACAGGCTTCCTTGGTGGCTCAGATGGTAAAGAATCTGCTTGCAATGCAGGAGACCTTGGTTCGATCCCTGGGTTGGGAAGATCCCCTGGAGAAGGGAATGGCTACCTACTCCAGTATTCTACCCTGGAGAATTCCATGGACACAGGAACCTGGCAGGTTACAATCCATGGGGTCACAAAGAGTTGACTGAGCGACTGACCCCAAGGGCACTTTCATGTATCTTTGGGTAGACATACATGAAATCACAAAGTTAAGGCCACAGGCTTGAGGGCTAAGCACTTATCTATGCATTAGGACATGAAACCATGTTATTAGCTGCTGCTAACATTCTAAACATCATCAAGGTAAAAATTAAAAAGAAAAAATTATTTCTTGACAGCAACTCTATCTTACACACACAAAATGCTATGAACCTAATGCATGACTTCCCCAAAGTCCAATTAAAATTTCAGTCTTGTTATGCTATTGAGAGCTGGCATGAACATGATACAGAATAGTGTACAAATCTGGTTCCTTCAAATCCAAACACATTCCAAACCCTTTTAGCAGCTGCTATTATAATGGATGACTGGACTGTCCTCCAGCAGGGACACTGGAAGGGATGTTAGAAATTTCACAAGCAGGTTAAAATGCATTAAAGCAAAGATGACAATAATGCCAGTCCCTAAACAACCCACCATTAGAAGAAGCAAGAGGTGTGATGAGAAGGAACTGAAGAATATAATCTGTGCTGATGGAACATAAAATGTACAACCTTGCAGAACGAGGGAGCAGGCAGCCCTGTCTGTACATAAGGCCCTTCAAAGGCTCAGCAGTAGGAATCTCAGCTCCTTAGATAGTTTAGGTCTTTGTAGATTTTGATAGGAGAGGAGTAGGTGCCATTGGGTATGGAGTATGAGGACAGCAAAACTTACTGTGTTTCTCTAACACTTCTCTGCCTTCAATGTGTCAGGAGGCATGTCAGTGACAGGCCAGCCAGAAAAGCACTGCAGTCTCACCAAAGTTAGGATTTTATGCCTAAGCCTAAAAGCCACATCAACAAGAGAGAAAAGTTATTTATAGATCCAAATACAGTTCAGTTCAGTTGCTCAGTCGTGTCCGACTCTGCAACCCCATGAATCGCAGCACACCAGGCCTCCCTGTCCATCACCAATGCCCAGAGTTCACCCAAACTCATGTCCATCGAGTTGGTGATGCCATCCAGCCATCTCATCCTCTGTCATCCCCTTCTCCTCCTGCCCCCAATCCCTCCCAGCGTCAGGGTCTTTTCCAATGAGTCAACTCTTCACATGAGGTGGCCAAAGTACTGGAGTTTCAGCTTTAGCATCATTCCTTCCAAAGAATACCCAGGACTGATCCTTTAGAATGGACTGGTTGGATCTCCTTGCAGTCCAAGGGACTCTCAAGAGTCTTCTCCAACACCAAAAGTTCAAAAGCATCAATTCTTCGGCACTCAGCTTTCTTTATAGTCCAACTCTCACATCCATACATGACCACTGGAAAAACCATAGCCTTGACTAGACGGACCTTTGTTGGCAAAGTAATGTCTCTGCTTTTGAACATGCTATCTAGGTTGGTCATAACTTTTCTTCTAAGGAGTAAGCGTCTTCTAATTTCATGGCTGCAATCACCATCTGCAGTGATTTTGGAGCCCACAAAAATAAAGTCTGACACTGTTTCCACTGTTTCCCCATCTATTTCCCATGAAGTGATGGGACCGGATGCCATGATCTTAGTTTTCTGCATGTTGAGCTTTAAGCCAACTTTTCACTCTCCTCTTTCACTTTCATCAAGAGACTTTTTATTAGTTCCTCTTCACTTTCTGCCATAAGGGTGGTATCATCTGCATATCTGAGGTTATTCATATTTCTCCCAGCAATCTTGATTCCAGCTTGTGCTTCTTCCAGCCCAGTGTTCTCATGATGTACTCTGCATATAAGTTAAGTAAGCAGGGTGACAATATTAAGCCTTGACATACTCCTTTTCCTATTTGGAACCAGTCTGTTGTTCCATGTCCAGTTCTAACTGTTGCTTCCTGACCTGCATACAGGTTTCTCAAGAGGCAGGTCAGGTGCTCTGGTATTCCCATCTCTTGAAGAATTTTCCACAGTTTATTGTGATCCACACAGTCAAAGGCTTTGGCATAGTCAATAAAGCAGAAATAGATGTTTTTCTGAAACTCTCTTGCTTTATCAATGATCCAGCGGATGTTGGCAATTTGATCTCTGGTTCGTCTGCCTTTCCTAAAACCAGCTTGAACATCTGGAAGTTCATGGTTCATGTATTGCTGAAGCCTGGCTTGGAGAATGTTGAGCATTACTTTACTAGCATGTGAGATGAGTGCAATTGTGCAGTAGTTTGAGCGTTCTTTGGCATTGCCTTTCTTTGGGATTGGAATGAAAACTGACCTTTTCCAGTCCTGTGTCCACTGCTGAGTTTTCCAAATTTGCTGGCATATTGAGTGCAACACTTTCACAGCATCATCTTTCAGGATTTGAAATAGCTCCACTGGAATTACATCACCTCCACTAGCTTTGTTCGTAGTGATGCTTTCTAAGGTCCACTTGACTTCACATTCCAGGATGTCTGGCTCTAGGTGAGTCATCACACCATCGTGATTATCTGGGTCATGAAGATCTTTTTTGTACAGTTCTGTGTATTTTTGCCACCTCTTCTTAATATCTTCTCTCAGAGTTGCAGTAAAAGAATAAAGAATACTTCCCTCCTGCCCCAAACCTTTTGAGAGTAAGTTACAAACCTGCTTTCCTATCTTTCCTTAATGTTTGAATGGGTGTTGTCTATAAATAACATTATTCTATAAAACAGTAGTACAATCTAGTAAAATCAGGAAATTAATGTTAATCCATTGCTGCCAGCTAATCCTTCAACCCCATGAAAACTTTTGCTGCTGCTGCTGCTGAGTTGCTTCAGTCGTGTCTGACTCTGTGCGACCCCATAGACGGCAGCCCACCAGGCTCCCCCGTCCCTGGGATGCTCTAGGCAAGAACACTGGAGTGGGCTGCCATTTCCTTCTCCAATGCATGAAAGTGAAAAGGGAAAGTGAAGTAGCTCAGTCCTGTCTGACTCTTTGCGACCCCATGGACTGCAGCCCACCAGGCTCCTCCATCCACAGGATTTTCCAGGCAAGAGTGTTGGAGTGGGGTGCCAATTGCCTTCTCCGAAAACTTTTGCTAGTGTCCTCCAATGTCCTTAATCTCAAAGGGAACTAGTCCAGCATTTCACATTGCAGTTGGTAGTCATGGCTCTTTAGTCTCCTTCCTTCTGGAACAGTTCCCCAGTCTCTTCCTTGATTTTTATGACCTTGACACTGAGGAATATAGATGAGTGATTTTGTAGAACAGCTCCATATCTGAGTTTGTCATGATTATTTTTGGCAGTTTCATAGCCAGCCTTCAAATTGGCCCCGCTTCCTATTATTCAAGGAGTTTCCAGGTGGCACTAGTAGTAAAAATCCTGCCTGCCAGTACTAGGAGACATAAGAGACATGGGTTTGATCCCTGCTTCAGGAAGGTCCCCTGGAGGAGGGCATGGCAACCCACTCCAGTATTCGTCTGGAGAATCCCATGGACAGAGGGGCCTGGCAGGCTACAGTCCATAGAGTCACTAAAAATCGGACATGACTGAAAGATCCTAGCACATGCATGCCTATTATTCAAACCCTCACGAGTCTCCTTTCACGTGGTACCAGAGCAGGTCTTTGTAAGCAAGAGCACAGAGCCAAAGTGGTTAGGTTACAGAAGTGGTTTCTTGGATCGCTTGATCTGGGGCAAGCAAACGTCATGTTGTGAGCCGCCCTACATATAGGCCCAGAGCGCAAGGAACTGAAGCGTCTAGCCAACAGCCAGGAGAAACTGAGGCCTGCCAACCATGTGAGCGAGCGTGGAAGTGGATTCTTCAGCCCTGGTTAAACCCCAAGATGTCTATCACTCGACAGCTGGACTTTAACCCTATAACAGACCTAAAACCAGAGTCACCCAATGAAGCCACTCTCAGATTCTTGACCCCAGAAACTGACAAAAATAAATGTTTGTGGGCTCCCAGTACATAATGCATACAGGCAGGAATATCATAGAAGTGATGCTGGGTGCTTTGGAGTGCACTCTGTCGCGTGACACACAATTTCAATTCATGCCATTACTAGTCATCTTTATTTTAGTCCCTTGATTAAAGTAGAATCTTCTGGGATTTTCCATTGTGAGGCTGCTCTTTTTTTCCTCTCTTTTAATTAATGAATATTTTGTGGGAGATGCTTTGAAACTATGTAAATATTCCTTCGAAGTTTCATTTATTGTTCTCAGTGTGAGGTCTTGGATTTCTATCTTACGGGATGGGATACAGTGTGTCACTGTCATTATTTGTTCTAATGTTCAAACTGTTTCAAATTCCACCTGAGTCCTTTCAGCCTGGCTCCTGTGTTCTCCGGACATGTCCTCATCATTCTTTAAGTGTGTCTTTGATTTCTGGCACAAGATGTTCTAAATTCATCATGTTCTCTGCCTGCCCCAGCCCTGAAATCAGTCATTTCTCCAAGGACCTCTGGTTCTTTTCAGTGGAAAATGGTATTATAGCCAAGGAGTGGGCACTGGGTGTACCTACTACCAATGGAATATCATTGCTCCCAAGCCCACTCAAAGGATATATATACATTTTAATACATTCATATATGTAAATATATACAACCATGCAAACATACACATATGTATCCACAAATATATGCCACATATATTGTATATACTCTATAATATAAATGTATATATTTGCAAGTATAATATAAATACAGATTTGTATCTTTAAATCCATAAGTTCATACTGGTATCTCTAATTGTAGGATACTCTGGGGCTTCCTTCATAGCTCAGTTGACAAAGAATCTGCCTGCAATGCAGGAGACCCCAGTTCGATTCCTGGGTCAGGAAGATCCCCTGGAGAAGGGATAGGCTATCCACTCCAGTATTCTTGGGCTTTCCTTGTGGCTCAGCTGGTAAAGAATCCACCTGCAATGTGGGAGACCTGGGTTCAATCCCTGGGTTGGGAAGATCCCCTGGAGAAGGGAAAGGCTCCCCACTCCAGTAGTCTGGCCTGGAGAATTCCATGGACTGTATAGTCCATGGGGAGCTCACTTTCTTTCTGGGTTTATTCTGTCCTTCTCTCTTTGCATGTTAGTGACCTCCTTGTCCAACAGTGAGAAACATGGCTCCCGTTACCCTTATTATATTTCTTTAATTCATTCCCACATAAATAACCAGCCTCCCGTCACCGCCGCATCCACCCCTTCCCCTACAAAGTATTAGCTGCTCAGTGTGTCAGACTCTTTGCAACCCTACGGACTGTAGGCCGCCAGGCTCCTGCGTCCATGGGATTTCCCAGGCAAGAATACTGGAGTGGGGTGCCATTTCCTTCTCCAGCGGATCTTCCCAACCCAGGAATCAAATCCGGGTCTCTCGCATTGCAGGCAGACTCTTTACCATGTGAGCCACTAGGGAAGCCAAAGACGCCCTCTAGTCAGGCACTGATTCCCTTCTCAGAGACACCACCCTCATGAATGCCTTGTTTATCCCCTTGGGCCCCAGGCCACCCCTCCACGTGGATACTCACACCCACTGCTCCCTGTTCAGCCTGCCCCTACCCGTGGATGCCAGCCTCATGCACTCAGGCCTGAACGCCCCATACGGGATCTGTCCTCTGTAGGATGCCCCTGTCAATCCAGCTGGGCTCCGACAGGCTGTCACAGGCTGCCTCCCCTTGCTCTGCCCCAACTGATGGCTTTAGGGCTGACTTGTTCAGGGAGGGAAAGGGGTAGGGTAGGCCTCTGTGATTTTATAATGGATGTCAGCTCTGAAAGGAACATTCTCTCCCCACCCCACCCCCGGCCAGGTGAACTGTGAATCTCATCTGTAGTGGGTTCCAAATTTCTGGTTACACCAGAATACCTTGGAAGCTTGCAGAAATACAAATCTCAAGCAAACAAAAGACAGCACTAAAACCAGGGAGAAATCGAAGCATCCTTAAGTTATATAGATTATAGGGAGGCTTTCATTTTTCATTTTAGACTTATGGTTCCTCTTTACATTTTCTACATTTATACTTCTATGTATATTCATAGGATTATGGCCCATGCTTTTTATAATTTTATATATTAAAAACATAATTAGCAGGATTATTAGTTTTTAAGCAATAAAAAAATATAGGATTCCAGACCCTATGGCTGGAGATTCTGATTCAGCACACCTGGGCTAAGGCCTGGGCATTTGTGCTTTACAAATTCTCCACTGACTGTAATGATCAGCCAGGTTGTGGAACCCCTTACTCCACCAACTCTTCCAGCTCCTGTAGCAGCTGTCTGAATATCCACCGGGCCTGCACCCAGCCCTCCATCACAGAGGGACATTAATAGAGATAAAACAACATGAGCTTTCTGAAAACTCAGGACAGTAGGATTTGGTTTGAAGGCTCTTGATCCTACTGATAACTCCTTCCAAAAATCAGTTTTCTCTGATTCTTATTTACTAAAGTGAGGGATAACTCTGAAAAGATGCAGGTTAAATGCCCTTCAAAACTGTCAAAGTCATCAGAAACAAGAACAGTCTGTTGTCACTGCCAAAAGGACCCTAAGGGGAGATGACACCTAACACAGTGTATCCTGGATGAAGTCTTGAAACAGAAAAAGGACTTTGGGTAAAAGTGAAGTGTGGATTTTAGGTAGTAATAAATGTCAACATCAGTTCACTATTTGCAAGTAATATACCATCCTAGGGGCTCCCCTGGTAGCTCAGCTGTAAAGAATCAACCTGCAATGCAGCAGACCCCAGGTTGATTCCTGGGTCAGGAAGATCCCCTGGAGAAGGGATAGGCTACCCACTCCAGTATTCTTGGGCTTCACTGGTGGCTCAGAGGGTAAAGAATCTACCTGCAATGCAGGAGACCTGGGTTCGATCCCTGGGTTAGGAAGACCCCCTGGGGAGGGCATGGCAACCCACTCCAATATTCTTGCCTGGAGAATCCCCATGGACAGAGGAGCCTGATGGGCTACAGTCCATGGGGTCACGAAGAGTCGGACACAACTGAGCAACTAAGCATAGGACAGCAGCACATACCATCCTGATGGAAGACATCACTAATAGGGAATACTGGGGTGCTGGGAATACTTGGGTATGTAGGAACTCTACAGAATTCTATAAATCTGAAGAGGTTCTACAATAAAAAGTGCTAGGAAAAAAAGATGCAGTTTACAGGGGATGTATGGTGTGATGTGGCAAACTCGATGATAGCACTCTGTAAATCCTCAGGAAAAGATGACAGTAATCAATAGGCGTGAGGGATATAAGCAGGGGTCATCACTTCCATGTGGGAGATGAGACAGGGGGCCATTATTGCAGCCCACTGGTCTGCGTTTCCAGGAGTGACAGCCCAGTGCTGCTGCTGTTCCAGGACATTTAAGGACAGAAGGGACAGACTGTTCCCCAAGGTCACCGTGGAAAGGTCTCAGAAATGACCAGTTGCCCTGCTTACAGGCAGGGAGGAAAGATGACTCTGGGAGGGGCAGGTGTATTCTTTGCCCTTTGAGAACAGCTGTTACGGGTTTGATGTGCAGCCTTTACTGGCAGAGAAGACCCAGTGCTGCACACAGTAACCAGTCCCTGTTGCCAGTGGCTCAAAGCCAAGAGTGCTGTCATTAAACAACAGCCGAAAATGTTCAAGTCTACAAAGACTACAAAACCGTGCAGCCACTTATCACTGAGTGCGCAGTGTTGGTAACCAAACACTACGTGTTTGGGTGTTTGTAATCATAGACACGCCTGAAACAGAGGGAAAACATTTCTTTTTATTCTAGGACAGATAACATCTAATACAAAATGGGCGGGAAATTCTACAATTTATAAATTGTGTCCTGAATTGGAAGCATTTTACCCCCCAAATCATCTTACTTTGTTTGTCTAAAGCCAAAAGTCCTTTTAAAACACACAAAGCAATCTTATTTGCCAAGCAGAAATAGAGACACAGATGTAGAGAGCATACATATGGGCATCAAGGGGGCAGGGCGGGGGTGGGATGAACTGGGAGATTGGGGTTGACATATATACACTGTGGGCATTGACAGATACACACCGTCGATACGATCTATAAAATAGATAACTAATCAGAGCCTAGTATAGCTCAGAGGACTCTATTCAATGCTCTGTGATGACCGAAATGGGAAGAAAAAAAAGGGGGATAGATGTATACACACAGCTGATTCACTTTGCTGTACAGGGGAGACTAATGCAATGTTGTAAAGCAACTGTAGTCTAATAAAAATTAATTTAAAAATAAGAAGCACAAACAATATTCTAATTTTACAGTTCTCAGAGAGAATGTAGAAGAATATCATTCTCCCATACCAATAAAAATACCAACAGCTATGGCCTGAACATCAAAAGTGCCACCATCGCCACTCATGTATGTGCTTGTGGCAGGCTGTCCCTTCTGTCTCCTAGGGCAGCAAAAACACGTGCCCAACTGCAAGAATTACCCCCTTTGTTGCTAGAAGCATCCAGAAATGGGGTTACCTAGGCACCTGGGTGCTTGCTCCTGGGTAAACCAAGAGAGCCGGAGCTGCCTCTGCTTTGTGCATTGGCAGGCTATGTGGGTCAGAGTTTAGTAGCGGAAAACATAATCCACTCTAGGTAGACTAAACAAAAAGTGATTTTCATAGGATTTTCAGTGGCTTTCAGAATCCCTGGAGGGCTAAAGAGACAGGCTGTAGACCAGGCTGCCAGGACTGACTCCCCAAACCACACGGCAAATCCTCAGTGTGGCTGCTGCATCTGCCTAGATCAGGAAGGAATCCCAGCGGCTGCTGGCCGCAAACCAGCCACTTCAGCTAAAATCAGGAAGCTGCCACTGCGGTGGCCAGCTCAAGAGCATGTTGCCTTTGCCACAGTCTGCAAAATAAATACCCGACATATTGCTGCTTCTCGTATGACTCTATTCCAAATCAGACTCCTGTGAGTTTAAGTGGTGATTAGAATCTAAATCACATTTTGAACCTCAATTGCAAGGGTGTCTGAGATGTTATTTTTTTTTGTTTTTCAACCTCTCCATGTAGGACAAGAAAATTCAAATGGATACTGAGCAATCTAATTTATGTTATCTGTCACAGTCTGTCCCCTCTCGTCATTCCTCTTGCTATAAGTAGAACCAGCTCCCTCCTCCATTCATCACTGCATCCCACTCAGAGTCCAGGATAACTGGGTTTTGTGCAGCTCTCCTTATCAAGTCCAGACAAGGCTGCTTGTGACCTAGTGACCTATAAGTTAAAAGATGGCCTGTCTGCTGTCAATGTACACTGGAGGCAAAGGAAAATGGAAGGATTCCAGAAAGGGAGAAAATGGAAACATACAATTGTCATTTGTATTAGTAGTCATCAAATTCCACTAGGTAAGAACGGTGAAATCACCTGCTTGCATGATGGAGTGAGGTCTTTGGGTAGTCATCGGAAGGGCTCCCTTGTTCTGTTAAGCCCATGACCCAAATCCTAGCCATCCTGCATTAGCTGCCACAGAAATAAAGCTGACAGGCAGTCTCTCCCTTTTTTTTTTAATTTTCCTATCTCTACTTGTACTTTTTTCGGATGCCACCGAGGTAGTAATGCTTGATTAGCTAAATGCAGATAAACCACAAGGTTATAGGCCCTACCGTGTTCTCCCCATCTCCCCGCCCCCCCAGTCTCTGCATCACTGCAGGAGCAGCCACATCTGGGCCCTGCACTTTCAGCTGTCTCTGACAGTTTCTCTGAGAAAAGCCCTGGATAAGGAGCAGTAGTGTGGCAATGCCTACTTCAGCAGCAAGGACAGTATGGCCATGAGGCAGCAGTATGTCTCATTTAGGGACTAGCTTTGGGGATGGGTGAAAAATAGACCTTGAAGATCTGGGAAAAAGACAGCTGCAACATTGTTATTCGAATCTCTGAATCCTCATGTAAAACAGAACAACTAGATAGCATGCAGCACTTACATCAAAACCAAGTGAGTTATCCACAGATCTCAAAGTATAAGCAGGTGGTAGAGATAAACCTCCAGCAGCCACAAAACCTGCAGGATATCAATGTTTGTATGAAAGGAATAAGTTAGGGCTGGGGAGACAACAGGGCATCTGCCAGACCTGAGACCAGGAGAACCCCAGCACAGGTAATAGGAATGCACTGGAAATGAGTGCAGGCTGATTTGAGCATAGCAGCTGAAACTGGGAGGGGGTTTACCCAATTCAGTGCCAGATGAGTGCCAGGGTTCTTGGTGGGTTCTGAAAGGAACTCAGGCAGTCTGGGCCACATTAACTCCTGAACCCTAAAACCAAAGCCCTCTTCCAGGCCAGGGCACCATCTAAAGAGAAAATGCTGACAGTGGAGTCAAAATTGAGCACAACAGTGCCAGGAGACATGAGGGAAAGAGGAAGTCCAGATAAAAGTGGGGAAAAGGAAGAGATACAGAAAATGGCAACCCACTCCTGTATTCTCGCCTGGGAAATCCCATGGACAGAGGAGCCTGGTGGGCTACAATCCATGGGGTCGCAAAGAGCCGAGATGACTAGCGATTAAAGGACAACAGGAAATATCAGAAAGCAAGAGGCCATGGTTTTAAACACTTGACGGTGATAACCAAAGAGGGAGTTCCATCAAGTTAGTGAGATTTTCTTGAACTGCACTTCCTTCTAACTATTCAGAAAAGCTAATTTTGCATAAGGAGCCACAGAAAAGTATCAACTTCCAAGCTCATAAGAAGTTACTAGGGAAATGAAAGAACATGGAGCAGAATAACATCGCTCTGATGAAAGCATGCTGGAAAGACAACTTGATGGAAGAGGTCAAAACTGAAGCATAACTGTTGGTGGGAATGTAAACTGGTACAGCCACTATGGAGAACAGTGTGGAGGGTCCTTAAGAAACTAAAAATAGACCTACCACATGAGCCTGCAATCCCACTCCTGGGCATATATCCAGAGAAAAACATGGCCCGGAAGATACACGCACCCCAGTGTTCACTGCAGCACTGTTTACAATGGCCAAGACATGCAAACAACCTAAATGTCCATCAACAGAGAAATGGATAAAGAAGTCATGTATGTGTGTGTGCATGTGTATATAAAAACACACAATGGAATATTACTCGGCCATTAAAAAGAATGGAATAAGGCCATTTGCAGCAACATGGATGGATCAAGAGAGTGTCATACTAAGTAAAGTAAGTCAGACAGAGAAGGAGAAATATAAGACATCCCTTATATGTGGAATCTGAAAAGAAATGATACAAATGAACTTACTTTAAAAAAAAAGAAAGAGACTCACAGAAAACATGGCTGCCGGGGGGAGGGATACTTAGGGACTTTGGAAGGGTCATGTGCACGCTGCTATATTCAAAACGGATAACCAACAAGGACCTAGTGTATAGCACATGGAACTCTACTCAATGTCATGTGCCAGCCTGGACAGAAGGAGGGTTTGGGGGAGAATAGATGCATGTATATGTATGGCTGAGTCCCTTCACTGTTCACCTGAAACTATCACAACATTGTTAATTGGCTATACCCCAATAAAAAATGTTTTCAGTGTTAAAAAATAAAAATAAAATTTTATTAAAAAAGGAAACACTGAAGCATAGTATTACAAAATGAGCTTAAAATATAAAACTCTAAAATTCAAAAAGAAATGAGAGGGGCTTCCTTGGAGGCACAGTGGGTAAGAATCTGCCTACCAACGCAGGAGACACGCGTTTGATCCCTTGTCTGGGAAGATTCCACGTGCAGCTAAGCCTATGCGGCACAGCTGTTGAGCCTGCCCCCTAGAGCCCAGGAACCGCAATCACTGAGCCCCGTGCCAGAGCTGGCGAAGCCCTCATGCACTGGGGCCCGTGCTGCAGCGAGAAGCCCACGCACCCAGACTGGAGAGTAGCCCCTGCTCGCCGCAGCTGAAGAAAAGCCTGCAGCAGCGAACGCCCAGCACAGCCAAAAGTATATAATGAGGAAAGACATTAAAAAGATTTAAGAGAAAATGTCACATGTAGGCAACAGACAAGGAAGATTCAGCATGGACAGGAGGAGCCTTGATGAAGAAAAACAAAGCAAGGGAACTGAAAAAAATACTAAAAATGGTAATGCCAAGAAACGTTTTTCCTGAAATTGAAAACTGCCTACTCAAAGTCACAACGTACACCTGAGAATCCTGACCCCGAATAATCCCATGCAGTAAGTTAACTGGACTTTAAAGGAAAAGTTCCTTTAGACATCTAAAAGACAGTGTATTTTAAGGGAAAGTTGGATTATGCTCAGGCTTTTAAACACAACGCTTTATGTCAGAAAAAAAAAAAAAATGGAGTGCAGACAGTCTCCAACTCACAATGGTCCAACTTAATTTTTTGACTTTACGATGGTGTGAAAGTGATATGCACTCAATAGAAAACTGCGCTTCAAATTTTGAAGTTTGATCTTTTCTTGGGCTAGTGATATGCACTATGATACTCTAGTGATGCTGGCTCCCTGGACAAAGATGGGACCATTTGAACTTCAAAAAGAACAGTAATTGCAATAGAACGGAACTCAAATATGTTTAAATCTGTGAGTTTATGATTGGTTTTTTAAAAATATGGTCACCTTACAAGGATAATAAGGAACTATTTCATTATCTGGAAAGTGGGCAAATAAAGTGAAAGAATCAAGCATATGACTTCCTTGGTGATCCACTGGCATTCCACACTCCCAGGGCAGGGGCCTGCGTTCAATCCTTGGTCAGGAAACTAGATCCTACACACTGCAAATAAGACTAGGCACAGCCAAATAAATAAATACATTTTTTTTTAAGTGTAATGAGTTGATCTAGGCATAGCGCATTAGTGATTGTGGAAATCATAAAAAAACCAGCTAGACACTGCGGCCCTTCTGATGACACAGCGCTCTACCTCTGGTGTGCTCGCCACAGCAACTGTAAATCTCACCAAGCCTCTGGATACAACTGCTGACATGCAAGAAATATAAAGAACAGAGGGACATTTCTGAGCTGCATCGTGAAAATGCCGTCAACAAAACCCAGAAACCCAGACTGAGAGGAATTCTACAACCTGGTTTCTTCGACAGATAGATTGTTAAGGAAAAGAAAGGAGGGAGAATCTGTAGATTAAAAGGCTACTGGTGCAAGATTAAACTATAGTCTAGGGATGCACATGTGAATGAAAAAAATCTCTTTTTAAAGTGCAACGAAGTGAATACTGTAGAAGTCAGGTTGATGGCTCCTTATAAGGGGAGAGAGAGTGTTGTGATGAGGACGGAACACATGGAAGGGGTTTCTGGGTCAGCTGCCGAAATTTCTGCTGCTTGACCCAGCTTATGTTTACCTTCTAATAATTCTATGTGTTTGTTTTGTGTGGCTTTCTATTATAGGTCTTATTTACAATAAAAAGGTGAAAAGCATTGATAGATTTAAAGCACAGCAGTTTTTCCATGATAAATATTGGATAAACCTTGTTCTTTTTATTTATAACAGGCATGTGTGGCAGTGATGTAATGGCATTTTAACCAAAAACTTCACTCTCACAAGCTTGTAACAGCCTCTAAGGCCCTTATGTATAGCAGTGTAAAATAGAAAGTCACATTTTAAAAGCAAGATGTTCCAATTCTAAGAATAAGTGTCATACATTATCTAGGGGGCTTCCCAGGTGGCACGGTGGTAAAGAATCTGCCTGCCCATACAGGAGCCACAGTAGATGTGGGTTTGATCCCTGGGGCAGGAAGATCCTCTGGAGCAGGAAATGGCAGCCCACTCAGGTGTCGTTGCTGGGATAATCCCATGGACAGAGGAGACTGGCATGCTACAGTCCATGGGATCGCAAAGGGTTGGACATGATGGAGTGACTGAGCATAGCACCCTAAATACTCATCAACTATACTTCTGTTCTAGTGCCTGCACAGTGGAAGGGACATTATAAAAATGAGGTCCCACAGACTCATTTGAAGTATATATCACTTTGTGGGGAGTGCTGAAATATATATATACACATAGCCCCTTCCTCAGCATTGTGTTTAAAGAAAACATGTATATATTAATATATATAAGCATAAACGTTATATATATTATTTATTGAATATATCTATATACTTAGCATATATGTGTCTGTGTACACCCTATATGCTTTTTCTCAGTACCTTAAAAAGAGTTTAGCAGCCTTAGACATTCAAATGCATGAATTTCTGATATATTAAGTCCCTGAAACCCAAGTAAGACAGTAGGTGTTGCGAGAGGACATCAGAGGGCAGACACACTGAAATCATAATCACAGAAAACTAGCCAATCTGATCACATGGACCACAGCCTTGTCTAACTCAATGAAACCAAACCACGCCATGTGGGGCCACCCAAGACGGATGGGTCATGGTGGAGAGGTCTGACAGAATGTGATCCACTGGAGACGGGAATGGCAAACCACTTCAGTATTCTTGCCTTGAGAACCCCATGAAGAGTATGAAAGGGCAAAATGATAGGATACTGAAAGAGGAACTCCCCAGGTCGGTAAGTGCCCAGTATGCTACTGGAGATCAGTGGAGAAATAACTCTAGAAAGAATGAAGGGATGGAGCCAAAGCAAAAACAATACCCAGTTGTGGATGTGACTGGTGATAGAAGCAAGGTCCAATGCTGTAAAGAGCAATACTGCGTAGGAACCTGGAATGTTAGGTCCATGAATCAAGGCAAATTGGAAGTGGTCATACAAGAG
Source organism: Capra hircus (assembly GCF_001704415.2). NCBI lineage: Eukaryota > Metazoa > Chordata > Mammalia > Artiodactyla > Bovidae > Capra > Capra hircus. The sequence continues at coordinate 27,716,022 of NC_030816.1, forward strand.
ATGGCAAGACTGAGCATAGACATTCTACGAATCAGTGAACTAAAATGGACTGGAATGGGTGAATTTAACTCAGATGACCATTATATCTACTACTGTGGGCAGGAATCCCTTAGAAGAAATGGAGTAGCCATCATGGTCAACAAAAGAGTCCGAAATACAGTACTTGGATGCAATCTCAAAAATGGCAGAATGATCTCTGTTCATTGCCGAGACAAACCATTCAATATCATGGTAATCCAAGCCTATGCCCCAACCAGTAACGCTAAAGAAGCGGAAGTTGAACAGTTCTATGAAGAACTACAAGACCCAAAAAAGATGTCCTTTTCATTATAGGGGACTGGAATGCAAAAGTAGGAAGTCAAGAAACACCTGGAGTAACAGGCAAATTTGGCCTTGGAGTACAGAATGAAGCAGGGCAAAGGCTAATAGAGTTTTGCCAAGAGAACACACTGATCATAGCAAACACCCTCTTCCAACAGCACAAGAGAAGACTTTACATAGACATCACCAGATGGTCGACACCGAAATCAGATTGATTCTATTCTTTGCAGCCAAGGATGGAGAAGCTCTATACGGTCAGCAAAACAAGACCGGGAGCTGACTGTGGCTCAGATCATGAACTCCTTATTGCCAAATTCAGACTTCAATTGAAGGAAGTAGGGAAAACCACTTGACCATTCAGGTATGAAAGTGAAAGTGAAGTCGCTCAGTCGTGTCCGACTCTTTGCGACCCCGTGGACTGTAGCCCACCAGTCTCCTCTGTCCATGGGATTCTCCAGGCAAGAAACTGGACTGGGTTGTCATTTCTTTCTCCAGGGGATCTTCCTGACCCAGGGATCGAACCCAGGTCTCCTGCATTGCAGGCAGACACTTTAACCTCTGAGCCACCAGGGAAGACATTCAGGAATGACCTAAATCAAATCCCTTATGATTATACACTGGAAGTGAGAAATGGATTTAAGGGACTAGACCTGATAGATAGATTCCCTGATGAACTCTGGATGGAGGTTCATGACATTGTATAGGAGACAGGGATCAAGACCATCCCCATGGAAAAGAAATGCAAAAAAGCAAACTGGCTGTCTGGGGAGGCCTTACAAATAGCTGTGAAAAGAAGAGAAGCAAAAACCAAAGGAGAAAAGGAAAGATGTAAGCATCTGAATGCAGAGTTCCAAAGAATAGCAAGGAGAGATAAGAAAGCCTTCCTCAGTGATCAATGCAAGGAAATAGAGGAGACCAACAGAATGGGAAAGACTACAGATCTCTTTAAGAAAATCAGAGATACCAAGAGAACATTTCACGCAAAGATGGGCTCAATAAAGGACAAAAATGGTATGGACCTAACAAAAGCAAAAGAGATTAAGAAGAGGTGGCAAGAATACACAGAAGAACTGTACAAAAAAGATCTTCACGACCCAGATAATCACGATGTTGTGATCACTCACCTAGAGCCAGACATCCTGGAATGTGAAGTTAAGTGGGCCTTAGAAAGAATCACTATGAACAAAGCTAGTGGAGGTGATGGAATTCCAGTGGAGCTATTTCAAATCCTGAAAGATGATGCTGTGAAAGTGCTGCACTCAATATGCCAGCATATTTGGAAAACTCAGCAGTGGCCACAGGACTGGAAAAGGTCAGTTTTCATTCCAATCCCAAAGAAAGGCAATGCCAAGGAACACTCAAACTACCGCACAATTGAACTCATCTCACACGCTAGTAATGTAATGCTCAAAATTCTCCAAGCCAGGCTTCCGCAACATGTGAACAGTGAACTTCCAGATGTTCAAGCTGGTTTTAGAAAAGGCAGAGGAACCAGAGATTAAATCACCAACACCCGCTGGATCATCAAAAAAGCAAGAGAGTTCCAGAAAAACATCTATTTCTCCTTTATTGACTATGTCAAAGCCTTTGACTGTGTGGATCACAATAAACTGTGGAAAATTCCTCAAGAGATGGGAATACCAGACCACCTGACCTGCCTCTTGAGAAACCTGTATGCAGGTCAGGAAGCAACAGTAAGAACTGGACATGGAACAACAGATGAGTTCCAAATGGGAAAAGGAGTAAGTCAAGGCTGTATATTGTCACCCTGCTTATTTAACTTATATGCAGAGTACATCATGAGAAATGCTGGGCTGGAAGAAGCACAAGCTGGAATCAAGATTGCTGGGGGAAATATCAATAACCTCAGATATGCAGATGACACCACCCTTATGGCAGAAAGTGAAGAGGAACTAAAAATCCTCCTGATGAAATTGAAAGAAGAGAGTGAAAAAGTTGGCTTAAAGCTCAACATTCAGAAAACGAAGATCTGGTCCCATCACTTCATGGGAAATAGATGGGGAAACAGTGGAAACTGTGTCAGACTTTATTTTCAGGGGCTCCAAAATCACTGCAGATGGTGATTGCAGCCATGAAATTAAAAGGTGCTTACTCCTTGGAAGGAAAGTTATGACCCACCTAGATAGCATATTCAAAAGCAGAGACATTACTTTGCCAACAAAGGTCTGTCTAGTCAAGGCTGTGGTTTCTCCAGCGGTCACGTATAGATGTGAGAGTTGGACTGTGAAGAAAGCTGAGTGCCAAAGAATTGATGCTTTTGAACTGTGGTGTTGGAGAAGACTCTTGAGAGTCCCTTGGACTGCAAGGAGATCCAGCCAGTCTATCCTAAAGGAGATCAGTCCTGGGTGTTCAATGGAAGGACTGATGCTGAGGCTGAAACTCCAATACTTTGGCCACCTCATGCAAAGAGTTGACTCAGTGGAAAAGATCCTGATGCTGGGAGGAATTAGGGGCAGGAGGAGAAGGGGATGACACAAAATGAGATGGCTGGATGGCATCACCGACTCGATGCACATGAGTTTGGGTGAACTCTGGAAATTGGTGATGGACAGGGAGGCCTGGCGTGCTGAGATTCATGGGGTTGCAAAGAGTCAGACATGACTGAGCGACAGACTGAAGTGAACTGAGACAGTTTGAGATTGCTTCCAAATTTAAAATGTAAATACACTTTTTGCCCTCAGCTTTTAGGAACCTCATGCAGCCACCCCCTTGGGCACATGCCCAGGTGCTGTTCCTGCCCTACGCTCCCTCCACTGCCTTTTACTTATCAGCTGGTAAGATCTTGGAAGGCTGAATATTCCCCAGGTACTTCAGTTGTTCCTTATGTGAAGTTCAGAAGCCCCACCCTTATGGTTGCCATCCTATGTGAGTGATGATCCAGTAAAATTTTTGCAAGAATGAATCAGGATTTTCATGACTAAGTGTTAGAGAAGACAGCCTTTTCTTCTCAGTTTCTACTTGTTGTTGCCTGAAGTTGAAATCAAACCCTGAGCCTTTGGAGTGACAGCACTGATTCCAAGACCCTAGACTACCAGAGAACTCACTCTAGGAAATAACAAATAGTGAGAACTCACACAGAGAAAACCACCTGAATAAAAGATGCAGTAACACCCAACCACCAGTAGCACCAGTGCAGAACGCTCATCTAAACAACAAACAAACAAAAATACAAACCCCACTCATTAGCAGACAGGGTTACCACCTCAATCAGCCTTGCTCATCACAGGAAAAACTTGACACAAATCTCACCCTATATGAAGCTTACCAAAACCACTGGACTAACCTTAGGAGGGAAGAAACCAAAAGGAAGAATGAATTCAACCTTGGTGCCTGGGAAAAGAAGACATCAAACACAGTAAATTAAAAAAAAAAAAAAAAAAACAGGCAGAGAAATACCACACAAAAGAAGGAACAAACTAGAAACACAGGAGTTCAAATAAATGAAGAGGAAATAGGCAAACTACCTGAAAAAGAATTCAGAATAATGATAGTAAAGATGATTAAAAAAAAAACCTTGCAAACAGAATGGAGAAAATGTAAGAATCAATTAACAAAGACCTAGAAGAATTAAAGAATAAACATACACAGACAACACAATTACTGAAATGAAAAATATTCTATAAGTAATCAATAGCAGAATATCTGAAGCAGAAGAATGAATCAGTGAGCTGGAAGATAAAATGGTGGAAATACCTTCTGAAGAGCAGAATAAAGTAAAAAGAATGAAAAGGACTGAGGATAGTCTCAGAGACCTCTGGGACAATATCAAATGCACCAACATTCAAATTATAGGGGTCCCACAAGAAGAAGAGAAAAAGAAAGGGTATGAGAAAAGTTTTGAAGAGTTTATAGCTGAAAATTTCCCCAACATGGAAAAGCAAATAGTCAATCAAGGTCAAGAAGTGCAAAGAGTCCCATACAGGATAAACTCAAGGAGAAACATGCCAACACACAAACTAATTAAACTAACAAAAACTAAACACAAAGAAATAATATTAAAAGCAGCAAGGGAAAAGCAACAAGTAACATACATGGGATACGCCAGATGTTTAACAGCTGATCTCTCAGCAGAAACCCTGCAGGCCAGAAGGGAATGGCAGGATATACGTAAACTACTGAAAGGGAAAAATCTACAACCAAGATTACTTTACCCAGCAAGAATCTCATTCAAAATCGATGGAGAAATCAAAAGCTTTTCGGACAAGCAAAAGTTAAGAGAATTCAGTACCACCAAACCAGCTTTACAACTAAAGTTAAAAAGACTTATATAGTCAGGAAACACAGGAGAAGAAAACAGATCTACAAAATCAGTTCAGTTCAGTTCAGTTCAGTCGCTCAGTCGTGTCCGACTCTTTGCGACCCCATGAATCACAGCACTCCAGGCCTCCCTGTCCATTACCAACTCCCAGAGTTGACTCAGACTCACGTCCATTGAGTTAGTGATGCCATCCAGCCATCTCATCCTCGGTCATCCCCTTCTCCTCCTGCCCCCAATTCCTCCCAGCATCAGAGTCTTTTCCAATGAGTCAACTCTTCGCATCAGGTGGCCAAAATACTGGAGTTTCAGCTTTAGCATCATTCCTTCCAAAGAAATCCCAGGGCTGATCTCCTTCAGAATAGATTGGTGGGATCTCCTTGCAGTCCAAGGGACTCTCAAGAGTCTTCTCCAACACCACAGTTCAAAAGCATCAATTCTTCAGCGCTCAGCCTTCTTCACAGTCCAACTCTCACATCCATACATGACCACAGGAAAAACTATAGCCTTGACTAGATGGAACTTTGTTGGCAAAGTAATGTCTCTGCTTTTGAATAGGCTATCTAGGTGGGTCATAAATTTTCTCCCAAGGAGTAAGCGTCTTTTAATTTCATGGCTGCAATCACCATCTGCAGTGATTTTGGAGCCCACAAAAATAAAGTCTGACACTGTTTCCACTGTTTCCCCATCTATTTCCCATGAAGTGATGGGACTGGATGCCATGATCTTCGTTTTCTGAATGTTGAGCTTTAAGCCAACTTTTTCACTCTCCTCTTTCACTTTTATCAAGAGGCTTTTTAGTTCCTCTTCACTTTCTGCCATTAGGGTGGTGTCATCTGCATATCTGAGGTTATTGATATTTCTCCCGGCAATCTTGATTCCAGCTTGTGCTTCATCCATCCTGGTATTTCACATGATGTACGCTGCATATAAGTTAAATAAGCAGAGTGACAATATACAACCTTGACATACTCCTTTTCCTATTTGGAACCAGTCTGTTGTTCAATGTCCAGTTCTAACTGTTGCTTCGTGACCTGCATACAGGTTTCTCAAGAGGCAGGTCAGGTGGTCTGGTATTCCCATCTTTAAGAATTTTCCACAGTTTATTGTGATCCACACAGTCAAAGGCTTTGGCATAGTCAATAAAGCAGAAATAGATGTTTTTCTGAAACTCTCTTGGTGTTTCAATGATCCAGCAGATGTTGGCAATTTGATCTCTGGTTCCTCTGCCCTTTCTAAAAGCATCCTGAACATCTGGAAGTTCACGGTTCATGTATTGCTGAAGCCTGGCTTGGAGAATTTTGAGCATTACTTTACTAGCGTGTGAGATGAGTGCAATTGTGCGGTAGTTTGAGCATTCTTTGGCATTGCCTTTCTTTGGGATTAGAATGAAAACTGACCTTTTCCAGTCCTGTGGAAAAGAATGAAATTTGAACACCTCCTAACACCACACACAAACATAAACTCAAAATGGATTAAAGACCTAAATTTAAGACCACAAACTGTAAAACTTTTAAAGGAAACACAGGGAGAACACTTTAGGACATAAATCAAAGCAAGATCCTCTATGACCTACCTCCTTGAGTAATAGAAATAAAAAGATAAGTAAACAAGTGGCATCTGATTAAACTTAAAATTTTTGCACAGCAAAGGAACTATAAGTAAGGTGAAAACACAACCCTCAGAATGGGAGAAATATAGCAAATGAAACAACTGACAAAGGACTAATTTCCAAAATATATAAGCAACTCATACAACTCAATACCAGAAAAACAAACAACACAATCAAAAAGTGGGCGAAAGACATAAACAGACATATCTTCAAAAAGACATACAGATGGCTAATAAACACATCAAAAGAAGCTCAACATTGCTCATTATTAGAGAAATGCAAATCAAAACTACATATCACCTCACACCAGTCAGAATGGCCAACTTTAAAAAGTCTACAAACAACAAATGCTGGAGAGGGTGTGGAGAAAAGGGAACAGTCCTGTACTGTTGGTGGGAATGCAAATTGATGCAGCCACTATGGAAGACGGTATGTTGATTCCTTAAAAAACTAGGAATAAAACCACCATATGACCCAGTAACCCCACTCCTAGACATATACCCTGAGGAAAATAAAATTGAAAAAGACACATGTATCCCAATGTTCACTGCAGCACCATCTACAGTAGCTAGAACATGGAAGCAACCTAGATGTCCATCGACAGATGAATGGATAAGGAAGTTGTGGTACATATACACAATGGAATATTACTCAGCCATAAAAAGGAATGCATTTGAGTCAGTTCTAATGAGGTGGATGAACCTAGAACCTATTATACAGAGTGAACTGAGTCAGAAAGAGAAAGATAAATATTGTATTCTAATGCATTATATGGAATCTAGAAAAATGGTACTGAAGAATTTATTTGCAGGGCAGCAATAGAGAAACAGACATAGAGAATAGACTTATGGACATGGGAAGAGGGGAGGAGAGCATGAGATGTATGGAAAGAGTAACATGGAAACTTACATTACCATATGTGAAATAGATAGCCAACAGGAATTTGCTGTATGGCTCAGGAAACTCAAACAGGGATCTGTGTCAACCTAGAGGGGTGGGATGGGGAGGGAGATGGGAGGGAGGTTCAAAGGGAGAGGATATATGTATACCTATGACTGATTCATGTTGAAGTTTGACAGAAAACAACAAAATTCTTAAAGCAATTATCCTTCAATTAAATAAAATTTTAAAATATATGTAAACTTATAAAGTCCTATGAGAGAAATTGTCTAAGTTAAGGTGGAAAACCCAAATTCTTTTAGGTAGAATTATATTGCCACAGATGTTTCTGTAGGTCAAAATGTATGCATACTGGTAACTTCATATGGTTCAACTTAATATAAGAACATTCCAAAAACTACAAACTAATCAATAAAGGTAATGCCATTTTCAACTTCAATAACAAGGCAAAACAGTTCACAGTCCCCCTTTTGAGGATCCTTCCCCTGCACTTAACTACCAGCATCCCCAGAGTCTGCCTCTCTGCTGACCCCCATCTGTCAGCCCATGGAGCAGCTGCTGTAGTAGCTCCTATTTTAAAAATGAGGCCTTGACTTCATATCCTCCAAAGGCAGTCCTACCTCTCAGCACCCGTCTGCGCATTTTTGTTTTTTTTTTTTTTTTTTTTTTTTTTAATAGTTGGTTCTTTTTAATCAGCTATTGATGGTATAATAAAATAAATTTAAGTGGCACCTAATTTAAACATTTAAAATAGTTCATTGAAGGATAATCTACAATGCAGTATGTTAAGCCAAATAGTCAAAATAACACCCTTTTTTTTTTTTCAAGAAAGAAGAAATAAAGGCATGATCAAAATTATGACCAACAAGTTGGTTTCATCTGGACACTTACAGATGACTCTGTAGGCATACTGGCAGGCACGATGTTCAAATATCAACCCATCCGACTTTAGAAATAATGCTAAGAAAGCTATACATTTCAGAACTAATGTCTGAAATTAAAGAAAAATATCCACCAAATATCACAACAGATCTTTTAATGACTAAGTTTTTTAACATTACAATTGTTATTTTAGGGAACACTTTTTTTTTTTCTTTGAACATTTACCCAAATGTTCAATATGCTAAATAATTTACACAAGAGAAATAAGTTTTGTGTTCTGTACAAATTAGAGGACTCATGAATATAATCCCTTCCTACCACCAAAGCTCAAATTTGCAATGGTCTCAGCAGAAAATAAACAGTTCACAATTTAAACAGAATTTATAGCATTACAAAAATTTACAGGACTCCTCTCTTATCATTTTCTTTCGAACAACAAAGGTTACAGTGACAGAAATGAATGATCAGAATGTAAAAATATTTGTGCAAAACTGCATTAATTGTTCTTACCATTCAATAGAGGTAAAACCTATGAACACACAGTCACACAACAATAATGAAGAAAACTACACTGAAAGTAATTCTATTTTAGATTTCAAACAACATTGATTATATTATTACTAAACATTCAAAGAAAACGTGGCACCATGAGCAGCAGGAGCAACAAATGATTTGGCAATTATGCCAGCTAAGGAAGCTGACACTGGAAAATGCCAAAGTGTATCTCCACACCAGCCATCCATCTCAAAGACTGGAAACAACTGTAGGGCTTAAAACTCACTTCAATGTCTTTATTCTTGGAATTTGCAGATCATAAACGAAATATTTAAGAAAGTCCTTTCCCCGCCTCTCCAGGAGTGTTTCTTGCATCACTGGAAATCCTTAGAAGAGCTGAATCATAGATTCTCTGGATTTACCTACACCAATCCATTTAACTGGAATTTGAAGTTCATCTTCAATAAATCGAACATAGTTTTGTGCATTAATAGGTAGTTCCTTAAAAGTCCTTGCATTTGATATGTCTGTGTTCCATCCTGGGAGAGTCTTATACTGAACTTCAACTTTATTTAAGACTTCTTGGTTTGCTGGAAAATGAGGTATAATTTCACCATCTAATTTGTATGCAACTCCAACTTTGATTTCTGTAAACATGTCCAAAATATCCAATTTGGTAAGCGCCAACGCGGTAAAGCCATTAATCATATGAGCATATTTGAGCAAAACAAGGTCCAACCAGCCACATCTTCTTTTCCTTCCTGTCGTTACACCAAACTCTCTACCCCTTGTTTGTAATAATTCTCCAATTTCATTGTCTTGCTCTGTAGGGAAGGCACCAATACCAACTCTAGTTGTATAAGCTTTCACAACTCCATACACTTCTCCAACGTTTTGAGGGGGCATACCCAAGCCAGTACACACACCTCCAACTGTACAGTTCGAAGAGGTCACAAAGGGATAAGTTCCAAAATCAATATCTAGTAGTGCTGCATTTGCACCTTCTACCAAGATTTTCTTTGGTGGTCCATGGAGAGCTTCATACAGGAAATAAACTCCATCTCTCACCATTGGTTTAATCCTTTCCATATAACCCTTCAGTTTTTGTAATTCACCTTCAATGTCTATTTCCAAAGTAGGGTATATAGATTTGTACTGGTTAGCCAGAACTTTGAACCTCTCAGAGAAGCCATCAAAGTCAGAAACAAGATCGCACATCCTGAGTCCACTCCGAGCAGCTTTGGAAGAATAAACTGGGCCAATGCCCTTTTTTGTGGTACCCAAATTTTTTCCTGCTTGTTCTTGTCTCTGTTGTTCCTGGATACCATCAGCTGCCTGATGAAAATCAAATACAATATGAGCTCTGTCAGATATGATAAGCCTTTTCTCCCAGCCTTCCAGACCTTTTCCTTTTTGAACATTTTTTTCTGCCTCCTCAAACAATCCAGGTAGATGAATCACCACACCATTTCCAATGAATGCAGTAACATTCGGGTTAATTATTCCACTGGGTAAAAGGTGAAAATCATACTCCACAGAATCTACAACAACTGTATGGCCAGCATTATTTCCTCCCTGGCAGCGGCACACGATGTCGGCGTCCTGCGCCAGCAGATCCACCACCTTCCCCTTGCCTTCATCGCCCCACTGCGCGCCGAGCACCACCGTCACCCGGTTCCCTCCAGGCCGCGCCCTGGGGCGGCCGCAGTCGCCGTTGGGCAAGGAGGATGCCGCCGGGTTGGTCTCGGCAAACGCCATGGCTCCGGAGACACGAGGAGAGCCCGAAGGGGACGCGAGTAGCTTGGAGTGCGCGAACTGAACTGCCCTCCGTCTGCGCATTTTTGAAAGAATGGTTTCTTCTCCCTGTGTTCTCTTACTCGCTTCCAATGTTTCCTAAATTCACTGAAGAGGGCTTGCAAAGCTACCACCCATAAACAATTGCTCATCAAGGCCATCAATACCTCCCTGATAATTTTTCCCTATTCTATAATTTTTCCCTATTCAAGACTGCTGCCCACTCTTTCCTTTCTGAAACAGTTTCTTCTTTTAGCTTCTGTGAGACCACACTTCTCTTGAGTTTCCTCCTGTTCCCCTCTTTGCTTACATCCCTGGCCCCTACAATTCACCCTCCAGAAAGCACCCATAGTCACCTTTTAGATACAGCATCAGAGCATGCCACTCACTGAAAATATCCCCTGGCCACCCCTACACCCCATGCTTCTCACTAGATAAGTAACAGCTAAGCTCTGGTGAGATCTGGCCCCTATCTATGCCTTACTCCATCCCAAAACACAACCCTCTGTGCGTCTCCCTTGATTTTGTTTGCTTCTTTTTTTTTTTATGCAATATTTTTGCTGTATTTTATCTATGTGCTTTAAAAAAAACTGAAGTATAGTTGGTTTACAATGTTAGTTTCTGGTGTACAGCAAAGTGACTCAGTTTACACACAAACACACATGTATTCTTTTTCAGATTCTTTTCCATCATAGTTTACTACAAGACATTGAATATATAGTTTCCTGTGCCATACAGTAGGACCTTATTTATTTTACCTATAATAGTTGTTGTTTAGTTGCTAAGTTGTGTCCTACTCTTTTGCGACCCACCAGGTTCCTCTTGTCCACGGGATTTCCCAGGTAAGAATACTGGAGCGGGTTGCTAGTTCCTGCTCCAGGGGATCTTCCTCACCCAGGGGTCGAACCCAAGTCTCCTGCACTGGCAGGCTGATCCCTTACCACCGAGCCGGTTGGGAATCCCTATATATAACTGTGTGTACCTGTTAATCCCAAACTCCTAGTTTATCCCGCCTCCCACTTTCCCCTGTGGTAACTGTAAGTTTGTTCTCTATATTTCTATTTTGCAAATAATTTCATTTGTATCATTTCTTTAGATTCCACATATAAGTGATCTATGATGTCTTTCTCTGACTTATTTAACATGATAATCTCTAGGTCTATCCATGTTGCTGAAAATAGCATTATTTCATTCTTTTTCATGTCCGGGGTCGCACAGAGTCGGATGCGACTGAAGCGACTCAGCAGCAGCAGCAGCAGCAGCAGCGGTCCACGGTATGTATGTATCACATCTTTATTTATTCATCTGTTGATGGACATTTGGCTGTTTCCACATCTTGGTTACTGGAAATAGTGCTGCAGTGAACACTGGGGTGCGTGTATCTTTTCAAAGTGTGGTTTTCTCCAGATATATGCCCAGGAGTGGGGTTGCTGGATCATATGGCAACTCTCAGTGTTTTAAGGAACCTCCATATTGGCTGCACCAAATTACATTCCCACCAACAGTACAGGAGGGTTCCCTTCTCTCCACACCTTCTCCAGCATTTATAATTTGTCGACTTTTTGATGATGGCCATTCTGACTGGTGTGAGGTGATAACGTAGTTTTGATTTGCATGTCTCTAATAATTACTGATGCTGAGTATCTTTCCATGTGCCCACTGGCCACCTGTATGCCAAGCTTGTTCCTGCTCTGGTCTTCCACACACGTTCTCTCCGCTTTGAACAGCCTTCCCAGTCTTCTCAGGACAGATGCCTCCCCTGCATTTAGGTCTCAGTTCAAACCTCAATTCCTCAAAAAGACTTTCCCTCAAAGCCTAATCTAAAATGGCTCTTGACCCTTCCCTGCCCAACCACTCTCTCCCAGCATCCTGGTTTGTATTCTGCAAGGCACGTATCCTAATATGAAATTGTTTTGTTATTAGTTCAGTACTTGTCTGTCTACCCTAGAACATTAGTGCCTTGAGAGACCTTGTCAGTCTTGTTCTTTACTGTATCTTCAGTGTCTAGAAGAGTGACATATAAGTGCTCAATAAATGTGGTGAATAAATAAATCATGTATTCTCTGCTATCAGAGTACAGCCATCAGCAGATGGCTGTGATAATAATTACAGAATCCTAGAGATGAACTTCCTTCCAAATCTTATCTAAACTCAGATTATGTGAAAAAATTCTCCACTACACTGCTGGTAGAAGGTTATCCAGCCTCTATTTGAGGACTTTAAGTGATAGAATTTGTGACTTTTAATAATGGGATGTTTACATGTCATTGTTGATAGCTCTAATTGCTGGAAAGATTTTCTGTTCAGTGACCCTAAATCTTCCTCCCTATATATTCTACTTATTGATCCCAAAACAACTTGCAAAAGTCCTGCTTCACCTGACAGTAATTCAAATATTTCTTGAGGGAATGATCACATGATTTTAAGCTCTGAGATAAATTCTCCCAGCTATCTCAACACTTCATGAAACATGAAAAATTAACCAGCCTTGCACATGAGAAAAGTCTGCAAATGTTTAGCAGCTTTAAATAAAGGCTTTAAATAAATAAAGCCTTTCTAAGCATCTTATCTGAAAAATAAAACCTAAGCGTGCCTGCGGGTATTCAGAGAACAAAGTCTCATTTCTCATGGCTGTCTGTGTTCTCTTCACAGCCTGTTTCTCTGCATCACACTCTTTCTGATACTGAGGGAGCTGCAACAATCACAGATAGGCCCATGAGCATCTTCCCTGAGACAAAGACTTATCTCCTGCAGAAGATACTTGTGAGGATATGTCCTCACTTCTGAATATCGCTTATATTTCAATAAGATGAGAGAGAACTTTCATGATGTAACTGCTGGCTAATGAGCTCTGTGCAAGTGCTATTTGCTGAAGGCAGTAAACAATTTATTCTATGAGTGAAAACAGTTTGGATCTTCCACCCCTGGGGCTAACAGTGTGTGTAGTATAGGAGGAAGAACACCTGTTGTGATTAAATGGGCAGCATTCTAGTGTATATTTGCATCCTTCCCAGTGACTTCCACAATAGAGTAAGCACTCTATATATTTTAAAAACCTTACTGGAGGGACTACCCTGGTTGTTCATTGGTAAAGAATCCGCCTTCCAATGCAGGGGACATGGGTTCCAGCCCTGGTTAGGGAACTGAGATCCCATACGCTGAGCAGCAACTGAGCCCATGGGCTGCAACTACTGAGCCAGTGCCACAAGTACAGGGTCCGTGCGCCTCCCGCCCCCCGCAGGAAGCACGCATGAGCTGAAACTAAGACTTGACACAGCCAAATAAATGAAAATTTTTATTGGAGTATAGTTGATTTACAATGCTGTGTTACTTTCAGGGGTATAGCAAAATGATTCCGTTATACAAATACATATATTCATTCTTTTACAGATTTTTTTCTTACATAGGTTATCACAGAATATTGGAGGTTCCCTGTGTTCTACATAGGTTCTTGCTGGTTATCTATCTTATACATAGTAGTGAGTGTATGTTAATCCCAAGCTCCTGAATTATCCCTCCCCTTTGGTAATGATAAGTTTGTTTTTGGTATCTGTTTCTGTTTTGTAAATAAGTTCACTTGCATCTTGTTTTAAAATGTTAGATTCCACATATGAGTAATACCATATATTTGTCCTTCTCTATCAGACTTACTGTAATATGAGTCTCTAGGTTCATCCATGTTCTGCAAACGGCATTATTTCATTCTTTTTTATGGCTGAGTATTACTCTATTGTGTATACACACACACACACATACACACACACACACACACCCCACCTTCTTTATCTAGTCCTCTCTCAATGGACATTTAGTTTGCTTCCATGTCTTGCCTATTGTGAATAGTGCTGCTATGAACATTGGGTGCATGTATCTTTTCAAATCACAGTTTTGTCCAGATATATGCCCAGGAGTGGACTGCTGGATCATATGGCAGTACTATTTTTAGTTTTTTAAGGAACCTCCATACTGATTCTCCACAGTGATTGTACCAATTTACATTCCCACTAACAGTGTAGAAGGGTTCCCTTTTCTCCACACCTTCTCCAATACCTATTGCTTTAGACCTTATGATGATGGCCATTCTGACTGGTGTGAGGTGATACCTCACTGTAGTTTTGATTTGCATGTCTCTGATAATTCGTGATGTTGAACATCTTTTCATGTGCTGTTTGGACCGCTATATGTCTTCTTAGGAGACCTGTCTATTTAGATCTGCTCATTTTTTTATTGGGTTGGTTGTTGTTGCTTTTGATATAGAGCTGCATGAGCTGATGTATATTTTGGAGGATAATTCCTTGTCAGTTGCTTTGTTTGCAAATATCTTCTCCCATTCTGAGGGCTGTCCTTTTGTTTATGGTTTCCTTTGCTGTAGAGAAGATTTTAAGTTTAATTAGGTCCCCCATTTCAGCCTATGTTTTCCTCTAGGGGATTTATAGTGTCCAACCTTACATCTAGGTCTTTGATCCATTTTGAGTTTATTTTTGTGTATGGTGTTAGGAAATATTCTGGTTTCATTCTTTTACATGTAGCTCTCCAGTTTTCCCAGAACCACTTATTGAAGAGACTATCTTTCCTCCATTGTATATGCTTGCCTCCTGTGTCACAGATTAATTGGCCAGAGGTGTGTGTGGGTTTATTTCCGGGCTTTCTATCCTGTTTCATTGATCTGTATTTCTGTTTTTGTGCTAGTACCATAACCAGCTTTGTAATACAGTCTGCAGTCAGGAAGCCTGATTCCTCCAGCTCCATTTTTCTTTATCAGGATTGCTTTCAACTATTTGGGGTCTTTTGTGCTTCCACACAAATTTAAAAACTTTTTGTTCTAGTTCTGTGAAAAAAGCCATTGAATGAAGGAGTGAGTGAGTGAATAAAGAAACCAATGAATCAGAAGGCATCAGAACCAGTGCTCTAGTTTAAGCCCTCATGTTACAGAGGGAGCAGGGTCCTGACAGGGACGGACCCATTCCTCAACAGTGCCAGCTGTGGGACCAGGCCCCAGGGCTCCTGATTCTCAGGCTTAGCATCCTCTCCACTGGTTCACACTGCCTGTCTTACTGGGCACCTGTGAACATTTCCAGTTAACTGAGTAAGTACAAAAGTATTTTTTTGTTATTGTTTTTAATAACTAAGTCATTGTGGATAACTTCCTTATACCCATGTCCCCCAACTGGTTATTTTACACCAGTCAAAGTAAGCCCATGGACCCTGGCCGTGACAAGTTTAGGGACTGGCATGTGACCCAGTGCTGGCCATCGAGGCTCAAGAAGAAGTCCACTGGGCAGATTCTGACTCCCTGTTCCTGAGGAGGAGTCACGGGGAAAACGTCCCTCTCCTCCCTCATACACTACTTTGTCTGACTCGTACCTGGACCTGCTGCAGCCATCTTGCTGCCAGTCTGAAGGCGGGAGAGCAGAAAAATGGAAAGAATCTGGGTGCTTCTACATCAGCAGCTCTGGAGGCTGCCCCATCTGTAGTCTTTCAGTGAAACAGAAAGATAAATTATCTTATTTAAACCAGGTAAGTCAGATATTCTGTTATTCAGAGCTGAAAGTATCCTAAGAGGTTCAAACAATTTGACAGTTTCCTTTTAAAGGTTTCTGTATGCTTCCTTAATTTCTTAAACAATAAAAAAACTATAGAAAAATGAATATTTCTTCAAACAAACAGTCAGGAATATCATTCAGCTGGCAAGGCTATAATGTAGTGTTGCCTTGGTGCTAATACTGACATAAATTCTATGTCTTTTAAATCTGTCTTATACCTTTTTAGTCTCAGGATCCCTTTATATTCTTAAAAACATTGAGGACCTCCACTAAGCTTTGATGTATTGGGCTATATTTGTTGATTATTACTGTATGAGAAATTTTAAATTTCTATTACTTCATTTAAGAATAATAAGAAACCTAATAAATACTATTTTCCAAAATAAAACAAAATTTAAAAGGAAGCAGTGCTTTACATGTTAGGAAATCTCTTCAGTGTTTGGTATCGTTGTTCAGTTGCTCGGTCGTGTCTGACTCTTTGTGACCCCATGGACTGCAACACGCCAGGCTTCCCTGTCCCTCACCATTTCCTGGAGCTTTCTCAAACTCACATCCATTGAGTCGGTGATGCCATCCAACCATCTCATCCTCTGTTGTCCCCTTCTCTTCCTGCCTTCAATCTTTCCCAGCATCAGGGTCTTTTCCAATGAGTCAGTTCTTCGCATCAGGTGGTCAAAGTACTGGGGCTTCAGCTTCAGTCCTTCCAATGAATATTCAGGGTTGATTTCCTTTAGGATTTACTGGTTTGATCTCTCAAGAGTCTCCTCCAGCACTACAGTTCAAAGACATCAGTTCTTCAGTGCTCAGCCTTTTTTATTGTCCAGCTCTCACATCTGTACATGACTACTGGAAAAACCATAGCTTTGACTATACAGACCTTTGTAGGCAAAGTAATGTCTCTGCTTCTTAATATGTTGTCTAGGTTTGTCAATACTTTTCTTCCAAGGAGCAAGCATCTTTTAATTTAATGTTTGGTATAACAAGACAATTGAATTCTCACATGTGCGTCTAGCTGAATTGGTCATAATACATTGTTTTGGTTGAAATGTACATATGAGGAACATCTGAACTCAATGTAATTGGAAAAGAAGGGTTTTAACAGTCTTTCCAGATAACTGAGAATGTTTTTCTTTGATACTACACCAAAACTTGACAAGTTTCTTAAAGGTTAGTTGCAATCTAGAATCTGAAATCATATCAATGAACTTTTCACATACTTTGATCTTAACACATTATTGATCAGAGGATTTTTGCAGAAACTAATGCCCGTGGCCAATGATTTGTTATATAAATAATAATGAAACACCTGTGTTTGAGTAAATATCAGCAACTTCTTTTGCACTTAATGTAGTTATTTGAAACTCTACATGTCTTACTAAAGCATTCTAATATTTCTTTAGAGTGTGACAGGCAGTATAGCAGGCACTTCTGTGCAGGAGAATAGAACATCTATTACAAATATACTGTGTTGCACTGCACTTTTCCCTGGCAGATCAGACTCTAAACTTTCTGGCAGCATTTTGTTCTTTTAGTCCTGTAAGTACTATTTCCTCTAGATATGTTCATTTATTTCATCTGGTAGTTGACAAGGTAGGTCTTTGTCAGGAGTTTTTTTAGAAATGCCACAAGAGGGACTAGGTGTGGGACTACAGTCACCAGAATGGTCAGTTACCCATTCTCTAGCTACTGCGAACAAAAACTGTCATTTTATTCTGTGCATTAAGGCTACAGTAAATTTTAAATGCATTGAATACACCACAATTACTCAAATAGAAACCCACTTTTTTATACCATTTTTGAGTTTTCCAGAGGATATTGTAGTTTGCCAGGTACTGATCAGATCAGTCAACTTCTTTCATATATTTATTAGACCGTAATATACAAGCGGGCTTAGTTATGTGATGGCCAGTCCTCCCGTCTTCCGTTCTTGCAGATGCTATGGAAGCTTCATGAAGAGTTGTCACCATGCAGACTAGCCTCTTGTCTTTCCATATAAGAACAATCACTTCTCCCTTCTGTAAAAATGTCATTTCTCTTCTCTGTAGATTTTTAGATTTCTCCTTCAATTGCTTTGTAGAAACATGATTCTCTCTTATAGTCCCACAGACTCTGGTTTTAGTTTTCAACAATATTTCAGATGGATACACTGTTGTAATATAATAATTGTCTTGGTAAATACAGTGCCAAGAACCAAGATAAGGTTGTAGGAACAATAATACTGTTTCCTACAGTTTCTTTCTTATACCTGTGTGAATCTCAAGGTTGTATATATATCGTTTTCACTTGCACTAAATTTCCTGACCAAAATTCCATGTTTTGTAACTTTTCCAGGATTATAGGTTTTTTGATCCTCTCCACATTATCACTGCCTCATCAAGTGATAGCTCTTGTTTGGGTATATATATATATTGATTGAAATTTTGGTAGAAAATATTCCAAAAGAGGTTTGACTGTTGAAATTCTGTCTCCAGGAAGTAGAGTTTCTGAGTTACCATTAAAGTAATGTCATTATTTGTTCAAAACTTCTCATCATAAATCTTTCAAATATCAAATAAGGAATCAGTTAACCAATATTCTTTCCAGGGTGGCTTTATTTGTCCCATCAAAATCATTAATCTAAGAAACTTTTTGATGTCACCACTGGTTATATCAGTCCATTTTAAAGCCTTATACTTTTTATATGGTTTTTCATTCTGTTGGTGATACAAGTTTGTTTGAGAAGCAACCGACTTGAAAAAGTCATTACCAAAAATTAACTCTTGTATTTTCCTAACACTTTGTTGGTTATTACATCCAATAGTTACTTTACACTGACACAGCTGTAAAGTTTTCTAGAACGAAAATAGCATTCTCCATCACTGAGTTTCATTTTCACTTTCCATATCAGAATCAATCACTAAGGTTTTTTGTCTTTTTATTGGTTTAATATTCACACTGTCTGTATCAGAACTATATTCTGAGGAACTGTCATCTTCTAAGACACTAGTATATATGTCGCTTGGACAGCCAAAGAAAGAATCTGCATAAAATTCACGGAAAAAGTCTTCACTCAAAATTTCACAATGCATAATTTTTGAAAATTTTATGGTTAAAAAACTCAATGGAACAAAATAGAAAGCCCAGAGGTAAATCCACGCACCTATGGACACCTTATTTTTGACAAAGGAGGCAAGAATATACAATGGATTAAAGACAAATCTCTTTAATAAGTGGTGCTGGGAAAACTGGTCAACCACTTGTAACAGAATGAAACTAGAACACTTTCTAACACCATACACAAAAATAAACTCAAAATGGATTAAAGATCTAAACATAAGACCAGAAACTATAAAACTCCTAGAGGAGAACATAGGCAAAACACTCTCCAACATACATCACAGCAGGATCCTCTATGATCCACCTCCCAGAATACTGGAAATAAAAGCAAAAATAAACAAATGGGACCTAATTAAACTTAAAAGCTTCAGCACAACAAAGGAAACTATAGGCAAGGTGAAAAGACAGCCTTCAAAATGGGAGAAATAATAACAAATAAAGCAACTGACAAACAACTAATCTTAAAAATATACAAGCAACTCCTGCAGCTCAATTCTAGAAAAATAAACAACCCAATAAAAAAATGGGCCAAAGAACTAAATAGACATTTCTCCAAAGACGACATACAGATGGCTAACAAACACATGAAAAGATGCTCAACATCACTCATTATCAGAGAAATGCAAATCAAAACCACAATGAGGTACCATTTCATGCCAGTCAGAATGGCTGAGAGCCAAAAGTCTACAAGCAATAAATGCTGGAGAGGGTGTGGAGAAAAGGGAACCCTCTTACACTGTTGGTGGGAATGCAAACTAGTACAGCTAAACTATGGAGAACAGTGTGGAGATTCCTTAAAAAACTGGAAATAGAACTGCCATATGACCCAGCAATCCCATTGCTGGGCATACACACCGAGGAAACCAGAATTGAAAGAGACACGTGTACCCCAATGTTCATCGCAGCACTGTTTATAATAGCCAGGACATGGAAACAACCTAGATGTCCATCAGCAGATGAATGGATAAGAAAGCTGTGGTACATATACACAATGGAGTATTACTCAGCCATTAAAAAGGATACATTTGAATCAGTTCTAATGAGATGGATGAAACTGGAGCCTATTATACAGAGTGAAGTAAGCCAGAAAGAAAAACACCAATATAGTATACTAACGCATATGTATGGAATTTAGAAAGATGGTAACGATAACCCTGTATGCGAGAAAGCAAAAGAGACACAGATGTATAGAACAGTCTTTTGGACTCTGTGGGAGAGGGAGAGGGTGGGATGATTTGGGAGAATGGCAATGAAACATGTATAATATCATATAAGAAACGAATCGCCAGTCCAGGTTCGATGCATGATACTGGATGCTTGGGGCTGGTGCACTGAGACGACCCAGAGGGATGGTACAGGGAGGGAGGAGGGAGGGGGGTTCAGGATGGGGAACACGTGTATACCTGTGGTGGATTCATGTTGATGTATGGCAAAACCAATACAATATTGTAAAGTAATTAGCCTCCAATTAAAATAAATAAATTTATATTAAAAAACTTGCATTTATAATATAAACAATGTTGGAATAAAAACCTAATGGAGGACATGGGTAAATCTATGGCTGATGCATGTTGATGCTTGGTAGAAACCAACACAATACTGTAAAGCAACTATCCTTCAATTAAAAATAAATTTAAAAACCTAATGGAGCAAAAGGTGAACAATGACAATCATAAGATGTATAATGAACTCCTGATTAATTTTAAGCTTTAACAACTTTGCATGGTGATACAGTTAATAATATATCAGTCTCTAAACATGGATTGATAACGCCTCTGGTCAGTAACATTTGGGTAACAAAAGATGTATTAATATGTCTCCAGTCAATAATGTGTTAGACTCCATTGGTCCATCTTACACTTGGAATAAGTTTTCTTATCCATGGATGATATTTTTTTTAAAGCATGCATTGGTCATTTCAATAATATTGACTGAGTTATGAAGATCCTCCAAGTGGTAAGACATTCCATTATACAATATTAAAAAAAAATTCACATTGGTTAAGATTGTTACCAATCTCATCTCACCAGAAAAATCTTTTAAGTATTGCTCATGAGGATGGATACAGGTTTTCCAAAATTCTGATTTTTGGCTTGAAATATCTAACATTATCACTGGTAACAAGTACTTTCAATTGTTTTTCTTGAAGTGACAGGCTTACTGTTTTCATTTTTGAAAACCTATCTGCCAAATACTCAAGTCTGAATACTCACAGTTTGTCTCTCAGTCATTATTTTAATTAGTGTTCCATGAAAAAAGCAATGGGTTCAGCTCTCATATGCGCTTTTCCTTGAGGCAATCTCCATATTTTGATGTACAACAGAATTCTTTTATGTGCACCTCCCATTTTGCCACAAAGCATATTAAAAAGACATGCATTCAAGGGTTGATACTTAAGTAATTCCTTGATGAAGCACTAAAAATTAAGTGGAACTAGCCTACCTGCCTCTCACTCTTACACACATACACCCCTTGCCCCTTCCCTCATGGCCCCTCCAATCCTGAAGGCCTGGCTGGGGATAAAAGTACATTCATTTTAGGAGCCAGGCCAGAGAAGGACTTGACTCAGCGGGGGCTGGAGGACCCCCTAGGAGTCTGCAGACCACATGCGAGCCTCACTGCTTTATGCTTTTTATAACTTGCTTTGGTTTCGAGGTGCTAGTTGTCCCTATTTGTTACTGTCCATACTGCCTGTGGGAGGCTCCTCCACCTTTAGATGCACCCAATAGAAGCATGGGTTGGAGAAATTCCAGCTGCCTGGCTCAGGATTTCACGTTTTGGGACTTTGGGTTTAAGTCCTAAAGAAATGAAGTTCGAGTTCCAGATTCATCATTTATGAATTCTATAAGTGAATGAACTGCAGATCCTCTGCAGGCCTTGTTTTCTTAGAAAATCAGAGGACAGTCCAGTGACCTCTAAACATCTTCCACTCCCCAAACGTTATGGTCCTAATATGCTAAAGGCACGTGTGCACAAATGGAACATTCTGAGTACGCTGTCTTGCACCCTTCCTCACAACTCTGACTGTATTTTTGAGTCTCTAGAAGTCATTACAGACAGGTTTTGGGAGGAAAGAAGTAATGCAAAGAGTTCAGATGACATCAGCTGATTTTCCCATGATGAGACCTTTGGGGAATATCCAAAATTCCATATGTAAAAACAGAAATGCTAAAATGAAATAATAAACTAGTAAACAATAAATTCAATTTAACTGTATCATTTACATGATATATAAAACCAGTAACTGATTTCGTTACAGCATGAGAAAATGCAATTAAGAGTTAATACCTACTGATATGTTCAATGATATGTGTTAAAACCATTCAAACCAAGTAAAAGCAAAATCTTTGGGCAAGTAAGAGTAATAATGAGTAGAAGAGATTGTAAAGGATGAAGTTATTGGTTTCAGAAGCTTCAAATATAATTTTATTTAGAGTTCTCAGAAACATACCTAAAGTTATATTTTGCTCTTTTTCTATCTACTAAATGTTTACTGATGTTTCTAAGATGATCAGAATTTTTTTCCCTAGCTCTATTACTGAAAGTAAATGTATCTGAACATACTAACTCTATTTAGTCAATTAACTTCCCTATTTTCCAATCACATGATAAAGGAACTACTAATTTAGCTATTCATCCTTTGAAATAAGTCTAAGAGTTTTATATTTAAAGAGGCATTACTTTGATGTACAATGCTTAAAAAGCACTAATTGACTTTATTTTGACATTAAGTAATGAACTTCTAACACAATTATAAATAGTAAAACAAAATGGTTAAGAAAGTCAAGATAGTCTCAAGGCCTCTTTTTTTCTGCATGAGGAACAGGATATATTTTATTCAGATATTTTGGGACTTAATTAGTGTTTTGGTGACATCACACATACAGAATAGAAACTGTGACCCTTTACCCATGGATGTAAACCATCTTATACAGTGTTTTTGCAAGCAAATGGAAAGTGGGTTTGCGAGGGAAGATTTTTTTTCAATGTAAAAAGTTTCCTTCTTTGCAACTGAGATCAAACTGCCATAATTTTTTTTTTAATTGTAAGATTCTAAGAGTAAGTTAAAAATAAAAACAAGGCAAAACTTTCAGAGTTTCTCGTATTTGGAAACAACAGGCAAATGGAAATCAAGAAATCATGATTTGACTCTAGGCATGTTGATCAAGGGATTCTTTAGCTTCAGCAGTCTGAACTGAAAATAAGAAAATCATGAATCAAGATGTCAAGGTAGGTTGTCCCCAAAGTCCTCCCCCTCACAAGATAGGTACTTAAACAAGTTACTAATGTGAAAATTCCAGAACCCAGGGGGCGAGGTGGGGGCACCCCCTTGGACCCACAGAGACCAAAAAGGAAAGCATTACAAAGGTAAGAAGAAGGTCTACACTCCAACTGCATCGCCCATTTCTGGATAATTACAGGGCCACATGAGATGGCCCCTGGGCCTATAGCTTTTGGGGGGTGTAGGGGAAAGGGGAGAAGAAGGAACCCAAAGTAAAAATTCAGCTCCCCTAGCACTGTAGGGTGCTTCCCAGAAAGTCCACTTGGGTCTCCCCTCACAGGGATCACTGGGGAAATCTGTGGGGCTCGACCATGGAGACTCAGACATGGAGAAGGGGGGCCAGGTTTACAGTAACCATCACTCAGATATTGACAGAACACATTCCTCTTTGCAGCTACAGCTGATCAAAGATTGCAGCCAGAGGCTCTCTCCATCTGCAGAGCTGTGCTGGTAGCCCTGTCTGGCCAGGGAACTTGGTGGGCAGTGGAAAAAAAAAAAAAAAGGATGCTAATTTAACACTGCAAAAACCTATGAATGTGTAAATCTCACTGGTAATAGTAAACACATGGTCAGAGTCAGGTTCTCTAACATTGTATTGGTGGTGCATAATTTGCATGCAACTCTACTTTAAATGTTAAGACGTATTAAAAACAACCATAATTAGAATAATTTGTTATTGGGCACAGTAAGTGCCAGACTTTCAAAGATGTGACTGTGCATTTGCGTGTCCAGTCATGTAAGTTAGTTCACGTGTCTGGTGTACACTGTCGTGTGCATGTATCCTCTACAAGTAGTTGTGCTTTTGTCTACTTTATTGTACAGTACTGTACAGAATATACTAAGCAATACACTATTTCAAGCCCAGGATGTCCAGAAGCAAGTGTAAAAGCAGTGGTGATGTAGCTGATACTACTATAGTCTTCAAGGTACTGTATTGTATTGTAAGATTAAAAATGTTTTCTTTTTTGTGTTTATGTATTTGTGTGAAAAGTACTATAAACCTAGTACAGTACAGTACTACGTACCCTGCTGTGTTACTTGGATATTCTAGGCTAACTCTGTCAGACTTATGAACAAACTGGACTTAGGAATGTGCTCTTGGAACAGAACTCATTTGAATGTAGGGGACTTACTGTATATAATAAAAAGATGTAAATGGTATCATCAGTAACCTAAAACACAATGGGTGGTGGGGTAGATATAAAAGTACAAAGTTTCTGTATGCTGCTGAAGTTATTATCACCTTAAAAATAGAATATTACAAATACATTTTATGTAAGTTTCATGGAACCATAGGAAAAAAAATCTGTAGTGGTCACAAAAAAGACTGAGTAAAGGAGTCTGAGTATATTGGTATAAAAAGTCATCAAATCACAGAGGAAGATATCAAGAGAGGAAGCAAGGAACAAAAGATCTACAAAACAGAAAATTATGAACAGAATGGCAATAGTAAGTCCTTGCCTAGGAATAATTTCTTTAAATGTAAATGGATTGAATTCTCCAGTCAAAAGATACAGTGGGTGAATAAATTAAAGAAGAAGATCCAATGAAATGCTGCCTGCAAGAAGCTCACTTGAGCTTTAAGAATGTACAAAAGACCCCAAACAGCCAAAGCAATCCAGAAAGAAATAAACCATACTGGCATAAAAACTGACACAAAGGTTTATTCCTGAGCTCTCAATTCTGTTCTATTGGCCTATGCATACATGGCTGAATAACATTTGACCAGGGAGCCAAGAATACTCAATGGAGAAAAAATAATCTCCTCAATAAATAATGCTGGGAAAACTGGATATTCACATCCAAAAAAAGTGAAAATGGACCTCTTTCTTATGCCACACACAAAATAAGAACTGGATTAAAGATGTAAATGTAGACCCGAAACCATCATTTTCTTAATACAACACTTGATATTGATATCAATATCTTGATATTGGTCTTGTCAATGATGCTATGGATAGGACACCAAAAGCACAAGCAACAAAAGCAAAAATAAATGGGGCTAAATCCAGCTAAAAACTTTCTGTAAAAAGTGATCACGAAGAGGCAACCTATGGGCTGGAAGAAAATATTTGTAAACAATGTATCTGATAAGGGGTTAACAGCCAAAATATATAGGAACTCAAACCACTGAACAGAACAAAAAGAAACAATCCAACTAAAATATGGGCAAAGAATGTGAATAGATGTTTTTCCAAAGAAGGCATAAATGGCCAACAGGAATGTGAAAAGGTTCACCGGTGAAATGAAAACCAAAACCATGATGAGCTCACCTCACAGTTATTAGAATATTATCAAAAAGGAGAGATGACAAGTGCTGGCAAGAACATGGAGAAAAGGGAACATTTGTTCATTACAGTGGGAACATGAACTGGTACAACCACTATGGAAAACAATATAAAGGTTCCCCTAATAATTAAAAATAGAACTACCATATGATCCAGCAATCACAATTCTGGCTATTTATCTGCAGAAAACAAAAAACACTAACTCAAAAAGATATATGCACCCCCCTGTTCATTGCAGCATTAGCGACAGTTGTCAAGATGGGAAAGCAACCTCAGTGTCCATCAATGCATGAACAGATAAAGATGTGTTACATATAAACACAAAGGAATATTATTCAGCTATATATAAAAAAGGAAGTCTTGCCTTATGTTAAGTGGATGGAACTTGAGGGCAATTTGCTAAGTGAAGTAAGTCAGACAAATACCATATGATCTCACTAATATGTGGAATCTTAAACAACTCTACCCTCCAAAAAACCCCAAACAGATTGGTGGCTGCCAGAGGCAGGGGATGAGGGACAGGGGAAATGGATGAAGGTATTCAAAGGTACAAACTCCTAATTATAAAGTAACTTCTGGAGACGTAATATACAGCATGGTGACTATAGTTAATAATACTGTTTTGTACATTTAAAAGTTGCTAAGAGTAAATTTTTAAACGTTCTCACCACATATACACACACACATATACAACTGTTACTATGTGAAGTGATGGCTGCATTAACTAACCTTATTATGGTAATCATTTTGCCATATATGCATACATCAAATTATTACATTGTACACCTTTAACTTACACACATTATATGTCAATTCTATCTTAATAAAGCTGAAAAAAACTTAAAAGGAAAACCATGATCCTATTTTAGCCTGTCCTACTAACATATGAATTAATAAGAACATCAATGGTTTGTCAGTTGAGACAATCATGAGACAACTGCCAAGAACTCTGTGTTGCTACATCTAAAACTGGAAATATACTATAGTGAAATGAAAGCTAACAAATATTTATCATTTGTCTTGCCATCTGCTTCAATTTGTTAACCCTGACATTTCTTTTTTTTTTCCATCACACCTAACTATTGCATGACATTCCTTAAAGAAGTTAAACTACTGAATATTACTCATTCCTAATGTATTTAATGCTTACTGCACACTAGGTATTATGCTATGAACTGCAGACACAAAGGCAGGTAAGCCTTGCACTCAAGTAACTTGAGAGTTTTTTTTTTTTTAATTAATTTCAGATTTAAAATACCACAGCTTTTTTTTTTATTCAAGGACTTTCTGTTCCCATTAAATTGGGAGGGATGACAGAAGGATGGTTACAAAATGAATGGACCTTTAATTTTGAAAACATAATGGTAGTATTTCTTAAATTTCTTCATAAACAATAAGAAAAATAATATCAAAATGCTAAACACAGAAAATTACTGATCCAACATTAAGACTATTGATGCCTATTGGTGGATTCTAAACACAAATTAGGACTTAATGGGATTTGTACTTTATTTTTAAAATCATGTGTAAAAGCCCCAAAGGGTTCTGAGTCACACATACGATGACAGATCTATATTTAAATATAAAATTGAAATGCTTTTTTCTTGTATTGGAACGAAAATTTTATCTTAGCTGGAGAGACTTCTTGCAGAAGCTCAGAGAAGACAAGGGCAATGAATACATCATACCTGGGCTCACATTGTCATCATGCAAAAGGAAAGGCGGTTAGGAAGGCACGGTGACATGGCACAAGGCTCAGTAACCACTCCGTCTGCCCAAAACCATCCCACTCACCTTCTATCCACAGAATTGATGGTAATTTGGTAAACTACCAAAATAACAAAAGGTTAAGCAGTTATAAAATGTGATTCTTTATGCAGAGCTAAGAAAACCAATGAGTAATACTCTTCACGTGGCCACAGATATGCAGATCTGTTCCCTCAGGATTAACCTGCTTGTTCATGTGAAAAAAATAAGTATTCTAAGGGCTAAAAATACATTTAAACCCCCTAAATTCTTCATTTCTATCAGTAATTGAAGGATCCCCCCCTTTAATAGGACCATGGATCTCCAAAACATTTAAAAAGCACATATAATAATCTATTTAACTTGGACCCCATCAAAGAAAGATACAAAATTTAACTTACTTTCTTTTAAAATTAAGAGCAGAAAAAAAACACCCACAAAATCACTGAATCTCTGTAAAACCTCTTGCTGTTGTTCAATTGTTCAGTCGTGTCGACTCTTTTCAACCCCAAGGGCTGCAGCATGCCAATCTTCCCTGTCCCTCACCATCCCCCGGAGCTCCAATCACCTGATCCTATCATTGTCCCAAACTTGGATTTGTATTTCCAATTCTGGTGACCAGATCTAGTCAACATAGGTAGAACACTCCTGCCTCTAACACATTCCTCACACCTAATTAGTTACCAAATTGTACCATGTCCTGCAGAATCTGCCCTTACAAAATAAATCCCTTTATTTCAGCAGCCAAAAGCAGGCTCCAATCACTTTCTTGCCCTGGGGTTTCTAATAGATGTGCTGTTTCTCTCTTGGCCTCCAATCCATTCTCCATGCTATTTCCACAGTAACTTTTACCACATCCCTGATTAAAACAGGCTTCTAGGACAAGAGTCACTCTCTCTCACCTAGCATCTCTTTCTGACTGTTCCTGTCGGTCTGTGTCTCTGGCCTCCTCACTGAAAATCCTCTTGCATTAGACACTGAATTCTGTATGGGTCTCCAAAAGTGGTGTGTGGTCTTGAACCTTTGCCCTCTCTGCCTTCTTCAACCAGGTAACTCCATTTTCCCTTAAAATTTAGCCTGGGGGAAGTCTGCCCAGGAATCTGATTTGTATTCTTCTTTGCACTCCCACAGCTTCCTCTTCACACCACCTCCCACCTTCACAGCACTTCCCACCACCTGGAATTTCCTGACACCAGGGAAACCCTCAGAAGCAGAGACTATCTCTATCTCTCACTCAACTGTGTATTAATGTACATATACCTAACCTGGCATACAGTGCCTATAATGCCTTACTGTATTACAGAAGTATGCTTTGGGCTTCCCAGGTGGCACAGTGGTAAAGAATATGCCTAACAATGCAGGAGATGCAGGTTTGGTCCCTGGATCAGGAGGATCCCCTGGAGGAGGAAAAGGCAACTCACTCCAGCATTCTTTCCTGGAAAATTCCATGGATAGAGGAGCCTGGCAGGCTACAGTCCACGGGGTGGCAGAGAGTCAGACACAACAGAGCACACACACAAGTATATCTTACCTTATGGAATCACTAGCTAGGTTCTTGGAAAATAAGAAAAATCTATATTGGCAGGGTGGAGACTCAAGGCCTCATGTGAACCTGCAGAATTTCCATAAATGGTATGCTTTGCAGTCACCAAAATAAAATAGTCAATATACTAAATTTTTAAAATATCAAAGTTATTTTAGCTACATTAAATTAATTACACAATTACCTACAATTAAATTTCCATTTATTACTCCTTATATGCTAGAAACCTTTCAGGATAGCCTTCTCTGAAAGGTTCAAAAAATTCACCCTGTTCCATTAAATTTTCTTGTTTAACATAGTATGTAGGTGCTATAATAGATAATATTCAGAATGCAGGTACTATTATAGATAATATTCAAACAAAGAGGCGTTCACTTTTCTGTCTTTCCTTTATACATCTAATAGCTTTTCATTTTGACTTTCAGCTGGAGCTTCCTGCTACCTCCTTCCTTTGCATGGTCATCTCAGTGCTCAATTCATTGTAAGTAATGAGAGTGTATTTTCCAAAGCCTGCATTTACTTACCCACTTTGGATACACCACAGAAACCTCTTACACCTCTTTCTGATCCCTTTTCTTCCTGATCTCTCTCTTGTCTATTCCAAACAGAAATTATTCAGGCATTTTCATTCAAACAACAAACATTCATTAAGTGCCTGGATAATGGGAACAGAGTTAAGATTTATAATTCATTTGGTCTCAGAAAAGGTGCATTCATATAAACTCAATCTGTGACTGTTATCCACAGTGAGAAATGCATTTTGCATGGCAGATTGGTACACAATGCTATATTTATGTATAGAAATAAAGTTTCATGAAACAAGACTTAACCCCTGTGCCATGCACTAGAGCCTTCTACTGGACTCAGTTCAGTTTCTTTTCATTTTGTTGTGTGGAAGCCTACTAAATTAATTTCATAGCCCACTAATGAGTCTAGAATTACAATCTGAAAAGCACTATCTTAAAATACAGGAAAGAGATTTGTGTTTTGGAGAGACTACTGTATTTTAAAAACTAAACAGAGTTAAAAATACCGGAGGGGTTGGAGAGGGGATGGCAAAGGAAAAAAGAGGGAGAAAGAGAGGGAGGTAAAATAAACAGGGGGTTAGGGGGAAGCAGAAAGAGATAATTAGAAAAGTATATATAAAAAAGCCAGAGAGGGTTAAAGAGAGAAAAATAAAGGCCAGAGTCAAAGAGAAAGAAAGACTTCTGGGGTAGTTTCTGGGGTGAGAGGAAAGGTCACAGCCTAGTTTCCTTGGGCTGAGGAGCTGCTGTCGCCATCATCTCCCTCCCATGGAGCGAACTAGCTGCTAATCATTGATCACTGCTTCCCAGCTGCTCTCATCCTTAAACCTTTAAAGACTGCACCCCTGGGTGTTTGGAAAAGATAACAGGAGTGGCCCATTAAACACTTTTTTAGCCTGCAGTGGAGATGAGAGTATTATCTGCAGAGGACTAGATGAAATCAACGGTGGCGTGGGAACCCTGGAGTGACATGTGTATAGAGACACAGCATTGAACGTGACACCATGGAAAGTCAACAAAGTTGAGCTAAGCACAGCCTAGTGTCACGCTAACTTCATGGGTGTGAAAACATGCCCTGACTCTGTGTAAGAGCATCCTCTCATGAGTGAGAGGATCCCCTAGCCAAAGCTGAAACCCAGGGGCATTCCCTCTAAGGTCAGCAGATGCTGTTTATTGTGAGATGTTCTTAGCAAATAAATTCAACCTATGGTCCTAATACAGTAGACAGTTATTTAGCTCATCCGCCATTGGAAGGATCCTAAATTAGACAGTTTTTACCAAACTCTACGTATTACATTGTGAACCATTTCTTAGAGACAAATGTTTAAACAAGTGAGACATACACCTGGAATAGGTGAGCCATGGAATAGTAGGCACTAATAATACACATGTTCATGTTCTTCTTAATCTCCACCGATTGGCATATATTGCTTAGTTAAAAAGTGCTGAGAACTGGGAGTGTACAATGAGGGCAGGGTGGTCCTGAATACAGTGCCCCACCTGCCTGGGCTCAGCAAGTTCTTCCCTGCAGGCCTGTCTCACTCTGCGTCTGGTCACAGGTGCAAGTGGAAGCAGGACAGAGAGGAAAAAAAACGCTAAACCCTTGATGTGTTCACTCTTTTCCTCTATTAGAAGGTAGTAGGGAAACAAACAGGAGAGGGCAGAGGGTTTATGAGCAGGAAGCAGAATAGGGGAAGAACTAAAGTGATCAAAGATGGATAAGGTGGGCCGTGAGAGATGCTCATGGCGCCCCACGCATGCTCGGATAGTAATGGAGGCGGGGGTGAGAGTCAGCACATTTCAACAGACATTTACAGAGCACTCAATTTAGCTACAATTCAAGAGGCAGCAGGGGAACTTACAACTTAGGATGGCAATAACCCTAAAGAGCAGTAACACTGTTCCCAGAACGTCTTAACCTCCATACCATGTTATGAATCAAGCAAAGTGTGCCTGCCCAGGAAGCAAGTCTACATTTGAGACAATAGGCTCGGGACCAGGAAAAGAATAAAGGCATATTCTCTTTAAATATTATAAAAAAAAAAAAAAGTTCAAGCTCAACAGGGCAGAAACACTATGTTTGCATCTGGAGCCGCCTATAACCCAGATCATGTCAGAGGATCAAAATAAAGGCTGTTCACACTAATAATCCAGTATTTTTACCGCTGTGGTTATAAAAGCAGTTGGTAACACTAGGCATTTACAGCTTAGTGATAGACAGCCAGTTCGTCTGGGTTGGAATGTCAGTTGCTGTTTGACCTTGGGCAAGTTAGATAACTTCTCTGTGGGGTTTCCCCATCTGTAAAATGAAGACGATAGTTAAGACCTACTTCCTAGAGTTATTGTGAGAATTGCGTTGATACAGGTTAAGGTACTTAGAACAGTGCCCATCACACACTGCTCAGGAAGTGTGGCCTGATGTCGTTTTTCCCTAATCAGCACCCACACACTGAGGGAGTGGCATGAGTCAAAGGGAGGGGTCACGCTCAAAGAGGATATAACTGAGTGTTTGGGCTGACAGTGCAGACACTGACCAGTCTGGGGTTTAAGATCCGCTCCTAAGAAATGTCCCGCAAGAGCACGGGCGACCATGTCCAGCTCCTCCATCCAGTTTTCCATACCTCTGCTTCAGGAGCTCCTGGCCTACTGGCTCCTTGCCAGCTGATCACTGTCAATATATTTTACATTGGTTGTTACATACCTCATTTAGAAAAAGAGTACTTGTTTGCCTCATAATTTCAAGACAAACTGATAAAGATTATGAATTATCCAGAAATCAGTAGACACAAATGTACATAAAGTTAAAAAAACTTGCTATATTTTAAAATATACTAGAACCTGAACCATAACAAGATGAGGATTTGGACCATCTCACATAAATCTAATTTCTCTTGGTTTTGGCACAGCTTTAAAAATCTAAAATTGAATAGCTGACATTTTAAGAACCTAGTTAGAGTTTCAATTTAAAGCAAGTGCACACGCCACATGCACACACACACACACCCCAAAAAACAACACTCTTGAGCAGTTGCCATGACAACATAATACAAAGCCTACCAAGCTCTTTGTTATCCTGCTGAAGACACTGTGCAAAGATACTCATGTTAGATTCTTTACTAATTAAGTGGAAAAGGTTAACAAAATTCGAGATTCACATGGTTTTTTTTTTTTAATCTGTGCTAAGACTCAGAAAAGCAAATACTAAATACTGTAAGAAAAAGAATTTAAAAATAACTCATCAGCAAGACCAGTTACAGATCAAAGTAGACACAATGTTGAAGGAAATGGGAAGATGTTTTTCTTTTATCTTGTATGCTATATTCCCTTCAGTATCTGCTCCTCCTAAATTGTGCTATACTATTTAAATGGAAGAATCAATTCAAATAATACAGTTTGATAACAGAGTCTCTTACTTTACCAACACATTTAAATACTTTTCCCTCTTTGGCCCCCTCTAATATCAGCTCATTTGGGAGCTCATACTTCCGTATGCTAACTAGACCTAAGAAGGAAAACCTGTTTCTAAGTTAATGAGCTCTTATGTTTTTAAAAAGAGAAAAAAAAAAAATAGTGACAGAGGAGAGAAAGAAGGGATAAATAGACCTTTTGGAGGCTGTGATAAAATAATCTTGGTTTTCCTTCCCCTTCTCTGGACTAGCCATCTCTGTGTCTCTTCTCTGGAGAAGGCAATGGCACCCCACTCCAGTACTCTTGCCTGGAAAATCCCATGGACAGGGGAGCCAGTGTTAAACCCAGACCCCCTTAGGGCTCACGTGTAGATCATCTCAGTCTGTTATTCTCTTAAGTGGTGTCATCTTTGACCAATGGCTTCAGGTATCATCAGTATGCATTCACAATCCCAGAGCCTCTTGTCTGAGTTCAGATCAGTTGATCCAACTGCTTCCTAAACATGGCCACTTTGGTTCCCCCTTGAAAGGCAAATGGGGTTCTCCTACAGTGCTCTTTACCTTGATAAATGGCAGGTCCTAATAGGTATTAAGTACCTATTTGCTAAGTAAATGAATGAATGAATCAATCAATCAAACCTACGGCACAAACCAAAAATCCTAACGACCATCCTTGGTAAGGCCTTTTTTCCATATCCAACTCCTCTCTATTTTACTTCCCAGACATTTCCTAGATTCATCTCATTTCCAAAATTCTCCCAGCCACTACTCTCTAAGCCACCAGTCTTTGCCTGGATCACTACAGTAGCCTCTTAACAATCAGAAACACACAGATATAGTACAGACAGAAGTCAGGCAATCAGTATCAATGGTTTATTAAACTAACTGATAAAGTTGGACTAAGAAAAGGGAAGAGAACATTTACTAAATGTCAACTCTATGCCAGACACTGATCTAGACACATTACATATTCCACCTCACTTAATCACCACAGTGACCCATTTTCATAAAAGAAACTCAGCTGAGCACACGGCATCAGGGAGCTACTCCTGGTCACAACCTCCGCTTTGTTTGGTCCCCAAAAGCAGAGAACAATGATAAATACAAAGAAGAATGTGACGATGGTGATGATCACAATGTAATGAGAACATATTTCCGACATGGATCTAAGCACTTTGCATGCATTATCTCAGTGAAAGTGTCACCACCCTCCCATGAAGCAGGAATTATTATCACATTTGCAGATAAAGAAACTGAGCCACACAGAACTTAAAATTACTTGCTCAAGGTAAAAAACCCCTAAAGTGTCAGAGTGTTTATTTAATTTACTAAACAGCAAGTTAAAAGAACTGGTGAAGATACCGTGCTAGAAAAGAAAAACCACTCCTGCCCTCAGGGGTCTGGCAGTGAACTTGAGGAGCTTGTCTCCAGGGTCAGATCTGTTTTTTCCATCCTGGCCCTACCCACTGTAGGGCCCAGCGACTTCAATCCCATTTCTAAAGGGCGCATTTCAAGCACAGGTCAGGCTGCCAGCCTCTTCCGCATGCCCGTAGATTCCCAGTTCTCCTCCACCAGGATACCAGGAGGAGATGCTTTAGTGCTTATACTAATTTGGTCACAATATTTCTCTTACAAAGTCTTAAAGGCATGAATACAAAGATTATTTTTACAAGGTCTAATCTAGTACTTACAATTTTATAACTCCATCTGGGCACCTGGAACAGAACTGCTGGCTGCTCTTGTCTTGTTTATGTTGACTCTGCCCCAGCTGCACAAATCTACAAATTACAATGTGTAAAAAAAGTAAGCTAAAGGAACTACCTGCCACAAATTCAGCAGATGACACAAACTGTACGGGTGTTCGAATGACAGTAATATACTTCTATCAGAAAAGCACACAGAGGACCCCATGTGACACAAGACTCGGTTTATAAATGATGCCTGATGTTAGAGTGGGTTTATGAGAATAGAGGAGGGGGAAATGCTTACAGTTTAAGTCATAACCATGGCTATAAAAATGAAAGAAAACATTTACTTTGTTGCATTCTGTTTACTCAAACGTGGTATAGAACCTGAGCCAAATGTTCCTGAGGCCAGAAAGATGATCGTAAGCCCTTGCGGATCTGAGGGTGACTGCAGCAGGAAACAGAGGGAAACAAGGGGAGAGGGATGGTGCTTGGGTGAGATAAATGACAAGGAAATGGCAGATCAGGCTAGAGACCCAGCTCCTGAAGCAAGGACGCTGCTAAGATCCCAGGACAAGGACTTGGTTCCTCAGGACCACAAGAATCCCCACGCGTACAGCAGCCACTACTAAGGGTACTTTCAACAGAGACAGGGGGCTGAGGAGACCACCTGCTGAGCTTCACTGGCCCACCATGCCTCCTCAGAGAAGCCTCCACCACACTAAACCGGACTTGTAGCTAAGGGCCAGAGCAACCCAGGCCCGCTCAGCAAGGTCAGAGGATGCCTATAGCAATGGGCCCCTGATATTTCTC
Organism: Capra hircus; assembly: GCF_001704415.2. Classification (NCBI taxonomy): domain Eukaryota; kingdom Metazoa; phylum Chordata; class Mammalia; order Artiodactyla; family Bovidae; genus Capra; species Capra hircus. Next base: position 27,751,229 of record NC_030816.1, read on the forward strand.
AAGTACACCCATCCAAGGTGTGGCCTGTGCTCCATGCATCCATCTGACCCTCAGGGATGCAGCCTGTAGTTTTTACTAGGTTTTTTAAAGGTCAGGAAAAGTGCTTCAGAAACTACCAATTATTAAATCATTACAGTGCAACGAAAAACTTTTAAATTAGCTTAGTCTTGTCCAGCTTTCATCTTCAGCGAGTGAACATCATTGACATGTATACTTATGCTCTCTGCAGTAAGTAGAGTCATATTAGTCACTAACTCCAGATAATTCATTCTTCTAGACCATGTTGCTTACAGAGGTCTACTTCAACTATTTGAGTTGAGTGACAGAGTGTGACAGCTGTTATGAATGCACTGTGTGTCCAGGAGTGAGGAGGGTGTGGCTGAGTTCTGAATGACTCAGTTGACTTCCAGTAGGACAGTGATACATAGTCATACCAGTGCTTCTGCAGTTAAGAAATGCTATATATTTCTATATTTTACATATTCTCCAGCAGATCTTACTAACTTGAAGTAGAGAGCGAAAAATAATCAGTTCAGTGGATTCTGCAAAACAAATACCCTCCTTAAAAAAGACCTGAAGACTAGTAATCATTTATATTACATTTTACATAAGCCAAACTTACATAAGTGGGATCATGTTCATTTGAAATAATTATGAATTCTTAATACATATATTAATACTAGGTTGAGGGGGTGTTTAAATGGGTGTTTAATCCTTAGGTTTTTGAGGATTTGAGGGTGAGGAATTCTTTAGAGAATCTGATAACTATTAATCTTCTCTGCGAACACACACAGACACATTTTTATGTACGTGATCTTATGGATACCTTTTGGTAGATCTCCACCTTTTAGCTAGATCTTCCTAATAAAAGTCTATAACACTCTGAATTGGTACATCACTGCTTCCTTTTTCCTCCTCAGTCACCACTCCCACAGTGCCACATCCACCCCCTCCGCCCACCCCAAGCTAAATTGAATACAAAGTCCTCAACTGTCAATATCCCAAGTTCATTCTGTAAGAAGGTGCTTGATCTTGAGAATTTGTTAATGCAGGAATGCAGAAATGCATTTGAACTTCAGTCTGCAGTTTACATTTGGGCAGTGAAAATATGTGTAAGTATCATAAACTTTTATCATTCAGGGGCCCAAGAGTCTCAGGCAGTAAGCAGGGTTTTTAACTCCAAATATAAGTTGTTTCAGAATCTGACCTAAATGCTACTATTCCAAGTGGAATTCACTTCCTTCTATATGGCTGATCACTTTCAATTTTAAAAGTTATATTAGATGTAAGTTATTGTAATAAATTTGCATTTGTCCTTAATTTCTCTTGAAAATACCTTACCTTAAATAAATGGAAAGATCTTCGTCTGAGAGGCCATCTGAGAGGTTGATTCCATACACCTCTTTCATAGGCTGGACTACATTCTGGGGTCAAAAAATAAGGGAATCAGGAAGAGTTCTTAGACATCTAGCACGTTAATAATTTCCAAAAACGAAGAAAACGACCCTGTGAATTTTCCCATAAAAACCATCACAATGTTTCAACGTATTCATTACATTTCTAAGTTAATGATTTTTTAAAAACTGTATTTCATTTTCACTAAAACAGTTTATTTTAGATAAAAAACTAGTTGGTAATTACTAATTGCTTTTGTATAATGCAAGAGTTGGCAAACATTTTCTGTGAAGGGTCAGGCAGTAAATACTTTAGGTTCTTTGGGTCACATCATCTCTGCCACAGCAGCGTAATTCTGCTGTTACAGGGTGAAAGCAACCACAGATAACATATAAACAAATTGGTAAGTCTGGTTGTAAATTAAACTTTACTTAGAAAAAACGGCAGCAAGCTGCTTTGGCCAATAGGCTGCACTTTGCCAATGCCCAGAATAACACATTTAGTTCCCATATCATTACCTTTTATTTGCCATGTCTACCTCAAATGACTTCTGGCTCTTTCTAGAAATCCAGTCCCCTAAAGCTAGATTTGATTTTTCTATTGTTCACTTGCCTTTTGTTTTCCCTCAATGTACTATCCATATCAAATTCAACAGGATGAACTTCCCACTGGGATTAGGCAGAGATTGTGAGGCCCAGGTGCAAACCCTGCATTCCCGTAATGTGCTAAGCAAGGGAACAAATGGACCTCAAGTGGATGGGTTGCTCAAAGAGGGACAGGATTCACTTTAAGAATTCTGAAGTGACAAGAAATTTACTGTTACACGTGGACGCAAAAATAGCAATTTCAGGAACCATTTTCAGTAATATCTTTGCCAAATGTATTCCTCTCTGCAGCACCTCCCACACCGCGCATGAGAATGGTGGAGTGAGGTGACGTGACTCTCCCTCGCTCTCGGCCTTTCAGCTGAACGCGGGATTCTGGAGTTGCTTGTCCAGAGCCTCACTGCACAGCAGCCTCTCCCGGGTCCCTCACCTCTGTCACTTTGGCACTGTCGCCCAGGTCGGTCATCTTCACTGGAGTGGAGCGCTGCGACACGGAGCCCTCCTCCTCTCGGTCGGTCCCGGAGTCGTCTTCCGAGCTGCTGGACACCGCCTCCTCGCTGGGCGGCGGCGGGGCACTGGCGGCTGTCTTCCGCTGTAACACAGCTTCTTCTCTGTTGCTCTTATTTCTTTAAAAAGATGAATATGGATGTGAAGCATCTGTAAACTGAACCCTCAGTGCTCACCGTGTATCACCCTGTCCCAAAGCCTTAGTCCTGGAGAAGTGTTAAGCAAATGACTGTGAGAAGCTAGCGTCTGGATTCAAGCTGTGCTGAAGGGAAAAGTTTAACATTTTATCATGTACATGAACTGACCTTCTAGGAATTTAAGTGTTGCTATGAATTCAGAGAAAAAAAGCAAGTATGTGCTTGCAGTGTGCAGAAAAGCCTTTCTACCACTTGGCTACTGTGTCTTCCCTTTTGGTAACTGAAATCAGGATTTTCAAAATTTATAGTACAATAGAAGACTGTTATGTTTGAGATATTAGTGAAATTACCTATAACTTGTAGAAGCATTAAGAAAGGGTCGATAGCCAAATCCATGTGTATTTCTGGCCTTCCTATGAATTTTTATCAATCACAGTGGCAGCTGATTACTTGTACCAAAGTAATGAGCAACTGATGAACATAAAATACAATTTTAAACTGTTTTAAAACAATTTAAGTAGTGAATAACTATGTTTGCTGACGATGTCTTCTAATAATAGAGAGTGGATGAGGGGAAACAGAAAAAAGTACGCATTATTTGCTTTTATTTCAGTGCCAAATTTGAGAGTAGTCAGAATACTGTTTTTTTCTTAATTAAAAAAATGTATGGTAATATTTTTGGATTTTATGAAAAATATTTAATATATTTAATATTCTTACTTGAAAAAATTCTCTGCAAGGGACTTGAAATACAATATTCTACATTTTCTAGAAAAGAAAGGAGTAATACTATCTAACCATGGGTTATTAGATATTAGAGAAAATAAATTCATTTCTGACTTTATGAAACTAAAAATTAAAGTTGATACATGTCAGAACTGTACACTAATTCTTTTAAATTCCTCATAGCACCTGGTCCAGGACACATATTTAAGCCACATTAAGTGGCGTATCTGGGAAATAGTAATATCAATATATATCTCATTGTATAAATCACACATGTAGTTAGAATCCAATTAAGACCCTGTACACACTCCCAAATACAATTAGGACTCAGAATCCACAGTCTGGCCAGGGCCTAGGAGAATTCTTATCACTGAGATCACTCAGGTCAACGGTAGTAACAGAGACGCACACACTAGGACACGTTTCATTCCAGTCTCCAAGCATAAAGATTTAAACATGGTTTGTTCTCTTCTTCGTACTACTGTATACAATAAAATAACAGTCATCGCCCACACAATGTTAAAGTAATACACAGAAAATCTATTAAGTCCTCTGTCTGAGCATTTGCTTTAATGTTTCCTCCGTGTGCCAGCAAAAATAAACACAAGTATACATTTTTACCTAAGTCTTCTATGTTGTGGGAAACAGAGGATGTGGAGTTATTAAATGACATACATAACATCTGCTACCTAACTTTATGCCATCTACGAAGCATTTAATTTAAGTAAAATGTACTGTGTTGCTGAAATTCCCATAAATTCTACTTTCGGTGTCGAACATGCTTTAATAATCCCAGTGCTATAAATAAGCTATCTGTATAGATGCAGCGGGCTTCCTAGGTGGTGCTAGTGGTAAAGAACCCACCTGCCAATGCAGGAGACATAAGAGGCGCAGGTTCTATCCCTGGTTCAGAAACATTCCCTCGAGGAGGAAATGGCAACCCACTCCAGTATTCGTGCCTGGAGAATCCCATGGGTGGAGGAGCCTGGCGGGCTACAGTCCATGGGACCACAAAGAGTCAGACACGACTGAAGTGACTTAGGACGCCCATAGATGCAGTGTAGGTACTGTGCTGTAAACTATATGACCTGAAGTTATTAGTTTTGGGTGAAAATTATATTGCAAGTGCTATATTATTTTATGTGAATCTTTAAAATTTTATTCTACATGTAAATCTTACCCCAATACTGATTTTCCGGTTTCATCTGGCTTACGTACAGTAAACGGACTTGGATCAATACCAACGGTCTTAGGCATGAAGTCACTGAAGAAAGGGGAAAAAATTCCATGTGAATCACTGTCCATCCAGATGGTTTCAGCTTCCCTCTCTATCCACATTCTTATACTGTTCCTTCTTAGCCTTCAGAGGTATACATATTTTAAGTGAAATACTCAAGGGAGTTTAGGTGATCTGGGCCATAAGACCCCATGAATTAATGGCACTCAGTAACTTCAATGTTAGCAGTCTTCACTGTGAATTTTCTCTGATTAAGAGGCCCAACGATTTTGAATTCAAGATTTTGTTTCCTGGAGCAGAATTGATATCTGAATTACTATTAAGATTCATCTCTGGTTGTATATCATGATTCATTTTCAAGTAAAATTAAACTCATAAAACTGAGGGCAAGACACTAAGCTGCTCAGTTTTATGGACAATGTTTTTATTACACTATAGCACCTAAGGAGGCAGACACAATTATCAAAAACACAGTGGTATGAATTGAAGTATCAACATCTGTCTCATTAGTCTGGAATTAATTCATTATAACACTGGAACACTTTAAATAGAAACTTTTAATTTACCACTTACTGTGATAAGCTGAAGCTACTTCCTCATGATACAGGGGCTACCTTACTATTACTGCTGAAGCCAGACGAAACTCCTTAATAGATGCCAAAGAAGCAATGGTTACATGATTTGTGCAGATAAGACTCATAACTTCTGGCAAGGATACTGCTCCAAGCATGTGACTCAATATTACATTTTTTGAAGGAAAAGAAAGTAATATTGAATCTGACTCAAAACGCCTACTTAACAGTTTGAAAATGTTCCATTCAAATGTAAGTGGTTTAATTTTTCTTTCTTTTTGAACTACTCAGTTGATCCTCATGATTTATGGATGACATATTTGAGAATTTGCTACTCACTAAAATTTATGTATAACCCAAAGGAAAATGACGATAACCTCACAGTTAAAACTGCTAAACTTTAGCAAGTATAACTGAAAATCAAGCAAGTAAAAATTCCAAACTTTCTATCTGAAATCAAAGCAAAATGTAGAGTGACTTCTAGGAAACAAACCATGAAATATGTTTCACCATGTACTATATTAAGTTTAGGCACACATATATCACATTTGAAGAAAATGTGAAACAAAGGGTAAATACAAGAATGCAAACTTTAGTATAAAACATAATGGTCAAAAACTGATTTTCTGAGCCTAATTTTCTTAATCTAGACCCATCATTTTCCTAAAAGGCCCCACTAAAGTCCAAAAGAGACAGAAAAATGAAGTATGACAGACCAGGATGGAGAGCTGTCCAACATTAGAAGGACTGCCTCCTGAGTAATGGGCTCCCAACTGCAGAAGGAATTTCAGAGGTTGGACAACCGCCTGCAGCAGGCATGCAGAAGAGTAAAGGAAGGCATAGCTAAACAAACTAGGAAAGCCACAGTTCCCCAGTGCTTCCAGTTTCAGAGAATTCACAACATACCGTGCTGAACTCGTCATAGCCAAGCAAAAGGTGTCATCAAAGCTACTCAGCTCGTATGGTCGAAAGAACTCATTGTGGATGTCAATCTCCTCTTCATATTTGTGAAATTTCTTCACTACTAACTTCTTTAAGTTCGCAGCACAGATAACTAAGAGAGATACTGCCTGTTACTCTTAAAAGTCTTCAGATTACATCTTATAAACATTTCTGTCATGTCAACTGTGTTCACAGAGAGTACACTGAACGAGGCTCAGATCGTGCCTCTGGCACTTACACGCTTGGGACCGGAACCAGACATGTGCACAGAACATGCATGGCAAAGCTGAGCAAGACAATCGCTAAGGAGGCAGAGGCCTCTGGAAGCTGGGGTGGGAGTGGGGAATTATTTAAGAAATCAAATCACTCAATCCTTTAAATTCCTTTTTTCTCTTAAATAAACACCTACTGCCATAGAGATAAAAATTCTGCAGCTATTTTATTAAATTTTCCATTATATTTCAAATCCTCTTTATTACGGGCAACATTAGGTTGTTACATTCCTATCTTTTTACCCAAAACAACTGAATCTTCTTCAGTTCAGTTCAGTCGCTCAGTCGTGTCTGCCTCTTTACGACCCCATGAATCGCAGCACACCAGGCCTCCCATCACCAACTCCCGGAGTTCACTCAGACTCACGTCCATCGAGTCAGTGATGCCATCCAGCCATCTCATACTCGGTAGTCCCCTTCTCCTCCTGCCCCCAATCCCTCCCAGCATCAGAGTCTTTTCCAATGAGTCAACTCTTCACATGAGGTGGCCAAAGTACTGGAGTTTCAGCTTCAGCATCATTCCCTCCAAAGAAATCCCAGGGCTGATCTCCTTCAGATGGACTGGTTGGATCTCCTTGCAGTCCAAGGGACTCTCAAGAGTCTTCTCCAACACCACAGTTCAAAAGCATCAATTCTTCGGCACTCAGCTCTCTTCACAGTCCAACTCTCACATCCATACATGACCACTGGAAAAATCATAGCTTTGACTAGACGGACCTTTGTTGGCCAAGTAATGTCTCTGCTTTTCAATATACTATCTAGGTTGGTCATAACTTTTCTTCCAAGGAGTAAGCGTCTTTTAATTTCATGGCTGCAATCACCATCTGCAGTTATTTTGGAGCCCCCCAAAATAAAGTCTGACATTGTTTCCACTATTTCCCCATCTATTTCCCAAGAAGTGATGGGACCAGATGCCATGATCTTAGTTTTCTGAATGTTGAGCTTTAACCCAACTTTTTCACTCTCCTCTTTCACTTTCATCCAGAGGCTTTTTAGTTCCTCTTCACTTTCTGCCAGGGTGGTGTCATCTGTATATCTGAGGTTATTGATATTTTTCCCGGCAATCTTGATTCCAGCTTGTGTTTCTTCCAGTCCAGCGTTTCTCATGATGTACTCTGCATATAAGTTAAATAAGCAGGGTGATAATATACAGCCTTGATGTACTCCTTTTCCTATTTGGAACCAGTCTGTTGTTCCATGTCCAGTTCTAACTGTTGCTTCCTGATCTGCAGATAGGTTTCTCAAGAGGCAGGTCAGGTGATCTGGTATTCCCATCTCTTTCAGAATTTTCCAGTTTATTGTGATTCACACAGTCAAAGGCTTTGGCATAGTCAATAAAGCAGAAATAGATGTTTTTCTGGAACTCTCTTGCTATTTCCATGATCCAGCGGATGTTGGCAATTTGATCTCTGGTTCCTCTGCCTTTTCTAAAACCAGCTTGAACATCTGGAAGTTCACAGTTCATGTATTGCTAAAGCCTGGCTTGGAGAATTTTGAACATTACTTTACTACCATGTGAGGTGAGTGCAATTGTGCGGTAGTTTGAGCATTCTTTGGCATTGCCTTTCTTTGGGATTGGAATGAAAACTGACCTTTTCCAGTCCTGTGGCCACTGCTGAGTTTTCCAAATTTGCTGGCATATTGAGTGCAGCACTTTCACAGCATCATCTTTCAGGATTTGAAATAGCTCGACTGGAATTCCATCACCTCCACTAGCTTTGTTTGTAGTCATGCTTTCTAAGGCCCACTTGACTTCACATTCCAGGATGTCTGGCTCTAGATGAGTGATCACCACCATCGTGATTATCTGGGTCATGAAGATCTTTTTTGTTCAGTTCTTCTGTGTATTCTTGGCACCTCTTCTTAATATCTTCTGCTTCTGTTAGGTCCATACCATTTCTGTCGTTTATTGAGCCCATCTTTGCATGAAATGTTCCCTTGGTGTCTCTAATTTTCTTGAAGAGATCTCTAGTCTTTCCCATTCTGTTGTTTTCCTCTGTTTCTTTGCATTGATCACTGAGGAAGGCTTTCTTATCTCTTCGTGCTATTCTTTGGAACTCTGCATTCAGTTGCTTATATCTTTCCTTTTCTCCTTTGCTTTTCGCCTCTCTTCTTTTCACAGCTATTTGTAAGGCCTCCTCAGACAGCCATTTTGCTTTTTTGCATTTCTTTTCCATGGGGATGGTCTTGATCCCTGTCTCCTGGACAATGTCACGAACCTCCGTCCATAGTTCATCAGGCACTCTATCTATCAGATCTAGTCCTTTAAATCTATTTCTCACTTCCACTGTATAATCATAATGGATTTGATTTAGGTCATACCTGAATGGTCTAGTGGTTTTCCCTACTTTCTTCAATTGAAGTCTGAATTTGGCAATAAGGAGTTCATGATCTGAGCCACAGTCAGCTTCCGGTCTTGTTTTTGTTGACTGTATAGAGCTTCTCCATCTTTGGCTGCAAAGAATAGAATCAATCTGATTTCGGTGTTGACCATCTGGTGATGTCTATGTGTAGAGTCTTCTCTTGTGTTGTTGGAAGAGGGTGTTTGCTATGACCAGTGCATTTTCCTGGCAAATCTCTATTAGTCTTTGCCCTGCTTCATTCCGCATTCCAAGGCCAAATTTGCCTGTTACTCCAGGTCTTTCTTGACTTCCTACTTTTGCATTCCAGTCCCCTATAATGAAAAGGACATCTTTATTGGGTGTTAGTTCTAAAAGGTCTTGTAGGTCTTCATAGAACCATTCAACTTCAGCTTCTTCAGCATGACTGGTTGGGGCATAGACTTGGATTACCGTGCAGTATGATTTATGATTTTGCCCAGAATTTCAAGGTTAACAAATGCTTCTTAAAAGTTAATTAATAATTTGTAAAGAACTCATTTGCAAACTTCTTACTTTATGGGCTGCACCATACCATCCAAAAACAGGATGGTCAAATGTGATTAGATGGAATCCTCACCTGGAGTGTTCCAGATTGGCAATAGATTGTCGCATCCTTTCACAATTGAGAAAACTGGCTTGTCCGTGGTTGAAGAATCAATAATAGAATCAAGAATAAACTCTATTTCAAACTGATCAATTATTTAAACTTGGATACATTGTTCTAATATGTTAAAATACATCTGAAGGTATTCTTTGAATGTAAAAAGTTTCCTGCCTTTCTGACAAATTAATATATAATTTAATCTTCAGTGACTAAAATATAGTTTTATACATACATCTGTACCTTTTTTCACTGCTTAGATATAGGGAGAGTTTTTTTTTCTCCTTGTGAATGGGTCCTCACTTCCTCCCCATTCCCCTCAAATATGTAGGAATATACTAAGTACTAATTTTAAATGATGAAATAATATATCCACTAAACATCTGAGTGACATACCTGATAACTGGTAAGACACAATACAAGGTATTGGCCTATTTAGATAAAAGAAGTATAATACAATCTCTACCCTTTAAAAAAAGCTAAGATGTCATAATCTCTTATCTATTATAACAGCAACATAACACTGAATAGCCATTCATTTCTTTCTAATAAAATGTTATATGAAACAAATGCTTCAAGATCATTTAATAATAATTTCCAAATAGGTTGGCATAAAAACTAAAGGAGAAACAGCATACCTACCTTCATCATAAGGCAGTGGTAAATGTTTTATTACCTCTGGTGTCCACCAGTAAGTGTAACTATTAAAAAAAGAAAAAAAAAAAAACGGATTAAAATGGGCCAAATGTAAATGTTGGTTTTCTACAATTCACTAGATAAAATGTGTTATCTAGACAAACGAACGATCGTGGGGGGTGGTTAACACTGGGATAACAGGAAAGGCTCCTAAAGTTTTGCTTGAGACTTAGCATGGGGGGAAAAAAAAAACGACAACAACAGAAAAGGGATAAGTCTGCTGCTTACAAAGAATTCATTCAGTCTTTCACCATTTATTAAGCACTTACTGTGTGTCAAACACTGTTCTACACTTTAGAAATGCCATTTTGAAAATAAAGAGAAAGCAGAGCTACAGTATTGTTCCTGTCTTTACCAGCACAGCTTCATGCTGGAAAGAGAAATACACAAGATAAGAGGGAACTGTGCACAGCCCAAGAGGTGGAAGGAGACAGCACAGCATCTCTGGGAGCACTCAGGTGTCCTGGTAGAGCTGCGCTCAATACTCTTTTTAAAGAGCAGAACTGACACTGGAAATGGGCAAATGAAGTCTTGATGTTCAAAAGCAAGAGGGTGAAAAACTCCAAAAACTATACAGCAATGAGTGTGATATCAATGTAGGGAAGATAACAAATCAAGTAGTTACTAGAGATGGGAGTAACCTAAGATGACCAGTGACTTCTATGAATCCACATCTATTCATAGAAACAAGCCACACCAGGCTATTCTCATTTCCTTTTCTAAAAAAATCAGATTATCAGATCAAAGGAATGAAAAAGACATGGGCTAACTCATTTAAGAGGGTGTAAGACTCTGATGCTGGGAGGGATTGGGGGCAGGAGGAGAAGGGGATGACAGAGGATGAGATGGCTGGATGGCATCACTGACTTGATGGACGTGAGACTGAGTGAACTCCAAGAGATGGTGATGGACAGGGAGGCGTGCTGTGCTGCGATTCATGGGGTCACAAAGAGTCGGACACGACTGAGCGACTGAATTGAACTGAAATGATGTGTGTTAGAGCGGAGAAGGCGATGGCACCCCACTCTAGTACTCTTGCCTTAAAAATCCCATGGATGGAGGGGCCTGGTAGGCTGCAGTCCATGGGGTCGAGAAGAGTCGGGCACGACTGAGCGACTTCACTTTCACTTTTCACTTTCATGCATTGGAGAAGGAAATGGCGACCCACTCCAGTGTTCTTGCTGGAGAATCCCAGGGACGGGGGAGCCTGGTGGGCTGCCGTCTATGGGGTCGCACAGAGTCGGACACGACTGAAGCAACTTAGCAGCAGCAGCAGCATGTGTGTTAGAGAGAGAAAGAACTCACCCACGAGCAAGCACAGGCATAAATTCTAATGATGACAGACAGAATTGGCAGAGCAGGAAAGCAGAGAAGGTATCAGTGCACACATAAATAAATTACTAAAAAACGGTTACTTAGGAAAAAGAAGAAAACATTATAAAGAACATGTTTTAACTCAGAATGCACCATGTGGAGAAAAAGAATTAAGAGCAAATTAAGAGATCAGGCCACAAATATTTTAAAAATATTACTAAACTGTATCCTTATGCAAAATAAAGCTTAACAATACTTTTCAAAAAAGCTAGAGTCATCAAGACAGTATTGTACTGGCACAAAAATGGAAATAGACACCAATGGAACAAGATAGAAAGCCCAGAAATAAACCCACACACCTATGGGCACCTTATCTTGGACAATAGAGGCAAACAATGGGAAAGAGACAGTCTCTTCAATAAGTGGTGCTAGGAGAACTGGACAGCTATGTTAAAAGAATGAAATTAGAACACTTCCTAATACCATACACAAAGATAAACTCAAAATGGATTAAAGACCTAAACGTAAGACCAGAAATTATAAAACTCTTAGAGGAGAACATAGGCAGAACACTGCATAACATAAATAACAGCAAGATCCTCTATGACCCACTTCCCAGAGTAATGAAAATAAAAATGAACAGGTGGGACCTAATTTAATTTAAAAGCTTTTGCACAGCAAAGGGAACTATAAACAAGGTGAAAAGACAACCTTCAGAATGTAAGAAAATAATAGCACTGAAACAACTAACAAATGATTAATTTCCAAAATATACAAACAGCTCATAAAACTCAATACCAGAAAAACAGCCCAATCAAAAAGTGGGCAACTATGGAAGATGGTACGGAGATCCCTTAAAAAACTAGGAATAAAACCACCACGTGACCCAGCAATCCTACTACTGGGCATATACCTTGAGGAAATCAAAATTGAAAAAGACACAAATACCCCAATGTTCACTCAGCACACTCACGATAGCTAGAACATGGAAGCAACCTGCATGTCCACTGACAGATGAATGGATCAAGGAGCTGTGGTACATATATACAGTGGATTACTCAGCTATAAAAAGGAATGCGTTTGAGTCAGTTCTAATCAGATGGGTGAACCTAGAGTCTATGATACAGAGTGAAGTAAGTCAGAAAGAGAAAGATAAATATTGCAACCCACTCCAGTACTCTTGCCTGGAGAATCCCATGGACGGAGGAGCCTGGTAGGCTGCAGTCCATGGGGTCGCCAAGAGTCGGACACGACTGAGCGACTTCACTTTCACTTTCACCCATTGGAGAAGGAAATGGCAACCCACTCCAGTGTTCTTGCTGGAGAATCCCAGGGACGGGGGAGCCTGGTGGGCTGCCGTCTATGGGGTCGCACAGAGTCGGACACGACTGAAGTGACTTAGCAGCAGCAGCAGCGATGCACATACATGGAATCTAGAAAGATGGTACTGATAAGTTTATTTGCAAATCAGCAGTGGAGAAACAGACATAGAAAACAAATGTAAGGACATGGCTTGGCGGGGAGGAAGAAGAGGGTGAGATGTATGGAGAGAGTAGCATGGAAACTTACATTACCATACGTAAAACAGATAGTCAGTTTTGCTGTATGACTCAGGTAACTCAAATAGGGACTCAGTATCAGCCTAGAGGGCTGGAAAGGGGAGAGAATGGGAGGTTCAAAAAGGAGGGGACATAGGTATACCTATGGCTGATTCATGTTGATATTTGGCAGAAAACAGCAAAATTCTGTAAAGCAGTTTCCTTCAATTAAAAAATAATTTTTTTTTAAAAGTGGGCAAAAGACTTAAACAGACATTTCTCCAAAGAAGATACACAGATTACTAATGTGCTAAGTCACTTCAGTTGTGTCCAACTCTTTGTGACCCTATGGACTGTAGGCTGCCAGGCTCACCTGTCCATGTGATTCTCTAGGCAAGAATACGGAAGTGGGTTGCCACGCCCTTCTCCAGGGAATCTTCCTGACCCAGGGATTGAACCCGTGTCTCTTAGATGACTAATAAACACATGAAAAGATGCTCAACATTGCTCATTATTCAGTTCAGTTCAGTCGCTCAGTCGTGTCCGACTCTTTGCGACCCCATGAATCGCAGCACGCCAGGCCTCCCTGTCCATCACCAACTCCCGGAGTTCACTCAGACTCACGTCCATCGAGTCAGTGATGCCATCCATCCATCTCATCCTCTGTTGTCCCCTTCTTAATGCAAATCAAACTGCAATGAGATATCACCTCACACCAGTCAGAATGGCCATCATCAAAAATCCACAAACAATAAATACTGGAGAGGGTGTGAAGAAAAGGGAACCCTCTTGTACTGTTGGTGGGAATGCAGACTAATACAACCACTATGAAAGACAGTACAGAGATTCCTTTAAAAACGAGAAATAAAACTACTATATGACCCAGCATACTATATGATCCCCACTACTAGCCATATACCCTGAGGAACCCTAAACTGAAAAAGACACATGTACCCCAATGTTCATTGCAGCACTATTTACAATAGCTAGGACATGGAAGCAACCTAGATGTCCATCAACAGATGAATGGATAAGGAATTTGTGGTACACAGACACAGTGGAATGTTAGCCATAAAAAGGAATGCATTTCAGTCAGTTCTAATGAAGTGGATGAAGCTAGAGCGTATTATACAGAGTGAAGTAAGTTAGAAAAAAAATATTGTGTATTAACATCTATTTATGGAATCTACGAAGATGGTACTGATGAACCTACTTGCAGAGCAGCCGTGGAGATGCAGACATAAAAGAAAAGCTTTATGGACACGGGCTGTGGGGAGGAAGGAGAGGGCGGGATGAATGGAGAGAATAGCGTGGAAACATATGCACTACTACCATTTGTAAAACAGATGACCAATAGGAATTTGCTATATGATCCAGGGAGCTCAAACTGGGACTCTGTGGCAACCTAGAGGGGTGGGAAGGGGTGGGAGGTTCAAGGGGGGTTCAAGAGGGAGGAGACATATGTATACCTATGGCTGATTCATGTTGACATATGGCACAAATCAGCACAATATTGTAAAGAAGTTATCCTTCAATTAAAAGTAAATAAATTTTTTAAAAGTCCATCTCTTCTAAGTGGGTCTCAGAAGGAAAGAAGCCCAAAGAAATACCTGCTCTGGGGAAGCTGGGCTGAGATGGATGGAGGAGGAGAGCATCTGAGAGGACTGAGCCCAGGACTGGGAGGCATTACCTCCCCAGCCAGCACAATCACCCAGGGGAAGAGCCCCTGTGGCGGGACAGAAATCTACTTCCGGACTGGGTATCAGAAGACAGGTGATGGCAGGTGCGTGCCACTTCTGCCTCTGCATAAACACCTAGTAAGTCAGCTTCTTTTCTCTTTTTCACTCTCCAGTATTAAGAGTGTTCAATTCCACTGGCTCACACAGAAAGGTTAGGAAGATTTTAAAAGGCTCTTTAACTCCACTAGTAAACTTGGGAGCTCTCTGAAATAACATATATGGATCTGAGCAAAGCAACTGATATATGTGAACAAGACAGAGACATGTGGGCAGGATGATGGGACAGTGAAGTGTTGACAGCATGGTTAGTTACAGCTGTTCAAATGATTCCAACCAAAAATCACATAACAGTGTCAAGGCAGAGGGAGTTGTTGGGTGGTATCCCACAGGGCTCTGCTGTCTACCCTATTCTGTTTAAGGACTCACCCTATTTCAACAAGGACTTACATTAGGATCAAGACAGCCAACTGATTAATTCTGAAGAAGCTACAAAGCTAGAGGAAATAGCTAATAAATAGGATACATGTTTACGTATTTTTTCTGGAAGCAGGCAAAGCATATACAGGCAAGACAAGATGGCAGAGATAAGGCATGGCAATCAGTTCAGTTCAGTTCAGTCGCTCAGTCATGTCCGACTCTTTGCGACTCCATGAATCGCAGCACGCCAGGCCTCCCTGTCCATCACCATCTCCCGGAGTTTACTCAAACTCACATCCATCGAGTTGGTGATGCCATCCAGCCATCTCATCCTCTGTCGTCCCCTTTTCCTCCTGCTCCCAATCCCTCCCAGCATCAGAGTCTTTTCCAATGAGTCAACTCTTCACATGAGGTGGCCAAAGTACTGGAGTTTCAGCTTTAGCATCATTCCTTCCAAAGAACACCCAGGGCTGATCTCCTTTAGAATGAACTGGTTGGATCTCCATGGGACTGATCTCCCTCCAGTCCAAGGGACTCTCAAGAGTCATCTCGAACACCACAGTTCAAAAGCATCAATTCTTCGGCACTCAGCTTTCTTCACAGTCCAACTCTCACATCCATACATGACTACTGGAAAAACCACAGCCTTGACTAGATGGACCTTTGTTGGCAAAGTAATGTCTCTGCTTTTCAATATGCTATCTAGGTTGGTCATAACTTTTCTTCCAAGGAGTAAGCGTCTTTTAATTTCATGGCTGTAATCACCATCTCCAGTGATTTTGGAGCCCCCAAAAATAAAGTCTGACACTGTTTCCACTATTTCCCCATCTATTTCACATGAAGTGATGGCACCAGATGCTATGATCTTAGTTTCTGAATGTTGAGCTTTAAGCCAACTTTTTCACTCTCCTCTTTCACTTTCATCAAGAGGCTCTTTAGTTCCTCTTCACTTTCTGCTTTAAGGGTGATAGGGCATGTTAAAAAGACTTGGGAGTTCCAGTGGATAGGAAGCCCAGAGAATTAACATTACAATAGCATTGCTGCAAACAGTCACTGTAACTTTGTACTTCATGATAAAAAAAAACAGATTACCCAGGACAAGGGGAATGATGGTACCAATGGTCCCAACAACACTTGGCACAAATTAGACCAAAGTCGGACTACTATTGGACCTAGGTTTGAATTCCACAGTTTAAAAAGAGCACTGACATAAACTGGAATACAGAAGAAAGCCTTCTGAATGCTAAACAGACTTAAAACCACAGTACAGGAGAAATAGTTAAGAAAGTGGAGGTATTTAACCTGGAGAAGAGACTTTGAGAATGTATGAACCTGTCTTCAAATATTTAAAAAGTGAATGAGAAAACTGTGTTCTTAAGGTTTCAGGGGGTTAAACTAAGATTAGTAGGTAAAGTTACAGACAAACGGATCTCAGCATGGTATGAGAAAGAATGATGTGAGTGAACTGTCCGAAAACGACTACCTCTCAACCTGGTTGACAAACCAATGCCAGTCAAGCACAGTACAGCTGAGCCCCACCTGGGAAGACACAGAGGGAACTCATATATCAGACAGAAGATAGTGCCAGGAAATCTCCCAACTCTGAGTCAAAGAGACAAATAATGTATAATGCCTAAAAATACCCTGGTGACTTTATTAACACTGATTCAAAAATGGCATCTGAGATGATATATGACATATTAACCTATTTCAGACTTCCCTGGTGGCTCAGATGGTAAAGCATCTGACTACAATGCAGGACACCCAGGTTTGATGCCTGGGGTGGGAAGATCCTCTGGAGAAGGAAATGGCAATCCACTCCAGTACTATTCAGAACAAAGCTTCAATCAGCAGTTTTGAACAGATTCATAAACATGGGATTTTGAGTCACAAAAGTAGTTATCTTGAGAGAACTGGTTTGGATGAATTCCAGGCAAAGCTAGTTTATCCCCTCTTCCCTTATCATTTTATAAAAATACTGTTTCAGAATAAATCATTGGTAAACAGTGTAAAATACAGATGGTCACAAAGTTTGGAAACACAGACAAATATATAATAAAGTATTCACTAATAGTATGTTATAAAATAGATCTTAATCATCTGAATAACCACGATAGTATGGTCACTCACCTAGAGCCAGACATCACAGCATGTGAAGTCAAGTGGGCCGTAGGAAGCATTACTATGGACCAAGCTAGTAGAGGTGATGGAATTCCAGCTGAGTTATATCAAATCCCAAAAGATGATGCTGTGAAAGTGCTGCACTCAACATGCCAGCAAATATGGAAAACTAAGCAATGGTCACAAGACTGGAAAAGGTCAGTTTTCATTCTAATCCCAAAGAAGGGCAATGCCAGAGACTGTTCAAATTACTGTATTATTGCACTCATTTCACATGGTAGCAAGGTAATGTTCAAAATCCTTCAAGTGAGGCTTCAATAGTACATGAACCAAGAACTTCCAGACGTACAAGCTGGATTTAGAAAAGGCTGAGGAATCAGAGATCAAATTGCCAACATCTGCGGGATCATAGAAAACTCAAGAGAATTCCAGAAAAACACTACTTCTGCTTTGACTGTGTGGATGACAACAAACTGGAAAATTCTTAAAGAAGTGGGAAAACCAAACCACCTTACCTACCTCCTAAGAAACCTGTGTGCAGGTCAAAAGGCAACAGTTAGAATGGGATATGGAACAGTGAACTGGTTCAAAATTGGGAAAGGAGTTCATCAAGGCTGTATATTGTCACACTGCTCATTTAACTTGTATACAGAATACACCAGGTGAAATGCCGGACTGGATGAATCACAAGCTGGAATCAAGATTTCTGGGAGAAATATCAACAACCTCAGATATGCAGATGATACCACCCTAATGGCAGAAAGTGAAGAGGAACTCAAGAGCCTCTTGATGAAGGTGAAAGAGGAGAGTGAAAAGGCTAGCTTAAAACTCAACATTCAAAAAACTAAGATCATGGCATCTGGTCCCATCCCATCACTTCATGGCAAATAGATGAGGAGAAAATGGAAATAGTGGCAGAGTTTATTTTCCTGAGCTCCAAAATCACTGCAAACAGTGACTGCAGCTGTGAAATTAAAAGATGCTCGCTCCTTGGAAGAAAGCTATGACAAACCTAGTCAGCGTATTAAAAAGCAGAGACATCACTTTGCTGACTAAAGTCTGTATTGTCAAAGCTATGTTTTTCTTTTTTTCCAGCAGTCATGTACAGATGTGAGAACTGGACCATAAAGAAGGCTGAGCACCAAAGAATTGATGCTTTTGAACTGTGGTGCTGGAGAAGGTTCTTGAGAGTCCCTTGGACAGCAAAGAGATTAAACCAGCCAATCCTAAAGGCATTCAACCCTGAATACTCATTGGAAGGACTGATACTGAAGCTCCAATACCTTGGCTACCTGATGCAAAGAGCCGACTCATTGGAAAAGACCCTAACTCTGGGAAAGATCGAGGGTAGGAAGAGAAGGGACAACAGAGGATTAGATGGTTGGATGGCATCACTGACTCAATGGACATGAATTTGAGTAAACTCTGGGAGATAGCGAAGGGCAAGAAGCCTGGCGTGCTGCAGTCCATGGGATCACAAAGAGCTGCACACGATTTAGGGAATGAACAACAAAAAATAAGTGATAAAATAATATTATCTAAGTGTCCAGACTTAATGGTCATTCTATATGATTTTTAACAAATATTACAACTAAGAAATGTAGTCGTTTTAAAGAACAATAACAATACTAATATCTGTTGGACTACTATGTGCTAAGGATTTATATGATCTCATCTGATTCTCAGAAAAACCTACAGGTCAGACACTATCACTATCTCTATTTTACTGATGTGGAAACTGAGAATTGGACCAGTTATATGTCTTGCTTCTGGTCAGACAGGTATTAACTGCAGGCAGTCCCTCCAGAGCTTGGGGGCTTCCAGACTGTGTGGATCATGTGTCAGACCCAACAGGAAGTACTTCCCATTCATATTTTATTTAATCCTTAAAGTGACCTGTGAGGTGTGTGTAGTCATTTCCTTTCTATAGTTGGGAAAACAAGATTTCCAGAGGTTTAGAAACACATCTAAGGTCACACACCTGCAGAAAATCCAACTCAGCTCTACCCTAGCATCCATGCTCCAGTCTGGTTATTGCCTCTGGCTAATTCTTCTGAGAATCAGCATACAGATTTAACCGTCACCAGAATAACTAGTATCGGGTGACTAGAAAGGCCAAAATAAAGTACTGAAATTTATCCTAGTCTTTATTAGTATCAGTTGTTGATGCCAAAAATCAATTTTTGGAATTTTCACATTCTGGAGAAAAATGAAACAAGGAGACCAAGTCAATTGTGAGAGCCACAGTACCTACTTTGATAAAAGTTTATTCTCAGTGGGAGGTGTTTAGTTCATTCACTTACTGTGCTGTCTAATCGGGTGCATAACCTCAGTCAAGACACATTTTCTCTGCAACTTAGTTTCCTTTTTTTTAATTTTAAAAATGGGAATGTAACATCAGCTTCCTTTTATTTCCACAAATAAGCACCAACACTGCCTGCCTCAGTTATGTAACTCTAGGTTTAACTTATGCTTGTAATTTACTAGCTAATTTCAGCAACAGAAAATCGAATTTTGCTTGTTCCCGGAGTTGTATCTTAATAGCTTCAATACTTTAAGGTAATATAAAGTTTCAGAAAATCAACCATATTTACCCATAGTTAATTGCATCAACGAAGCTAAATATAGGTATTTACACTTATCTCTCATCAAATAAACATAATTAGCTCCAGATTTTTTTGTCAGCAAAAATTCATGGCAATCATTTATTAATATAGTAGAAAAATCAGCACTACTTCATTTATAGGGAAAGTAAGGTCAAGCATTAAGCTGGTTATTCCAAGAAAATGTACTTAAAGGAACAAAACTGAGAAACATATAAACTCTGACATTTTCTTAATGTTTGAAATGTTCCTTTTTTTTTTTTCTTTTAGTTTTTAATTTTTTAAATTTTAAAATCTTTAATTCTTACATGCGTTCCCAAACATGAACCCCCCACCCCACCTCCCTCCCCATAACATCTCTCTGGGTCATCCCCATGCACCAGCCCCAAGCATGCTGTATCCTGCGTCAGACATAGACTGGCGATTCAATTCTTACATGATAGTATACATGTTAGAAATGTTCCTGAAGTAATAGAGAATTTGGTAACATCTGTAACATTAGCACTTGCTAATTCACCAGTTGTTTGTGGTCTGTCCACACAATTTGCACAGAACGGCAATGAACCCTGTAGTGTTTGTGAGACACTGTTGAACAAAATGAGGGCTAGATCACATGGATGCTGTGAGAGGAGAGCCTTAGGAGCAGACTTGACATCACAGGGCTCTGAGCAGAAGGGACCAGGCTCAAGTCTCATATGTGAAAAATGTTGCCCATTATTACAACATGACTCTTCAATTAACAATGCTAAAGAGTCCTCTCATTAAGCCCTTACAATGACTCTGTAATGTGTGTCCTGTCATTCACATTGTGCAGGGGAGGGAAATGAGACTTAGAGGGGTTAAATAATTAGTCCAAGGTCACATGGCTGCAGAGACACCAACTCAAGTCCCCTGACCCTGCGGCCTGTGCTACACAGGGAGTCTTGTCCAATCCTCAGGAAAACAGTTCATTTATTTGGGGACTGCTGCTGCTACTGAGTCGCTTCAGTCATGTCCAACTCTGTGCGACCCCATAGACGGCAGCCCACCAGGCTCCCCCGTCCCTGGGATTCTCCAGGCAAGAACACTGGAGTGGGTTGCCATTTCCTTCTCCAATGCATGAAAGTAAAAAGTGAAAGTGAAGTCACTCAGTCGTGTCCGACTCTTCGTGACCCCATGGACTGCAGCCTTCCAGGCTCCTCCATCCATGGGATTCTCCGGGCAAGAACACTGGAGTGGGGTGCCGTCACCTTCTCCGTATTTGGGGACTACTGCTACCAATTTAACTGTCATCATCATAGCCCATACAGTGAATGACTCAAGAAGGCCCAGACTGAGCAACAGGGCTGGCTCTAGATTCCTGTCCTCCGGTGTCACCAAGAGTTCCCTGTGCTTGCTGGAGGGAAGAATATTGGAATTCCAAAGTGAGGCTGCCTAGACACCACACTTAAAAACCAAAGACGATTCCTTACATGGTAAGGGTTCTTTATCAACCCACATTTGTAGGAAGCCCTCAAAAGTTATGTTACTGGTTTGCTCCAGTAGAGCTTCAACTTAACAGTTCAGTGATAAAGCTCTGAAACTTTGTATCTTATGAAAACACAAAACAACTGCATTTGTTAATGACAATTTCCCAGTGTTGAAGCTGAAACTCCAATACTTTGGCCACCTGATGCGAAGAGCATTTGAAAAGACCCTGATGCTAGGAAAGATTGAGGGCAGAAGGAAAAGGGGACAATGGAGGATGAGATGGTTGGATGGCATCACCGACTCAGTGGACATGAGTTTGGGTGGACTCCAGGAATTGGTGATGGACAGGGAGGCCTGGTGTGCTGCAGCTCATGGGGTCGCAAAGAGTCTGACACGACTGAGCGACTGAACTGAATTATCAGGACATCAACGATACTAAATTCCTCCTGGCAAACATGTAGCAAGGCTGACTACTTTAGCCTATATAATCATTTCTCAAAAAGAAAGTTCTCTCATATTCAAAATAACATCAAAGCTGAATTTAACATAGTAGACCAGGAAGAAAAATACCTTCTTCTTGTTGGTAAAAGTCTCATGGTATTTTTATGATGCAAATAAAAATCTGTAGGGAGTTCCCAGAGATGAGGTTTCCCTTCAGTGGGATGGAAAACTCCCAGGAAGAGATTAATGGAATCTTGTCTGTCAGCATCTAAAAAGCAAAAATACATAATTCAGGAACTCTATTACTCACATAAACAACCCAGGGGAATGCTTTCTTAGGAGGATTAAGGGTACACCTGGAATGTCATAGAACACACCTCTGAAAATAATAGCATTTATACTGTAAAAGTCTTACGCAACATCTAAAACACCCACCAAGATTTTGAAAATTAAAATCTTATTTAAAAATGTTTCCTTTTTACTCTATATATCTCATAACATAGAGGATAGTGAATGTAAACTGCTTCTTGAATTTTGAGAGATTCTTAAAAAGTCTTTAAGAACTGCCCTAGTTACCTTAGTGAT
Organism: Capra hircus; assembly: GCF_001704415.2. NCBI lineage: Eukaryota > Metazoa > Chordata > Mammalia > Artiodactyla > Bovidae > Capra > Capra hircus. Next base: position 27,773,507 of record NC_030816.1, read on the forward strand.
TGTATTCTTAGAATAAAAACATTCTCACCATTTGTTAGTCTACCTGAAACAAAAAACATCTTCACTTTATGGCAAAGACAGAAGAGAAGTCAGACAAATAAAGCGGCCCAATTTCTACCCAGATTCTGTTGCACATCCTTGAACAAGTCAGTTTCCAAGTTTCTGCTTTTAATCCATGAAAAGATACTTTATTTCTTTAGGAGAGACAACGTTTACAACATTTCCTTTCCCCTACAGCTGTGTCTGATAATGAAGGCAGCGTGTGCACACGGGAAACAGCATCACTAACCATTCAACCTCTCCAAAATTACCTTTTCAAAACAGACTACAAACTAATCAAACTGACCCCCCACACACACACGCACGCTGTCTCTCCTATTTTTCTCAAATGTATTTTGGTAAAAACAGTAAGCACTGAAGTGGTCTCATGAGCCATCCTTCCCATCCTGCACAGCCCCTCCCAAGCATCCTTCATTCTTTCCATTCTGGTCTCTGAGCCCTTGTATATTCAAGTTAGGGGCAGACATCCACAATATAAATAATAATCTCTTTCTGAAATTGAGCACAGAACCAAAAAGCCAATAGAAATGACTGCTTTTGAAACAGGATAACATCATCATAAAATCAATTTTCTTCCAACAGCTATAGTGCACACAGAAAAGTCTGAAATTAGCAACACTGTTCTCCTTGGGCTATTTGGTCATTTTGGCAGAAGCAATAAATGAAATCTGGTACATTAAACACGGGTTCCAGTTATATATTTTGACAGGAAGCATTCCATTAAAACAGTGCTCACCTTTTATGCTACAAGTAATATTTGAAAGGGATGTGTTTATATGATGAGTATACTTGGAGCCTTTTTTCCATTTGTTGAGAGAAAACATCAAGTATTAAATGATGCATGCATTACCACCCCAATTTGCACCCTCTTAACACAATATGAAAGTAAACATACTGCTTTTATAGTAATTATATTCTTTATGATTCTTGAGTAGCCTTAATGGCACTTAATAATTCACACTATGCAGTACCTCAAAATATCTTAATTCTATCTAAAGAAGCTTTCCATTTTTCAGCCACATTTTCAAGGAGTTTCTTTCATCCCTAATTAAACCTGATAGTAGTTCCTTTAATTTTTAGCAAGCATGATAAAATGTAAGATTGAGAAACCTAACCAAATAGCAGATATGCCTTCAAAGGATCCTAATGGAGACTTCTTGAATGTACTGCTGTTACTTTAGCTTACAATGTATCTGGTACTTACTGTCACCTACTAAGCTTGGAATCTAAGGCCAGCCCTAATGAGCCTTGGAATCTCTTCCTGGTTACTTTTGACTGCAGATGACGTTTTCGCCCTCTGAAAGACAGTAGTACTTTGGACCAAGACAAAAGCTTAAAATAGGTAGGTTCTCTGCAGTTGCAGATAACAAGAGGGCAAAATAACTACCTACTTTTATATTCAATTGTGCTTTAAAGGAAAAAGGAATAGGCACCTTTCAAACTCCATCCAAATGGTTAATCGCTAATGCAGGGTATTACAATAGGTCAGGCTGGAAGATAACAGTTCTTTTTAATTAGCCAAAAATGTTTATTTGCAAACTAGAACATTTGTTGACTTAATATTAAAATAAGTCCATGATAAAGTGGCCTCCGAAATCAGTAATGGAATGGGATGCTATTCGATAAACAGTACTATTTAACCAGGGTGAGGAGCAGACAGTGACTTGGACCACTACCTCCTACTGTATGTTGAAATAAATCCCAACTAAATGTCAGAAGGACAAAGATCAACACCCTAACAGAAAAACATGCAATTTTTAAAAATATAAATCTATTTTAAAAGAAACAAATAGACGGTAAACATTATAAAAAACTCAACTTTACTATTATTCAATAAATGACGCAAACTGAAAACAATGCAAACCATTTTCTGCTTACTAAGCTGGCAGTTCAGTTCAGTTCCGCTCAGTTCAGTTCAGTTCAGTCACTCAGCCATGTCCAACTCTTTGCAACCCCATGAATTGCAGCACAGCAGGCCTCCCTGTCCATCACCAACTCCCGGAGTTCACTCAGACTCACGTCCATCGAGTCAGTGATGCCATCCAGCCATCTCATCCTCAGTCATCCCCTTCTCCTCCTGGCCCCAATCCCTCCCAGCATCAGAGTCTTTTCCAATGAGTCAACTCTTCGCATGAGGTGGCCAAAGTACTGGAGTTTCAGCTTTAGCATCATTCCTTCCAAAGAAATCCCAGGGCTGATCTCCTTCAGAACGGACTGGTTGGATCTCCTAGCAGTCCAAGGGACTCTCAAGAGTCTTCTCCAACACCACAGTTCAAAAGCATCAATTTTTTGGCACTCAGCCTTCTTCACAGTCCAACTCTCACATCCATAATGATGACTGGGAAAACCATAGGCTTGACTAGATGGACCTAAGTCAGCAAAGTAATGTCTCTGCTTTTGAATATGCTATCTAGGTTGGTCATAACTTTTCTTCCAAGGAGTAAGCATCTTTTAATTTCATGGCTGCAATCACCATCTGCAGTGACTTTGGAGCCCCCCCAAAATAAAGTCTGACACTGTTTCCACTGTTTCCCCATCTATTTCCCATGAAGTGATGGGACCGGATGCCATGATCTTCGTTTTCTGAATGTTGAGCTTTAAGCCAACTTTCTCACTCTCCTCTTTCACTTTCATCAAGAGGCTTTTTAGTTCCTCTTCACTTTCTGCCATAAGGGTGGTGTCATCTGCATGTCTGAGGTGATTGATATTTCTCCTGGCAATCTTGATTCCAGCTTGTTTCTTCCAGTCCAGCGTTTCTCTGCATATAAGTTAATAAGCAGGGTGACAATATACAGCCTTGACGTACTCCTTTTCCTATTTGGAACCAGTCTGTTGTTCCATGTCCAGTTCTAACTGTTGCTTCCTGACCTGCATACAGATTTCTCAAGAGGCAGGTCAGGCAATCTGGTATTCCCATCTCTTTCAGAATTTTCCACAGTTTATTCTGATCCACACAGTCAAAGGCTTTGGCATAGTCAATAAAGCAGAAATAGATGTTTTCCTGGAACTCTCTTGCTTTTTCCATGATCCAGCAGATGTTGGCAATTTGATCTCTGGTTCCTCTGCCTTTTCTAAATCCAGCTTGAACATCAGGAAGTTCACGGTTCACATATTGCTGAAGCCTGGCTTGGAGAATTTTGAGCATTACTTTACTAGCATGTGAGATGAGTGCAATTGTACGGTAGTTTGAGCATTCTTTGGCATTGCCTTTCTTTGGGATTGGAATGAAAACTGACCTTTTCCAGTCCTGTGGCCACTGCTGAGTTTTCCAAATTTGCTGGCATATTGAGTGCAGCACTTTCACAGCATCATCTTTCAGGATTTGAAATAGCTCCACTGGAATTCCATCACCTCCACTAGCTTTGTTTGTAGTGATGCTTTCTAAGGCCCACTTGACTTCACATTCCAGGATGTCTGGCTCTAGATTAGTGATCACACCATCATGACTATCTGGGTCATGAAGATCTTTTTTGTACAGTTCTTCGGTGTATTCTTGCCACCTCTTCTTAATATCTTCTGCTTCTGTTAGGTCCATACCATTTTTGTCCTTTATCGAGCCCATCTTTGCATGAAATGTTCCCTTGGTTCTCCAATTTTCTTGAAGAGATCTCTAGTCTCTCCCATTCTGTTGTTTTCCTCTATTTCTTTGCATTGATCGCTGAGGAAGGCTTTCTTATCTCTTCTTGCTATTCTCTGGAACTCTGCATTCAGATGCTTATATCTTTGCTTTTCTCCTTTGCTTTTCACCTCTCTTCTTTTCACAGCTATTTGTAAGGCCTCCCCAGACAGCCATTTTCCTTTTTTGCATTTCTTTTCCATGGGGATGGTCTTGATCCCTGTGTCCTGTACAATATCATGAACCTCATTCCATAGTTCATCAGGCACTCTATCTATCAGATCTAGGCCCTTAAATGTATTTCTCACTTCCACTGTATAATCATAAGGGATTTGATTTAGGTCATACCTGAATGGTCTAGAGGTTTTCCCTACTGTCTTCAATTTGAGTCTGAATTTAACACTAAGGAGTTTGGAAAGATGGCAAATACTTTCCAAAATGGACACGTCTATACTCCTCTAAGAACCGATTGCTACATCCTTTTGTTAAGGCTATCTGGCTATATATATATACATATATATTTTTAAAGGTCCCGAAAATATCTATATTCTGACCTAATAAATATGCTTCTGAAATTTTCATAAGATAAAAATATGCAAAAAAGATGTACGTTTAAAAGAAACACAAATACACAATAAAAACAGGTAACCACACTATGGTCCTTCTAAAAGACAGACTGCCACAAGGCTACCAAAAATTAAGTTGTAAAAGAATATTTAGGGTCATAATGATTACTCACATTATCTAAAAGGGCAAAAGCAGATATACATTACCTGTACAGTAACTAGAAGGATCATGTTCTGCTAAATATGAACAAGTCGCTATCTCTGAAAGGTGAGGATTATATGATTTGTGAGTTATTTTATATTTTTATAATTAGCATATATTACCTTTATAACTACAAAAAAAAAACCCACCATTCATTCATCCAAGAGCCTACTATGTCCCACACTAGGGATATGGTCTATACATAACTGATTCTGGCTTTCATGGGGCTTACATTCCACAGTGGGAAGCAAAAATAATACTCAAGTAAATAAGGTACAGGGTACTTTCAGAGGATGTTAGTTCTTTGAAAACATAAGAGTGACATGAGAGTGATGAGAGAGAAGAGGGACACTTAGGTCAGGTGGTCAGGGAAGCAGGTGGAGGCTACACAATGTCAGGAACAGCACGAAGGTGGAGGGAGGAGCAGGGGGCTGGAGGGCAGGGGGCAAAGAAAGAGCAGGACTGGGGACAGTGAGGCAGACCACACACAGCCTCGAAGGTCATGGCAAAGAGTCCGATCTTAAAAGCGATGAGAAGCCCTGGAAGGGATTTCAGAGTGGGCAGTGATATGATCTAACTCTCGAAAGGACCACTGTGGCTGCCGTAAAGAGCAAGAACAGAAGAGGGGAGGCTGAGGGAGGAATCAGGAGCCACGGCAGCTGTTCAGGGCCACCAGCTGTCTCAACCAGCCCGGCAACAGTGAGCAGGAAACAGCAGAAGGATTTGGGATATACTCTGGAGGTAGAGCCAACCAGGTTTGCTGAGAGATGAGACTGGGGAGGATAAGGAGAATAAAGAAATTAAGGGTGATTCCTAGGATTCTGAACTGAACAATGGGAGCAGAGGTGAAAAAAGAAAAAAAGTAGAGAAACAAGTTTAGGGCAGAGTCAAGTCACTTCCTGCTGGAAATGATTCATTTGAGATTCTTCTCAGATATCTGTGGTAGGAAGAAACTTGGCCTCATGACTTTCCCTCCATAGTTTCTCATGAATATTTCATCTTAGATAGCAAAAGCAACTTTGTAGATGTAACTGAAATGACTAATCAATGACTTCAACTTAGGAAAATTATCATGTCTTACCTGGATCGGCCACTGGAATCATAAGAATCCTTTAAGGGCAGAAGAGGAAAGCAGACAGATTTGAGGCACAAGGGTTGATGCACCATTGCTGGCTTTGAAGATGGAGTGGACCACAAGCCAAGGAAGGTAAGCAGCCTCTCAAACCCGAGAATGAGCCCCAGCCAACAGCACATGGGGACAGCAGTCTGAGAACCACCTGGGGTTCTGCCAGCAACCAGAATGAGCCCGGAGGCCTCCAGATCAGAGCCCACATTCTGACTTCATTGCTCTCATTTGAACTTCAGCCAGGTGAGAGCCTAAGCAGAGAACACAGCTGGGTAATGCTATTCCCAGACTTCTGAACCACAAACACTGGGACATAATAAACAGTGGTTGTTTTAAGCCACTGAGTTTGTGATAATTGGTTATGGCACCTGTAGAAAACAAACACAATATTCAGGAGGAAATGCCTGCAAGGTAGGCATTTAGATAAGTCTGGAGATCAGTGGAGGAGTCAGGGAAGAGATATATATTTGAGTGTCAAACGTATGGTATTTAAAAGCTGGGTGAGATACCCCTAAGGTAAAAGTGTAGAAAGAGTTTAGAAATAGGGCAGGAGAAGTCACCAGTGAGACTGAGAGAGAGCACAGAAGTGAGTTTCAAGAAAGAGGGAGTGCTCCACTGTAACACAAGCTGCCTAACAGCTGAGCAAGATGAACACTCCCCTAGTTTGGCAGTGGGAGATTGTGGGAGATTGTGATAAGCATGGGTTTGGGGGCATGACAGGGCAAAGGCTCAGTGAAGCAGGTGGAGAGAACAGGATATGAGAGAGGGAACAGGTGTGCAGATAACACTTTCAAGAGGTTTTGCTTCAGGAGAGCAGAGCTTTTGTTAGCAGTGGGTGTGGTTAAGAACAGAAGGAAAGATTAGATGGAAAACACAAGGTGTGCCTCTATGCTCGTGGAAATGAGGCCGCAGAGGGGAGAAACTGACCGCACACGGCAGTGAGCATAGGAACAGGGGTTCAGTGCCTGGGTCGGGAAGACCCCCAGGAGAAGGAAATGGCAACCCACTCCAGCATTCTTGCCTGGGAAATCTCATGGACAGAGGAGCCTGGTGGATTACAGTCCATGGGGTCACAGAGCTGGACATGACAGCAACTAAACACACACACACACACACACACACACACGTATATATATATATATATATACGTGTGTATATATATGTATATACAGCTGTTCTAGTATTAACTGGGCAGGTATGTTATATTTTTTTCCTTAAAATAGGATTTCAATTCAATAAGCTTCAGAAAAAAATATTCAGGTTTACCTACATATAAATATAAAAGAAAATCAGAGCTTGACAAGGAAGTAACAATTATAAACTTCTTTCTAACATCCAAAGAGAATACCAAGGTACTTGTTCTTTTCTTATTGATGTCCTACAACTACTTATGTAGCCAGTTATAAGAGAAACCAAAGGACATTTCTTAGAAAGAAAAGAAACCCCAGAACATGGTAATAATATGTGGAAACTCAAAGCAGGTTTTAAAATGAACCTGAAAGGGAGTCAGGTGGGTTACCCACATAGTATTCATCTGTCTATATGAACCAACGATAAAATTCTTAACAACCTAATTTCAAGAACCTTCCTGTCTACCTCAGAGACATAAGATGGAGAGACTGATTCACAATCTTGAGTGCCTAAAGAAAATGGTTCTATTAATATATTACCATTATATAATATCCATTGTAATTTAAAAATAAGTTGTACACCCCAATGGCACCACGCTTCTCAAAATAAATAGGGCTGTTTTAGCCATAGTATTCATAAAATAATTCTTTTCATGATAGTTCCTCTTTCAGTTGTGCATAATTCTGCGTTACCTTTCCATCGTGTGCACGTTACTTACTTACGACCACCTTCTGTCTTTTAATTGTTCTCCTTCCATTTTTAATCATGCACAGCTACACATTCCCTCTCTGCGCTCTAATCTTACTGAAAAACTCATGACTTGGTCCTTAAGTGTCAATCAGTTCAGTTCAGTCGCTCAGTCGTATCCGACTTTTTGTGACCCCATGAATCGCAGCACGCCAGGCCTCCCTGTCCATCACCAACACCCGGAGTTTATTCAAACTCACATCCATCGAGTCGGTGATGCCATCCAGCCATCTCATCCTCTGTCGTCCCCTTCTCCTCCTGCCCCCAATCCCTCCCAGCATCAGTCTTTTCCAATGAGTCAACTCTTCGTGGCCAAAGTTCTGGAGTTTCAGCTTTAGCATCAGTCCTTCCAATGAACACCCAGGACTGATCTCCTTTAGAATGGACTGGCTGGATAATGACTCCCAATTCAGGAACAACCCTGAACAGGAGAGGACAGAAGACTGGACGACCCTTTCCTCAGGGCAGTTTTAAACCTTGTTCAACACATACCCAGAGGTATATGTACTTGTTGGCACATGACTTACATAGCTCTTCAAGCTGAATTGTGTTCCCCACAAAAGGGATATTAAAAGTCTTAAGCCCCAGGACCTGTGAATATGACCCTATTTGCAAATCAAGTCTTTGCAGATGCAATCCTGTTAAGATACAGCCACACTGGAATGGGGCAGGCTCCGGTGTCTTCATAAGAAGAGACACAAGCACACAGGGAGAACGCCACGGAGACACAGCATGAGAGGAGAATGGCGTGTGACACCAGAGACAGAAATGAAAGCACCCAGTTTTAACTGCAAGCCAAGGATTGGCAGCAATCCATCAGAAGATAAGAAGCAAGTAAGGAACCTCCCCCGGAGCCTTCAGAGGGAGCACAGCCCTGCTGACACTTGATTTCCAACTTAAAGCCTCCAAAGCTGTGAAACAGCACATTTCTGTTGTTTTAAGCCACCAAGCTTATAGTGCTTTGTTACAGAAGTCCTAGGAAACCAGTACAATAATGAAGCATAGCCAGTGAGACTGCCTTTAGAGAGACTACCTTAAAACCATTCTAATTTACAAAACCAAGTGAAACCACATGTTATTTTTAGTGTTTTTAGCTATTTATAATAATCCTTTGCAATAATGTTGTAGCCACTTGGAATACATCAATACATATCTTTATTGGGAACGACAGCAGTAACTGAATAAAGGATGATGGGAATACTTCAATATTTTTGCTTTAGAAATCTAGAATTAAAACTTATGCCACTGACCTGAATTTCTAAATTTGACTTTCCTACCTCTTGATTTTTGCTCAGATTAATATACTTTGATTGCAAAGTTCCTAAATCCAGCTCAAGGAGTCATGCATACAGAGTAATATCCAAACACTCTAAAGGTCTATAGTGGCTTTGTGGTTTATGTTGCGCATTGAGCTTACCAGCTGTATAACAGCCATAATTCTCAGTGAATTCAAAAGACATGATTTGAGCAGTCTAAGAGCATTACTGATAAGCTACACGTTATTAGGCTGATATACTTAGCCCTGTTGATTTCTGAATTCAGGGAAAAGGGGAAGCTGGGGAGGGCATAGGCAATGAATTAACTCATGCATTTATTAATTCAGTCCATAAATAGTTCATGTGCCATGAGCAAGGCAGCAGGGACACCATAGTGAACCAGTAGTAAATAAGATGCTCATGAGCTCTTGGGTCTCATGGTGGGGGATACAGGGACACACAACCCAACTAATAGCACAGTTAAGGATTTAAGTGCAACTGTGCCAGGTGCTGCAAAGGTGCAGAATGCTACAAGAAAACTGGAGTACCTTCCTTGAGAAAGTGAAAGCAGAGTGAGCCGAAAGGCTCAGAAGACTGCAGTCTTATGTTCCAAATGTTTCAAGGGGCACAGCAAGAGCCTCTGGCAGAGGAAGCCTAACCTAGTCAGGAAAGAGTGAGAAGGTCTGTGTGTCTGGAGAACTATGATGGGGGAAGGGGATGGCATGAATGGCAGAATGGCAAGGTAGGCGGGGCCAGACCACACAGGACCTCCAGGTCTGTCCCACACGTCCCCCCACACCCACCAGGCTGCCAACCAGCTTCCAACCCCTCTGCAGCATGGAAATAGGGATGGTCTTACTTGATCTCGACTCCAAAGTGACCCCCATGCTCCTCACTTCCTGCTGTTCATGCTTTAGTGTGATAGATATCCTGTGTTGAGTAGTGAACTGTTTCTCTCTAAAAAGATATACTGAAGCCCTAAACCCCAATATCCACTAATGTAATCTTATTTGAAATTAGGGTCTTTTCAGACATAATCAAGTTATATATGCTCAGTTGCATTCGATTCTTTGTGACCCCATGGACTATAGCCCACCAGGCTCCTCTGTCCGTGGGATTTTCCAAGCAAAAATACTGGAATGGGTTGCTATTTCCTTCTCCAAAGGATCTTCCTGACCCAGGATTCAAACCCAGGTCTCCTGCGTTTCCTGCATTGGTAGGCGGATTCTTTACCATTATGCCACCTGGGAAGCCTGAACCAAGTTAAGATAATGCCATACTGAATTAGAGTACACCCTAATCCAATTAGGGCTTCGCAGGTGGCGCCAGTGGTAAAGAATGGGCCTGCCAACGCAGGAGACGTAAGAGACCCAGGTTTGATCCCCGGGTCAGGGATCCCCTGGAGAAGGAAGTGGCAACCCACCCCAGTATTCTTGCCTGGAAAATCCCATGGACAGAGGCTGGTGGGCTACACCCCATGTTGCAAAGAGTCGTACACAACTGAAGTGACTGAGTGTGCATGCAAGCTAATCCAGTATGACTGGTGTCCTTACAGGAAGAGGGGAACTTGACACAGACCTAGACACACAGAGGAAGAAGACCATGCGACAATGGAAGCAAGACAGCTGCAGGCCAAGGATCGCCGAGGGCTGCTGGCAAAACATCACAAGCTGGGGAGACGCATTCTCCTCCGGGGACTTCACAGTGAACTTGGCTCTGCTGACAACTTGACACTGAACTTCCACCTCTGAACTGAGATAAGTTTCTGTTGTTTTACAACACCTAGTTCTTAGTATTTTGTTGCAGCAGCCTTAGGAAACTGTCACAGATTCTGCTCGTGTATGGGTGGGACCACAATTTGCTTCTGAGCAATGGTATATGGCAAAGTGATGGCATGTCACCCCACGGTTACATTATGTTATGTAAGACTGTTTTGCCAGAAGACTCACTCTAGAGACCCTTTCCCATGCCAGTGATAAAGATGCAAGCTGCCATGATCCCTACAAGGAACAAGTCCACAAAGAATTGAATTCCCCCAACAAACACATGAGCAGGGAAGCAGATCCTCCCCGAATCAGGCCTCCAGATGAGACCACAGTCTGACTGACATCTCCACTACAGCTTGGTGAGACCCTCTGCAGAGGACCTGGCTAAACTGGGCCTGGAATTCTGACCCACAGAAATCGTGAGATAATGAATATATGTTGCTTTAAGGTCTCAATTTTTAAGTAATTTGTTAGATAGCACAGAAAATGAATATCCCTGCACAGAAGTATAGCAAACCACCTCTGCATTCTCTCTGGGCATGGAAAAGACTGAAGGCTGACTCTTTTGTGGATGGTTTCATGTACTCTCCTGAGGTTCCCAGAGCTGGAGACACCTGCAGTTCCCTTGGCGTGAGCACAGGCTTCTTCTCACATCAGGCATTTTCCTGCTACTCCCTCCTTGGGAAGCCAGTGATCAATCACCTCTTGGTTCCCGCTGCTATGGTCCTTCTGGCCAGGACCTAGGCCAACGCCATGCCAGCACCCTCCCCCACGGGGCCTCCCTCTGGTCACCTGGTAGGCCTAATGATCCTTTGGCCTAACCAACTCTAGGAGAGGGGGCCATTCCCAACATGGCAGCCCGCTCCTCAGCCCGTCCCTCTGCTTCAGCTTCGCTACACAGCAGCCCGAAGCCAACAGCTCCACAGGGTCCCTCCAACGAGAGAACACTACGTTAAGCCTGCCCTGAGTCCAGTTCTCTCCAGGCTGGAGGTAAAGGAGCAGGGTTGGGGGACAGTCACTGTGCAGCAAAAATTCAAAGAATCTCTTTGCTGACCTCTCTTCTCTACATTTTGTAAACATTTTTGTCTTTAATCTAGTTTAAGGGTCCAAGCCTCACAAAATCAACCTGAGCTCTTCCTTTAAAAATTCTGTGCATGGGACCTGTCTCACAATCACTTTGGTGAGTGACATCAGAATGGAGGCAGAAAAAGTGCCCTTTTAACTGCCTGTTGCTGTTAGTACTCCCAAGTCATAAAATGACAAAAGACTGAAATTTAGTGCTAATGTTACTTCTCATTTCTAGCTGCCATTTAAAAGAATCAGTGATATTCACATTGTTAGACAACTGTTAAAATGGTGAGCTCTATTTAAAAATAATTATTCAACACTCTTAAATTGATCTATGTATTACCAGGACTTCCCTGCTGGCTCAGCTGGTAAAGAATCCGCCTGCAATGCGGGAGACCTGGGTTCGATCCCTGGGTTGGGAAGATCCCCTGGAGAAGGAAAAGGCTACCCACTCCAGTATTCTGGCCTAGAGACTTCCATGGGCTGTATAGTCCGTGGGGACACAAAGAATCAGACACGACTGGGTGACTTTCACGTTCACTTTCATTACAAGCAGAAACTAGGAATGAGGCAGAAGCCAAGGAATCACAGTACTGTGAAGAATACAAAAGGTCCAGTTACAGGTGGCCAAAGTGCCCTACTTAAAATACAAAGTTTATTCATTCATTTACTGCATATTTACTGAGCACCTCCTAAGTGACAGATTCTGTTTTATTTAAACTTTTAAAATATTTAACTTTGATGTTACTTTTCCAAATAGCTTTAAAAACAGGGATATGTAAAAGAGAAAAATGTGCATCAGGATAAGTCTCAGAAATGCATATAACTCCAGAATTACCTGAAAAAGCATTGCTGTAATATCGAGATAGAGTCTGCATGATGTCTTTTGAGTGTTGGGTCCACGGTGCTATCTTTCTGTAGGTTTTTACACGATGAACAAGTTGGGAACCACCATACTGAAGGGACAGGGTATCCCCATGGTCTTCATAGAGTTCCTCAAACAACCTAAGAAGCCCAAGTAAAACACACAACACTAAAGAATTTCATCCGAAGTATTATACACCTTACTCACTTAGCTACAGATTCAAAACAAGTCTTTTCCTACATGAATTCCTCTGAGCCTTTCTTTTCAAGTAGACTCTTCAACATCTTGGAAGATAAATACATATGCAAAATGTATTACATTTTATAGTAATAGTCCAATAAGCAACAAAATCACAGAAAACTCTAAGGGGGGGCGGGGAGAACAGGGAGACCAAAAAGCATAATCTACCCAAGCCTAGACCAAGGTGGTTCTACTCTCTTAAAAAGACTCCTAACTTTCTGCAGCCTGCCAGCTCAATTTACCTCCCATGATAGAATTTTCTGTTCTCTCTGAATTGCCTTTGGAAGAAGGGACAAGCTCTTATCACATCAAACCATATTCTTTCCTAGAAATACATGTTTGAAACTTACATTTCTTCAAGTGCCGTTAAGGTTTTTTAATGCAGCGATGGCTGAGATCTGGCCATTTGTAAGCTGAGAGCTCTTTTGGACAGAGCCTTTATGACTGTCTCAGAGGACTGATAACAGTGATCAGTGCATTTCAAGAAACTTCATGCACTGTCATGGACCCAATGGACAGTGAAATAACAGTATTTCTTACCGAAGAACCAATCTTTTATCTATCTTACCTGTTTAATTCAAAATATATGAAGGCATATTACTTTTTTTTCCTGACACAGCCTTTTTTTTTTTTTTTAAAGAAACTCACTAGTTTGGATTTATCTAAAGTACACAGTGTTTTTTTGATAATTAACATGAATAGGAAAACAAAACCATGGCAACAACACATAAGGCTTTAATAGAAATAGATATTACCAAATTTAAATAACATCTTTTAACAACATAATTTTTGAGAAGCCAAAAGGGGAAATAAGTTCATAAAAGTCCTTTATGATTAATCAAGTTTGCTTTCTGTCATTACCAGCACTTGAAAGGCAAGAAAATAAGGCTTACCTAACTGCATCTGTATCAAATTGTAGATTTGGCTTGTCAATTAAGCCCAAGGAGTACAGTTGATAAGCCAGAGCACATTTCCCCACCATAAACTGTGCTGTGTTGGTGCGATCCAAACAGTCCACACAGTTGGTTCGAAGAACACCAGTCTAAGAGAAACACCGGTCAATCATTATTCAGTCACCAGAACTACTTCCATCCTACTCAAGATTTCTTTAAGACAAGCTACAAGTAGGGTGTTATTCCTGAACAAATAATGAAGCATTTTTTTCATTATAGAAGGTTATATTTGCTATTCACAATATTGCTCCAATAGCATCATTATACCTTCTATCTGTATTTGAATTTTTCTTTAGTTTAACAAGACTAAAGAAAAATTTAACAAGATAAAACAAATAGCTAACATTTTCCACATGTACCAATTAGTTAAATATGTGCTTTTCCTGCTGGTCTATCTCCTTTACTATACAAACCAAAATATTTAGTGGCTGAGGTCGTTTCATTCTTAAAGCATAATTAATATATATAGTGATTATCTGGCTCATTTTCCAAAGTCCTTCTAATTTATTCTTTACACATTTCTGTTTATGTTTCTATTTCCAATAATTTGCTTTATATGAAAAAAAATCTATGAAAGTGAAAGTTGCTCAGTTGTGTCTGCCTCTTTGTGACCCCATGGACTGTAGAGTCCATGGAATTCTCCAGGACAGAATACTGGAGTGGGTAGCCTTTTCCTTCTCCACGGGATCTTCCCAACCCAGGGATCGAACCCAGGTCTCCCGCATTGCAGGTGGATTCTTTACTAGCTGAGCCACAAGGGAAGTCCAAGAATACTGGAGTGGGTAGCCTATCCCTTCTCCAGTGGGTCTTCTCAACTCAGGAATTGAACCAGGGTCTCCTGCACTGTGGCAGACTCTTTACCAACTGAGCTATCTGGGAAGCCCCCGCAAAAATACATGGGCCATTACTGTTTCAGCTACACATCCTTTCCAAGAGTTACACATTAGCTGCAAGGCATTACAACTTGTTCTCAAATGATTAATAATGTTGTATTCAATAAGAAGTATCTCTCTCCATGGTTGCTTTCAGAAAACATCACACACAGTGGATACAGATTTTGTTCATTATTAACACAATGTCATCTATACCTGCAGGCGACCAGTGGGAATCACGTATCCTCCTAGTTCATTCCACCTGTGTTTAAAAATACATGCTTTAATTTTAAAATATTTAATAACATAATCTATATTCATATTTGGTACCAGCTCTTTATTAAGAATCAAAGTAATAGGGCTGAACCCCCCCCAAATAATCCGTTGATTCAGTTTACTTTCTCGGGTAAGTGAATTTGCAAATAACAGAGATGGAATGCTACCCATGATCCCCTCAAAGGGAGGCCAGGAAAGGAGCATCTTAACCTGCTCCAGCCCCGCACACTAGCATTTTGTCACCCACATTCATCCAAAGTCTCTTGCTTTAATTTAAGCCCATTTCCTGTTTGTTTCTATAGATATGAATAATAATTGCAGATCAACTTTATAACACAATCTACCAGGCCTGCTCCTTCTCCCCTCGACTTTAGGAGGTTCTCCTTCCTCCAGCTTTCCTTCATGGAGCTTTGCTACAGTCCTTTCGTTGTTTCTACAAACTTCTTTATTATTTTCCTTCCCACATGTTTTCTCCATGCCTTCACCAATGAAGGCGTGGGGAAATATTCTAAGTACTATGTAATGACATCAATCTTTTAATTATTTAAAAGAAGGTGCAGTGCAGAAAAAGAGTTAACACAGCAGGCCTGACTGCTATCCTCAGGAAGGCCCGCTTGCAAGGCTGCCCCTTGGCTGGCGCTGGGAACTTTAATTTCCACTATTTCCAGAACAGACAAGCATGGCTCGTGGTGCCTAAGCTGTTTGTGGAAGCAACGTGGTTTGCTGAACAGCCTTTCCTTCTGGGAGCCTGAAATTCTGGTAGCTGCCAGGCGGAGCTGCCTGCGGGACCACTTCCAGTAAAAACCCTGGCACCAAGTCTTCAATCGTCCCCCCTGGTTGGCAGCACTTCACATTGGCTGTCGCAAGTTGCTGGGGGAACTGAACATGCTCCGTGTGACTCTAGCCGGAGAGGACTCTGCAAGCGAGTGCCTCATTTCCTCTGGACTTTGTCCCATGTGCTTTCTCCCTTGGCTAATTTTGCCTTGTTTTGCTTGTTCATAATAAATCACAGCCAAGAGGACAACAATACACTGCGACCCCTGAGTTCTCTTAGGAAATCACCGAGCCTGGGAGGAGTCCTGGGGACCCTGGTCACAGGTGCCCTGAAATTCAAACTATAACAGAAGGATTACTTGCAAAGATGTACATTAATAATTGGTTAGGGTTTTTTTCTTGCTTTTTGCATGCTTTTTCTTTACCATTATAGTTAACTTTGCTAACTGAAAATAAAAAGCTGGAAATACATAATATTGGTTCTTTAAAGATAAATTAAGCACAGATGCTTGATCTGAAGAAGCTCACAAAGTAGTAATGAAGAAAGATTTGTCAGCAAATGACTATAATACAGTGATAAATTTCATTAAAATATTAGTATAGACTGGTCTGACTCTTTGGGACCCCATGGACTGTAGCCCACCAGGCTCCTCTGTCCACGAGATTTTCCAGGCAAGAATACTGGAGTGGATTGCCATTTCCTTCTCCAGGGGATCTTCCTGACCCAGGGATCAAACCCGGGTCTCCTACAAGCAGATTCTTTACTGTTTCCGCCACCAAGGAAGCCCCAGTGAAGAAAGATCTGTGAGCAAATAACTAACACAGTGACAAATTTCATTAAAATGTTAGTATAAATACTAATCTATAGACGGGTGCATAAGAAAAAATTTTCCTGCTCCTATTTATTACTGAAACACAGAATTCATTACAGAAAGTTTTATTTTACAGAACTACCTTATATAACATTTATTCTAAGAAGCAAGAGATTCTGTGGCTTCCATCTCAAGGTATGTACCTGCCAGGAGAATCTCCCACCCTCATGAACATTCATTCCACAGACACATGGGCAGGGTGTCATCTCCTCAAAGGAATAAAGTCATCTATCTTCCAAGGAGTACAAACTGCTCATGTCTAGAATATTTTTTGTCTATAAGAGCTAACGTCTAGATATCTTTTAGGTTTTAAAACACCATACGTACTTTTCATCTGGCCGCAGAATGCTACAGTAAGAATCAGGGCGGTTTACAAAGAAGCCTGTTTTCTTCACCACACTTTCTGCGATCACGTTCAGGCGATCTAGAACATTACACAGCTTGCTGAGAGCAAGGAGGAAGAGTAAGAGAAGTGAGAAGGGCCCGACTCTTAATATGCACCTATGTTTATACCCAAAGCCAAGGCTACAGTAATGATACTTGGGAATGTAATTTTTCAAATCTCTGGTCTGTACTCAATAGGGACATTGTAAGAATTAACTTCTAGAATGCAAGGTGTACTCAATAACTAGCAAGATTTGGCACAAGAAGGGCCTGTAACTCAATAGCAACTGTTGGCAAGCCTTAAACTTGGCACATGGCATCTCCCAGCAAGAGCTTTTTCCAAAGCCTTTCACTCCCCAAGAGTGGAGTCAGTGAAGTCAACACGCAGTCATAAAATGTGAAGAGAGCACAATGCTCAGTGAGGCTGTTTGGGAAGAAAACACTGGGAAATAAATTACTATGAACGGCACCAACCAGTAACCAGGCTTATACTCTGGGAAAGTGTGTGTGTATGTGTGCGCGCGCGTGTGCACGTGCATGTATCTAACTATGTAAAATGATTCAGAGAAAAGTACAATGAGTCAAGTGCAAAACAATACAGTGACATTAAGAAAACGAGAGAGAGACCTTGATGTGAACCTAGTGTTTGTAGGACACCCAGCAAATGAGTCAAAGGACAATGCAAGGTTAATGAGAGCTCCCTGGAAGAGACGAGTTTGGAATCGGAACTTGACGGTGAGAGAGGTGGGAAAGCACCCTGGGAGGTAGGGAGGAGGACTGGAGGGAGAGGAAACATAGGAACAAAGGGTCCAGAATTGGACTTCGGCTGCCACACTGGAGACAGAGCCTGCCGGTTAGCTTTTGCAGGAGCAGAATAGCACTGGGAATAAAGGAGTTATTATATTCTGGAACCAACCAGATGCTGGGGTTTTCACATTACATCAAGGGGTCTGGATTTACTATAAACGGTCAGGAGTTAGTGCTGGTTCACCCACAAGTGAGAATGTCTGAAAGTGGCATCTGAGAAAGGAATTAAACAGGGAGATAGAATGAAATAGAAAGAAAAGGTGAAACTAACACCTTTGAGGAAAAGCAGCTGAGGAGAGGTGTTCTGAAGTCACTGGGATACTTCAAAGAGAATTTGCAAATGGCAAAAATGGTGGGCAGAGAGAGTTTGATCAATTAATTTAAGCCCTCTAATTATACACCAGCAATTAAACCAGCCCTCAAGCAGCTCCACAAAGGAAAATAAGAGTCACTTTACGGGGGAGGTCGCTTCCTGCTATTCTACATCACAAGAAGAGGAAAACCTAACCAGACAAGAAGAGCATCTGCTCACCTTTTGGTGTACTTGGCCATGTCCCATGGAATATAAATAATCGTGTGCTCGGGAGGCAAAAACTGGTTGAGGTAGGTCACAGCAGCTACAAGCTCTTCACTCAGAATTCTTTCATGCTTCCTTTTTTCTCTTTCCTTTTCCAAAAATTAAACATCGTCAGTGTTCAAAATGCCTTAATTGGAGAACAGACTTTAAACGTAACTTTGCCACTATGGCAAAACAAAAAGATGAAGTGCTAAATATGAAAAAAATGAAACCTACCTTATTAAAATTAAAATAAATGCTAATAAATAAATATGCCACTGAATTATGATCAACAGATAATGAGCACTAAATACTCAAAGAGACCAGATTTCTTCCTCGTAACCTCCTACAGTCCCAGCAAGTCCAGCTCACCCTACACAGGCCTGTCCTACCCTCTCCACACCCCACTGTGGCCAAGGAGAATCCCCGAAGACCAGAAGAGAGGACCCCCAAGCCCCAGCCAGCGAAGGACCAGACAGAAATCAACCGGGCTTGGATGGATAATCCCCAAACTGGCAGAGCAGAGAACGTTTTCATAGCCTTCATATACTTTTAAACTTGACTCTCATAAGATCCCCTGGAGGTAGCCAAGGCAGCCTTGCCTTCCCCTTTTACACTGTGGCTGAATGCACTGAAGCTGAGAGGCGCAAATGGGACTATATCTTAGCTGTCCACCTCCTCGCCCGCCTGCTGTAGCTCCGGAGAGACCACACTGTCTCCCACTCAAGGGGAGACACATTCTCCCATTCACAGCGGGGCTGGTGTGTTATTACTCAGCTGTGAGCTTGGAGCTCATTCTCTGCCTCCTGAATTCCTCATCTATAAGATGGGTAACAGCAGCACCTCCCTTAAAGGATTAATGTGAGGTTTAAAGGAGATGAAACATGGTAATTTCTTATCAGAGCATCTGACGCATGATAAATATTAATACAAAACAGACCATTTGTATTATTATTCTGATCAGGACTTTACTCAGAAACAAACATGAAAATAAAAAGTAACTCAGCAATACGGACTATTACTGGCATCAGGATAGGTCTATGCTGTTTTCAACCATGCTGGTTACTTAACTCTCATGAATTTAAGTAGATAATCACCAAGGAAACGAAAGAAAACGTATCTATTTTGCATAACTGTATATGTCAAATGGAGGAATTCAAGTTAAGACCAGTAATAAATCAGTTTTCCATGAACAAATATTAGCTTATTTTTACATCTGAGAAAATTAAATTACATACTTGGAATTTTTCTCAAAAGTATTTTAAACCAACTAGAGAAACAAAAGGTTTGTGAATTTCTTCTGTCAAATCTGACATTTAAGGAGATGCACAAGTAAGGTTACTTCATCAACTTGGGATCATCTCTATGCAAAGAGCATGCTTTATGCAGTCTGCCCACAGCGGGTTCGTTACTGAATCGTTCAGTCGACTGCCTTTGGGTCACAGACTCTTTTAACGACCAGATGAAAGCTTTACATATGCAAGTGACTTTGTACATCATTTCAAAGGGTTCAGAGATCCTCCCAATAGCCATCCAAGGCCCCCAGATTAAAGTCCTCTGATGGATAATGACATCAGGCCCTTGGCTGGCTTCCTATTAACCCTGAGCAGCAGCACTGACAGTGTAAGGACTGCTGCGAAATTTTTGTCAAGCAGTGTCTCAAACTTACACACGTGGGGAAGGGGGTGGGAAGGAGACAGTTCACACACAGGGCCAAAGAGAAAAATCAAGAAAGGTATTCCATTTTCGACACTTCATATGGAGGCAGAACAAAGAGTGACTATCCCTTGATATCTACACACATACACAGAGACACACTTTGACTAGTTAATATGGACTTCTTCCAAGGGAACTGAATAAATGTCTTCTCCTATCCAATGAATAAAGTAACTGATGACAAAAACAATCAAACATTTTTTCTGTTCTACAAAACAGCAACTTAATCTCCAAAGTATTTTCTCGTTATTGTCAGGATTTTTATGACAATGAAATAATAAACAACAATAATTTTAAAATCTGTTGACTGGCATTTAAATATTAAGAAGTAAATGTTCACTTGAGAAATCTGGGCAGGAACACTTTATAACCACATGTATCTGATATTATATTTTGAACCTGCATACTTAATAGAGAAATAGTTGATTTCATACATCATGAATCTCCATTTAACCACAGCTTTTAACTACACTACACGGACTCAGTAATATATGAAGAAAATTCACTAACTTAGATTGACATTTATATTCTAGTGATAACTTTTTAATTTAGTGCTTCAGCAATAATTTATTTCTATACAAACAATATCTTATTGCCTATACATTTATTAGAAAATTGTTCATGAAGGTTCTTGTTGGTAGAGTTTTGCTTCTTTAATTTTTTTATGTTTCTTATAGCTACTGTGTAATATCAGGCTGAGGTTATGGGTCATCCAGCTATTGTCTTATATCACTCTGAGTTGACAGCAAGAGAGATGAAATTTCTGAACTGATGTGAACAAAAGTCTAAAAAGTGATGTATTTAATACTTGATTTATTTTACAAAGTCAAGCTCTGATTATTATTATATTATATATAATAATATTACAGGAGTTTGGGGTGTTGGCAGTCATCTAACTGAAGGAGACCAATAATTTCCTAAGCCAAAGAGTGACAGAGGGAGAATTAAAGCTTCCTGCTTCACTGTCCACGGCTCCCCTCCTCATCACCTTCCTCCTCTGACACACACACACACACACACACACACACACACACCCACACCCTGCTCCTTTGAATTCATGCACTAAAGCTTCCTGCCTCACTGTCCACGGCTCCCCTCCTCATCACCTTCCTCCCCTGACACACACACACACACACATACCCTTATGATTCTGTCCTCCCATTAAAATAACCCTTCCCTCCAGGTTTCAGATTCCTTTCCTCTCAAGTACATGAGGCCCCTGATCATCCCTTCTTTTTCCTGTATTCTCTCCTCTCTTTAAGGATCTCAAACAGATCCTTCCCAAACACTTTAAAACACATCATGATCTCTTCAAGAAACAACAACCAGATGAAAACACCAACTCTTCCACATTTCTCACTAGGTGAGGATCCAACCAGTCCATCCTAAGGGAAATCAGTCCTGTATATTCATTGGAAGGACTGATGCTGAGGCTGAAGCTCCAACACTTTGGCCACCTGATGCAAAGAACTGACTCACTGGAAAAGACCCTGACACTGGGCAAGACTGAAGGCAGACGAAGGGAACAACAGAGGATGAGATGGCTGGAAGGCATCACCGACTCGATGGACATGAGCTTGAGTAAGGTCCAGGAGTTGGTGATGGATAGGGAAGCCTGGCGTGCTGCAGTCCATGGGGTCGCAAAGAGTCGGACACGACTGAGCGACTGAACTGAACTGAGGGAAGAAGTCCTCCTGCACCTCAGTCCAGGTCACTCAGTGCCCTGGTGCTGGGAACATCAATGAGCATATTTTCCATTTTCATATTACCTGGCCCGCCAGCAGCCTTTGCCACGGTCAACTGCTTGCTTCCTTCACCATGAAACATGCCTTCTCTTAGCTGTCAGAGCACAGCACGCACCTGGTTTTCCTCCTACTTTCCCATCTGTCCCTCCTCTGAGCCTTTACGGATTCCGCCTGCTCTACCTGGACATCAGGAGCTGGAGGTTCTCAAGTCGAGACCAGAGGCTCCCCACTCTTCTCTCGGTACCCTCGGTTGGGCATCCTCTCCACACCCACGTCTTCAAATATTGCCAGGACTCAGATGGGCCATCATATCACATCTCAGCCCAGACCTCTCTCCCGAGCTTCCATCTCACACAGCGACCACCTACTTACCATCTCCTTTGACAGGACTCCATCCATCTCAAACCTCAACACATTCAAGCCGCACTCACCGCCTTCCCTCACAGACAGTCTGTGTTCCCTGGCTCAGTGCCTGGCATCACCACCCATTCACCTGAGTGAGCCAGAAACCTGGGGGTCAAGTCTCGCCCCTCCCTCTCCCTCATCTCAGACCCAGCTCATCACTGGCTCCACTGCCTGTGTGCACTCCTCCCCACCTCCGCCATGCCACCCCAGCTGCGGCCAGTTACCCCTTTTCTGGATAATTATAACAGCCTATGGGGTCTTCCAACATCGAATTTAGTCTGTGCCAACCCATTCGTTCTCTAGTTGCGATCAGGACAACCTTCTCAAAACAGAAATCTGATCACCATCTTCTCAACTCTACAAAACCTTCGATGGTTTTCAAAGTCAAGATAAGACCTGACTCATTAACACACCCTACAAGGCTCTACAAGTCTGCGTAACTACCTCTCCAGTCTCTTCTCACAACAGGCTCTCCTGCTTGCATTCTCTGGGACCCAGTCAGAGAGGCCTCTTCTTCCTCAAACGCACCTTATGCCCTCCCGTCCCAGGGCCTTTGCACCTGCTGCTCTCTTTCCTCTTGGCCTTGTAAAGGGCTCTTCGTTCAGAGGCGTTGCACTGACTCATCACCTCTTCAGGAAGACTTCTCTCCCGCTATAAGCATTGTAACCCTGTCTTGGTACCTCTGCCTCACTTTACCATCTCCTGTTAGACTGTAAGCCCAGAGAAGGCAGGGACTGTTTTTATGACTGCCTTGGCACAAGGAAAATCTTCAAAACTGTTAAACGGTGGCTTCAATGGACATAGGACTCCTTGGTTTCTAATTAAATTGAATTATGCTTATTATAATTAATGATCTCAGGTCATACAGTCAGCAAAAACAAGACTGGGAGCTGACTAGGACTCAGATCATGAGCTCCTTATTGCAACATTCGGACTTGAAGAAAGTAGGGAAAACCACTAGGCCATTCAAGGATGACCTAAATCAAATCACTTACAGTAGAAGTGACAAATAGATTCAAGGGATTAGATCTGATAGAGTGCCTAAAGAACTATGGACAGAACTATGGACATAAGATTGTATAGGAGGTGGTGACCAAAACCATCACCAAGAAAAAGAAATGCAAAAAGGCAAAATGGTTGTCTGAGGAGGACTTACAAAGAGCTGAGAAAAGAAGAGAAGCAAAAGGCAAAGGAGAAAAAGAAAGATATACCCATCTGAATGCAGAGTTTCAAAGAATAGCAAGGAGAGATATGAAAGTCTTCTTAAGTGAACAATGCAAATAAAGGAAAACAATAGACTAGGAAAGACCAGCTATCTCTTCAAGAAAATTAGAGATACCAAAGGAACATTTTATGCAAAGATGGGCTCGATAAAGGACAGAAACTATGAATAAAACAGAAGCAGAAGATATTAAGAAGAGATGACAAAACACACAGAAGAGCTGTTCAAAAAAGTTCTTAATGACCCAGAAAGCCATGATGGTGCGATCACTCACCTAGAGCCAGACATCCTGGAATGTGAAGTCAAGTGGGCCTTAGGAAGCATTACTATGAACAAAGCTAGTGGAGGTGATGGAACTCCAGCTGAGTTATTTCAAATCCTAAAAGATGATGCTATTCGAGTGCTGCACTCAATATGCCAACAAATTTGGAAAATCCAGCAGTGTCCACAGGACTGGAAAAGGTCAGTTTTCATTCCAAACCCAAAGAAGAAAAATGCCAAAGAATGTTCAAACTACCACACAATTGTACTCATTTTACATGTTAGCAAGGTAATGCTCAAAATCCTTCAAGCTAGGTTTCAACAGTACCTGAACCTAGACCTTTCAAATATACAAGCTGGATTTAGAAAAGGCACAGGAACCAGAGATCAAATTACCAACATCTGCTAGATCACAGGAAAAATAAGGGAATTCCAGAAAAATATCTACTTCTGCTTTATTGACTATGCCAAAGCCTTTGACTGTGTGGGTCACAACAAACTATGGAAAATATTAGAGACGGGAATACCACACCACCCTGCCTGCCTCCTAAGAAACCTGTATGTAGGTTAAGAAGCAACAGTTAGAACCAATTTCAAACTAGGAAAGGAGTAACTAAAGGCTGTATATTGTCATCCTGCTTATTTAACTTCTATGCAAAATACATCATGTGAAATGCCAGGCTGAATGAAGCTCAAGCTGTAATCAAGATGGCCAGGAGAAATATCAACAACCTCAGATATGCAAAAGACACCACCCTAATGGCAGAAAGTAAAGAAGAACTAAAGAGCCTCTTGATGAAGGTGAAAGACGAGAGTGAAAAAGCTGACTTAAAACTCAACAGTCTAAACACTAAGATCATGGCATCTGGTCCCACTGAGAGAGTGAGAGAGTGAAGTCGCTCAGTCATGTCCGACTCTTTGCGACCCCATAGACTGTAGCCTACCAGGCTCCTCTGTCCATGGGATTTTCCAGGCAATAGTACTGGAGTGGATTGCCATCTCCCTCTCCAGGGGATCTTCCCAACCCAGGGCTCGAACCCAGGTCTCCCGCATTGTAGACAGATGCTTTACCGCTTCTTGGCAAATAAACGGGGAAAAAATGTAAACAGTGGCAGACTTAATCTTTGGGGGCTTCAAAATCACTGTAGACAGTGACATCAGCCATAAAATTAAAAGATGCTTGTTCCTTGGAAGAAAAGCTATGACAAACCTAGAAAGTGTATTAAAAAGCAGAGACATCACTTTGCTGACAAAGGTCTGTATACTCAAAGCTATGGTTTTTCCAGTAATCATGTATAGAACTGAGAATTGGACCATAAAGAAGGCTGAGCACTGAAAAGCTGATGCTTTTTATGGTGTTGAAGACGACTCTTGAGAGTCCCTAGGAGAGCAAGGAGATCAAACCAGTCAATCCTAAAGGAAATCAATCCTGAATATTCATTGGAAGGACTGAAGCTGAAGCTCCAATACTTTGGCCACCTGGTATGAAGAGCTGATTTTGGACAAGACCCTGATGCTAAGACTGAAGACAGAGAAGGGGGTGACAGAGGATAGATGATTGGATGGTATCACTGACTCAATGGACCTGAGTTTGAGCAAACTCTGGGAGATAGTGAAAGACTGGGAAGCCTGGTGTACATGGGGTCACAAAGAGTCAGACATGACTGAACAACAACAACAAATACTTATAACCAACTTGTTGGAATAATCTCAGATACTAGAAGGTGTTGGCCAACTGCCATAGCCATAATAAACAAAACACTCGCTTTTCACACTCAGGGTTTTCCTAGCCACAGAATGAGATTCCTCCATTTCATCTGGTTGCAACACACACAGATACAATTTCCTACCTGGTCGCCTATCCTCCACGCCAGGCTCTGACCTGGCTGCCTGCTCATATACACAAGACACGCTGACCCGACAGTGTACTCTGACATGGAAGCACAGAATTATGAGACCAGGTCACCACTCTGTCCACTGATTCCTGAGCCACAACTGCACCCCAATTTCTGAATCTAGTCCTTAGATCCTATTACCACATGTTATCTTGCCCAGCAGATCTTCTGGATTGTCAAGGGAAGTTACTCTATCAAGGCTAGTCTGTGGGTGTTTGATCTCCATGCTTCCTTCTCCCAGATGTCCTGGAAACTGAGGCAGAATTTCACCCATACCTAGCTCACCCCAGGAAATTAGAAGACAGACATGCTCATTTCTCTCTTTCCTAGAAAACCCACCACAGAGTCTCTGAACTTACCCAGGGAAGAGGCCACGTGCACTCTGAGGCCAAAGGACAGAGGTTCAAACAGTTCAGACACAGTGAGTCATCACAGCACGATCAACCCACAACCCTCTCCTCCTTTAAAGCAGCCTAGTTAAGCCCCTTCATGTTGTCCAGTGTGATCGAATTTTATAACCAAACAAAGAGCATGTCATACCTTCACTAAATTCAAGACGATGATGGGCGAGCCAAACCTCTGAAGCATCTGGTCAAAGTGAAGGGCAGCCACGTGGGCAAATGGATCTGCCTGATCCACTGGGAGGAAAAAACAAATCAGTACCAGAATGAAAATTATACAGCAAGAATAAAAGCAGCAGAGTCTTGTTTCACTTTATAATGTTTATAGAAATGTAACTCAATTGACCTTCTGGTAGTTTCATGTCTCAAATTCCTCTTAAGTGTATCATTCTTCATATATTTATTGAATTCGAATGATTCTTACATTTCTGAATATAATTAATTATATCTACATATTTTAAAATATAAATAATTTTCTAGTGGCCAAAATTAAAAATAAATGTATATAAAGTTGTTGCATAAAAAACATCAGTAGCCCTGAATCTAAATTATCTACTTTTCAGTACTGAAACTCCATGCTTGTATGAAATTTCTGTTGGCAGCAGTTTACTCTCTAATGTGGGTAAAGGAGAGTTACTATTGAAAAGACTGTTCCACTCACATGTAATAGGTGGCTTAGGCATCATAGTTGAAATGTCCTGTGACCAGTATAAGGGAACTGATCCTCTAACTTGTACGTAAGAAGAATAACTTCCCGCAGTAAAAGACATGACAGAAGCATCGCAGAGTATTTGCTCAGTTTCCACTTCATTTGCAACATCACCCTGGAAAGAAAGGTGCATTTACAGGTGTTTTATATTCTCAGAATTTTTTCATGGAAAAAATGTCAAGTACAGAATGAAAATATAATTCCTATTCTTAGGCCATGGCACCCCACCCCAATTCCTATTCTTAGGATATTTTAAAAGAGGTAAGTGCTGATCAATATTTGATGCACATATTAAAAAAGGAAAATCATTAAGATGCAATAAAGGAAGGCAATTAAAAATAGCAGAGAATAGACAAGGGAAAAATCAAATTAAATAGATAATAATACAGGTAATAGAGTGCAGAGAAGGAGAGAAAAGGAAAACAATTACAAGATATTACAGGAGATTAGTAAGACCGGTGAAATATAAAAATTCAATTCTGAAGACCAAGGAGGAATGAAAGGACAAAAAGTAAGATTCAAATAAAACGCCTGATGGACAAAAGGAAAAAAACCTTGACACAGCTTTACCTATAAAGTATATGAGGATATAACAAAGAATAATTTTAGAGGCATTAATAACGTGCCTGTTTAATTACCCTTGATATATCCAAAACTACATAACAGAGCTGCAAAACTCTGTTCTTGTCCAGTTGCTCAGTCATATCCGACTCTTTGTGACCCCAAGGACTGCAGATCGCCAGGCTTCCCCGTCCATCACCAGCTCCCGGAGCTTGCACAAACTCATGTCCATTGAGTTGGCGATGTCATCCAACCATCTCATCCTCTGTTGTCCCCTTCTCCTCCTGCCTTCAATCTTTCCCAGCATCAGGGTCTTTTCCAACGAGTCACTTCTTCACATCAGGTGGCCAAACTACTAGAGTTTCAGCTTCAGCATCAGTCTTTCAGTGAATATGCAGGACTGATTTCCTTTGGAATTGACTGGTTTAATCTCCTTGCAGTCCAGGGGACTCTCAAGGGTCTTCTCCAACACCTCAGTTCAAAAGCATCAATTCTCTTTACAGTCTAACTATCACATCCATACATGACTACTGGAAAAACCATAGCTTTGATTATATGGACTTTTCTTGGCAAAATAACGTCTCTGCTTTTTAGCACGCTATCTAGGTTTGTCATAGCTTTTCTTCCAAGGAGCAAGCATCTCTTAATTTCATGGCTGCAGTCACCATATGCAATGATTTTGGAACCCAAGAAAATAAAGTCTATCACTGTTTCCCCATCTATTTGCCATGAAGTGATGGGACCAGATGCCATGATCTTAGTGTTTTGACTACTGAGTTTTAAGCAAGCTTTTTCACTCTCCTCTTTCACGTTCATCAAGGGGCTCTTTAATTCCTCTTTGCTTTCTGCCGTAAGGATGGTGTCATCTGCATATCTGTGGTTATTGATATTTCTCCCACAATCTTGATTTCAGCTCGTGCTTCATCCAGCCCAGCATTATGCATGATGTACTCTGCATATAAGTTAGATAAGCAGGGTGACAATATACAGCTTTGATGTACTCCTTTCCCAGTTTGGAACCAGTCCGTTGTTCCATATCTGGTTCTAACTGTTGCTTCTTGACCTGAATACAGGTTTCATAGGAGGCAGGTAAAGAGGTCTGGTATTCCCATCTCTTTAACAATTTTCCAGTTTATCGTGATTCACACAATCAAAGGTTTCAGCATAGTCAATGAAGCCTAAGTAGATATTTTCCTGGAATTCTCTTGCTTTTCCTATGATCCAAAGGATGTCGGCAATTTGATCTCCAGTTTCACTGCCTTTTCTAAATCCAGCTTGAACATTTGGAAGTTCTTAGTTCATGTACTGTTGAAGCCTTGCTTGGAGCATTTTGAGCACTACTTTGCTATCATGTGAAATGAGTGCAGTTGTATGGCAGTTTGAACGTTCTTTGCAACTGGGATGAAAACTGATGTTTTTCAGTCCTGGGGCCACCACTGAGTTTTCTTAATTTGCTGGCATATTGAGTGCAGCACTTTAACAGCATCATCTTTTAAGATTTGAAATAGCTCAGCTCGAATTCTATCACCTTCACTAATTTTGTTCATAGTAATGCTTCTTAAGGCCTACTTGATTTCACACTCTAAGATGTCTGGCTCTAGCTGAGTGATCACACCACTGTGGTTTTCCGGGTCATTAAGACCTCTTTTGTATAGTTCTTCTGTGTATTCTTGCCACCTCTTCCTAATATCTTCTGCTTCTGTTAGGTCCAGATCATTTTTGTCCTTTATTGTGCCTATCTCTGCATGAAATGCTCCCTTGGTATCTCTAATTTTCTTGAAGGGATCTCTAGTTTTTCCCATTCTATTGTTTTCCTCTACTTCTTTGCATTGTTCACTTATGAAGGCTTTCTTATTTCTCCTCGCTATTTTTGGAACTCTGCATTCAGATCGGTACATCTTTTTTTCTTAAAGCGACAGTTATAACTATGTTCATTGTTGATATGATTTTAAGAACAAATGTTGCTATATTAAGGCAGGATCAAAACCCAATGTCTCGCTCAGTCTATCTACTCGGTCACACATCTGTGTAAGACTCCAGTTGTCTGTTGCAGAAAGAGACAAAACACTCAAAGCACACTACATGACCAAAGGCAGAACAGTAGATGAATATGTTGGTTTTTTCCTAGGGATGAGCGGAAGGAGTCTGTCTTGAGCCAAACTAAAGCAGAGGGAAGTGGGTAAAGGGTTTCCAGGCCTTGCTTTACTCAGTTTTCTCATCAAGGATGCTTTCCAAGAGCGCTCCCCTCCATTTATTCCTTGGGTGGAGGTGTTTTGCTGTTTTAGTCTCTCCACTAAATATGTACTGCATTTAAAAATCTACTACAGAAATGGCTCATCCTCCAAAACATTAGACATTTCATAAGTCCCTAAGGCATTGCATAATGCTAAGATAGCTGATTTTTCAGAACATCTATATATTCCTCACAAGTTTCAGAGACTCTAGAGGATTCATTATTCTCTTGATAATGTCCCAAACTAAGATAGTCCACCTTCTAAAACTCTGTTTTGCTTTATCTGTCACCAGAGCTGAAATAAAAAGTTAAATTGCCAGCAGCAATCTTACCTCACAGTTTGCACCTCTTTTGAGAAAACGAGTCCCAGCGAACTTACTGGATCTTCTAGCTATTAAAGTGACATACACAGGTCGTCCATAGATCAACAGCTCTTAGAAATCTAGTTAAAGCTGTTTAGCACTCATGACCATCACACCCAACCAAAAGAATCATTCTACGTTAAATATATCTTGTCCAGTAGGTTAAAGAACACCAAAAAGCTCCACCCAAGAAACGGAACAGCACTGGGTCTAACTGCTCTTTCGAAGTATGCAGGTATTAAGGCAAAACCGAACCTCACTAAAGAGTGGTTTCCATGAATTTCAGAGGAAACGGTAACCAGATGTAGGCTTATTGGTCAAGGGAAGACCTGTGGTCCCTCCTTGCAGCCAGGTAAGAATGTTAAAGGTACAATTAATCCTTCTTCATTCTTCAGAGACCATACACCTATCAAACTGAGCACCTCTCCATTAACAGGGTGTTTAAATTATGAAGCAATAGCTAATTCTGAGGGAATGGAGTTAGTACTAATACTGTGAGAGCACCCAAATTTGTCATCTAACTGCGAAACTGAACACTGGGAACTATTTAACCAAAATAAAGTTTCAATTAATATTGTCACCTTAGTTAACTTTCTGAACCTCAGTTTCATCTTCTGTAAAATGGTGTAAGTGCAAAAAAAAAAAAAAGTAACCAATTTTATTAGGTGGTTGGGAAGACTGGGTTAGGTAATGTGCGGAATGTGTGCCTGGCTTATAGCAAACATTCAATAAATAGCAATGACTGTTACCATCATATAGATTCCAGAATTCATTAAATGCTTATTAACTGGGAGACTGGATTCATCATTTCAACTAATGAGCTTTAAAATTATAATCTATGGTGCTATTTACTACTTTAAAGAAACAACCATTTATTGTACTTAATACATGCCAGGCCTGAGTTAGCTCTTGAAAAATAAAAGACAGTTTAGAATTACTTTTTAGAAGCTGCCCTTAGAAACTGTAGCACCTTCTCTTTAGAGTCCTTGGTGGTGGAAACCGTGTGTTTTTTCCAGGTTGATTCTACTTTTGGAAAAATATATAGTAATTCGGGGCCAAATTTCATTATTCAGTGAATGATCAAGCAGATAATACCACTCACTGGTTGAAAATGAGTATCAGGTAACGAGCCATTTTACGTGTAACACGTAAATCTCACCAAATTCATTCCAAAAGTCCTCTGCATCTTCATCTAGCCTCTCCTCACCCTCATTTGCCACAAAGGAGGCAAATCAGGTCTTCTCCAAGGCCAACCTCTCCAACTCTACCCTTTGACTCCCTGACTCCACTCCTGTCGATGTTCTGGTGCAAGAAAGCACGCTATTGGTTAATCACATTCATCCACTCAGTGGTCTCAAAACAACCTCTCCTTTATAGTGTTCCCTCTAAGTTTTTAACAAACCTAAGACACAAGGAAGACTGTCAACCAGAAAGCATGCTAGGTGCACAAATGTTCTTCAGGATCTCTAAAAGGGGCAGGAAAAAACTTAACACCACTTCTAAAAAGTAGACATTGCCTTCTTAAGCCTCATAAGAACACATTCAATATAACTAGAAATCAAATAAAACGACAAATGACATTTATAAGATTGATTTACCAGCTTAACACCAAGCTCAATCTATGTCTATTTAATCTATTATGACTCTTCCCACTCCAGATCTTCATTACATTATGCCTGAACCACTGCAATCTTGTCCTAATGCATGTCTCTTGGTCTAGGGTGGATCAGATGGTAAAGAATCTACCAGCAACGCAGGAGACCCAGGTTTGATCCCTGGGTTGGGAAGATACCCTGCAGGAGGAAATGGCAATCCTCTCCAGTCTTGCCTGGAGAATTCCATGGACAGAGGAGCCTGGAGGGCTACAGTCCACAGGGTCACAAATAGTGGGACATAATGGAGTGACCAACACACTTTGAAAATGGTTACCCACCCAAGCTTCCTAAGTACTAATTTGTATGTTACCCTCTTGAAAAAAACTTTCAAAGATTCCAGCACCAAACCCAAAGTCCTTCATCCGACCACCAAAGTAATCTGGTGATTGGCAGTCTGACTCCCCCCTAACTCATCTCCTTCCCACCCCATTGCACCTCCCAGGCATTTTATACACAAACCACAAGTACACTCCCATAAACTTTTCCATCTCTACACTCACGGTGTTTCCCCAACCCACAGTCTCACTGCCAAGGCCTGCTTCTTGATCAAGTCAAGCCAAGTTCAACTCTTCCTATGAGCCTGGCCCCATCCTCCCCTCCTGTTAGCGATTCTGCTCCTGCTCTTAGGTAAGAATGACACTTACTACCTACAGCACTTTCTGTGCCCAGAGCATTTTCTTCCTTGTTATTTACCTGTCTGGACAGGGGAGCCTGGTGGGCTGCCATCTACGGGGTCGCACAGAGTCGGACACGACTGAAGCGACTTAGCAGCAGCAGCAGCGGCAGACATAATAGATCTGCATTCCTCTTTGTATTTCAACCACCCAGAATGCGTCATTGTAACCTATCTGCAGGGTGCATAGATAACCGTAATGATCTTATAATTCATATACAGCTTTCTACAAACTGGTATAGCATAAATAATATGTATCTTAATGTTTTAAAAAAGGATACTTGACTGCCCACAGAATCCATGAATAATGTATAGCAGCCAGTCACGATGGACAGTATTTTTAATTATATCTAGAAGTTCGCCATTCCACACGTACTTCATGTAAGGCTCACTAGAGATCCCAAATACACCTGAAAAAATAAGAGTTGGTATCAGGAAGATAAGGAAATTGGTGGACATTCAATCCATTTTTAAGCTCTCAAACTTTCGTTTTTTAATTTCAAAATGTCTGATAAATACCACTGCTGTTTTCAGTGGATATAACTCTTCTCATTGCCCAGAACACTGTGCTGATTCTGTACAAAGTTAAAGAAAAAACACATTTTTCTGATCTGTGAGAGTTTTTAACCTAGAGAAAAGCAAACAACTGGGAAATTAGGGACACACACGTACAAATACACGAATGAGGCTGACAGACAGCAGGAGCAGTGACTGGGAGGATGGCTCTGGTGTCACAGTGCCTGGGTCCACATCTGAGCTCTGCCTCGCCAGCAGGGTGACAGGTGTGTTCAAGCGGGTCACTTATTTCAGTGCCCCGTTTGCTCATGCGTGCCCCTTCCGTGTGACTGTTGTAAAGGCAA
The DNA here is from genome assembly GCF_001704415.2 of Capra hircus. NCBI lineage: Eukaryota > Metazoa > Chordata > Mammalia > Artiodactyla > Bovidae > Capra > Capra hircus. The sequence continues at coordinate 27,806,342 of NC_030816.1, forward strand.
GTTGATAATGCACATGAAATGCTCAGAACAAGTCTCGTGTCTTACTCATAATTCTGTAAGTGGTAGTTATTATTATATCAAGCTTTTTTGATATGACAAAATTAATTTCATCAAGCATCATTTCAGGATATCCAGATAAATTTACTAAATATCAATAAGTTTTACAAAGCTTATATAAAGTACGAAATAAGAAATAAGTATAAAAATAGTGGCTTAAAATATTATAATAGTTCTGCTTAGAGACAAGCAATACTATTTTTCTTCTCAAAACATGTATGTTGAGAGTGTTTATATACACCATGACAAATGCTCTTTGGTTTTATTTATAAAAAGTGAGCCTTCTCTGCCCCTTCAATGACATTACATTGAGCATGAATAATGGATAGCAGTCCTGTCTTTGTCACTTACCAGCTCTGTGACCTTTGGCAAGTTACATAACATCTCAGAACCTCCATTTTCCAAACTGTAAAATGATGATACCACTCAGCTCAGAGATATAATTCAGATTTTTAAAAAATATAATATATGCAAAGTGACTAACATGCTGCCTGACACATTAGAGACTTTTTAAAAAAATGTATTATTTTCCTTTTCTACCTACGCAGACAACTTTTGCCCTCGCTTTCTCTTTCCTATCAGTTTCCCCCTGTGTAGTAGTAGCGTCCCTTCCCCACAGAAAAAATATCTATGTTCTAATCACCAGAACCCATGAGTAAGTTATGTCACGTGGCAATGAGAAATTAAAGCTGCAGATGGAATTAAGGTTGCTAATCAGAAATTAAAGCTGCAGATGGAATTAAGGTTGCTAATTAAGATGGGCAGACTCTTCTGAATTGTCCAAGAGGGCCCACTGTAATCACATGGGCTTTGTGAGTGAAAGAGGAGAACAGGAGTGAGAGTGTCATAGTGATGTCATGTGGGCAATCCTCCACCAGCCATTGCTGGCTTTGAAGATGGAAAGGGCAAGGAAATGGCTTTTTCCTTAGGGTCTCAAGAAAGAAATGCAGCCTTACCAACACTCTAACTCTAGTCCACCAAGATCTCTTTTGGACTTTGACTTCTGTAAGATAATAAATGTGTATAGTTTTAAGTCACTGAGTTTGTGGAAATTTCTTACGGCAGTCATAAAAACCTAATACACAGTTTATTCATATCTATCAAGTAGAACTGCTCGACTGATAGTAAAAAGTTAGGTAGCTTCTGGAGTCTTAATTGAGATCTCAGTACAGCTATTCAGATTCAAATGGGAGATGACACACAGTACATACTTACTAATGCTTTTAGCTTTTCTATTACCAAGAACAATATTTAGAAGAGATGATGTGAAAAATATTTAAGTACACATTATCTTACCCTCCACCTGCCTCGAGGGGCACAGATTACAATTCAGATGAACCACAGCAAACTTCTGTGATCTAGATGTTTTGGGGCAGGGAGGGTGCACAGGGTTTTGCTTTAGCTCAAGTGATAGTCAATCTAATAAATGAACAAGAGTCAAAGGCAATTAACAGAGATGGCATTCAGTTGAAGTGAGTCTCAGTCTTCTTAGAGTGGACCAGAACTTCTGGCAAAAGGCAAACAGAGCATAGCCTCTTCCTGAGCGTCCTGCAAGGACAAACCTTCTGGAACTTACCTTCGACCTCTGCACCCACATCTTCATCACTGTCACAGAAGTGGCACTGAGGAAGGGACCCAAAGACACTACTGACTTTTTGTTCCCACAGTAAGGCCAATTCAGCTAAACTGTCTTAACTTTACATCTGAAGCAATGCCTGGCAATGTCTCTGGCCTTAGAGTGCTAGACCAATCCCTAAACCTAGGGATAAAGGTACCCATTCTGTTGTGTGGCTGGTTAGTCCCAGATCCCCAGGGTCACCCTAGACTAGTCACACACAGGTCCTGCAGTAACCCCACAACAGTCCTGACAGAAGCAGGCTGTAGGAGGGACAGGTGGGTCAAGCTGAGACCAGTCAAAGTCAGAACAGCCTCTGACCTTCTACAAGGCTTCCTCTGGACACTGGCCTTGTGATCTTAACCTCTAGGTCTCGGCCTCCTACTTAGCCTTTATTTATGTGAAAGCAGCATTACACCTACTGACTAGTTTTTTACGAGGATTAGAGATATGATACATAAATGTCTAGGCTGCAACAGGCAACCCAAGGTAACTTTTTTCTACAATTCAACTCATACACAATTGGTCTCTATGAAGAAAAATAGGTGGTGGTGTGTATTCTTCAATATTAAAAAAGAAAATTCTCGAGCCAAAGTTGAATGTATTCCATAAAAGGTGAATGAAATTTTGCTAGAAAACATCAGCATACAATATTCTGGCTTGCCCACAAATGAAATCAATTTGGTGATACATGATCTCTGGACTTCCCTCGTAGCTCAGGCACTAAACAATCTGTCTGCAATGCAGGAGACCCGGGTTCAAATCCTGGGTCGGGAGGATCCCCTGGAGAAGGAAATGACAAGCCACTCAGGTATTCTTGCCTGGAAAATCCCATGGACAGAAGAGCCTGGCAGGCTACAGTCCATGGGGTCACAAGAGTCGGATGCAACTTAGCAACTAAACCACCACCATGATCTCTATAAAAATGAATTCATTTATATGAATTCATATATCTGAAGCAACTTCATGAAAGGACAAAGAGCAAATAGGAAAGGAAAAATGTGAAGGAAATGTGAGTGAATTTAATGAGATGCTGTTTCATAGATGTCACATTAACATATATTGGATGTGTTGAAAACCACCTACCATTTCCACCCTGTGTAATCAATCCTTCATCTTCAAAGATGTCGAAACTCTCCTGGCGAGTCTGGGTGGTTTCTGACTTTAACATCTCCAGGGGCATTCGCAAGACTGTGAGATTATATTGAAGTGAGTGGGACAAATCATAGCTGTAACTGAGAAGAGAAAGCTTAATAAGAATTAGAAAAGCAAAACATATTTCATAATCTTGGCTCCCAGAAGGAATTAAAACCTATGAACTAAATTAGTTAGCACCTAATTATGAACTGAATTAGTTAGCACCAACAACAGAAGCAATGTTGTTCAAATAAGCACCTTAAACATAGTAAATCATGAATATAATTGGAAATTTAAAAATCATTACATGACTTAGGCATTTGCATAACTAGAAAAACACAATAAAATGTTAGTAACCTACATTCACTGATTTGCATATGCACTTTGTGCTTCACACTGAAATTAATCTAACTTCATAGTCTTGTATAACAAAGTCATACTTTTATATGTATCTGAACGGACTATTAAAAATGCTATAATATCTACTCTAATAGTATTATACAAGGTCTGTACTCTAGTTTACCTATGAATGAAAATAATTATATTAATTACTAATGGTGGCACCATAACTTATTTAGTAATAAAATAAGAATAAGCAAATAACACAAGCCACTAGAGTGAAACATGTTTGAGAAGCACGTCATTAAAAAAATTATAATAGTCTGTACAAATAAAATTTGCACAAAATCAGCAACTTTCATAAGTATCTTAAGCTATATATTTTTAGCACAGAATTTCAGACAGTATCTAGAATTTCTTAAGTTATACAAATTTGAAAGTATTATAGTCATACTTTAAAATGGTTACAACTTCAGAGATTCTCACACATTATTATTTCTTCTTTAGTTTATTAATATAATTTGAAATTGATTTTTATTTAATATGTTAAATTTATTTAATCTGTTAAATCTGTTAAATTTGTTTGATAGAGCCATTAATTTTATTAGCATCTGATCTCAGAGAGATAAAAACTGTATTAAGAAGTTGATTTCTCAATCCCATATACAAGAGCATAAAAAAACCTTAGGAATAAATTTAACCAAGGAAGTAAAAGATCTGTATACTGAAAATTATAAGACATGAATAAAATAAATGAATAAGACAAATAAATGGAAAGATATCCAGTGTTCACAGAGTGAATGGGAATTGCTCAGTCGTGTCCAACTCTTTGTGACTTCATGGACTATATAGTCCATGGAATTCTCCAGGCCAGAATACTAGAGTGGGTAGCCTTTCCCTTCTCCAGGGGATCTTCCCAACCCAGAGATCGAACCCAGATCTCCCACATTGCAGATGGATTCTTTACTATCTGAGCCACAAGAGAAACCCAGTGTTTATGAAACAGAAGAATTAATACTGTGTAAATAACCATACTACCCAAAGCCATCTACAGATTCAATACAACCTGTATCAAAATTCCATTTTCCACAGGAATAGAAAAAAACAATTCTAAAATTTGTATGGAACCACAGAAGACTCCTAATAGTCAAAGCACCCTTAAGAAAGAACAAAGTTGGAGGCATCAAACTTCCTGATTTCAAACTTCATTACAAAGTTATAGCATCAAAACAGCATGTTACCGAGATTTAAAAAAAAAAAAGACACCTAGACCAACGGAACAGAATTGAGAGCCCTGAAATAAAACCACTCAGATACACAGTCAACTAATACTTAACCAGGGAGCCAAAATGATGAATGGAGGAAGGATGGGCTTCCTGGTGGCTCAGACAGTGAAGAATCTACCTGTAATACAATGCAGGAGACCCGGGTTTGATCCCTGGGTTGGAAAGATCCCCTGGAGAAGGGAATGGCCACCTGTTCCAGTATTCTTGCCTGGAGAATTCCATGAACAGTGTAGCCTGGCGGGCTACAGTCCATGGGGTCTCAAAGAGTTGGACATGACTGAGTGACTGATGACCTGTTTTCCAAAAGACAAATGGAGAAAGGATGGTCTCTTCAATAAATGTGTTAGGAAAACTGGACAACCACCTGCAGAAGAATGAAACTGGACCCCTGTCTTATGCCACTCACAAAAATTCACTCAAAATGGATTAAAGACTTAAATGTAAGACTTGAAACTATAAACTAATAAAAGAAAACACAGGGAAAAGCTCCTTGACATTGGTCTTCACAAATATTATTTTTGGACATGGCACCAAAAGTGCGAGCAACAAAAGCAAAAACAAACAAATGAAACATCAAAATAAAAGGCTTTGCCCAGAGAAAGAGCGAGCAAAATAAAAAGGCAACTTTTTGAATGGGAGAAAATACCTGCAAACCATCTAACTGTTAATGGGCTGACCACCAAAATACATAAGGAACTCATACAACTCAACAACAAACAAATAATCCAATTTTTAAATGGGCAAACGACTTGAATAGACATTTCCCAAATGGCCAATAATTGCATGAAAAGATGCTCACCATCACATTGGGAAATCCAAATCAAGAAAACAATGAGATGTCACTTCATACCTATTAGAATGGCTACTATTAAAACAAGAAACGGCAGGGTTGGCAAGGATGTAGAGAAAAGAGAACACTTTGCACTGCTGGTGGGAACATAAACTGGTGTAGCCCTTATGGAAAATAAAATAGCAGTTCCTTAAAAATTAAAAACAGAACTACCATTTGATCCAGAAATCCCATTTCTGGTTATATATCCAAAAGAAAAAAGATCACCATCTCAAAGAGCTATCTGCACCCCCATGCTCACAGCAGAATTAATCAAGATACCCAGATGAGGCAACAACCACAAATGAACAGATTAATAAATTAACAAAGGAACAGGTAAATAACATGTAGGGTATATTAAAAAAATGGTAGTTGCCAGTGGCTGGGGGAAATGGAGAACTATCGGTTAAAGAGTACAAACTCTTAGCCATAAGATAAATAAGATCTGGTTATCTAACGTACAGCACGGTAACTGTAATTAACAATACTGAATCATGTGCTTGAAATGTGTTAAGGGAGTAAATCAAGTGTTATCAGTACACACACACAAAATCACAACTATGTTTTGGGATGAAGTTGTTAACCAACACTGTGGTAATCATTCTGCGCTACATCCATGTATCTAACCATGACATTGTACGACTTAAACTTACAGATGTCATTAATATCTCAATAAAGCTGGGGGCAGGGTGAGAAACTGGGCTTTTACTTTTAACAATCAACTTTTCCTATTTAAGACAACTGATTTATCCTAGCTGAACCTTAAGAATGTAATATAACATTTTTTTAAAGTCTTTAACCTCATATTTTTTACTTGTGGAATAACTTGAGAAGAACTCAGTATGAGAATGCAGATGAACTTGAAAACCCTGAAGGAGAAATCACTCCTAACAGCTCAGCTCCACTGAGCTTCAGCAGTACCTCAGAGAGACTATAAACAATTCAGCAATAATGGCTGAAAAGCAAATGATGGAGACAACGACAATGGAAATACACTTTCAATAAACATTCGTGGAAGTGAAAATTATTTCTTTAGAAGCCCTTCACTATACTATTGCTAAATTAACTTTCATCAGTTTCACATCATGAAGACATAATCCACTCTACATAGTACATGTTTTTATTTCATAAATAAATAAATGGTTAACTATATTAAGAGTTTAAAAATAAACTTAAAATAATGCAAAGCACCCTAACAGTACATAATGCCAACAGCTACAACACCCTGGGTCCTCTTCTTAGTCCTATGACCCAAGTCCATTGATATATGCGATTTTGTGTTCTACATTTTACTTTGGACACTGTAAGTGACAGAATTTTCCATGCAGCACAATAACTTGCTATATACCAGCCTGCATAGTGGTCACTTCAGTGATAGCGTAACACTCTCTCGGGATGCTCTGATATAATTTACTTGCTTATTTTTCAATTCACCATATTTGGATTGTCTCTGCATTGGTTGGTTTGCTTGTTTGGGCCATGATAGAGAAGCTATCTGTAAAAATAGTGCCTTTGCAAACAGGGACTAATATTTTCCCTCCTGATTTATTTTCTTCAGATATATTTTCATACGTACTTGATGCTTCATTCCTCTCCAGGAAAATTATTAATTTACAATGCCAACAACAATATGTTGGTACTGCAAAAGTTCTCCCTATTTTGAGTTTTTTTACCTAATTTTTACTAGACTGTTAACTGAAAACTGTGAAACGGTTACAACTCTATATATAAACTTTTTAAAATTTTATTTATTTTAATTGGAGGATAATTACTTTACAATATTGCGATACTTCTTGCCATACATTGACATAAACCAACCACAGGCATACATGTGTCCCCCCCAACCCTGAATCCCCCTCCCACCTCCCTGTATATAGACAATGCAGATTTAATTTTTGTAATTCAAAATTACAAAGTAAGCCATTACAGTGTATTGAGATCCCTGTGCTATACAGTAAGTCCTCATTAGTTGTCTATTTTACATATAATAGTGTGTGTATGTCAATTCCAATCTCCCAATTTATTCCTCTCCTCACTTAACCTTAGCAACGTAAGTTTGTTTTCTATATCTGTGACCAGTTCTCTGTAATGGCCTATATGGGAAAAGAACCTTAAAAAAACAGAGTAGATACCTATACCCCCTCCCCCCACATAGCTGACTCACGCTGCTGTACAGCAGAAACACGTACAATATCATAGATCAACTATACTCCAATAAAAATTTTTAAAAATTTGCAGAAATGGACAGGATTTTCAGTATTTGTTTTGTTAATGTTTTAGAGTTTGGCCCTTAATTAATTCAACAACTGTGTGTTTATGTGCTAATCTCTAGATTTAGTACCTTGTGACATTTTCTATTTGGTGTGCTAGATGAAAATGTGTATTTGAGAACTGGCAATAATTACTTTTAATAGAGTGCTTCTTGCCAGTCCTACAGGAGTAAGTAATTTAATTTCTTCAATCTTTAATTTGCTCTTCTGTAAAAAATAAAAGATCAGTGTATAATTTTAAATTATTATTGCCACTCTCATTTGAATAAAGGATGCAGGAATTTTAAAATTTCCTGTTTCGGATATGATGATAATATTGAAAAAGTCAGAAGTATAAATATCTTCAAACTCAAAAAAAATTACAAAATAAAAGTATTTCTTTAAAATCATAATGAAAAGATTATTTTTCATAGTAAGAATAATTACCATTTAATTTATCCATTTAAAATTTCAAAAATTAGATTTTTAAAAGGAGGAATACTTGTATTTATATTGTTTCAGATGAAAAGATTTGGCTATTTTTTTAAAAGAATAATCAGAGTACTACTGTGTTCTCTGATTCTCTTTTTACCTTGTAGGAAATAATATAAACATTTAAGAGACTGACAGAGTAAAAATAAGCTCAAACTTACCTAAAGTAAAAATTGCTGGATAGGTCCACATTTTGGAATATTCGTAGATACCTTAAAAAAATGATTACTATAGTTAACAATATGATGACTACAGTTACTGCTGCTATAATATATATGAAAGTTAAGAGAGTAGATCCTAAAAGTTCTCATCACAGGAAAAAAAAAGTTCTTTTTATTGTGTCTTTATGAGATGATGGATGCTAACTACATTGTGGTCATCATTTCATAATATACAAAAGTCAAATCATTATGCTGAACACCTTAAACTTACACAGTGGTATATGTCAATTTTAACTGGGGGAAAATGACAGTAAACTACATAAGATAATTTTTTTCAGTTAATATAAGACAAAATTCAACTTTATCCGGTAAACTCTAACTCTTGTCCGAAACAAAACTGTTTTTTCACCCCACTTTCAAACATCAAGGAGAGTGTCACAAAGTTCCAGAAAACCACTATCTAACAAGGTTTTAAGCAAGAAAACCACATCACCTTTAAATTCTGGTTCATGTTCTAGAACAACACTATAAAGGTACGAAGTGTAATTAAAACCTAGGCCGCTATTTTTTAAAAACTCATAAACATGCCTAACTTTGTTCCATTTTGAGCCTTTATAATATCAAACCAATTCTAGCATTTTCTCTATCAATTTATTATTTATTAACAGTCTTTCCCCATATGCCCCAGGTTCCAATAATTTCCCCAAACAACTTTTTGAAGCTTTCAAATGCATAGAAAAATTGGGGTGGGGGGATAGTATAATGAATAGCAGTATGTCCTTCACCTGAATTCACTGTTAAATATTTCTCCTTATACATACATGCATCCTCTCTCTTTAAATACACAAGTACATTTTATTTTTCTAAACCATTTACAGTAAGAACCAGACATGATGACAGTCCTAAATATTATTTATCTTAATATTATGTATCTATTATGAATAAGGACAATCTCCTAAATAACCACAATGTCACTATACACCCAAAATTTAACACTGACTCAATACCCCCTAGTGTATAGTTCATATAAAACCACTCCAGTAAAGTCCTTTACAGCTCTGCGCCTGTGTGTGTACACACTGTGCACATATTTTAATCCAGGATCCAACAGAAACTCAAGTGCTGCACTTGTCATGGTTATTCTAAAACCTAACCCTCTGGCTCTTCCTGTATTTCACAACACTGACATTCCTGAAGGGTCTGGGCCAGCTGTCTTACAGAAAGTCCCACATATGGATTTGTCTGATTATTTTCCTCATGCTTAGATCCAATTTAAATGTTTTTATCATGCCTAGATTCAATTTAAATAATTTTAGTAAGAAAACTACGCAGGCTATTGGTGTCCTTCCCACTGCTTCATATTAAGAGGCAAATAATGTCAGTTTTGTCTCATTACTGGTGATGCCAAGTTTGACCATTTGGTTAAGTATGTTTGTCATTTTTTTCTCTTTGTAAATAATAAAAAGTATTCACAAAGTACAGTATGTTGAGATATTCATGAAGTACAGTAGGTCAACAATAACCTCTCACTTAATGGTTTTAGCAGCCATTATTGATTCTTGCCCAAATCAATTATCATGGGTCTTCAAGAGCACTTGAACAAAAGCTGTAGCATTCTGAGCCAGTATTTACATTTTAAGATTTATAATCTATTGACTATATTTTGCTTTTCAATTGGTCTATAGATACAAAAACAGCAGTTACCACCAATACATACCTAGCTTCATCAGGATGACTAATCCGTACAGAATCATTGGGTATATAGATCATATTTGTATCTTCAATCTTATATATTGCATGACCTCCAATATCTGCCATCTTCCTCCTTTTGGTTATTAACACAATATAATAGCCTTCTAAAAACCTGACAAAACCTACACAACAACAACAAAACAGAAAGATAAATACACCTCCTACACTTAGCAATGCTTTCAGATACATATTTAAAAGGCAAAAAGACTCTGACATATTTCCTGCTTTATTATTTCTCTGATTTACAACCATATAAATTTTCAGCTGTTTTAGAATTATTTTCTAGAAATATTTATCTCACTTAAAAATACCACTCTGAACAATTTGATTATAGGAAGACCATATGTGTTAAGGTTCAGTAACACTAAATTCCCAACCACACACTAGTTACCATGCAGTCTTGGGTTAAAAATGTGCTGGCTCCCAGAACTTTTGCTTTGGGGGTTGAAACTAATTCTCTTGGTGGCTGGGGGAGGGAAAGGGGCACACTTCTGAACCAGCTATGTAAGAAACTCAGCAGACCCTCTCCCCAGTGACTGGTGAAAATTATAAAAACAAAACACTGACAGTTTCTGGAAATTCTCCTAATGGCATACAGCAAATGGAGAAACATTTATTCAAAGAACTCTGCAAGATCTTGGAAAGACCAGTCAGTCTGTGGCATCTGAACCAAAGCTTTCTTCCCTCCTACGCCCTTCTCCCAATTCTGCGTGACGGGTGTCTACTCCCAGCAGGCGTCCCTCTCCCCTCCCCAGCTCTCAGTCTAGGGCCCCGGCTTCTGCTCAGGAGGTGCAGGCCACCAGCGTTTCTCACCCCCTCCAGCTCTGTGCTGCAAATTCTTTATTCCAGGCAAGTACACCTGAAACCCGGGGGCTCCTTTCTTCTACCCGCCTCCTACTTGTAGAGTGAGGCTCTATCCCAGCACAGATACCGGATCCTGTCACCCCAGCTCACTCACTGTGGGAGTCAGATACGGTCACACACAGTTGACTTCCTACCAGAAACAACAGAGGCCAGAAGGCTGTGGGGTAACTTATTCAAAGCCCTGAAAGAGAAACTCAACCAAGGACCTTACATATACAGCCTCATGTTTTTTCAAAACTAACTTTCTTGTGTGCGCGTGTGGGTGTCCCACTTGCACTTGCCCTCTTTCTCTCTCTCCGAGTGTTGCACTCTATAAAGTCTGAGCTAGAATCTTGGGGCTATAAATTTTTGCTCTAGAATTGGCAAATACCCATAGTCTGTGCCTTGTTATTCTTAGTTGAGATTAGTAATTGAACATACTAATGTAAATGAGCCAAAATACTTAAGAGAAAGATACCATAAGGATTTTAATGAACCACGTTACTGCTATTAAAGTATTTTGGAGAGCCACAAAGCACATTAAAAAAAAAATGTTCATTTGTGCTCCTCCCCACTAGAGGGAAATGGCAATACTCCCCAATATTATGGAGAATTCCACAGACATAGGAGCCTGGTAGGCTATAGTCCATAGGGTCCAAAGAGTCAAACATGACTGAGTGATGCATCTGGCTACTTTCACTTGTAGACTAGCCCAAAATTCCCTGACTAAAGCTAAAGGACATAAAACAGGAAATAAAGCTCAATGTCAATGTCATTAAAAGCAAGTTAGGAGAAGGCAATAGCACCCCACTCCAGTACTCTTGCCTGGAGACTCCCATGGACGGAGGAGCCTGGTAGGCTGCAGTCCATGGGGTCACTAAGAGTTGGACATGACTGAGCGACTTCTCTTTCACTTTTCACTTTCATGCATTGGAGAAGGAAATGGCAACCCACTCCAGTGTTCTTGCCTGGAGAATCCCAGGGACAGGGGAGCCTGGCGGGCTGCCGTCTGTGGGGTCACACAGAGTCGGACACGACTGAAGCAACTTAGCAGCAGCAGCAGCAGTAGGAAGCAATTATCCTTTAAGAAGGCCAAAACCTACAAAATCAAGGGTCCTGGAAGCAGCATAAACACCCAAAAAGGGAATCTAATTGAGTTTAAGTAATAAATATTTCCAAGATAAATCAGTTTTCCTTTTGTTCTTGTTATGTATTTTTTACATAAGGAAAAAAACCTCTCTGTAATAATTTCCCCCAACCTGCATTCCAATTGAATTTTATGTTTTCAATTCTAGACTATTTCATCCTACATATCCCTTTATATTTTTAATGAAGTAAATATACTGTACAAAAGAACACTCTCTACCAGCATAAGTGCTTTTTGCATATTATGAGATTATTTTCTTTTTACTACCAATTGGAAATGTCACTTGTTTTTTGTTTTTTTTCAAAGGTTCCCATCAAATACAGCCAACAGTTAAAAGGCTTCAGTCTGGCACAGACCTCTGTGAAAAGTCAGCCTCATCATCATTTTAACACATGAAAAACCAGGACAAGTTTTTTCATCTTCATTCTATGCACTTCTGATCCCAGACCAATTTCCCCAAGTTCTTCCCAGAAGCCTAGACGACGGTCATCATGCAAAAGTGACTGCTTTTCCTCCAAGTAGAAAAGGCTGTGTCGTTTGTGATGGACACCAAACAAGGTAAATAAAAAGGGGCAGTGTGAGAGGATGGAGTGGGGTGGAGTTCTGGGGGCTGGAGAGGACCCCACAAGCTCACCAACGGGGAAGAGGGCAGCATCCTCCTCAGTCACCTTGTCAGCTGGTCACTATCTTCAGAGCCTCTCTGCACTCTGACAGAGACATATCAAAAACCACAAGGGACCAAAGTGACACCCTAACACCAAACCTATCATCCCCTCACGAGTCGAGGCCCATGTACCATTGCCATCTTCCCTTTCTCTTGACTCTGCGATCTGTTTCTAAGGGTGCTGCTTTAAAGAACAACCAAGCCCATCACTTGGTCTACTATGAAGACCCTTACTCTACCACTCCCCTTCAGCCTACTAGCAGCTTACAAGCGTATCCTCTCACGGTGACACAGGCAGAAAAAGGACATATACCCAAAGGAGCTGGACGGTCAGAGCACCGAGAGAAGGACGGACTCCAGGCCTCCATCCAAACATCCCAGGACCACATTAAAACTGGGTGAGAGCAACTCACGCTTTTCACTTTCACACAGTCTTGTAACCACTGCTGAGGTCAACATAATATTTCCATCACTCCAAAAACACCCCCTCAGGCTCCTCTGATGTCCATCCACTCTTCCCACCCTCAGCACCTGGCACCCACTGATGGATTTTCTGACCCTGCAGATTTGCCTTCAGTAGTGTGTCACAGGCAGGAGCTTAAAAACAAAAGAAAACTGGGTGAGCGACGCTCACAACCTATCTGGTGGTCTCCCAAACCTCATGGCTGTCAAACCACAAAGGAGCAAATCATAAATGGGCACCACAGCTACAGGGCAGGCTCAATCCATGTCTAGGGACCAGAGATGGTCCGTGAGCTTTCAGCAGCAGTCCATGAAAAGAAATGCAAACAAACTGAAAGGAAGGGTCGGGAACATCAGAGCTCATCATCAACGAGCCTGCCTTGAACAGACAAGACTAGTTTGGATATTATGTACTTATGTGGTGAGTCACACGTGGTCCAAGCTGATGACAAGTTACGCCCAGTAGGCTTTTGTGTTGGTCTTGACACATTGCTGGAAAAAAGACTGGTCCTTTACTGTAGACAATTGAGAAGCATAGCTTTAGATTCTTATAGACTGTGCATTAAATTAACCATGGTAACAGTTCAAAACAGTCCAGCAAAAATACTATTCACAAATTGGGCATGCTGAAAAAATTGAGACAGAAAATACTTCAGCCGCAGAACAGAAGACAACCATTCAAGTCCTTTCACACGTCTTATTCTGACAATCAGACTACTTATATTTCCAAGGTTAAGTATTTTGCGTTTTGCTATTTCAGTTGCCCTTACTTTGCGTTTTGCTATTTCAGTAGCCCTCATTAGTCTATCCAATACTAGAAAAATCATAGCCTTTTATTAAGTCCTTATTTACTCTTCAAACATTCTAAGCATGGTTGAATTAGAATAGATAAAGTGCATGTCCACAAAAGTAATAAATGTTTACTTAGTACATTACCGTGTCACTTTACCGGCAAGTCAACCTTACAGTCACTTCACCATCCAAGGAGAGTCTCACAGGGGCCTCAAGTTGCGATAGAAATGTACCACAATATCTAAGAATGCCACCTAAGAGAAACATGGCAATATCTTCAGTCCTCATCCAAAGTTTATTAATAGCTGTGTATAAAATGAATATTTATTTGGCTACAAACTTGGTTGCTGCTGCTAAATCGCTTCAGTCGTGTCCGACTCTGTGCGACCCCATAGACGGCAGCCCACCAGGCTCTGCCGTCCCTGGGATTCTCCAGGCAAGAACACAGGAGTGGGCTGCCATTTCCTTCTCCAGTGCATGAAAGTGAAAAGGGAAAGTGAAGTCGCTCAGTCGTGTCCGACTCTTCGTGACCCCGTGGGCTGCGGCCCACCAGGCTCCTCCGTGCACGGGATTTTCCGGGCAAGAGCACTGGAGTGGGCTGCCATGGATAAAGCTATGGTTTGACAAGCTTAGTCATCAATCAATTTAAAAGAGGCAAGGAACACCGCTAAAAGCAAAGATGCCCAGAACAGTGAAGGCTGACGAAAGCGCCGGAAAGCAGCACAGTACGCCGTCTGCGTGCGCGCATGCACGCTGACTCACTTCAGCCGTGTCCGACTCCTTGCGACCTATGCGCTGCAGCCCATCAGGCTCCTCGGTCCCTGGGGTTCTCCAGGCACGAAGACTGGAGTGGGTTGCCGTGCCCTCCTCCAGGGGATCTTCCCGACCCAGGGATCGAACCCACGTCTCCTACATCCCCTACATTGGCAGGCGGGTTCTTTACCACTAGTACCACCTGCGAAGCCCAGGAGAGCATCTAGAGGCCACTTAATGTAAAAAGCAAACTGCCCAATACAACTCCAAAACACCCAAGGGCAGCTATTTTAAATTATAGTTCAACGGGCTTCCCAGGCGGCGCTAGTGGTAAAGAACCCGCCTGCCAATGCAGGAGACAGAAGAGACCCGGCTTCAATCCCTGAGTGAGGAAGATCCCCTGGAGGAGGGCGTGGCAACCCACTCCAGTAGTCCTGCCTGGAGAACCCCAGGGACAGAGGAGCCTGGGCGGCTAGAGCACACAGGGTCGCAAAGACTCAGACACGACTGAAGTAATTTAGCACACATACCCACAACTGATCTTCAACTCATTATACTTAATTAGCAAGGAAGGTCCAATTTTGAATATTTAACTCTGACTAATTAGGCATTCACTATTACATACACCTTAGGAAATTTACATTTTTCAAAAGTTGTAATAAAGTATTAGCATTTAAAGAAATGAGTTTTTATCTGATTAAGCCTAATGTATTTAAGACACTTTCTTTATTCCTAGATTTTTTTCTTTGACTAAGAGTTAAGTAACACTTAAAGTGGAATTTAACATGTATGGAATATATGGAATTGAAACACATGAACTCGCCTGACATACACTAACATGCACATGTTATCCATTAAACATGAAACCTCAAGGTCAAAACTAAGCAGAAGGTACACAGAAGGCGCCAGTCCTATGCAGAAGAAACTAACCATACCGACCACTCTCACCCTTCCCTGGCAGCTGCCTAAGACACAAAACAGACCTAAAGGGATTCTACATGAAGGGCTACGAGAGCACATCGAGAAAAACAAACTTCAAACGCAGCAGCATAGGCATAATCCAAGTCTCAGCAAGCACACATGCACCGAATACAGAGTGCTAATCAGAAAAATGAACCTAGGACTATGAAACTATGCAGCACAGGTCAGTCCATATTAATTTTGTTAATATCTACAGACACCACTCAGTAAATATTACAGACAGTTCAGTGGGTTTAAGAAGCAGAAAGACAATTTTGTGTTGAGGGGGAAAGACTTGAAGTACGGCTATGCCAACAGGGCAGCTGAAACACACTGCCCTCTGCCTGGCTTCCAAGGCCCCAGTGATCTGGCCTCACCAACCGCTTGCCAGCATCCCAGGACCCGTGGGCATCTTCATGCCGGTGCTTCTGCCGTCACCCCTCCTGGAGCTCTCCCCTCCATTCCCCACATCCATCCAAAGCTTGCTTCTCCTCCAGGGTCCAGCCTGAGTCTTGTCTTCTCCAGGAACTCTTTCCTGGCCACTCCAGGTCCAAGAAGCCTACCTCTTATGTAATCTCCAGCATTTACTATTGACTACACAACTGGGATTCAAATTCCAGTCCTGGAGTTGTTTCCTGGGCCCTGGGTTTTGTCCCCCCACCCCTCCACCCCACCCCCGTCCAATCCAATCATCCTAAGACTCCCTGGGACAAATCCAGGAGCAAAGATAGGTTTTCTGACCCACTGTCACGAGGGACAACGCACCAGAGGAACTGCGGGGCATCTCCCAAACGCCCACAAGCTGGACCACGGACTCCTTTAAAGGCCAAGGCCATTTCTATGCTTGTTCATGAATAAGTAAAGGCGCCATGATAGGATTTGGGAAAGAGATTAGGTAAAATTTAAATGAAGAGGCTCAAACCAGAGCAAGACTGAATGTAAAGAGATAAACATCAGGTCTGGAATGTGAAGCAGACTCGGGGTCTCATTTCCTAGAAAGTAATAAAGTGAATAGAGCTGCAGTCGGCTGCGTCCAGAAAGCCCTTATCTGAAGCTCCGTGCTCGCCTTGTCAACCGAGGCTGCCTCTCTGCGTCAAAATGACTTAGATCATCCAGGCGACAGGGGGATGTTTTCTCTCACTGACACAATTTTAAAGAGCAAAGTTTCCGACTGTCTGTGATTCTAGAGAACAAAGTTTCTCTGAGAGTAAGAAAGCAGTTGTCACTCAGAGAAGGGGCTTGTGACACTTTACACTGCAGCGTGTCCTTGAGAGAAACTCCTCTAATTTAAAAGCTGGTTTTACCTGTATCTGTTTTTCCAGCTGATGTTTACAAGTCCAAGCCAATTTTCACTTTTTCATTTCTTGACAAGCCAGACTCCTTAGAGGTCCAAACCATCACTACATTTGTTCATATCCTATATGAATCTGAGCACAGTCCTGGGCATATAGCAGATATTATATAAAGGCTGTTTGATACCTGGTTGATAGATGATTCATTTCTAAATAACCAAAGACCCAGAAGGTGGGTCACATTTACAAACCTATATAAATATGAGCTTTGCAAACTGTCTTCAAGTAGTCTATATATGGGGGGAGAAAAAAGAGGTTGAAAGAGGGAGGCATCTTTCTTACCTACAACACCAAAAGCTGAAACAGCTCGAAATAACCCAGAGGAGCCTTTCTGTCCCATCTTTGTCCTGTTTCCTAGATCCAAGCGCCCAAGAAGTTCTCGCACTTCTTGTTGAGTATATACATGCTAGAAATAAGCAAATTAATCTGTAAGGTTATGTTTGATTTTTAGATTCATTATTTATTTACCTCTGAAAATTAAAAGTTTCCTACAGCTTTACACCATTAGCTGTTTCACAGAGAAGTATATAAAAGTGCAGGACTAAGCTACAATTCTAAAAAGCCAACAAAGTTTTTAACATTAGCAGTTAATTAAGGGTGGTTACTGGATCACACATTGCTGTACTTAAAAAAGGTATACCAAAACCTTATCTTCTGGATCAGAGATTCAGAGGTATGAGGAATCCACAGACAAGTTTCAAGAAATCTATAAACTCCTTAAAACTGTATGCAATGTGTATTTTTGTGAGAAGGCCCATAGCTTTTCTTAGATTCTCAAAGAGATCCCCAATCAGCCACTCGTACCCCCAAGTAAAGCCAAGTATCATTACATCATATTAATAAATACTGCCAGATGGTATGTGTGTGGGTGAAGGAGGACCATGATACCCAAGAGTAAGAGAAGTCACAAAATACAACACATCCAAAATTATTATAACATAGAAATTAGTTTTCCAAAGAGCTTAGTGAAAATGAGTTCCAAACTACAGCTATTGATACCTTTGAAAAACCAGGAATCCACACAGATTCACAAATATTCAGACAGGAACTTCAACACAAAGTGTTAGCTGCTCTCACCTGAGAGTTAAAATTAATGGTTCAATTCCACTTTAGTATAGTTCTCTTTTGACTAAAAGCCTCATATCTTTGGGCCACCTGAATTACGTCCCAACTCTGAATAATATGACATGTGGATAATAGCAGCTTAACATTTCTCTAGCAAGTCATCAGAAGTGACCCTACCAATCACTTTTAGCAGTATAATAACAAGTCTGCAGTAGAGAAGTCCTTTTTGACTTCAAGGAGCTTCATATCAAAGAAGAAAAAGAAGAAATAATCTCTTCGGTGGCTGCAATATTGAGAGTTATATCAGATCCTTAAAATGGTACCCCTTTAAGAAAATATATTCATTATCTTATCCAAAGTGTTTGCTTCGTAAAAAATCAAAATGAAGGGCAAAGTGTAATTCTGGCAAACTTTCTGACTTCCATAATTTTAGAAACCAGATTAGAGATTAAAAATTCTAGCCAACCATGAAAAACTGTCATTTTTGGATGTATGATAAAAAAAAGGTATACATCGCAAGGAGCTGTAAGGATATTTCATATCCATTAAACAAGGAGTACCAAGGTTTCTGTCTGTATTCAGGTTGTCAAGATACTTACCCTGTCATCAATGATAACCAAATCTTTTGGTTCTGTTCTATCAATTTTCAAAACACGGTATTTTGTTTCTGCATGATTGCTCCCAACTAGGAAGTATCTCTACAAAGAAAAAGAAATGTCATTAGTTTTTTTAAGACAGCTTGCCTTATACACATTTTATAATAACTCTGGTTTTTTTCTCATTAAACACATGAACTAAGTCAGGTTACTTTTTAAAAGAAATATTTCTGTTAAGTACAACTGGCAGATTAAAGAAAGGCTGATTCTAAAAGGTCAACTTTAAAATTGAAATATTCGTCGTGGTGTCATGATTAGCAGTCTGATATTTAAAATGTACCCAGTAACCAGGTCAGATGAATTTAATTATATTATACAGAGATTAACCTAACTGATTGGAAACTGATGTTTAAACTTTGCCAGGAAACTGCAGCTCTGGTAAGAAGCTCAAAGCTCAACACATAATTAGGAATGCTTAGACAATTATAGCTATTAAAATATTGATATTTTATCAAATAAACCTTTATACATTTTCTGTAGAAGACTAAAAATGACTTTAATACAGCAACTGTAAAAATCAACCGCAAAGTCCCAATAAAAAATTAAAATGAATGTACTTTCCGAAATGGCTTTTTATAGATAAGCTACAGGAAATAATTAATATTCTTTCTTTCCTGAAACACTTCCTTGGAGCATTATACCTGAACACATTAGTCTTCTTAAATGAATACTGAGAATAAAATGAATACTAAAAATACAGAAAAATAATCCTATAGTCAAAGAAAATGCTTTTCAGAAAACCTAAACCAGATGAATAACTTTTATACTGTGTTTAAGAAAATACATAAAACTCCATTAGGAAAAATATATTTAAAATATTTTGCTTCAAAAAAGTCCTTTAAAGTGACTCTTTTTCAACACTGCAAAAATTAAGAACACATGGCCACCATCAACTGGCATCTAACCATCTCATCAGTCACATAAGACACAGACAGACAAAGCAATTAAATAACAAATAAGATTCTTTAGATTAATGGCCAAACTGAAGTAAAGGTACTGAGAGCAGGAAAGATTAATGTTAGGTACTAAAGGTGCAGAAAACCTCAGAGGACTTAGGACTTAAATTGAGCCTTGAAGGTGGGAAATAGAAGATAGGTATACCAGAAGAGACACGTGCTCAGGCGTGTCCGACTCTTTGTGACCCCATGGACTGCAGCCCACTAGGCTCCTCTGTCCATGGGATTCTCCAGGCAAGAATACTGGAGTGGGCTGGCATTTCCTACTCCAGGGAATCATCTTGAACCAGGGATTGAACTCGCATCTCTTGACTCTTTACGACTGCACCACCTGGGAAGCCCCATAACAGAAGATGAGAACTTGGTTATATCGTTTTAATACTAGAGCTGTAAAAACGGATGAGTTTTTAAATTAAGTATATATCTGTTTACAAAGGTATGATCTAGACTTTCAGATTATAAAAAACAAAACTGTATGTTAAAACATGATAGGTTAGGGACTTCCCTGGCTATCCAGTGGTTAAGACTGTGATTCCACTGCAAGGGGCATAGGTTCGATTCCTAGTCAGGGAACTAAGATCCTGCATGCCACACAGAGCGGCCAAAATAAATAAATAAATACAATTATGGTAATTTAAAAAGAAAAAAAGATGATGGGTTAGCCCATGCTTAAGGGGAAAACTAACCAAAATACTGAATCCCTCGTCTTCTAGGGAGAAATGGAGTCTAGATCAAAGTATCAGTTATCATGAGGAAGAAACAGAGCAATTATAATAAATTAGTAAACTAAAAGAAGACACCCAGTGACCAGGATGCACTGGACGAGCAGCTGGAAGGGCAGGGACCCAGCGAGAGGGAGGAGGTCCAAGTCCTCAGGCTGGCCTCAGTGAGTTCCTCCCCAAGACCCCACCCACCACTGGGAGGAAAGTGGGGTCAGCAGCCTAGTAAACTCAGCCACAGAAGAACGGCCTATAAACTACACGTTTGTTAGGAGAAAAGGAAACCACCTTCTTGAGCACTTGAGGAAAAAGAGGTTCCCGGGAAAGGAAACAGTGAGTGCAAAGACTTGAACAGCAAGAAGCTCGCCGAGTTTGTTAGAAGAACGAGATTAACGGAGAAGATGCTTATGAAACACCCAACACAGTGAAGGGTCCAACACAAAAAAAGTACTCAGTGACGGTTACTTTTCTTTGGTTTACTTTTTAAGATATTAGCAAGCCAATGTCATTGTATTTGAGAAAAAGACTTCAAAAAAGAGAAAAAAGACAGCGCCCAGAGGGAAAAAAGGTATGCACGGGACCAGAATGGAACCAGAGTGGGGAAAATACACCAAACTATGAGTAATCAGCCTCTGTCCTCAGGAGAGGAGAGCATGCAAAGTACCAACCACGAATAGCGCGTATTACAGAGGTCTGAACTGGACAGATGACAACACGTGAAGGGCACTTCACTCACTTGGGGAAGGTCAGAGCAAGCTGAACAGACAGGCTGGTGGTGTCCTGATGCTGAGTTTGGCCTTGGAGGATCTCGAGACAGTACTTAATATTTTGAACCAAGACAGAGCAAATAACATCCCTCCCTCCTGCCCCTGCTGCTGCTAAGTTGCTTCAGTCGTGTCCAACTCTGTGTGACCCCACAGACGGCAGCCCACCAGGCTCCCCCATCCCTGGGATTCTCCAGGCAAGAACACTGCAGTGGGTTACCATTTCCTTCTCCAATGCGTGCAAGTGAAAAGTGAAAGTGAAGTTGCTCAGTCGTGTCCGACTCTTAGCGACCCCATGGACTGCCTACCAGGCTCCTCCGTCCATGGGATTTTCCAAGCAAGAGTACTGGAGTGGGGTGCCACTGCCTTCTCCTGCCCCTACCAGAGCACTTTTGCTTATATCTGAAGTCAGCACTTCTGAGCGCCCTGCTAAATTTGTCTGGGGCTACTCTATCCCGTTTGCCTATTATAATCAGCTTTGGAGGCTGACTCTTGTGGTTTTTAATTCTAGTCCAGTAGTGCAATCTGGTTCTGCAGGCATTGAGTATATGCTAAATGAAAGAACAATCACTCACCACAGGCTAACCATTTAATCTGCTGGGTAACTTTCTGCAACATTTACACTAAGCCATCTTTCTTGGTTAACTGCACAGAAAGACAGTCCTTCTAAGTCAACCACCTCATGGGATTCTCTGGGCAAGAATGCTGGAGTGGGTTACAATTCCCTTCTCCAGGGGATCTTTCCGACTCAGGGATCAAACCTCCGTCTCTTGTACTGCAAGTGGATTCTTTACCGTCTGAGCTATATATACCTGAATCACTCAGTAAGGAGCCACTTCACAGCTTTAGGAGAGGAAAAACTGCTGAGTGGGATTCCTAGAATTTCAACACATCCTAGGAAATCTAAAGATGAACTGCAGTAGGACCATGACTTGGCAGTTTGTAATAAAAAGACTGAATTCCCGGGGTAGGAGTAGACAAATGCACTCTTGGCCTTTGAAGCACACACAGGAGAGCGGATCTGCACCCCTCTTATCCAGACCCTTCCGTGAAGTCGCTCCACGAAGCGGAGGAGCCAAGGCAAAACTCCACAGAACTCAGAAGCAGATAGGAGTGGGAAGAAAGAAACGGGAAGCAGTGTAACTATCCGCATTCTCTATTAAAGTGGTCTAAGAATCCTGAAAATGTTTTGTGCAGAGAAGAGCGACCTCTTGTGGAAACAGCCATGTGGGGGGAACCCACGGCGCTCAGCAGTGCACAGAATGACGCTCCTGCACTGCCCCCTGGTGGGCGAGTCACAGGCTTTCAGGCCAAATTTTTAAGAGGTAACTTTTCCAGAAAGGCCTTAATTCTACTTGGTTTGATTAACTATACACACACACATATATATACATATATATCCTTAGGGTTTATTATATTTAACATCATGCTTCAAAATTAATTTCAGCATTTTGGGGCTTAAAAATAGCCCTGAAATATCTTTTCCTTAAATTCTTCTCCACTGTTGATTTTTTTCTAAATTTTTTATTTTGAAAATTTTTCAAACCCACAGTAAAATAGAACGGTAAAATAAAAACCCACATTCCACTCAGCTAGATTCACACATGGTTAACTTTGTGCTACATTTTTTTTTCTCTCTTCTTCCTTCTAGAGATAAGCTTTTTTTTTTCTTTCGAACCATGTGAAAAACAAGTTGCAGGTATCATAACACATCATCCCGAAAAGCTCTCAACTTGTATTTTCTAAACACAAGGACATCCTCCCACATAATCACAACAACCATTGATACAACATTACCTATAATCCATCAAGTTTCCCCAAATGTCCCAATAGTTTCGTTTATGTGCTAAGTCTACTCAGTTGTGCCCGACTCTTTATGACCCATGGACTGTAGCCCACCAGGCTCCTCTGTCCATGCGATTCTCCAGGCAAGAATACTGGAGTGGGTTGCCATGCTCTCCTCCAGGGGATCGTCCCGACCCAGGGATTGAACCCACATCTCTTAAGTCTCCTGCACTGGCAGGGGGGTTCTTTACGACTAGCGCCACATGAGAAGCCCGGTATCCTTTCTAGCTAGCTTTAAGTGAAAAAAAAAAAAAAGGAATCCAATCAAGAATTTTGTATAGCACTTGTTAACCAGGCCTTTATAAAATATCTTTTAATCTAGAACAGTCACCCTGCCTTTACTTTCAAAAACTGTCTTTCAGAACATGTTAAGAGAGTCCACAATTTCAACATTTTTCCTGGCTTCCTATTGACATCACTCATCTGCCCATGTACCAGTGAATGCCTCCCGTGTGCCAGGCACTGGACTAGATACCTAAGGGCAACGATACATTGAAGCTATATTTTAGGCACATGCCTTGCTAGTGGATTAGACTGGGGGGAAAAGAAGTAATCAATCCGAGTACTTTTGCTTGATGAGCAAATGCTGCAGACAGAGCCCATGAAGGTGGGGTTTGAGGACAAGAGCTTGTGAGTAGTCTTTCTGGGGGCAAGGGGTTGTCTCCACGATGGAGTGGAGGCAAAAATCCACGGCAGGGCTGGGTGACGAGCAAACGGGTAGCCTTCCAGGCAAAGAGAGAGGAGTGGAGGGCTCTGCTCCCCTCCGCCAAACACCTCACTAAAATCACCGTAAAGTTTTTTATGGTCATTTTCTTAGAAGCCTTAAGGGCAAGAGAAAGAGAGAAGCAGGCTGCAGAAAAAAGGAAAAAAAAATCATTTGAAACTGAAAAGTATGCCCAAGAAAGAAAGCAGAAGCAAGTCAAGAAGCAATCCAATTTGTGCTATAGAACCCCCAAAGGCATGAAAATTTGTTGCAGCTCTTATCTCTGGAGGGAGAAGTGTAAAACTTCAGAAAACTGAAGATTAAAAAGGAGCTGGCACACGCTTCCACGGAGGAAAAAAAGGCTTCAAGCTAAAGATCAAGAATAGCACAACACTAGAAATTCTCGACAGCAAAACTGAAGGTGGAAGACGGGGACACAATGCCTTCAAGTTTTTAAGGGAAAATTAATTTCAAGCTTTAACTCCACATTAGGCCTATCAATCAAACCTGAGGGCCTAATAAGGGCATTTTCAGATATTGTTGTTGCCGTTCAGCCACTAAGTTGTGTCTGACTCTGCGACCCCATGGACTGTAGCATGCCAGGCTCCTCTGTCCTCCACTACCTCCTGAAGTTTGCTCAAATTCATGTCCATTGAGTTGGTGATGCTATCTAACCATCTCATCCTCTGCCTCTCTCTTCTCCTTTTGCCTTCAGTCTTTCCCAGCATCAGGGTCTTTTCCAATGAGTTGGCTCATCGCATCAGGTGGCCAAAGTATTGAAGTTTCAACTCCAGCATCAGTCCTTCCAAGGAATATTCAGGTTTCCTTTTTGGATTGATTTCCTTTTTGGTTGATTAGACTGCAATCGAAGGGACTCTCAAGAGTCTTCTCTAGCACCACAATCTGAAAGCATCAATTCTTCAGAGCTCAGTTTTTTTTTATGGTCCAACTCTCACATCCTTATATGACTACTGGAAAAACCATAGCTTTGACTACACATACCTTTATCAGCAAAGTGATATCTCTGCTTTTCAATACACTAAGTTTGCCATAGCTTTCCTTCCAAGGAGCAAGCGTCTTTTATTTTCATGGCTGCAGTCATCGTCAGCAGTGATTTTGGAGCCCAAGAAAATAAAATCCATCACTGCTTCCACTTTTTCCCTTTCTATTTGCCATCAAGGGATGGGACTGGATGCCATATTCTCAGTTGTTTAAATGTTGAGTTTCAAGCCAGTTTTTTCACTCTCCTCTTTCATCTTCATCAAAAGGCTCTTTAGCTCCTCTTCAATTTCTGTGATTAGAGTGGTATTATCTGCATATCTGAGGTTGTTGTGGCAATCTTGATTCCAGCTTGTGATTCATCCAGCCCAGCATTTTACATGATGTACTCTGGATACAGGGTGACAATTTATAGCCTTGCCATACTCTTTTCCCTATTTTGAGCCAGTCTCTATGTCCGGTTCTAACTGCTGCTTCTTGACCTGCATACTGATTTCTCAGGAGGCAGGTAAGGTGGTCTGGTTTTCCCATCTCTTTAAAAATTTTCCACAGCTTGTTGCAGTCCACACAGTCAAAGGCTTTACTATATAGCCTGTGAAGCAGAAGTAGGTGTTTTTCTGGAATTCTCTTGCTTACTCCACGATCCAGCAAATGATGGCAATTTGATCTCTGGTTCCTCTGCCTCTTTGAAACCCAGCTTGTACATCTGTTTTCAGTTCATGTACTGCTGAAACTGAGCTTGAAGGAATCTGGGCATAACCTTGCTAGTACGTGAAATGAGCACAACTGTACAGGAATTCTTCGGCATTGCCCTTTCTTGGGATTGGAATGAAAACTGACCTTTTCCAGTCCTGTGGCCACTGCTGCATTTTCCAAATTTGCGAGCATATGGAGTGAAGCACCTTAATAGCATCATCGTTTAGGATTTCAGATATGAACAGCCGGGCTGGAATTCCATCACCTCCACTAGGCTTTCTCACAGTAATGCTTCCTGAGGCCCACTTGACACCCTACTCCACGATGTCCAGCCCCAGGTGAGTGACCACACCATCAGTTTCCCAGGCCATTAACACCTTTCTATGTGTGTGCAGTTCTTCTATATATTCTTGCCACCTCTTTTTAACCTCTTCTGCTTCTGTTAGGTCCTTACTGTTCCGCACATCCACGGATTCAAAGATTCCTGCCGAGGAACCCTTCCTCATGAAGCAACTGAAGGAGATGCTCCACCAAAATGAGGGCATAACTCAAGAGAGAGAAAAAAAAAAATCCAGGATCTGGGAAAGTAAGGAAATCATCACAGGAGAGGTGACGGGATGGTGGTTAAGGGAGATCCCAGGATGGCGGCTGAGCTGGAGGCCGTGGGCGCAACCAGTCCAGATCTGAGCCACTGCTTCAAGAAGCAGCAGCCAGGGAGAACACCTACGGTGTGAATGTGCTGAGAGGGGACTTACATATCTGGAAAGTTGAGCTGAAACCATTATAAATTAGGAATAACGGGATTTTAGGAAGAGGAAAGGTCATCTCAGGTACCTGCAGTCTGAAGTTCAAATGGTAAAGGTGAAAGAGCAGGCAACCAAAATGCCCAAAAGCAACCAGGAGGAAAAGGGAGCAGTGACTGGAGCGTTCGGGACTTTCATAATCGGGCACACGTCAGCCGGGCTGCCTGAACGCAGGCACACACGTGGGCGAGAGGAACCGGCTCTGCTGGGGACACGCCTGTGTGTCAGTAGACTCACTGAGGGGCAGAGGGGTTGGCAAGAACTGGGGTGGAGAATCAGGACACCAAAAGAAGCTGCATTAAGATGTCCATTAAGACAGAAAGGCTCTGAGCTGACTTTTCCAAGTTAACTATCAAGAAAAAGCTTAAAATCTCACCATGCAGCTTTAACAGCAGTGACTTGGTTTAAAGATGAATGTATTTCTAAAGTACATACATGAACTCCACATGGAATACAGAAGGTAATCCACTTAACAGGAAACGCAGTTATCTACTAACATTATCATCTTCTTTGATAATGACAGGCTAATTAATCACTCAGTTTTCAGCTGAGGGAAGAAAATCAGCGCTCTTGAAAGAGGAGACATTTTAGGTTGTCCTGACAGCTTTGATTAATGTTAAACTGCACTTGAACTTTCAGAATAAAGGTGGTATTTTTAAAGATCATCACAAAGGCACTTCTCACAATCTTTAGCAATCTTGCAGGCCTGCCACCTCGCTGATCCCAACAATCCTACAACCAGTAACCCAGCCCAGGAGGAGAACGGAGATTCTGACAGTCAGAGGGACGCTGCTGAGTTCTTTCTTCACGGCGTCAGGGCTCTGCTGAAGGGGAAGCATTAAATCCCCTCTGGAAGCAAGTGGGAACTTTGTCACCTCCATCATCACCATGATTCTCTTTCCAACTTTACATCAGCTGGTTCCCAGTTCTAATCCCTTTGTGACCCACATCCTGTGATGTCCTCTCCTGTCCTCTAATTTCCAAATCAAGGCTCATTAAATGAGCTGCATTCCTCACAAAGTGGTTCATACATGCTAATTCTCTTTCATGTGATGGGATGGAAAGAAGGGAGAAGTTACCTTAATCCTTTTAGAACAAGGCAGGACTTGAAATAAACCCAAACATGCGTACATATACAATAATAATTTTGAGCTAGCAAGAGTAAAAATTATCTTAACAACCGTATACACACAAAACACATATGCAGAGACCAAAATCTACCACAGTTCTGTTCAGCTATCAGCTTTAAAGTTAACCACTACAATGTCCCTTCCTTTGTTATAAAATGGTCCCTTACTGCAATGGTAAGACCCCAACGGTATTATGGATGAAGTAAGGACCAGACACTGGAAATCACCTAAGGTGAGCTAGTTTCTTCCTGGAAAATAACAGGTTGGTAAGTCTCCAGTGGGAAACTCCTAGTTACACTGGGGTATATGAGCATCAGGGTGAGATATAGCCCAAATTCATCTGTAGGCCTGGGTCACAATGAGCTAAAGGAAAAATGAAGGTGCTTAGTAACAAAAAGAACAGGTAAAATTCTGGAGGGAATAGAACCAGACCTAAAGCCTGTAACCTATAAACCTATTTCCCTTGCTACCTAAACAGTCCTCAAAATCCATCGTTAAACACAAGTAACGATACCAACATAAACGTAACCTCAGGAACAATTCTACCCAGTTGCCATTCTAAAGGAAGGCTCAGGACAGGACCCTATCTTGCCCAGTGTGTCTCATCAATTAATGCATCTCATAATGCCTTCCTCACGAAAGAACACACTCCCACCACCCAAAATAAGAATTCCCATTACATTCAGACACTTGCAAACAACAGCTCTGGTCAATCATTGCATCAGTCCATATCTAACAAATGAAAGGGAATAAAAAAAAATTTTAAAAGTCAACATATGGCCCACTTTCAAGGAGCCAATATCAACAAGCAGATTTTCTTACAACCATTAAAACAAAAAAGAACCCGTGTGATAGTGCACAAAATGCCCAAATCACACGGTATAGAAATCTAAACGACCAGGACTCAACTCACCCCAGTCTGACAGGCCATCATCAGTGAGCCTCAGAGAGCACTTGGTGGAGAGGGCCTGGGGAAAGACAGCCTCCTGCGGTGCTGGTGGGATGGAACCGCTAAGTCTCTACACAGAAGAGCGTGCAGGGTCTGGAAGCGAAAACGAGAGCTACCGACGACCCTGCATCAAACGCTTAAGAGAATATCAGGGGAGAACCAAAATTCAAAAAGAAACATGCTCTAAAGCTGCTGAGGGCCACAGTTGCAATAGCAAAAACCTGGAAACGAAACAAAGCGTCCATCGAGAATGAGTTCACAAAGAGGAACTGCTGCACGTCCACCATGGGCCACATCTCAGCCGCGAAATGGAATGCAATAACACCAGTGGCGGCAACCTGCATGGAACTAGTTCTAAGCAAGATGAGAGAGGTAACTCAGAACAAAAGTACAGATATCATATGCTATCACTTATGTGAAACTGTTAGTTGCTCAGTTGTGCCCGATTCTTTGCAGCCCCAGGGAAGAACACTGGAGTGAGTAGCCATTCCCTTCTCCAGAGGATCCCTTCTATTGATCCGAGCCAGGGATCGAACCCACTCTATAGGTAGAATATAAAAATTAATATCAAGAAACCAGTTGACTCAAAAGTAACAGACTCACAAGATTAGAAAATAAAATTACATCTAACAAAGGGGAAAGATGCAGGAAAGAGACAAATTAGGAGGCTGAGATTAACAAGCAGAAACTATTACTTATGAATACATAATTAGTAAGGAAATAGATGACAGGAGCTCTACTAGACTTTGTGGAATAACAGCTATGGGAAAATAATGAGGCTCTATGTATGTGTATGTGTAAATGTACAAGTTCTGTACACATACAACACATTTATCATTTGATGTCGCTGTGACTCCAAGCAAAACGACACATTACCAAGAAGCAATCAGACCCAAGCATCAGGGTGTTGCATCTGGCACACTACAGGGTAATTTATACTCTGCACCACAACTTCCCCTGAAGCTCTGTTTGCAGAGGAAGTCAAGCTGGGCTGTGCAGAAATGCTGCTGCCTTGTGGCCATCGTCTGCAACAGCAACTTGAAAGAAATGCAACAAGGCAAAAAGGTTGTTTGAGGAGGCCTTATAAATAGCTGGAAAAAAAGAGAAGCAAAAGGGAAAGGAGAAAAGGAAAGATATACTCATCTGAATGCAGAGTGCCAAAGAATAGCAAGATCCAACAAGAAAGCCTTCTTAACTGAACAATGCAATGAAAAAGCAGAAAAAATAGAATGGGAAAAACTATAGAGATCTCTTCAAGAAAATTAGAGATATCAAGGGAACATTTCATGCAAAGCTGAGCACAATAAAGGACAGAAATTTTATGGACCTAACAGAAGCAATAGATACTAAGAAGAAGTGACAGGAATACACAGAAGAACTGTTCAAAAAAAAAAGGGGGGTCTTCATGACCTGGATAACCACAATGCTGTGCTCACTCACCTAGAGACAGACATTCTGGAGCATGAAGTCAATTGTCCCTAGGAATCATACTACAAACAAATCGTGGAGTTGACGGAATTCCAGTTGAGCTATTTCAAAACTAAAAGATGATACTGTTAAAGTGCTGCACTCAATGCGCAAGCAAATCTGGGAAACTCAGCAGTGGTCAAAGGACTGAAAAGTTCAGTTTTCATTCCAATCCCAAAGAAAGGGAATGCCAAAGAATGTTCAAACTACTGCACAACTGCACACATTTCACATGCTAGCAAGATGATACTCAAAATCCTTCCATCCAGGATTCAACAATATGTGACCCAAAGACTTCCAGATGTACAAGCTGGATTTAGAAAAGGCAGAGGAACAGATTTCAAATTGCCAACATCTCTTGGATCATAGGAAAAGCAGGGGTGCCAGGAAAACATCTACTTCTGCTTCACTGACTAAGCTAAAGCCTTTGACTGTGTGGATCACAACAAACTGTGGAAAATTCTTAAAGAGATGGGAATGCCAGACCACGTTACCTAACTCCCAAGAAACCTGTATGCAGGTGAAGAAGCAAGAGTTAGGATGGGAAATGGAACAACAGACTAGTTTCAAATTGAGAAAGGAGTAGGTCAAGGCTGTATACTGTCACTCTGCTTATTGAACTTCTACGCAGAGTACATCATTTGAAATGCCAGGCTAGATAAAGCACAAGCTGAAATCAAGATTGTCGGGACAAATATCAATAACCTCAGATACGCAGATGACACCACCCTTATGGCAGAAAGCAGAGGGTCACTAAAGATCCTCTTGAGGAAGGTGAAAGAGTAGAGTGAAAAAGCTGGCTTAAAACTCAACATTCAGAAAACTAAGATTATGGCATCTGGTCCCATCACTTCATAGCAAGTAGATGGGGTAAAATGGAAACAATGACAGACTTTATTTTCTTAGGCTCCAAAATTACTGCAGATGGTGACCTGCCATGAAATTTAAAAATTCCTGGTCCTTGGAA
The DNA here is from genome assembly GCF_001704415.2 of Capra hircus. Lineage (NCBI taxonomy): Eukaryota > Metazoa > Chordata > Mammalia > Artiodactyla > Bovidae > Capra > Capra hircus. The sequence goes on from NC_030816.1 coordinate 27,836,951, forward strand.
GAAAGGCTACAATAAACCTAGACAGCATATCAAAAAGCAGAGATGTCACTTTGCCAACAAAGGTTCATACAGTCAAAGCTATGGATTTTTTAATCCAGTAATCATGTACAGATGTGAGAGTTGGACTAAAAAGAAGGCTGAGCACCAAAGAATTGATGCTTTCCAACTCTGGTGCTCGAAAAGACTCTTGAGAGTCTCTTGGAAAGCAAGGAGATCACACCAGTCAATTCTAAAAAGGAAATCAACCCTGAATAATCATTAGAAGGATTGAATCTGAAGCTCCAATACATGGCCACCTGATGTAAAGAGCCAACTCATTGAAAAAGACTCTGATGCTGGGAACGATTGACAGCAGGAGGAAAAGGGGGCAATAGAGGATGAGGTGGGTTAAACGGCATTATCGACGCAACGGACACGAGTTTGAGAAAATTTCGAGTAACAGTGAAGGACAGGGAAGCCTAACGTGCTCAATCCCTGGGTGCAAAGAGTCAGACATGATTGAGCAACTCAGTTCAGTTCAGTCGCTCAGTCGTGTCTGACACTTTGCGACCCCATGGCCTGCAGCACACCGGGCTTCCCAGTCCATCAGCAACTCCCGGAGCTTACTCAAACTCCTGTCCATCCAGTTGGTGATGCCATCCAACCATCTCATCCTCCGGCATCTCCTTCTCCTCCCACCTTCAATCTTTCCCAGCATCAAGGTCTTTTCAATGAGTCAGTTCTTTGCATCAGGTGGCCAAAGTACTAGAATTTCAGCTTCAGCATCAATCCTTTCAAGGAATATTCAGGACTGATTTCCTTTAGGATGGACTTGTTTGATCTCCTTGCAGTTCAAGAGACTCTCAACAGTCTTCTCCAACACCACAGTTCAAAAGCATCAATTCTTCAGCGCTCAGCTTTCTTTATAGTCCAACTCTCACATCCACACATGACTACTAGAAAAACCATAGCTTTGACTAGATGGACCTTTGTTGGCAAAGTAATGTCTCTGCTTTCTAATATGCTGTCTATGTTGGTCATAACTTTTCTTCCAAGGAGCAAGCATGTTTGAATTTCATGGCTGCAATCACCATCTGCAGTGATTTTTGAGCCCCCTAAAATAAAATCTGTCACTGTTTCCATTGTTTTCCCATCTATCTGCCATGAAGTGATGGGACTGGATACCATGATCTTCGTTTTCTGAATGTTGAGTCTTAAGCCAACTTCTTCACTCTCCTCTTTCACTTCCATCAAGAGGCTTTTTAGTTCCTCTTCACTTTCTGCCATAAGGGTGGTATCATCTGCATATCTGAGGTTATTGATATTTCTCCCAGCAATGTTGATTCCAGCTTGCACTTCATCCAGCCTGGCATTTTGCATGATGTACTCTGCATAGAAGTTAAATAAGCAGGGTGACAATATACATCCTTGACACACTCCTTTCCCAATTTGGAAGCAGTCCAGTCCATGTCCAGTTCTAACTGTTGCTTCTTGAGCTGCATACAGATTTCTCATGAGGCAGGTCAGGTGGTCTGGTATTCTCATCTCTTCAAGAATTTTCCACAGTTTGTTCTGATCCACACAGTCAAAGGCTTTGGCATAGTCAATAAAGCAGAAGTAGATGTTTTCTGGAACTCTCCTGCTTTTTTGATAATCCAACGGATATTGGCAATTTTATCTCTGGTTTCTTTGCCTTTTAAAACCTGTGGTTAAGGGGACTAATATTCACAAGGAGAGTTTGGCTGTAAGATACCTATTATAAAAATTTGCTGCAAGTAAGTTTTCTTAAAAAAAAAAAAAAACACTTTACAAACGGCAGAATTTCATCAAGACAATAGCAAAAGGTACATGGACCTTGTTGTAATCATACCGAGTGAAGTAGGTCAGGAAAAAAAAAAAAAGACAAACACCATTATTGCTAAAATCATAAAACTGATGTCCATGAACCAAGTGAACAAACAGAAGAGACTCACAAATTAAAAAACAAATTTAGGGTTACCCAAAAGGGGGGAAATGGGGAAAAGTAACAATTAGGGGGTTGACATTAGGAAATCCACAATAATACATATAAAACAGGTGATACACAAGGACCCACTGCAGAGGAAGGGAGGTCTGCACAACGCTCTGTAATACCCCATGTACAAAACCAATACGTGATGAATAGACACATGAAGAACTGGCAAAGATTCTCTACATCTATATTAAACACAACATTTTAAAATAATTTATTCCATCAAAAAATAAAAACTATATTATAAAAAAATAAATAAGACCAAAGCTTATGGGTGTTTTACTGGCACACTGCACAAAAATTGACAACCCAGGAACTTCCATTAAGACTCTGCTTTCTGTAGTAACTGCCACTGGCATGCAGAAACACTGCCACCATGTGGCCATTTTCAGAAACAGCAACTTTAAAACCAATGCTCACAACATTCACAAGGGCAGCCAGGCTATGACATCTGCTATCACTAAATGGCCCAAAGAAGGTAATCAAAACAAATTCAACACATGGCCCACTTTCAAAGAGCCAGTTTCAACAAGTCACTTTTATTACCACCGTTAGAAAAAAATCAAAAGAGCACATGAAATTGTGCACAAAAATGACTAGTTCTTAGAGACATGCAAAGCAAAACTACAACTGAGGGGTCACCTCACCAAAGTCTGAACAGCCATCATCAGTTCGGTTCAGTCGCTCAGTCGTGTCCGGCTCTTTGTGACCCCATGAATCGCAGCACGCCAGGCCTCCCTGTCCATCACCAACTCCCGGAGTTCACTCAGACTCACATCCATCGACTCAGTGATGCCATCCAGCCATCTCACCCTCTGTCGTCCCCTTCTCCTCCTGCCCCCAATCCCTCCCAGCATCAGAGTCTTTTCCAATGAGTCAACTCTTCGCATGAGGTGGCCAAAGTACTGCAGTTTCAGCTTTAGCATCATTCCTTCCAAAGAAATCCCAGGACTGATCTCCTTCAGAATGGACTGGTTGGATCTCCTTGCAGTCCAAGGGACTCTCAAGAGTCTTCTCCAACACCACAGTTCAAAAGCATCAATCAAGAAGTCCTCAAAAAATCCACAGTGGAGAGGGCCTGGAGAAAATGACACCCTCCTAGGGTGCAGGTGGGATGAAACTATTAACAGCACCTAGACAGAACAGTACCCAGCTGTCTTTCAGAAAAAAACTAAAGCTACCAATGATCCAATATTCCCTGGCTTAAGAGAATAACCCAAAAGAACCAGAATTCGAAAAGAAACATGAACCCAAAGCTGCAGTGGGGCACAGGTACAATAGCAAAGACTGGAAACAAAGTGTCCATCGAGGAGAAATGCATAAAGAGGAACTGCTACAGGTCCTCCGTGGAACATACCTCAGAATGAAACCACCAAAGGCAGCAACCTCCATGGACCTATTGATACTTCTAACCATGCTGAGAAAGGTAACTCAGCATAAAAAGATACATATCATATGATAAGACCTATAGGTAGAATCTAAAAACTAATACCAAGAAACTGACCAAACAGACTCACAGGAGTCGATAATAAAATTATTGTTAACAAATAGGAAAGCTGCAGGGAAGGGATAAATATGGAAGTAGCGATTAACAAATAGAAACAATTTCATGTAAGATATATAATTAACAAGGACATAGCACTCTTGCCTGGAAAATCCCATGGATGGAGGAGCCTGGAAGGCTACAGTCCATGGGGTTGCGAAGAGTCATACACAACTGAGTGACTTAACTTTCACTTTTCACTTTCATGCATTGGAGAAGGAAATGGCAACCAACTCCAGTGTTCTTGCCTGGAGAATCGCAGGTACGGCGGAGCCTGGTGGGCTGCCGTCTATGGGGTCACACAGAGTCGGACACGACTGACGTGACTTAGCAGCAGCAGCAGCAGTATACCAAGAGAGGTCTACTCAACATTTCAAATAAGCTCTATGAGGAAATAATTTGAAGATCAATAGATATATGTATATGTGGAAGTGTAAAAGATTGTGTACACAAACAACACATAGAACACTGTATGTATCAGTGCTACTCCAAGCAAAACTATACATTAAACTGACAAAAAAAAAAAGACAAGTGAAAAGACACAAGCTTTGGGGTGTTGCTTCTGGCACAGTCTGCTGCTGCTGCTGCTAAGTCGCTTCAGTCGTGTCCGACTCTGTGCGACCTCATAGACGGCAGCCCACCAGGCTCCCCCGTCCCTGGGATTCTCCAGGCAAGAACACTGGAGTGGGTTGCCATTTCCTTCTCCAATGCATGAAAGTGAAAAGTGAAAGTGAAGTCGCTCAGTCGTATCCGACTTGTAGCGACCTCATGGACTGCAGCCTACCAGGCTCCTCCGTCCATGGGATTTTCCAGGCAAGAGTACTGGAGTGGGATGCCATTCAGTTCAGTTCAGTTGCTCAGGCGTGTCCGACTCTTTGCGACCCCATGAATTGCAGCATGCCAGGCCTCCCCATCCATCACCAACTCCCAGAGTTCACTCAGACTCACGTCCATCGAGTCAGTGATGCCATCCAGCCATCTCATCCTCGGTCGTCCCCTTCTCCTCCTGCCCCCAATCCCTCCCAGCATCAGAGTCTTTTCCAATGAGTCAACTCTTCCCATGAGGTGGCCAAAGTACTGGAGTTTCAGCTTTAGCATCATTCCCTCCAAAGAAATCCCAGGGCTGATCTCCTTCAGAATGGACTGGTTGGATCTCCTTGCAGTCCAAGGGACTCTCAAGAGTCTTCTCCAACACCACAGTTCGAAAGCATCAATTCTTCAGCGCTCAGCCTTCTTCACAGTCCAACTCTCACATCCATACATGACCACAGGAAAAACCATAGCCTTGACTAAAGGGACCTTAGTCAGCAAAGTAATGTCTCTGCTTTTGAATATACTATCTAGGTTGCTCATAACTTTTCTTCCAAGGAGTGTCTTTTAATTTCATGGCTGCAATCACCATCTGCAGTGATTTTGGAGCCCCAAAAAATACTGTTTCCACTGTTTCCCCATCTATTTCCCATGAAGTGATGGGACCGGATGCCAAGATCTTCGTTTAACCAGGACTTCCCCTGAGGCTCTGTTTGCCAGAGTAAGCAGAGCCGGGCGGCAAAGAAGTGCCGCCACCTTGTGTCTGCTTTCTGCAACAGCAACTTGAAAACTACGGCTTCCAGGACTTGCATTCACCAGAACAGCTGGCCTATAAAGATATTTGTCCTGAAAAATTTCCAGAGGTAAGTATTCCAAAAGAAATCTTTAAAAAGAGGATAGAGTTTTTCATCAAGCAATAAGAAAAGGCAGATACTACTGACACTATTTTTAAAAAAGCACATGAAGTGATGCACAAAATCACTAATTATTAGAGACATGCAAACCAAGATTCCAAAGCAGGATCACCTTGCAGCAGTCAGAATGGCCATCATCAAAATGTCTACAAACAACAAATGCTACAGTGAGGTGGAGAAAGGGGGACCATTTTATATGCCAGTGGTATTTAAATGGGAACAGTCACAACAGACAACAGTATGAAAGTGTCCTTAAAAGGTAAAAACAGAGCTACCATACATTTCAGAAGTCACACTCCTAAGAGCATATTCAAAGGCTACCAGAATTCTAAAAGAATCTTGCACCCCAAGTGCACCTTAGCACCATTTTCAATAGACAAGATTTTGGAAACAAGCAAAATGTCCAAGGATAGATGAGTGCATATAGAAGAAGCGGCACATGCCCCAGATGGCATATTACTCAGTGATGAGAAGATGAGAAAATGCCAACTGCAGACACGTACATGGACCTAGACATACAAAAAGACAAAGTGTACTCTTCAGTGGCAGCTGAAAATTGATGCAAAAGCCCATGAACCAACTGACGAAGGAGAAACAGACTCACAAAATTAGAAAACCAAATCAGGATTACCAAAAGGGAAAGGTGGGGGTAGGAATCAGTTAAGAGCTTGTGTAACATTCCACAATAATATGTATAAAATAGGCAATCAACAGGGACCTACAGTAGAGCAAGGGAGGTCTACACAACACTCTATTAATCTGTATGAGAAAAGAAGCCGAAATGAATAGATATACATATAGAACTGAAAAAGATTCTCTACACACAAAAACAAAACCTTTTCAAAACAACTTACTAAATCAAAACTAAATTAATAAGAACAGAAGGTAATGAGACGCAGCTTACGGGTGTTTGTCCTGGCACATGCCACACGTATTTACCACTCAGGAATACCACTTTCACTAAGGCTCTGCTTTCTGTAGTAAACAGAGCTGGGCATGAAGAAATCTTGCTCCCTTGTGGCCATTTTCCAAAACAGCAACTTTAAAACCAATTCTTGCATGCATGCATGCATGCTACATGCTAAGTTGATTAGGTCGTGTCCGACTCTGTGACTATGGATCAGAGCCCACCAGGCTTCTCTGTCCATGGGGCTCTCCAGGCAAGAATACTGCAGTGGACTGCCATGCCCTCCTCCAGAGGATCTTCCCAACCCAGGGTCAAACCCATGTCTTACACTCCTGCACTGACAGGAGGGTTCTTTATCACCAGCACCATCAGGGAAGCCAAACCCAATGCTTAGACGCCGGCAAGACCCACAAGGAGAGCAGAGGTCTAAATGACATCTGCTGTCACTAAATGTCCTGAAGACATAATTGAAAAATTCAACACATGGCCCACTTTCAAGGAGCCAATTTCAGCAAGTCAATTACCACTTAAAAAAAAAAAGCCACATGAAATGGTGCACAAACTCCAGGTTCTTAGAGACATGCCAATCAAAACTACAAAGAGGGCTCACCTCACCCCAGTCTTAATGGCCATCATCAATGAGTCTTCAAAGAATACATGATAGAAAGGCCCTGAAGGAAAGGAAAGCCTATGAAGGAACCCATGGGATGAAACTGTTAACAACCCCTACACAGAACAATACGCGGGTTCCTAAAAGGAAAACTAAGCTCCCTATGAACCAGCAGTCAATGCCTAAGAGAATATCCAGGCAAAACCAGAATTCAAAAAGAAATATGCACCCAAATCTGCAGTGGGCCACCAGTTACAACAGCTAAGATCTGGAAACAAAGCATCTGGCCAGATGAATGCATGAAGAGGACTGCTACATGTCCACCAGGAGCATGGCTTAGTCGTGAAACAGAATGAAATAACAACGGCAGCAACCCACTTGGAGCTAGTTCTAACCACGCTAAGAAGGGCAACTAAGAAGACAGATAGCGCTTATAGGGGTAACTAAAAATTAATACCAAGAAGCCAAAGGACCAAAGAGAAACAGACTCACAAAACCACACGATAATATTATCCTTATACAAGGTGAAAGATACAGGGAAGGGATAAATAAGGAAGTTGGGATTAACAAATAGAAACAATTTTTATAAAATACATAATTAACAAGAACACAGGTATACCAAGGGAGGTCTACTCAACATTCTGTAATAACCTCCATGAGAAAAAAATTTGCAGATCAATATATATATATGTGCAAATGTAAAAGATTGTGTACACATACAACATATACACCACCATACATCAGTGTTACTCCAGGCAAAACTAAACATCAAACTGACACACACAAAAGAAGAAGTAACGAGACCCAGGCTTTCGGGGTGTTGCTTCTGGTACACTGCAGTCTAATGTACAATCCCAACCAGGGCTTCCACTGAGGCTGTTTGCCAGAGTAAGCAGTATTGGCATCAAAGAAATGCTGGCACCTTGTGGCCACTTTCTGCAACAGCACCTTGAAAACTGTCCTTAAATTAGGGACTTAATAGTCACAAGGAGGATCAGGCTGTAAGATACTCGTCCTCAAAAATTTCCCGGGAGTAACTATTAGAAATCTTTATGAAGACAGAATTTCATCAATACATATGAAATGGTAGACACAACTCACAACATTTGAGAAAGAAAATGAACATGAAATGATGCACATAGTCAGGAATTATTAGAGACATGCAAATAAAGAATACATGAGGAAGCACCTCACAGCACTCAGAATGACCACCATCGAAATCCCTGCAAACTAAAGGTCACAGTCGGGTCAGGGAAAAGGGGACCCTCTTGAATTGCCTACGGTATGCAAATGGGAAGAGCCACAACAGAGCACAGCATGAAACTGTCTTTAAAAGTTAAAAAGCGAGCTACCATACATTGCAGCTGCCCCAGCAGTAGGAGCATATTTGAACGTCACTAGAATTCTAAAAGAATCTGGCACCCAAATCTGCATACAGCACCGCTTCCGATAGCCAAGACCTGGAAGCAACCAAGACGTCCAAACTGACTGAATGCAGAAAGAAAAAGTGGTTCACGTCCACAATGGCATAGTGCTCAGCCATGAAACAATGACACGCTGCCAACTGCAGTAACACGTAAGGAGCTCTCGTAATTAGACTGAATGAAGTCAGTAGGGGGGGAAAAAGCCTATTGGTGGAGGCTTAAATTCATGCCCATAAACCAACTGACAAAAGAGAAACAGACTCACAAAATTAGAGTTACAGAAGGGAAAGGTATCAATTAGAAGGTGTGGATTAACAGATCCACAATAATGCAGATAAAATAGGTAATCAACAAGGACCTGCTGTAGAGCGAGTGGGGCCTATGCAACACTGTGACGACCTACATGAGAAAAGAATCCAAAGATGAAGATATACATACAGAACCGAAAAAGATCCCCTACACTAACAGAAAATGCAAGATTTTACAATAACATTTTACATTAAAAAACTAAATTAATAAAAAATTGCACATTCCACACTAATGCATAACTCAGAACACCATTTCCACTATGGCTTGGTTTCTGAGGTAATGCAAAGAAACAGAGGAAAACAATAGAATGAGAAAGACTAGAGATCTCGTTAAGAAAATCAGAGATACCAAGGGACATTTCACGCAAAAATGGGCACAATAAAGGACAGAAACAGTATGGACCCAAGAGAAGCAGAAGATAATAAGAATAGGTGGCAAGAATACACAGATAAACTATACAGAAAAGATCTTCATGACCCAGATAATCATGATGGTGTGATCACTCACCTAGAGCCAGACATCCCGGAATGCAAGGTCAAGTGGGCCTTAGGAGGCATCACTTTAAAAACCTAGCAGAAGTGATGGAATTTCAGCCGAGCTATTTCAAACCCTAAAAGATGACGTGCTGCACTCAATGTGTGTCAGGAAATTTGGAAAACTCAGCAGTGGCCACAGGACTGGACAAGGTCATTCTTCATCCCAATCCCAAAGAAAGGCAGTGCCAAAGAATGTTCCAACTGCTGCACAATTGCACACATCTCACACAGCAGCCAAGTGATCCTCAAAATTCTCCAAGCCAGGCTTCAGAAATACGTGAACCGTGAACTTCCAGATGCTCAAGCTGGATTTAGAAAAGGCAGAGGAACCAGAGATCAAACTGCCAACATCTGTTGGATCATGGAAAAAGCAAGAGAGTTCCAGAAAAATATCTTCTTCTGCTTCATTGACTACGCTAAAACCTTTGACTGTGAGGATGACAACAAACTGTGGAAAATTCTTCAAGAGACAGAAATATCAGCCCCCCTTACCTGCCTCCTGAGAAACCCGTGTGCAGGTCAAGAAGCAACAGAACTGGACATGGAACAACAGACTGGTTCCAAATTGGGAAAGGAGTATGTCAAGGCTGTATAGTATCACCCTGCTTATTTGACTTTTATGCAGAGTACATCATGCAAAATGCTGGGCTGGATGAAGCACAAACTGGAATCAAGATTGCCAGGAGAAATTATCAATACCCTCAGGTAAACAGATGACACCACGCTTATGGCAGAAAGCAAACAGGAACTAAAGAACCTCTTGATGAAGGTAAAAGAGGAGAGTCAAAAAGCTGGCTTAAAACTCAACATTCAAAAAACTAATAAGATCATGGTATCCGGTCCCATCACTTCATGGCAAATAGACAGGGAAATAATGCAAACAGTGGCTGACTTAATTTTCTTGAGCTACAAAAATCACTGTGGACGGTGACTGCCACCATGAAATTAAACAATGCTTCCTCCTTGGAAGAAATGCTATGACAAACTTTGACAAGAGTATTAAAAAGCAGAGACATCACTCTACCAACAAAGCGGCATATAGGCAAAGCTACAGTTTTTCCTGTAAGTCATGTATGGATGCAAGAGTTGGACCATAAAGAAAACTGAGTGATGAAGAATTGATGCTTTCCAACTGTGGTGCTGTAGAGGCTCTCGAGTCCCTTGGACAGCAAGGAAATCAAACCAGTCAATCCCAAAGGGAATCAACCCTGAATATTCATTGGAAAGACTGATGCTGAACCTGAAACTCCATTACTCTGGCCACCTGATATAAAGAGCTGACTCACTGGAAGAGTCCCTGATGCTGGGAAAGACTGAGGGTAGGAGAAGAAGGGGTCAACAGAGGATGAGATGGTTGGATGGCATCACCAACTTGATGCACATGAGTTTGAGCAAACTCTGGGAAATAGCGAAGGACAGGGACGCCTGGGGTGCTGCAGTCCATGGGGTCACAAAGAGCTGCACACAACTGCGCAACTGAACTGACGAGCTGGCAAAATTCCAAGGACAGTAGAGCTGTGAATGACACCTGCTGCCACTGACTATCCTGGAGAAGGTGATCAAAATGAAAACCCAACACGTCCCACTTTCAAGGAGCCCATTTCAACAAGTCAATTTTATTACCAACCTTCAAAAAAACAAGAAAGAAAGAAAGAGCTCATGAAATGGGTGAACAAATTCACCAGTTGAAAGAGACAAGCAAATCAAAACCACAACAATGGCATACCTCGCCACAGTATGAATGAGCATCATCAATGAGTCTTACACGGTGAGCAATGAGCCATACACGGTGAGCAATGAGCAATACATGGTGGAGAGGGCCTGGAGAAAAGGAAAGCCTCCAAGGTGCTGGTGCGATGAAACTGGAAACAGCCCCTAAACAGAACAGTGTGCAGGTGCCTGAAAGGAAAACGAAGCTCCCATGAACCAGCAGTCAATGCCTAAAAGAATATCCAGGCAAAATCAGAATTCAAAAAGAAATATGCACCCAAATATGCAGTGCACTACCAGTTACAACAGCTGAGATCTGGAAACAAACTGTCCGTCCACATGAACGCATAAAGAGGAACGGCTACACGTCCACCAGGAACATGATTCGGTCATGAAACAGAATGAAATACTACCAACTACAGCAACCCACACGGACCTAGTTCTAACCATGCTAGAGCATCAGTAACTAAGAAGAAAAAGACTGACAGCACTTATACGTGGAATCTAAAAATTAATACCAAGAAACCAATGGACCAAAGAGAAACAGATTCACAAGGCTAGAAAATAAAGTTATCGTTGTCATAGGGGAAAGACATGGGGAAGGGATAAACAAGAAAGTTGGGATTAACAAATAGAAACAATTTCATATAAAATACATAATCAACAAGGACAAACAAATAACAAGGGAGGTATAAGCAGCATTCTGTTATAACCTCTATGAGTAAATAATTTGAAAGTCAATAGAGATATATATATATATTTGCAAACATAAAAGACTGTGTACACATACTTGCCTGGAGAATCCCCATGGACAGAGAAGCCTAGTGGGCTGCAGTCCGTGGGGTTGCAAAGAGTTGCACAAGACTGAGCAACTAAGCACAGCACAGCACAATATATACAACGCTGTATGTCGTGTTTCTGCAAGCAAAACTATAAATTAAACTGACAAAAAAAAGACGTGACAAGACACAAGCTTTGGGGTGTTGCTTCTGACACATTCCAGTTTAATTTCCAACCCCAAACCAGGATGTCCACTGAGGCTCTGGTTGCCAGAGTACCTTGCATCGGTACTGGGTGAATGCTGCCACCTTGTGGCCGTTTCCAGCAACAGCAACGTTAAAACAGTTAAGAAGGGAATGGCTAACCACTCCAGTATTTCTGGAGAATTCCATGGATAGAGGCGCCTGGCAGGCCCCAGTCTATGAGTCAGAAAGAGTCCAACAGGGCTTAGCAACTACGACGCACACACAGAGGAAACTGGGCTTCCCTGGTGGCTCAGATGGTAAAGAACTGGCCTGTAGTGCAAGATACCCTGTTTCCATACTTGGGTAGGGAAGACTCCCTGGAGAAGGGAATGGCTACCCACTCCAATAGCCTTGCCTGAAGAATTCCATCATCAGAGGAGTCTGGCGGGCTATATTACATGGGGTCTCACAGGATGGAACACAACTAAGAGACTAACACTTTCACTTTAAGAGGACTAACATATTCACAAGGATGGCTGGGCTGTAACACACCAGTCTTCAAGGACTGTCCGGGGTTAAGTATTCCAAAAACAATTTTTTTTTTTTTTTACAAAGGGCTGAATTTCATCAAGAAAATATGAAGAGGTAGATACCTCTCGCAATACTTTTTTTTTTTAATTTTTTTTTTTTCACTTTACAATACTGTATTGGTTTTGCCATACATTGACATGAATCCACCACGGGTGTACATGAGTTCCCAATCCTGAACCCCCCTCCCACCTCCCTCTCCATATCATCTCTCTGGGTCATCCCAGTGCACCAACCCCAAGCATCCTGTATCCTGTATCGAACCTAGCTCGCACTACTTTTTTTAAAAGCACATGAAATGATACACAAAATCACAAATTATTAGAGATGTGGAAATCAAAATTACAATGAGGGATCACTCTGCAGGACTAAAAATGGCCTTCATCAGAATGTCCACACACAATAAATGCTGGAGTTGGGGTGGAGAAGAGAGACTTCCTCAGATGCCCACGGCATTCAAACGGCTATAGCCAGAAAAGATAACAGGGAGCCGTCTGTAAAAGGTGAAAACAGAGCTACCATCAATTTCAGAGTCCCACCCTAACAGGATATTCAAAGACAACCAGAATTCTAAAAGAAACTGGCACCCAAAGGTGCACTACAGCAGCGCTTACGGTAGCCGAGAGCCAGAAGGAGATAAAACGTCCAAGGACAGTTGAATGCTAAAGAGGCGGTGCATGTCCACGACGGCATATTACTCAGTAATGAGAAAGAATGAGACAATACCAATTAGTGGGCAGCAAGACACACGGGCCTAGTTGCAATCATACTGTGTGACGACAGTCAAAACAGAAAAAAAAAGACAAATGGCACTGATCTGTGGAATCTAAAAACTGACGCCCATGAACCACCTGAAAAAGAGAAACGGACTCACAAAACTAGAAAACAAAATCATTGTTCCCAAAAGGGAAACGCAGGGGGACAAATCAGCAGGTGGGGTTAACAAATCCACACCACCACATACAGAACAGGGAGCAACCAGGGCCTGCTGAAGAGGGAGGGAGGCGTACACAAGATTCCGTAGTAACCCATATTAAAAAGAAAACAACCTGAAGATAAATAAATACATGTAAAACTGAAAAATATTCTCAACACATCCAAAACAACAATACATTTTAAAACATTCTATATTAGAAAATAAAAATTAGATTAATAAAATTAACACACTAAGTCATGAGACACAAGCTTAGGGGTGTCTGTGCTGGCACCTTCCACACTAATTCACAGGCCGGGAACACCACTTCCATCAAGGCTCCGCTTCCTTAACCAGAGTTAAGCATGAAGAAATCCTGCCGCCTTGGTGGCCGTTTTCCAAAATAGCAACTTCATAACTCAATGCTTATGGACATGCAATATTCACAAGGACTACAGGGCTGTAAATGATACCTTCTGTCAATAAATGTTCTGAAGTAGGCAATCCAAAAAAAAAAATCAACACCTCGTTGACTTTCAAGGAGCCAATTACAACAGGAAGTCCATTTTATTATTACTGTTTGGGGGGGGAAAAGAGCACATAAAATGATGCACAAACTCACCAGTTCTTAGAGACATGCAAACTCAAAACTACAACAAGGGCTCACATCACCGAAGTCTGAATGGCCATCATCAATAAGTCTTCAAAGAACCCATGGTGGAGAGGACCTGGAGAAAAGGAAACCCGCCTAAGGTGCAGGCGGGATGACGCGGGTGCACTCTCTGCAGAGAGCAGGATGCAGGTGCCTTTAGAGGAAAACTAGAGCTACCTACGATCCCCAGTCCCACGCCTATGAGAATATCCCAGAAGAACCAGAATTCAAAGAGAAACATGCCCCCAAAGCTGCACTTCAGGGGCAGTTACAAGGGCAAAGACCTGGAAGCCAACGAAGTTTCCATCAAGAGAGAAATGCGTTAAAGAGGAAGCAGTACACGCCCACAATGGAAGGAGACTCGATCATGAAACAGAAGGAAATGATACCAACTGCGGGGAACCCACAGGGCCTAGTTCTAAGCATACTAAGAGATGTTCCTCAGGAACAAAGGCAGATATCATATGATATGACTTCTAAAAATTAATACTGAGAACCAAACTGACCAAAGACCCCCAACAGTCGAAAATAAAATTATCATTAATCAAGGGGAAAGATGTGGGGAAGGGATAAATACGGCAATTGAGAATAACAATAGAAACTACTACATATAAAACACATAATCAACAAGAACTTAAATACACCAGGGAAAGTCTATGCAACATTCTGTAAGAGTCTCTATGAGAGAAAAATTTGAAGCTCAATAGATATACGTATAAGTGCAAATGTAAGAGATTCTGTACACACAGAACACCATAAATCACTGTAAATCAAAGCAAAACTATACAGTAAACTAAAAAACAAAGAACTAGTGACGAGACCCTAGCTTGGAGGTACTGCTTCTGGCACATTCCAATTCAGTATAACAACCCTAAACCACAGCTTCCACTGAGGCTCTCTTTGCAAGAGTTTGCACAGTTGGTCTTCGAAGAAATGCCCCACCTTGTGGCCATTTTTCCACAACAACTTGAAAACTGTTGCTTAGGGGACTAAGATTCAAAAGGATGGCTGGACTGCCAGCTATCTGTCCTCAAAATAATTTTAGGAGCTAAGTATTCTAAAAGAAATCTTTACCAAGGGCAGAATCTCATCAAGACAATATGAACAGGCAGATACTACTGACATTAGCTTTGAAAAGCACATGAAAAGATGCACAAAATCACCAATTACTGGAGACATGCAAATCAAGATTACAATGAGGGATCACCTCCAGGTGGTCTGAGTGGCCATCAACAAAATATTTCACAAACGATAAGTGCTAGTGTTGGTGGAGAAAGGGGACCCTCATAGGTTGTTGCTGCTAATTCACTTCAGTCGTGTCCGACTCTGTGCGACCCCATAGACAGCAGCCCACCAGGCTCCCCCGTCCCTGGGATTCCCCAGGCAAGAGTACTGGAGTGGGCTGCCATTGCCTTCTCCGTCTTATGTTGCTCAGTTCAGTTCAGTTGCTGAGTCGTATCTGACTCTTTGCGACCCCGTGAATTGCAGCACGCCAGGCCTCCCTGCCCATCACCAACTCCCAGAGTTCACTCAGATTCATGTCAGTCGAGTCCGTGATGCCATCCAGCCATCTCATCCTCAGTCGTCCCCTTCTCCTCCTGCCCCCCAATCCCTCCCAGCATCAGAGTCTTTTCCAATGAGTCAACTCTTCGCATGAGGTGGCCAAAGTACTGGAGTTTCAGCTTTCGCATCAGTCCTTCCAAAGAAATCCCAGGGTTGATCTCCTTCAGAATGGACTGGTTGGATCTCCTTGCAGTCCAAGGGAGCATGAATTCTTCGGTGCTCAGCTTTCTTCACAGTCCAACTCTCACATCCATACATGACCACTGGAAAAACCACAGCCTGGACTAGACGGACCTTAGTTGGCAAAGTAATGTCCCTGCTTTTGAATATGCTATCTAGGTTGGTCATAACTTTTCTTCCAAGGAGTAAGTGTCTTTTAATTTCATGGCTGCAATCACCATCTGCAGTGATTTTGGAGCCCCAAAAAATAAAGTCTGACACCGTTTCCACTGTTTCCCCATCTATTTCCCATGAAGTGATGGCACCAGATGCCATGATCTTCGTTTTCTGAATGTTGAGCTTTAAAGCCAACTTTTTCGCTCTCCTCTTTCACTTTCATCAAGAGGCTCTTTAGTTCCTCTTCACTTTCTGCCATAAGGGTGGTGTCATCTGCATATCTGAGGTTATTGATATTTCTCCCAGCAATCTTGATTCCAGCTTGTGTTTCTTCCAGTCCAGCGTTTCTCATGATGTACTCTGCATAGAAGTTAAATAAGCAGGGTGACAATACACAGCCTTGACAGCAACTTGAAAATTGTTACGGAGAAGGGAATGGCTACACAATCCAATGTTCTTACCCGGAGAATTCCGTGGAGAGTGAAGCCTGGCGGGTTTGAGTCAAAGGGTCACAAAAAGTCGGACACAACTGAGCAACTAACACACCCACACAGGAAACTGGGTTTCCCTGGTGTCTCAAACTGTAAAGGAATGGGCCTGCAAAGCGGGACAGCCTGTTTCCATACCTGGGTCAGGAAGATCCCATGGAGAAGGGGAAGTGTTACACACTCCAATATTCTAGCCTGGAGAATTCCATGGACAGAGGAGCCTGGAGGGCTACATCACGTGGGATTACAAGAATCGAACACAACTAAGCGACTAACACTTGCACTTTACGAGGACTAACATTCACAAGGATGACTGGACTTCAGATATGAGCCCTCAAAAACTGTCTAGGGTAAGTATTCTAAAAAATATATATATATATTTTTTAACAAAGGGCTGTATTTCATAAGACAATATCACAAGGTAGATACTACTCACATGTTTTTTTTAAAGCACATGAAATGATGCACAAAGTCACAAATTATTAAAGACATGGAAATCAAAACTACAATGAGGAATCACAGTCAAAACTACCATCATCAAAATGTCCACAAATAATAAATGCTAGAGTAGGGGTGGAGAAAATGCCAGTGGCATGTAAATGGTAACAGCCATGAGACAGAACAGTAGGGAACTGCCTTTAAAAGGTTGATGTATGGCAAAAACCATCGCAGTACTGTAAAGTAATTATCCTCCCATTAAAATAAATTAATTTTTTTAAAAAGGTAAAAACAGAGCTACCATAGATTTGAGAGTCTGATCCTAACAGGATATTCAAACAGAACCAGACTTCTAAAAGAAACTGGCACCCAAATGTCCACGACAGCAGCATTTACAGTAGCCAAAATAATAGTTATTAATAATAACTAAATTAATTTAAAAACAGTAAGTGATGAGACCCAAGATCAGGGGTGTTTGTGCTGGCACGTGCCACACTAATCTACACCCAGAAACACCATGACCACTATGGCTCTGCTTTCCGTGGTAACTAGTTGGGTATGAAGAAATCCTGCCACATTGTGGCTGTTTTCCAAAATAGCAAGTTTAAAATCAGTGCTTATTGGGCATGCAATAGTCACAAGAGTTGCAGAGTTGTAAATGATAACCTTCTGTCAATAAATGTCCTGAAGTAGGCCATCCAAAAAAATTCAACACCTGGTTGACTTTCAGGGAGCCAACTACAAGTCAATTTTATCATCACCATTTAGTTAAAGAAAAGAACACATGAAATGGTGCACAAATTCCCCTCTTCTTAGAGACAAGGAAATCAGAACTACAGTGAGGCCTCACAATGCCAAAGCCTTAATGGCCATCATCAATAAGTCTTCAAAGAATCCACAGTGGAGAGGGCCTGGAGAAAAGGAAAACCTCCTAAGATGTAAGTGGGCTGAAACTAGCTGCACTCCCTGCATGTAGGTGCTTTTAAAGGAAAACTGGAGCTACCTACATGATCCACAGTCCCAGGCCTATGAGAAAATCCAGGGGAAACCAGAATTCAAAAAGGAACATGATCCAAAGCTGTACTGCACCACCAGTTACAAGGCCAAAGACCTAGAAGCCAACAAAGTTTCCATGGAGAGATGAATGAATTAGGAAGAAGTGGTGTATGTCCACAATGGAATGAGACTCAGCCACAAAACAGAAGGAAATAATACCAGTTGCAGGAACCCACATGGACCTAGTTCTAAGCACACTGAGAGATGTTACTCAGAAAAAACAGATATATTTCACTTAAAGGTAAAATGTAAAAATTAATACCAAGAAACCAACTGACCAAAGACAGACTCACAGCAGTCAAAAATATCATTACACAATATCATTACACAATATCAAAAACTATCATTACACAAGAGGAAAGATGCTAGGAAGGAATAAATGAGGAAATTGGGATTAACGAATAAAAACTATCATATACAAAATACATATAATCAACAAGGACTTGAGTATACCAAGCAACGTCTGCTCAACATTCTGTAATAATCTCTATAAGAATTTGAAGATCAAGCGATATATGTATATGTGCAAATATAAAAGATTCTATACACACAGAACACTGTATATCACTGTTACTCAAAGAAAAACTATACATAAAACTAGAAGAAAAAAAAAGGAGACAACAAGATCCAAGCTTTGGGGTGTTGCTTCTGGCACAATCCAGTCCAATATACAAGCCAAAACCGCGACTTCCACTGAGGCTCTGTTTGCTAAAGGAGGCCGAGTTGGGCTTCGAAGAAATGCTGCCGCCTTGTGGCTGTTTGACGCAAAAACAACTTGAAAACTGTTGCTTAGGGGACAATATTCAAAACAACCGCTAGACTGCAAGATACCTGTCCTCAAAATTTTCAGTAAGTATTCTAAAAGAAATCTTTACAAAGGGCAAAGTGTCATTAAGACAATATGAAAAGGCAAGTACTACTGACACTAATTTTTTTTTAAATCACATGAAATGATGTACAAAGTCACAAATTATTAGAGACATGGAAATCAGAAGGGATCACCTTCTGGTGTTCAGAATGGCCATCATCAATATGTCTACAAACAATAAACGGTGGAGTAGGTGTGGAGAAAAGGGGATCCTCTTACACTGCTAAGTAATTAAGTGTTAGTCACTCAGTTGTGCCTGACTCTTTGTGACCCTATGGACTGTAGCCTGCCAGGCTCCTCTGTCCATGGGATTCTCCAGGAGTATGTGAATGATAATGGTACAATACAGAACTATGAAACTGTAAAAACAGAGCTACCATATACTTCATCAGTCCCACTCCTAACAGGATATTCATAGACAAACAGAATTTAAAAAAAAAAAAAAAACTTGCACCCAAATGTACCCTACAGTACTACTTCTAATTGCCCAAGACCTTGAAGCAAGAGAAATGTCCAAGGACAGATGAATGCATTAAGAAAGAGTGGTACATGTCCACAATGGCGTATTACTCAGTCATGAAAAAGAATGAGCCAATTCCTATCGCAGCAACATGCATGAAAGTAGCTGTCATCATACCGAGTGATGTAAGTCAGAAAAAAAAAGACATATCACATATTGGTGGAATCTGAACACTGACATCCACGAACCAACAGACAAAAGAAAAATAAAGTCTCCAAATTAGAATACAAAATTATGGTTACCAGAAGGGAAAGGTGAGGGAAGGTATCAATTGGGAGATTGGGATTAACAAATCCACAATAATACACATAAAACAGGTAATCAACAAGGACCCGTTGTATAGCAAGGGAGTTCTACTCAACACCCTGTTGCTACCTATTTGAGTAAAGAATCTATATGTTGAACTAAAAATGATTCTGTACACCTATGATAAACACAACATATTAAATCAACTTTACTGCAGTAAAACGTAAAAATCAGAGTGAATTTTAAAGAAGTAGTAGTGAGATCCACTGTACCTGAGTGTGATGAGAAAAACACTGTTTTGAGTGCTTCCTAGTCATTTTTCAGTATTCGTCCCTGCTCACACCAACAGTGTGGACATTTAGATAACCAGTGAGCTGAGGAGTCCCACCATAAATTCCTGGTTTGCTTTTCCCAGAGCACCTTTTAAAACAGCCACTTAGAGGCAAGCCCTTAATAAGTTAGTGACCTCCACTCCAACCACCTTAAAGGTACTAGTGTGTCTGCTACCTGCTTTCTCTCTCTTGTCTGCACGTGACCTGAGGCGGAGGACAGCCCCTCCCCTGGCTCATATTCTTCCCTGGCCTACACTTCTGAGACAGGTCAGTAAGAGACAACAGGCTAAACATGGTAACATTCTAAGTCAATATTGTTTAGGGATAAACAAAGCTGTGGAACATGTATCCAGTGGATGAGTACTCAAGAAGCAGCAGCTAACTACTGTCACACACAACATGGACGAACATCAAAGATATGATGCCAAGCAAAAGACACTAGACTCAAGACAGTATGCACAATTCTATTCACACAGAATTCTTTAGCGGGCGTATCTAATCTAACATGTAAAAAACAGAATATTACCTGCCAGGAGGGAACAGACAGGTGACCAGATATGGACGCAAGGGAATTTTCTGTGACAACACAGGGGTGTGGTTACACATGTATGCTGCTGCTGCTAAGCCGCTTCAGTCGTGTCCGACTCTGTGCGACCCCAGAGACAGCAGCCCACCAGGCTCCCCCGTCCTTGGGATTCTCCAGGCAAGAACACTGGAGTGGGTTGCCATTTCCTTCCCCAATGCGTGAAAGTGAAAAGTGAAAGTGAAGTCGCTTAATCGTATGCTTCTGTCCAAATTCTGTAGCTTAGATTTGTGCATTCAATTTATGTAAATTTTAAAGAAAAAGAACCATATAAAATATATGTGGTGGGTGGGAAGTGGAACAAGTTATAGGTAATAGAGGATGACAGAATGTTGGTAATTTTGGAGCTGGGTGATGGCTAGATGGGAGTTTATTATTCTGTTTATTATTCTTTGTATTTTCTTGAAATTTCCATATTAAAGCTGAAAACAAAAAACCAAAGACATTATCCACAAACCCTATGTTTATCTGATTCATCTGAAATACAATTACTCTGTCAAATTGCTGTAAAAATTTCTAGTCATTTACTCTCAATTTATATACGCAATTTGTTGCCATCCAGCTACACACTATCTGTGCCTGGCACCAGTTACCAGCCCACACCATCCAATGTCCTAACCTTTCTTTGCCTCATTTTTTCCTTCACCAAATAATAATAGTAATAGCAACAATATTTGCCTCAGAAGTTTTATGAGGATTAAATAATGAACTATGTAGAGTGTTTTGACCAGTGCCTGGACTATATAACTCTTCCAAGAGTATTAGCTACTATTCTCATTAATACAACCTGATACCATTTTTTTAAATTCCTTGGATCTATTTAGTTGCCAGTAATTAAATGGCAACTTAAGAGATGCAGAGTTTCCTCTCCTCAGAATGGGAGCCACTGAAGTTTCTGAGCAGAAAAGCCCTATAATATGAATTTTGCTTTAGAAAGAACATTCACATATCAGCCAGTCCTCTGGCATGCGCGGCTTAATGGGCTGAAATTGATGTGTTTTAAACATAGTATGTATGTTTCTAACTAGGGACATTGATTAGCATTTGTACAGAAAGCAGAAGCTTTTGTTTCAAAATGATACTTCTGCATGGCTCTCCTCAGGGGGAAGGTATCTGCATACACAGTATATTAGGTAAGTTCATCTTCTGGTCTGGATCTAATCAGATGAAGCCGTCACCAAAATTAACTTAGGGCCAACATTGTTTCTACATTAATGATGACCTCAGGCAGACAAGCTTTTACAACCCTGTTATAACCAAGAAAGTATTAGGATAAGTACCTTCTTATACTCTCCTATCTAATAGAGACAGCCCACGTTCGACTGATGGTGCCTCAATTTTAAGGAACTAGCGGTATTGGAGAAGACTCTTGAGAGTCCCTTGGACTGCAAGGAGATCCAACCAGTCCATTCTGAAGGAGATCAGCCCTGGGATTTCTTTGGAAGAAATGATGTTAAAGCTGAAACTCCAGTACTTTGGCTACCTCATGCGAAGAGTTGACTCATTGGAAAAGACTCTGATGCTGGGAGGGATAGGGGGCAGAAGGAGAAGGGGACGAAGAGGATGAGGTGGCTGGATGGCATCACCGACTCGATGGACATGAGTCTGACTGAACTCCGGGAGATGGTGATGGACACGGAGGCCTGGCGTGCTGTGATTCATGGGGTCGCAAAGAGTCGGACGCGACTGAGCGACTGAACTGAACTGAACTGAGTAACCTAAAAACGAGTCTGCTTATTCTACGAGTAACTATTTTCATGGCGATTTGACGAAATAAAATAAAATGTGTTGGAAAAGCCAAGTGAAAAGCAAAACAATGTTACCCAAACAAATCGACTGTCTTTAAAGAAAATACGTTTTTCCTTCCTTTCAAATCAAGAGAAATACGTCAGCAATTACAGCACACGTAATTAACATCAATCTCAGCAATGCTATGCCATGATCAAAAATACTCTCCATACCCCTGCCTGTACTGCAACCAGTGAACTGCAGAACTCTTAAGCCTTTCTGAAAGTTGAAAAGAATTCAGTAACTCGTATAAAGCCCCATTAACAGTTTCTGAGATACCACAAACACCTGTTGCCCGTGTGCTCCCACCGTGGCTTTTTAAGTGGAAATGTTTGCATGCAAAAACAGCAGTGCCCAGGGTGCGATTACAAGGCGAAGACAGCCCCTACCCCCACCCCCAGCCCCGGACACATTCCCCTCTGCGGGGATAAGGGAACTGAGAAAACGGGGGGAGCCAAGGGGGAGAATGCTGTCTCTGCCCCACACCTACTCGGCCGCCATCCTCCTGCCGGCGCCCCACGGCGCGGGGTACTCACAGCTCTAGTCTCGTACAGGACCAGCTTCTGAACCGAGCTGATGATGGGGGCAGCAGCCGCGGGCATGGCTCGAGCTAATATGGGGGCCCCCAAGGCAGGGCACCAGGCCGCGGCCCAAACTGCGGCAGCCTTTGGGCTGCCCCCAAAAGATTCGACGAGGAGACGCCTTAGAAGTTGGACTCCAGGTTCAGCCGGGAAAAACGCCGCTGGACGCTAAATTTATAAGGGAATAGGTAATACGGTTCAGGTGTTTCCGGATCCCTACGCCCCACCTCCAGGCAAGCCCCGCCCCAGACGCGCGGGGGCGGGGCTGGAGGATTTACCAAGGAGAGGTGGTGTAGCTTTCCAGAACCTGCGTGCTGCCGGGAAGGAAGCAAAAAGCGCCATATTTGATGCTGGCAGGAGGAAAAGTGGGAGGGGAAGAGCGTTGCTGGTTTAGATGAATTTCTCGCTTCTGTGGTCCTTCTCTTTGGAAAAGTGGATAATTTGGGACTGGATTGCTTCTTTTGAAGCGGTTCTCCGAGTTGCGGACAGATTCATTCCCAAGTTGGTCTGTTTTCCCTGTCTGCTTCCACTTCTGCCCTTATATTCCTGGAAAGCTATTGTGTTCTTTCACTGTCTGTTTTTCCCTCCCGTCTCTTTGTTGTCTATTTTTACCCTTAGGAGAATCAACAGAATTCATATTATCCAGAGGGTGTGTGGTTCAGGTAATTTCTTTTAATCACCTAAAGTTGGAAATTTCCAACTTTGCCACATACTTGTTTGTGCATAAGTTTAACCATTTCTAAATTCTAAAAGTGAATTGGGAGTGTAACGGTGTAGCAATGGCTTTGGAGTTCTGCGTTAAAAGATTTCTTTCTTCTGATGTACGTGAACATAGACAATGCATGTACCCTCCTTGATCGTCACCTTCCATATTTGTGAAAAGGAGGATATTATAATTATGAATACAAAATTGGGTACAAAAGTGAATATTTAATAAAAAGAGAAAACGTCAGTAAATCATAGACCCCCATCCATAGGTCCCGCCCCCCAAGAGGCTTTGCGCTCTTCTCGGCCTTGGGTTCCCTCGGCAACCGCTCAACAGATCCCTTGGCAACCGCTCAACAGACGGTCCAGGGAGCCGGGCTTCGGCCAAACGGTGGAGTCTGCCGGGGTCTGCTGAGCCCAGGTAAGTAGGGGTCGGAATTCACCTCTAAGATGCATGCTGGTGTTGCATGAATGGAATCCCACCTCCTGCGGGGACGGCAAACCAGTGCCTTTCCTTGCAAAACTAAACTGGGATCTCCATAAACCCCGCTTTTTAAACCCACTTCCCTTTTCAGGGGATAATGTCTTCATTCCGCAGATATTTACTGAGCACCTACTGTGAGGTGTTAGATGTACTGGAATGGCAGCTAACCTAGCCTAGGTAGAAGTGCTAGGTTTCCCAGGAGATGGGCCCCCTGTTAATCGCAGAACTCACTGCTAGAGGATTTTCCAACTACTAAGTGTGTTCCCTTCAGTTGCTCAGTTGTGTCCGACTCTTTGCAACCCACCCCATGGACTGCAACACACCGGACTTCCCTGTCCATCACCAACTCCCAGAGCTTGCTCAAATTCATGTCCATCGAGTCGGTGATGCCATCCAACCATCTCATCCTCTGTCATCCCCTTCTCCTCCTGCCTTCAATTTTTCCCAGCATCAAGGTCTTTTCCAATGAGTCAGTTCTTTGCATCAGGTGGCCAAAGTATTGGAGCTTCCATTTCAGCATCAGTCCTTCCAATGAATATTCAGGACTGATTTCCTTTAGGATTGACAGGTATGATCTCCTTGCAGTCCAAGGGACTCAAGAGTCTTCTCCAACCACCACAGTTCAAAAGCATCAATTCTTCAGCACTCAGCTTTCTTTATAGTCCAACTCTCACATCCATACATGACTACTGGAAAACCCCTGTCTAGCTCTAACTAGACAGACCTTTGTTGGCAAAGTAATGTCTGCTTTTAATATGCTGTCTAGGTTTGTCATAGCTTTTCTTCCAAGGAGCAAGTATCTTTTAATTTCATGGCTGCAGTCACCACCCACAGTGATTTTGGAGCCCAAAACAATAATCTGTCACTGTTTCCATTGTTTCCCCATCTATTTCCCATGAAGTGATGGGACTGGATGCCATGATCTTACTTTTTTGAATGTTGAGTTTTAAGTCAGCTTTTTTTTTTTTTCATTCTTTTTCACCTTCATCAAGAGGCTCTTTAGTTCCTCTTCATTTCTGCATTAGAGTGGTGTCATCTGCATACCTGAGGTTGTTGATAACCTTGATTCCATCTTGTGAGTCATTCAGCCAGGCATTTCCATAATGTGCTCTGCATATAAGTTAAATAAGCAGGGTAACAATATACAGGCTTGACATACCCCTTTCCCAATTTTGAACCAGTCTCTTGTTTCATGTCCTGTTTTAACTGTTGCTTCTTGACCCACATTCGGGTTTCTCAGGAGTGAGGTAAGGTGGTCTGGTATTCCCATCTCTTTAAGAATTTTCAACAGTTTGTTGTGATCCACACAGCCAAAGGCTTTAACATAGTCAATGAAGCAGAAGTAGGTGTTTTTCTGGAATTCCCTTGCTTTCTCTATGATCAAACGAATGTTGGCAATTGGCTGTTGGCCCCACTGAAAACTGATAGCTTTCCAAGGAGGGATTCCACGCTTCAGTCATGTCCAACTCTTTGCGACCCTACAGTCCAACTCTTTGCAGCCCACCAGTCTCCTCTGTCCATGGGATTCTCCAGGTGAGAATATTGTAGTGGGTTGCCATGCCCTCCTCCAGGGGATCTTCCCAAGCCAGGGATCAAACCCAAGCCTCTTACATCTCCTGCATTGGCAGGCAGGTTCTTTACCACTAGCAACACCTGGGAAGCCCAAGGTGACAGCTTTCCAAGTCACCCCTTAAATGAATCAGAACAGTATTCCCAAATGTTTTACATGCTGCCTCCAAAAACTAAAGACACTTACAAAATATTGCACTTCCCTTTTAGAAGTAGAAGGTGTAAGGTATAGTAATTTGTACTTTACATTGGAGAGAATGTCTCAGAATGCCCCAGACGACTGGCCACTGGCCTTTGAAAACTTCACCAGTATATTATAACAGGTTCTTGAGTCTTTAAAGGTTTATTTCCCACTTTTTGCTGCTCATATATATTATGAGGGCATCTAAAACACTGGCTATTTCCTGCTCACCAGGACTGGCATTGTCAAAACTGCGGATCAACAAGACCCCTTTGAACTATATTTGTTACAAAGAGCAGGAGAGTCCTGGGGTAAGACTAAATGTCCACTGCTGACTGTTCTATGTAAATACAAACTGCTTCTGACCCTCCTCCTTGGTGTGTATTGAAAAAAATACATTTTCCAGTTGACTAGCTACATATCAAGTATGAGAAACTGTGTCCCTCTAGAAAAAGGGCTCTGCACAGCAGTTGAAATTAGGGCTGCCCCTTGGTTAAGTTTACAGTGGCCCAATATTATCTGTCATGATCTGTCTGGTTTTTGCAGAAATTCAGACTGTAGAATTAAACAGGACTGTGCATCTTTTAAGGGCTTCTCTGGAGGCTCAGTGATAAAGAATTCTCTTGCCAATGCAGGAGACACAACTTTGATCCCTGGGTTGGGAAGATCCACTAAAGAAGGAAATGGCAACCCACTCCAGTATTCTTGCATGGGAAATCCCATGAACAGAGGAGCCTGGTGGGCTACAGTCCCTGGGGTCACGAAAGAGTCAGACACAACTGAGCAACTATACAACAACATGCTGCTGCTAAGTCGCCTTGGTTGTGTCTGACTCTTCACGACCCCATGGACGGCAGCCTACCAGACTCCTCCGTCCATGGAATTTTCCAGGCAAGAGTACTGGAGTGGGGTGCCATTGCCTTCTCCGATACAACAATATGCTGCATCTTTTAAACAGTTTGGGGTTAGCACTCTTCCATTTCATTCAGAATGATTTACTATTGTTTATCTTGGCCAGAAGCTAAGGAATGGGGATGCAGTTTCAGGGGTTTCCACTTGCCCTTTTCTACACAGTGGCCCTTACTCTACAGTTAGCATACCCCAGTGAAGGTTTTGCTAGCTGCAGTCCCTGTTATAGACTCAAGAACCATGAAAATAACCACTGAGTGATCCTGTGAACACTTTGGATGCACTGTAAGACAGATGGACTTGGGCCAAGGCCCCATTTGCCACTGGTTCTCCATTTGCCCTCATTCTAACAGGAGGCTATGATGGCACTTTGGATCTGCTGGTGTTGATGTCAGCTCAGACCCGGTGTCCGATAGCTTGTGAAAAAGGAGAATATTCCAGAATATCCAGAGTATCTGTTTCTCTGGTTAATGGTTGTAGGTTCTCTTGGAGAAGGGCTGGGGAATCCCTATTATCAGTACTTGTTATGGAGTTTGTAGGCTCCATCCTCAAGGGCTCCTTGCCTTCCCTTCGGTAAATTGGCTCTGGAATCATGAACAAGGAATCATGATTTCCACTGTGGCTACTGACATCAGCCTTTGGTTCATTTGCCCTGTGTCATTTTAGAAATGTAAGGTAATCAACATTTTCATTGACTGTTTATCTGTCTCATCCCTAGAAAGTCCATGTTTATCAACACTGCCATAGATCTCTGTGAGTCCTATTTGTTCCCATTTTGGGTTTGCTGCCCAGTGTAGTAATTATGCCTACTTTGTTTCTGACAGTCAATTGCTACCACCTGGCCTCTGCTCTTCCAGACCCTGTCAGCCCCTTTGACACACGAGAAACCAGTATCATGGCAGCCTCTCCCTTACCTTAAATCCTGGCCCCCAAAAAGGACAGCCACCTCTGAGCTTCTTAATGATGACAGTGCCCCGTTACTAGCTCATTCTTTAACATCATAATGAGTAGAGTATACTCTGGCCATCCCAAAGAATAGATTTGGCTCATGGTTCTCTGGCCTAACATAAAAAATCTGTTTAACATGTCACCTCCATGAGTATTTAACACCTTTCTCTATGTCCTCTAAGGCAGTCTGGCATTTTCACCTCATTTACTATAGTCTACTGGTTTCTCCCAAGCATCAAGTAACCTTATCAGCAGTGAAAATTAGGACTTGCTCTAGGTGTCCTAGCTAGGATGTTAAACTATGAGTAGCGTGAGAGAGCCCACATATCAACCAACTCCTATCCAGTCTACATTCCCCCCACCTGGCACCCTCAAGATCTTTCCTAGGCATTTTCTTCTGGTTCCAGCTGGTACATCACAGTCAGGCCCTGAGCTCTTTAGTTGCATAACTTTTTTCCCATCCAGTGCCTCCGGTTGGGCTGGGCTGACACTTAACCCCAGTTACTGCCCTAGAAGTTATGAGAGAAAATACAGGTAGACCTTGTAAAGATCAAGCTTGTTTTCTGAGGCACCTGCCTCAGGTGAGGCAAGGCGAAGCTGCCCTTTTCCAGATATGAGAAAACTACTTCTGTTAATGCAGAGCATTTGGGGTTCAAGACTCAAGGTACTTAGACATCCACCTACATATCTCCATCCCAGGCTTTAGGGCCTTGATTTTACTGTATTTTATGGAGACTCCTTAATAAAGGCATGATCTCTTGAAAACGTTTAGATGCATTTTCCCCTTTACAACTACATTTTATACTAATTTTTATGGTATTTTTTTTTCTAATCTTGAAATTTCAGGCCTTTAGTTCATTAAGTTCCACTTAATCATTTTTCTGAAAGACTGTCTATATAATTATAAGACTTGGAGCACTTCAATAAAACCATCTGGTTTCCTTGTGGGAAGACTTATAGTTACTGATTCCATTTCTTTAATGGTTATAGAAACACTCAAGTTATTCTCTTTTTCTTAAGAAGCTGATTTTTCTAGTAATGTCAGTTTTGCTTAAGTTTTCAAATTTATTTGGGATAACTTTATGATAGCATCTTATTATCTATCTGTAGCATTATTTTCTCTGTTTTGCTTCCCTCTACATCTAATATTGTTTGATCAAGTAGACAGTAAATCAGTAAGCATTATGGAAGACTTAACCAATGAAATTCACAAACTTGATGTCAACATTTAAAGAATACTACATCAAACAAATATAAATTGTTTCTTCTTCTCAAAGATTTAGGGAATTTTTTAAAAATTTTATCTTGTGCTAACCCATAAGACAAGACTCGACAAATTTCAAAGAATTATTATAACATGGAGAACATTCTCTGACTATAGTGAAAGAAATAAAAAACAAAAACATAGGAAAATCTTAGTTTTGAGATGTGAGAAAACACACCTCTAAAAAACTAATGTCTAATATTGTCTGTGCTTTCTATCTTCTGTTCTTAATCAATCTTGATAGAGTTTTCTATTTGTAAATCTTTTCAAAATACCACTATTTAGCTTTGTTGACCTTCTTTTTATAATGTTTTCTAATTAATTAATTTTTTAAATATTTTTCCTATTTTTATTTTTCTAACTTCTTAAATTGTAAGCTTATATATTTTGTTATATACTAGTTTCATTGTTTTTCAGTTCTACATATTTTCTCATTTCCATTAGGATTTCCTTCAGAGCCACCAGTAGGCCCTACATACATACCCATAGACAAATTTTTGTGTGTGTATACATATAGCATTTAATTTGATATTTTTAAGTGTCTGCTATTGAGCTTTTTGGGGGTGATTGTGTGTACACTAATTTGACCTTCAATAGAATACACACATCAAAACATTTATGTGTATATGTACATGTGTGTATTTTTTCCTTAATTTAGTCTTTCAAAGAGACTATTTTAGCTGTCTTTTATGTAACATATATTGGCTTTTGCTTTCTGTCTCAAACTATGAACCAAGTATTGTTTTAATAGATCAGTTTAACTTATTTGCCATTACTGGCAAAACCCATCTCCCATTGAAGTGGAATGGCTTCTGAGCTCAGTAAATTCACAGAATATTCTAGTTCTCCCCAACCTGCCTGCCTATTTCTCCTAAATTAGGCACTTTAACAATCTTACTCTTTCTTACTATAGTGTTTTATATTATGACTTCTCAAGAGAAGACAGAAAAGCATCCTTTTGTGGATATATTTAACGAAGATGAAGCTGACATAAACTTTATGTTGTCTAAACCTGTTTGCTTTGTTGTATTTGGGAAACCAGTAAGTTATCTCTTCTAACTTATTATTCAATGTAATTAAAAAATTTTAAAGTCATAATCTAATGTTACCATATAAGAATGAAAACCACATAATGTGCTAATTTTTTAATTGTTTTTTAGACTTTCATTGTATGACTTGAACTCTGATATAGTGCTGGTTGTAAATTATAACTTTCTCTCCTCTTGTACACTATTACTGAAAAGGAACCTAAGTTATATTTATCTTTGCTTTTATATTATTAAAAAATTAACTCATCAAAGCACCGCTCTATGACAATTAGTAACAGTATGTGATCCAAAGTTATTTCACACTCAATTTTCACATAAAACTTCTATGAAGTTTGTTGTGAGGCTCTCTGGTTATGTGAAGGCAGGACTCTAAAGAGACAAACGGAAGATTCTCCCATCAGTGTCTAGAGCTGCTGAGAGGGAATGTGCTTCATCTTCACCCACAGTTTGTTAGTGGAACTATGTATCAGTTTTCCACAAAACAGGAAGAAACCAAGAATGGCTGTTGTAAGATAGCTTTCCTTCCTAGGCAGTTCTAGTAAGGACCTCTAGATGAGAACTGTTTTCAGCCACTGAGCTAGTTGGTAGCTACCATTAAAGGGCCTGAGGTGGTTAATATAAAAGCCTCTCTGGAATAGCAGAGTCTTAGGACTGAACCCAATTCTTGACTTGCTTTACTACAGACTCTGGGACAGAGTCAAGAAATGTTTCTAATAACTTTTATTATGTTTCTAAAAACATAATGGAGTTTTAAAAGTCAACAGTGGAAGCAATCAGATGTAAACATTACTTCATTAAAGTGAGCTTTTATCTTTAAACTATGATACTTTTCAAAGATGTCTATTGAGAAGCAAGTTTTTGGTCTTGAAAGTTACTATATGGAAGTATTTACATACAGTCATTCACAATCATAAACTTTCAGTTCAGTTCAGTTCAGTCGCTCAGTCGTGTCTGACTCTTTGCGACCCCATGAATCGCAGCACACCAGGCCTCCCTGTCCATCACCAACTTCTGGAGTTCACTCAAACTCACGTCCATCGCTGATGCCATCCAGCCATCCTCTGTCGTCCCCTCTTCCTCCTGCCCCCAATCCCTCCCAGCATCAGAGTCTTTTCCAGTGAGTCAACTCTTCGCATGAGGTGGCCAAAGTACTGGAGTTTCAGCTTTAGCATCAGTCCTTCCAAAGAACACCCAGGGCTGATCTCCTTTAGAATGGACTGGTTGGATCTCCTTGCAGTCCAAGGGACTCTCAAGAGTC
Source organism: Capra hircus (assembly GCF_001704415.2). Taxonomy (NCBI): domain Eukaryota; kingdom Metazoa; phylum Chordata; class Mammalia; order Artiodactyla; family Bovidae; genus Capra; species Capra hircus. Next base: position 27,867,988 of record NC_030816.1, read on the forward strand.
TTCTCCAACACCACAGTTCAAAAGCATCAATTCTTTGGCGCTCAGCCTTCTTCACAGTCCAACTCTCACATCCATACATGACCACTGGAAAAACCATAAGGAAATAAAATAATGAATCACAATATTATCACAATGATTTGTATTCAGAATTATAAAATTTAACAATTCAAGAGGGCAATGGCTAGAATACCATTACAGTATACCTTCCTGATTTCAGGACTATTTTCTTAATTAAAAAAAAAATCACTTCACAAAATGTGACAAGTGGGACAGTTAACAGAGAAAAATGAAGCTATAAATATTTCATGCCTAGGATCTATTCTTTGATTATTGTATGGAAAAAATTTTACTTGATAATATTTATGTAATTGTAGTACCTATTAATATAATCTTTAAAAATTGTGTTTTGCTGGAAAATAGCTATTCTCTTAGGTTTTACATAATTTCTTTCTTTTTAAGGGGGTTGGGAAGACAACATTAGCCCAACAGATAACACAGGCATGGAAATGTATTCGTGTAGAAGGTAAATTTTACCTTTCCCCCCCAATATTTTATTATGAAAACTTTCAAATATGCATTAAAATGTAAAGCATTATACAATGAACACCCATACGCCCATCTACTTACTATCTAGAGTCTATGGTTATTTGCTGTATTTGCTTTATCAGACATCACTACCAACCCTGTTTAATGTTATCTTTAAAATAGCATCAAACATGTTTTGCCCTTTTGTTAGTCTTAATTTTGGTCATAGAATTTAAGATGTTTATGAAACATCTCTGACTCCATTCTACTGCCTCCAGTTCTCTAATTGCATAATTTAGAATGAATGGGGATATGTGTGTTGTGGGTATCTCCCTATGAAAGATGAGAAGAGATGGAACTCTCACAGCTGCTCATGGGAAGATTTCCCAGGACTGAATTATCTTCAGTGATTAATTTTATTTTTTTATCATTTGTAATTCGCTTTTCATTCTTTGCAATATATAAGACAGGGATTTGTATCTTTGTACATACATATTCTTTTAATCAATAAAACTATTTATGCCTTAATAGAAAAATAAGCAAAAGAATGAATCTATAATTCATAAAAGTAGAAATAAAAATGGACAAATATATGAAAAAGAGTTTAACTTTGTTATTATTCAAAGAAATGCTAAGGTAAATAATCTGATCCATATTTGCTGAATAGATTGGCAGTGAATCCTTACAGTTTCTACTATCATTGTTGGTAAGAATGTTATCAAATGAGCATTTCACATGCTGTTAGTGAAATGGTGATCTGGTACAACTTGGAGGGAGAACAATTTGTTAACATCTAACACAAACACACCCAAAACTTTAAAAATGTCCCCTTTTTCTTTATCAAAATAAAATCCACTTGTAGGAAATCTTAAAAAGCACCAAACTTATCATAGATTAACAGCAGATAGGGACATCGTAGGTTCCTGGGTCCTCCCCTAGGTTATGCCCCTGTCATTTCTCTCCTAGAATATCTTTCATCATGGGATTAAATATCTCCTCTTAAAAAGGAACCAAGTCATTAGAGATTAATTTCAGAGTTTTATCTATTTTTAACATTTCTGGATATATAATTTCCTTTTATACATCAGTGTGCAAAATTAATGGGCTGCAGATATAACTATGCATGGTTATGAAAGTATCTGGGCTAGTAATGTTAATGCTAGTGTATACTTTGTATAATACTAATTTCCAAATCACTGTCATATACAACCTCATTTCATCCGTATTCCCTCGTATACTACACAGAGCACAAGCATGCAAGGTGCAAAGGTGTTTGGGAAGTTAGCTTCCCCAGGATCTTTTAGCTGGGTGAATGTCCGAGAGAAGTTGTTTATGGAATACGTTCCGCTACCTTGTACTTTAGATAGGCTTAGATGATATAATGAGTGTAAATGTCCTTTGTAAACTCTAAAGTGACACAAAGATCAATGTGTGTTACTAGTTAAAAACACACAAATATGTTTCTTACTTGAAAATTCTCAGAACAATTTGTGCTAATATTCTGAATTCATATTTTAGCTTTACCGATTTTGGAAGAACAGATTGCCAGTGACACTATAACGGGAGCTATGGTAAATCTAAGTTTCAAAACTGTTATGATTTCTTTGAAAGCTGTGTATCACATGGACATTATACAGTCATATACAATATCTATGCTTGTTCTTAGTTGCAGTCAATGCTGATCAGTGGCCAAAGCATTCCAGATGAACTTGTCACAAAGTTAATGCTGGAGAAGCTGAACTCCTCAGAAGTCTCTCACTTTGGTATGTTCATTTTTATACATCAGTGGCTCTCAGAGCAACCTTAAGACTCATGGTTTATCTGAGGCACAAATAATTCCTGGAGTTGCACTTTTTATTTTTTCCCCTGGCACAGGAATCCCGGAGTCTGAATTCAGTTGAGTAACTCTGATAGTTTTATTTGCTTGTTTACTTGTTTTTGTTCTTCAGAATCTACATTTGTTCTCAAATGTTAAGTTTATGTGATTCAGCCTTCTTTTAGCAACGTGTTACCCAGCAAAAGCATCAATAACCTGCTGTGGCCCTTCCTGCAGTGCTGACAGCCTCTGCTAACTGCTTTCCTATTTGCCCTGAGTTTTATTACTAAGCCCTGTCAATGGTTAGATTTCTCTGCATTAATCCACACTCGTAAGACAGAAATGGGAACTAGAATGGCACCAACTTATCCTCTGGCTCCAGATACTTGCAGGCTTCAGCCTCTATCCAGTCTACCCTCTGACTCTGGACCCAAGAAATCTCTCTGTGCTCAAACAGATGCTGAACTGGGACTTTGGGCCTAATTTCCCAAGACAGACTACTGAAGTTCAGAATAACTAAAAGGAAAAGGGCAAACTCTATGGCATTTGCCAAAGAAGAAAGAAGAATCAAGATATGTTTGGGAGAAAATCATCCACCTGAAAGAGATTTACTGAATGAGAGAAAAAAATAGAGAGATCTGCTTTATAGTCTCAGTACATTAAGAGAGGGCGCTGTGACTATTAAGAATACAGGGGCACAAATAAAGTGCCGTACAATGAAAATCAATAGTGGAAATAGCAACAGCAGACTTCTCACTGAAGACTATATATATGTGCGTGTGTATACATATATAGTTAGTTGCAGTTGATGTTGATGCTGATCAGTGGCCAGAGATGTAGATGATATATATATATATATAATCTATATCTATATGAAGAAAGATCTAGATATACAGAATAACTATTTAATACATAAATATATTAATATATCCACATATCATCTCTTTTGTTTCATATAAATACACTTTATGTATCCATCCATTTAACTATATACTGATCAGTAATAAAGAGAATGTGTTTAGTCTCGCAGTCCTGTAGGACTCTTTGTGACTCCATGGACTGTAGCCTGCCAGGCTTCTCTGTCCGAGGGGCTTCTCCAGGCAAGAATACTGGAGTGGGTTGCCATTCCCTCCTCCAACGAAGAGAATGAACTTAGGAAAAGCACTCAGAATGAGGAAAGTAAAATGAATAAAAAGGTAAAAAAGACAATCACAGAATTCCAGCATAGGTCATTAAATCACCTCAAAAAGTATAATGATTGAAACTGAAGACCATATATAAAGGTATATAGGCAAATATCTTTTTGTTTTTTCTTTACTTCACCTTGCTGCTGCTGCTGCTGCTAAGTCGCTTCAGTCATGTCCGACTCTGTGCGACCCCATAGACGGCAGCCCACCGGGCTCCCTGGTCCCTGGGATTCTCCAGGCAATAACACTGGAGTGGGTTGCCATTTCCTTCTCCAATGCATGAAAGTGAAAAGTGAAAGTGAAGTCGCTCAGTCATGTCCAACTCTTAGCAACCCATGGACTGCAGCCTACCAGGCTCCTCCATCCATGGGATTTTCCAGGCAAGAGTACTGGAGTGAGGTGCCATTGCCTTCTCTGTTACTTCACCTTACCTCTTAAGAAAATTTAGAGTGACTTACTCAGTCACAAAAAGATGGCGTAAATTGTAAGTACTGGCAAAAAGAGAAAGAAAGAAACATTAGAAAAATAAATCTACTCAGCTTGCCATTCACAATATTCATAAACTTTCTGACTTATTAAGGAAAATGTCAAATGAAACTAGAGAGACTGGTATAAAATCCCCCATGTGTCTATCACCCAGTTTCAACAATGACAACTCTTGTCCAGTCTTATTTATTCACACTTCTGACTATACCCCTCCCCCAACCAACTTTACTTTGAAGCTAATCCATATCATATCATCTGTAAATGTTTTAGTTTGTATCTCAAAAAGATAAGGATTCCTTTCAATTTTGTTATATTACCATTATCATACCTAAAAATTAATAATAATTCATCTACTAACCCATCTGTGGTCAAATTTCACCCTGTACGTCATATACTTTTTTTCTAGTTGGCTTTAGTTTGTTGTCTGTTTGTTTGTTTGAAGCAGGATCCAACCAACCAGGTTTCACATATAGCTGTTGCTTCATGTGTCACAATTCCCTTTTAATCTATAAATTGCCCATACGTCTGTCTAGTATCTTGTGTTTTTTATGCTGAAGAAACTGGTTATTTGTCTTTGAGTTTCCTAAGCTTCTGAATTTTGCCAGTTACACCCTCTGGTATCATTCAATGTATTCCTCTTTCCCCTAGACTTCTGGTACACTGGTCCTGGTCCTGGGAGCTGGCAGAGGAAAAGTCAGTCGTATAATAATTCTTGAGCCCGAGGGCCATAATATCAGCATGCAAGTACATGGCCTCAGTCTAGGCATGCACAACCGGGCTCATTGAAAGGCTACAGTGAAGGCAGGATGTCGAGTCCCTTCTACCCAGCCTCCCCTCACCCATCCTACAGCAGTCCCAGAGAAATTTCTTTGGAACCTAGCACTTTGCTAAACACAGTTTGAAACTGTCTGCTAAGCAAGGATTCTTTCTGATGTTTGGTCTTATCCAGCAGCCTGGTAGATGGTAGAAGCAATATTGAAAGCGAAGGGCTTTCAAAATAGAGATATTAACTTGGGTCAGGGCCTGGGTGAGGCTGGGTGATTGATGATTCCAAAATCCCAAAGATGGATATGTGCTGCCAGGAACCCTGCACAGTAAAGTATTGTCAGATCCAATCAATGTTTTTCTGTACCAGAGCCCTTTTATACTTGGAGCGTCTATCACTATTAAAAAAACAACAACAACAACTTTATATCATCTATTAGTTATAAACCTTTTATTCACAGCCTGTCATGCTGTGTTGTCTTTGAGCCAAAATCAGATTCCATGAGCTACATCCTCACCCAAGATAAAAAAGAAGAGTCAATTCCTGGGTACCCTAAGAAGTCCCTCTCTGCTTTCTCTTTCTATATTCCAGAAAAAATCATTTTCCCAAGTGACTGATGAACAGCCTTGGTCTGGGCAGCCCCTGCCCCGGTGTGTCATATTGTAGATGGTACTATAAGTCATTGATCACCAGTGTGTCCATTCATGTCAGGCTGGCATGAGGTGAGATAACTATCAGGGCTGGCTGGGTGCTAAGCTACCTGAAGTCCATGAATCTCTCAACACTTCAGCCTAAGAGCAGTGGCATGCCATCTTCGGTTTTGTGGGAATACCTTCTTCTTCCCACTGTGCCAGAAAGCGGTGGCAAAGTGATGGTATGGGCCAGTTGGCTTCCCCTGGGCAGTGGTGTGAACAGTCTGAGTTGTCCCTTGGTGGGGGTGATGCAGGCTGGGCATTAGCCTGCCGAGTGCCTATCTTGCCTATGATGGAATATGCAGAGCTTCCCAGCAAGAAGGGGTATAGGGTCTACCATTCCTCCATCTTCAAAGCATGGAGTGTAAGGGCTTAGTAATGGTGTCAAGGAAAGGTGGGATGGGATGGTGGAATCCTCACCCATGCTTCCATCTTTACAACACATCTCTGGGATTAGAGAGGTTGACGGTGGGTTCAGCCACTCTAAGAAGTATCCCCTTGAGATCTTCCCAAAATTGGATCTAGAGAACTAAGTTATTCCTCTAAATCTTCAATGGTGAGACAAGCAACATAACTATCTGTGCCACAATTCTTCCATAAATATATTTCTGGGGTCTGGATATGATGATAACTGGCCACCTCTCAATGGGTAAAGCCCCCAAATCCATTGCTCAGAACACTGAGGCAGAACACTAAGAGCCAGACCCCATGGAAACAACCTGCTATTTCTGCTGATTCTACCTTCCTGCTGGTTCCACCAGGAAAGAGACCAAGTAGGAAAGTCATTCGAATATATGTGTCTACCCAAGGTTTGGCATGCCTGCAAACAGTCACACTTGGAATGCCCGAGAAGCTCTCTGAGCAGTGGCAGTGGTTGTGGTAATGGGCAGGGTGCTAGAGAGCACTGCAAACAGAGTGCCAAGCATCCTTCTGTCATCCAGTTGAGATACACGGAGCTGAGCAGTGCTGGCAGCAAAGGGGATGGGAGGGAGGTCTTGTGTAGTGCCTTGTTGCTTAGAGGGGGAGGGCGTGATCTCTGGGGACTGACGGGTCTCTGGACTTATCTGATCAAGATGGGTCAGCTGGGCAAGGGTTGAATTCTGTCTGGGGCCGAGTCATGCAGTCACCTTCACGGCAGCACCCAGCGCTGCAGTGTGTCAGTCCAGGGGGTTAATGCCAGCCATCATGTCCCAGAGGCGGCACTTGACAACCTCACTCCACTAACTTTTTATAAAATGTGTGCCAAAAATCAAAGCTTAATAACCATAATTTGTCAGTTCCTCCAAGGAAAAAATATTCTATAAAACAGCAGAAAAAATTTGTTGAAGGCCTTTAATTTCCAGTGACAGAGTCAAGACTTTATTCTGTTGTATTAAGAGAAAGGTTTCTCTGCTGTATGGCTCAGGAAAGTCAAACAGGGGCTCTATATCAACTTAGAGGAGTGGGATGGGGAGGGAGATGGGAGGGAGGTTCAAAAGGGAGGGAGTATACATACACCTACGGGTGATTCACGTTGAGGTTTGACAGAAAACAACAAAATTCTGTAAAGCAATTATCCTTCAATTTAAAAATAAATAAATTTTAAAAAAGAGAAAGGTTTCTCAAACAATAGAGTGACATATTAAATAAATATATTAAGGAAACATATGATAATGGTATCAAGGGTGAATTTCAATGAGCAGATATAGGTTTTTGGGTAGGGATGCAAGCCAATAAACATACTAAGCCAAAATCATATTAATCATGTTGTTTCTTAACTGTATGAGGGTTACATGGGTATTTTTTTTACTCTCTGTAACTTATATAAACACTGTATATGTACTGTACATATACTGTATATGTATATTCTATTATATTATGAAATATTAATTCAAGAAAGAAAAATAATATACCATGCAACCCCTATGATTTACCTTTACCACTCATCATATGAGTTTTCCTAAGATGAATTAAAGAATTACTGGCATGGAATTTCCTTCTCTAGGCACCTCTTGTGCCTAAAATAAATTGATTTGGAATTTTTAAAGATGTTTCCTCTAGCCCAATAGTTTTATTGCCAGAAAAACATTATTCATAGTTATACATCATGTGGCAATAACCTTAATTATTAATTTTAAATGTCAACAGATATTTTAAGATCAGTGTTAGTATTCATCAATAGAGAAATGATGTTTTTATAAATAATAATCTGCTCTCAGATATTGATAATATTATAAAACTTTAAAAATTATATTTCACTCTACAGGCTATATTATCACTGAAATACCATCACTTTCACAGGATGCCATGACTACTCTGCAGCAAATAGAATTAATTAGAAATTTAAAATTGAAACCTGATATTATAATCAATATTAAGGTAAGAATATGTCTTTCTAGTATAGAGTATATAAACATTATCTTTGATAGTTAAATTCAAGGAATGTTCTTAATTTTTTAAGGAGTTAAGGAAAAATAACTATGAATCAATTTTAGGGACTGAATTGTATTTTCTCATACCTCCATTCTTTTGCTCCTGTAGCTCTGTCCACAGGAAATACCTTCTTGTCCCTTCACCAGGCTTAACCATAGTCATTCTTTGAAAGTCAGTTCAGGCATCATCTCTACAAAATGTTCCCTGATGACCACCCCCTCCACAGTAACACAAACAACAACTGACTCATTCTTACGCTCTCTCTCTCTCTCCTTATACCCCATCCTTTACTCACCACAGAAAAGTTAAATATTGTCTGACAACCGTTCACATTGCTCTTTTCTATCATATTATTAATACCGCATTATATTATAATTGTCCATTTTCTTCTAGACTCATGCCTTGCTTGGAGGCGGGAACCATGTCTTACTCCTGTAAACATCAAATAGCACAATAAATGGTACTAATAAGTCGGCCAGTTAAATAAAATGAAAGGATGAACAAATGATTCAGATGTATGAATGTTAATAGCATTGCTAGATTGGTCCCAGTTCTTTCCTTTACCAACCGTAGAACTTGGTAAATCACATTTAGGAGCCTCAGTTTCCTCTAAACAAAGATGATACAAAGATAGCTGCCTCATAGGGTTATGGTAAGAATGCAGTGAGGTGAGGATCCCTAGTTTATAAAATGAATGATAGCTATTTATAATAATACCCTGCCTGGTTCCACAAAGGGTTTGACAACTCAAAATAAATATGTCAGATGGTTCTCAGCTCAGGTGTGGGGACTCAGTGGTGTGTTTGGGCCAGCTGTGAGAGACAGGTGGCATACAGTGCTGGGGTGGTGTTATCTGCAGCCCCAGCCACATGGTCAAGGATCATGGTCAAGGATCATGGTCAAGGGCCAATCAACATCCCTTTGTGACTTTTGGAATGTCACCCATGTGAACATGTGTATAATGGAGAAAAGAAAAAACAAATCTCAAAGATTTAACTGAAACCAAATATAAAGTCTAGGCCATGGAAAATAGAGAGTGTACAGGAAATTAAGACTTAGTGGAATAAGAACACACAGATATACAGGCAGCAAGGCCCCAAATGCTCACTAAATTTGGGTCATGAATTTGGTTCTAAGTTTGATGAGCCAAAGTAGAAGGGGAAATGTGACCAGTTATATAAAATTCACATTGTCCTTGAGAAGATGAGGAATTCCTCAGGAAAAACTTAATGAGAGATATGTCTTAAAATGGGTTCAATATAAGGATTGTACTGTGTGTAGAAAATGAAGTCCTTAACCCCACTAATATTAGAAGTGTGATGGTAGGTGTCCATGGCAGTTCCTATAGGTAGCTGGAGTGTAATCAGAGGACCTCGTGTGAAACAGAACTTCAGTAGAGCACACACTTCTCTGATGGTCTGACCTTAGTTGGGAATGGAGTCTGGGAGTTCTAGACCAGAAGTTCTAAGCCTGGAGTCCAAGAACACTTAAGCACCCATGAACCATCTGAAATTATATGCAAATTTTATGTGTATGGGCATTTTCCTGATGCAAAATCTTACGGCATCACCATATTCTAAAGTGGTCTGTACTTTAAAAAAAAGAAAAAAGCATTAAAGGCCAGTGATCTACTACAGTAATGGTCCTCGGAGTTTGTTCCTAGAGCCAACTGCATTAGCAGCACTCAAGAAGCTCGTCAGAAATGCAGATTCTCAGGGAGCAACCCAGAACTACAGAAACTGTGGGGGGTGGCATCCAGCTGTCTGTGTTGAAAAAGTTCTCCAGGTGACACTGATGCTGCTGAAGTTTGAGGACTGCTCTGAGGCACAGCCGCACCCTAAGACTGATAAATCATTTCCCATATGTGAAAAGGTCCATCTATGGTTTTTCCAGTAGTCATGTATGGATGTGAGAGTTGGACTATAAAGAAAGCTGAGCACCAAAAAATTGATGCTTTTGAACTGTGGTGTTGGAGAAGACTCTTGAAAACCTCTTGGACTGCAAGCAGATAAATCCTAAAGGAAATCAGTCCTGAATATTCATTGGGAGGACTGATGCTGAGGCTGAAGCTCCAATACTCTGGCCACCTGATGTGAAGAACTGACTCATTGGAAAAGACCCTGATGCTGGGAAAGATTGAAGGCAGGAGGAGAAGGAGACGACAGAGGATGAGTTGGTTGGATGGCATCACCGACTCGATGGACATGAGTTTGAGCAAGTTCCAGGAGCTGGTGATGGACAGGGAAGCCTGGCGTGCTGCAGTCCATGGGGTCGCATAGTCAGACACGACTGAGCGACTGAACTAAACTGAACTGATACATGAGAACAGGAGACAGCTAGAGGCAATAGTCTTTGCCAAGGACCCACAATGTGGGCATTCTGGGTTGCTGAATAAGGGCAAATATGCATATATTTTTTAAATTACCAGTATGGGTTGAAATCTTTTGTGTGTGAAAAATTAGCCTAAATAAAAGTCTTGCCTCAATAAATTCCCATCCCATTTCCATACAGAAGTGGTCAGAGGAAATCAGAACATTAGCATGAAAAGTTCTAAAGTTTCTTGCCCCCTTTCTCAAATGTGTGGTGCATATACTGTTGGCATCAGAATCACTGAGGATGTTCGTTAAAATGTCTGAGCCTTACTCCAGACTTAATAAATCACAAGGGAAGCAGAAACTTTTATTTATAATCCTCTGTATAGAGTTACACTCTAATGTTTTAAAACCGCTACTAGAGAATGTTATCCAGAGGTTTTTATCCTGAAAAATACTCAGAGCGGGCTTTACAGCCCCAAACCTTAGCTTATCATTAATAATGAGCTACAGAGAGTGGGCTACGGAGCAGAAGGCCTGGGCTCAGGCTGTAGTTGCCCCTCACGACTGTGGCCTGATGCTGCCAGAGTAGTCCCTCTCTGATCTGAAGTGGTTTGGGTCCTAATATTCTATTACTTCTCTGACAGGGTTAGTTTAAGAACTGAGTGAAATATTATACACATGGAAGCACTTGAAATGAGGAAATCACTCACAGACTTTGGTTTTGGCCTTTTTTACTATCCAGATTCAGTTTTCTCATTTGCAAATGATAAGGTTAGACTAAACCAGGTGACCTTTCAGACCCCATTCGTTGATGCTATTTTATGAAATACTTCATCCATAGAGCTGTATATCATCGTAAATACTATAAATACATGATATTTTTTTGTTGGGAAAAAAAATGTGGCTATCCATCATTTTCATCCATTCTCAGCCTTTTCAAACTAATCTGACAAAATCCTCCTGTAATACCTCTGCTAACTAAACTGATTTTCTATTCTACTTCTCTAGCTCTTTCTACTGTTATTCTCTCTCTTTTTTTTATTCTACAGCTTCTGAAACTTTCTCATATGTATTACTTTTGGGTAAAGAAAGTGTTGCCGTAACATAAAAGTTGTATCTTGTGCCTCTCTTGGCATGTGATGAAATCTGATTCAAAATACCATTTATAGTACTGTATTTGCTCAGGGTTTTGAGGAATTTGGGGGTTGATATATTGCATAATATATGAACAGGAAGCAAAGGCATACTCAGAATGTTTTGAGTAATGATTAATGTTGTTCCTTAGTGCCCTGACTATGATTTATGCCAAAGAATTTCGGGGCAAAGGCAGCACAGTAGTACAGGAAACATATACACAAGAGATCAGTGGGATCCTGAAGTCATTGAGAATCGTAGGAAAAAGAAGAAAGAAGCCCAAAAGGAAGGAAAAGGAGAAGAGGAGGGGGAAGAGGAAGAAGAGCAAGAAGAAGAAGAGGTAATATCTGTGTACAAGATGCTATATTTCTAAAATTTGCTATAGGGACTATCCCTGATGGTTCAGTGGTTAAGACTCCCCACTCCCAATGCAGGCGGGGCTGGGTTCAATTCCTGATCAGGGAACTAGATCCCACATGCCACAGTTAAGACCTGGTGCAGCCAAATAAATTAAAATTTTAAAAAAGAAATAAAAAACACCTTGCTTGCACTGTATCGGTTTCATTTTTAAAAACTGCTGTAATTAAATGACAGAATATGAATATTCTATACAGAAAATTATATTTTCCTTAAGGTTTGATTTAGTTCGAGGAAACAAAAAATATTTCATGTTTTCAAGAACTATTAGATCATAATGTAAAGGTCATCAAGTTTAAGGTCATCCTTCTTGTCAGGATGGAAGTCCCTCCATATCCTGACAGCTAATCTGCTTCATTTCATAGCAACAGAGAGTCACTGGTCACCTGCCATGTGTCAAGCACTATGCAAGCTAGTGTGAAGAGTCAGAACAACAGAAAACATGTAATTTGAGGAAGAAGGCAGCCCAGATAGAATCCAGTTTATGAAGTTAACATAACCCCCGATTCCAAACTCTGACAAAGAGAGCACATGAAAATAAATCTATACCCCAATTTCACATATAATAACAATCCTAAAGTCAATACTAGTAAGCATAACGCATCGGGACCTCAAAAGAATCTTATACCAGACTTAATGAGGAAAATTGGATGCTAAGAGTCAGGAAGATCCACTGGAGAAGGAATAGGCTACCCATTCCAGTATTCTTGGGCATCCCTCCTGTTCAGCTGGTAAAGAATCCACCTGCAATGCGGGAGACCTGGATTGGGACGATTCCCCTGGAGAAGGGAAAGGCTACCCACTCCAGTATTCTGGCCTAGAGAATTCCATGGACTGTATAGTCATAGGGTCACAAAAAGTCTGACATGACTGAGTGACTTTCACTCATCCACTCAGGAAATTTGTTAATAGCTAATGGTCTGGATTTAGCCCACTGGGGTGAGTGAGACAGGTCACAGCTTGCCAGTCCTTGCTCTATTGGAATATACCTGTGATTTCTATTATAGATTTACTTATTTATAATGTTTAATAATTTTAAGTAGTTTCTATAACTTATATACTATCATGAATAAATACTATTTCTATTAGGGCCTAGACTCAGTTAAGTCTGATGTTAATATAGAAAATGATACATTGCAAATCATTTGTCTAGTAGAAAAGATAAACCCCAAAGGCAACAGTTTTATTGCCCTGAAGGATGTTAAGCAGGACATCAAACTTTGCACTCTGATTTCAGTGATTATACATACTTCAGTTTTGTTATCCTGCTGTTTTCCTCACTAATGGGTTAAATGAATTTTTGACATTTGTTCTTTCATTTAAGAGCAGATCTTAAGTGAAAAGATCTTTCATTTAAGAGTAGAACTTTTAAGGGGTTATATTAACTTCATAATTAAATACTGTAACTATGTGTGATGATGGGCTTCCCTGGTGGCTCAGACAAAAAAGAATCTGCCTGTAATGCAGAAGACCTGGATTCGATCCCTGGGTCAGGAAGATCCCCTGGAGAAGGCAATGGCAACCCACTCCAGGATTCTTGCCTGGAATCCCATGGACCCTGGGAGGCTACAGTCCATAGGGTTGCAAAGAGTCAGACACAACAGAAGCGACTTAGCATGCACGCATGCATGTATGTTGATGGATGTTAATTAGATTTATTATGATCATTGCACAGTAAGTACAAATACAGTTGATCTTTCAACATCTCCAGAGTTGGGGCACCGACCCTTTGTGCAGCTGAAAATCCAAGTTAACCTTACAGTCAGCCTTCTATATCCACGGTTCTGCATCCTACCAACTACAGATCATGTAGCACTATGTATTTACTATTGAAAAATATCCTATCAGTGGACCCACACAGTTCAGCCTCACATTGCCCAAAGATCAACTGTATTGAATCATTCTATTGTACACCTGAAACTAATGTAATGTTATATGTCGATTATATCTCAATTTTAAAAACCTATTAATGTAAGAATGCCCGTTTAAAAATATAAAATAATCTTCCCTGTGCAAATAAGGCATTGGATAAATAACCAGCAACTATTCTAGCTAAATATTTCAAGTAAACCTCATAGCAAATAGGAATAAAAGTGTGTGATTTTAACATGAATAAAGCATACCATCATAATAAATATAATAAATATGTGCGTGCATGCCAAGTTGCTTCAGTCATGTCCAACTCTTTGCAATCCTATGGACTGTAGCCCACCAGGCTCCTCTGTCCATGGGATTCTCCAGGAAAGAATACTGGAGTGGATTGCCATTTATTTCCTCCTCCAGGGGATCTTCCTAACCCAGGGATTGAACCTGCATCTCAGTCTCCTGCATTGTCAAGTGGGTTCTTTACCACTAGCACCACATGGGAAGCCCAAATATGATGATAATAATGGGGAAATAAATATGATACAAATGTCATTTTTTTCTGTGAACCCTTTCATAACCACCTTCCCCCATCACTCTCCATCCCTTCTCCCCTGCCATCATCTTTCTTCTTAGCTCTTACCACCACAGCCTAACCTGTGATGTATCTATTTGTCTACTTGTTTATGCTCTGTCTTCCTCAATTGGGATGTGTGCTGTCTAAGCCCCAAGCCCTTAGTTTTGTTCTCTGTTATATTTCAAGCTCCTAGAACAGTGTCTGGCGTGGGGTAGGCACTTAAGCTTTACTATTAATACATGAATGAATCAATGAGTGAATGAGCTACAAGCTCAGGTACTTAGAGAAAATCCAACTTCTTTATTTTGTCTCTAAAAATCGGATGTTACTCCCATACTCTTCCCTACTCATTGAGGGGCAAAAGAAATGAGTAAGTATCCAAGTCAATTTAAAACTTTATTCCATCTGATAAAAGACCTTCAGGGTGTTCAATCTCTCTAAAATAAAAATCCTATTTCCAATCTCCCCTTTTCCCTGCTTCTTACCCCAAAATGGCATGCAGGTATAGGAAGAGAGGGATATGACTTGGAAATGAACTAATCATTAACATAAAGATATTCAACATGACTTCTTTTCCATTTAGGCATTTATTGCTGAAATGCAGATGGTGGCTGAAGTTCTTCAACACCTCGTTCAGAGACCTGAGGATTATTTGGAAAATATCGAACACATTGTTAACCTTTATAAGGAAATAATTCTTCACCCTTTAGAAGTAAGAAAAAGATATATTGCTAAAAAAGGAATTTGATACTTGTGTTTTGCGTGCCTGTGTACCAAGTTGCTTTGGTTTATGTCCAACTCTTTGGGACCCCATGGCCTGTAACCCGCCAGGCTCCTCTGTCCATGGGATTCTCCAGGCAAGGTCAGTGGAATGGGTTGCCATTTCCTCCGCCAGGGCATCTTCCCAACCCAAGGATCAAACCTGCATCTCCCGCATTGCAGGCAGATTCTTTACTGCTCAGCTGCCAGTGAAGCCCTATTCGTGTTTTATCCCTGGTTAAACAGCTTTCACATTTCTTCACCTTGTGTATTATCTGCTTCATTCTCCTCCTCTTGAGCTTGGTAAAATGCTATCAGAGTAAGATTGCTTTCCAAAGGCTGTTTCACAGAGCAACATTATTTTATTCTTACAAAGCAACAGTGCTGCTGAAAAGTGATAAATGAATTGCATGTTTCAAAAGTCATTAGGGGAATTTATTTATGGTTGGGGATTGGAAAGTCCATATTAAGGCATTGTTTTGTAAAAGCATTTTGAATCCAAAATGTATGGGTTTATAAAAACAAATGTACACCTAAGGTGCATCTTTTATTCTGAAAGGAACTGTTAATTTAGTTAAATTACAATCTGAAGAAAGCCATCCAAGACTGGTTTCTCTGTGTATCCTATTCAAAGTTGGTTATTTGTAAATATGATAAGGCTATTATATATTGTAATAAGAAAGTTATAATTAAAAGAATTAGCATTTTAAAAGGATGATTACTGAAATTATGATTATTGAAAAGCATGTTTTTATGTTTAAAAATCCAGAGCAGACTCCAATTTATATTGGAGATTTATCCAACAAACATTTATTATATGGTATTTGACCAGATACCATGCTAAGCAATAAACTACAAAGACAAATGAAAAACAGTCCTCAAATTGCCTCTTTCCATCTGATGGAGAAATTAAAAGAATTTGTTTCATGGTGTTTTATAATGTTTATATATTTTTAGAGACAAGTGGATCATTTTCATTCCCATTGTCCACCTCCTCAGTGAGATCCAAATTGTTCAATTTTTTAAATTTATTTACAGTATTGTGTTAGTTTCAGATATGCAGCACAGTGATTCAGTATTTTTGTTTTCTTACATATGACTGATTCCTCCTTTCTTCCTCTTCTATCCCTGGCCTCTAAACATAGCTTCTTAAAGGTAATTTAGATGTCTGTCTATAACATTCTTTCTCCTTCAACAAAAATATTCTACATATTCCTTGAGCTGCTGGAATTGGGTGTGAATAAAGCATAATTAAAATAAGATTCAGAAGATTATAAAATTATATTCATGGGCAGGGAGTTGGGAATGGGAAGCAGAGGTAGTCTCTTCAAGGATAGGGACCCCCAGCATCATCAGTGTCCAGTGCAGTGCCCAGAGTCTGGCGAGTGCTAAATGCTTGACAGATGTTCAGTTAAACAAATGATGAGGTCACAAAGGAAAAATAACAGCTTCCATTTCATGACATGTAAATTTCTGGACATAATTTAAAAAACCCTTACTTAAAAGAAAAATATCCACATCGACTCTAATAAAATATTTAAAGGTTTAATATACTGAAAGGTCAATAGACTCACAGACATAAACAACAGACATGGTTGACAAGGCGATGGTGGGTAGAGGAGGGATGGATTGGAAGTTTGGGGTTAGCAGATGCAAATTAGTATTAATATATATACAATGGATAAATAACAATGTCCTAATATATAGCACAGGGAACTATATTCAATATCCTATGATAAACCACAATGGAAAAGAATTTAAAAAAAGAATGTGTATGTCTATATATACATATACATATATATCAATCACTTTGCTATACAGCAGAAATTAATACAACATTGTAAATCAACTGTCCTTCAATTTTTAAAAATGTAAGAAAAAAAGATCATAGATATGATTTTTCTAAAACCTGTAAGGTCTTACCCTCCAGATAATAAATGAGTAACAAATATGAGCAGACAATTCACAAAAATTAATGACAAAAGAGTAACAAGTCTATAGGAAAATATTCAGCTTTACTGATAATAATTAAATGCTAAAGAAATATTTCCCCAGTTAAATTTTAAAAGATGGACAAGGAATATGAATTCCTAATTCTAGCAACTACATGTGGTAAAGCAAACACTCCCATACCCTGCTGAAAGGAATATAAATTAGTATGGTGGTTTTTAGATAGCTTGCCTGAGAAAAGCACAGAAGTGGAAAATTTCTAGGCCTTGCAGCAAAGCATAGATAAGAACTGACTGCTCAGACAAAAGTTTCTAGCCAAGAACCTAGACTTCAGATCTAGTGTATAGCTTGCCTTGTATGCTAATTTGAGGGTGCTGATATGTGTGGAAGGAGGTTGGGAAGAGCCTTGAAAGGCTGCTGCTGCTGCTAAGTCACTTCAGTCATGCAACCCCCTTGAAAGGCAGGAGCCTACAATTCTAGTCTCCTCTGATCTGGCTGAGAGGTGGATTCACTTGAGAGGCCAAGACCACCAAAATTCAGTGTTCCTCTAAAAGATATGAGGAAAGCAAGTAGGAGCAAAGTAACTGCATCAGTGTCTGGTTTCTATCCTGCTTCAGGACTAATCCAAGGCCAAGTCTTCATTCTTGCCTGTTTTCACATCGCAGCTTGACTACTGGTCTGACCCGGTGTTTGTGTCTTTAGCCTTAAGAGTCTTCATACCTTTAGACTTAGTATACTAAGTTCATTCTGAAGAACCTAGGACTTCTCTGGTGGTCTAGTGGTTAAGACTTTGAGATTCCACTGCAGAGGTTGTGGGTTTGATCCCTGGTCAGGGTACTAAGATACCACATGCTGTGTGGTAAAGCAAAAAAATGTATTTTTAATTTAAGGTAAAAAAGCTATGAAATAAAAAGAATCTAGTTTAAGGAAAGTATCTGAAACGCAGAAAAGCATAATGTACATCCTTGTTTAGAACATCGTAATTTATGGTTGGATTCTTGGATTCTACTAGAAGAATTGATGCTTTTGAACTGTGGTGTTGGAGAAGACTCTTGAGAGTCCCTTGGACTACAAGATCAAACCAGTCCATCCTAGAGGAGATCAGTTCTGGGTGTTCATTGGAAGGACTGATATTGAAGCTAAAACTCCAATACTTTGGCCACCTGATGCGAAGAACTGACTCATTTGAAAAGACCCTGATGCTGAGAAAGATTGAAGGCAGGAGGAGAAGGGGATGACAGGAGATGAGATGTTTGGATGGCATCACCGACTCAGTGGAAATGTGTTTGAGTAAACTCCAGGAGTTAGTGATGGACAGGGAGGCCTGGCGTGCTGCAGTCCGTGGGGTCGCAGAGTCGGACATGACTGAGTGACTGAACTGAATTTATGGTTAAACAATGCAGGCATAATGGTTCTTCTGTCTAGAAGTAGAGAAACACTTAGAACCTAATAACCTTACACAATATTATGAAAGACAAAATATACTGGACATTTAAGTAGGTGATTTTGTTCCAAACTATGGCAACAGGGAAAACATTCACTAATGAAAACTTTTGCAAAGAGAGGGGCTAGGGTTTTATGGAGGCAGGTAAATAAGGGTCTTATGAAAACCATGAAAAAAGATGGAGATGGATCTTATCTGAGTCTTTGAAGAAGGGTAGAGGTGGATCTTATATCTCCACCACCCCTACTTTCTTGGAATGGAAGAAAATTTACAAGAATATTAATATAATCTTGAGATACAGAAAAATCTAATTTAAAGAAGAAAGGAAATCCAGAAACAACGATAACAGATTTCATCATAAATATATTTTATAATACAAAAGATACCATAAACAAAGTCAAATGATAAATCATAGCCAGGTAAAACATTTGCAAACCATATGGCAGATAAAGGTTAAAGACTTTCTGTGAATGTTAAGGAAAAGAAAGGTCTAACAAAATGCACAGAGGTTATGGTTCAGTAGTTTACAGAGATGGATTTCTAGATACTGAACATCACCCACAGCCAGGGGAATAAAAAGTGAAACAAACCAGGCCCATTCTTCACCTAGCAGTTTGGCAGAAATTATTCTATGAATATATGCAGAGAGGTGGATGCCCCCAAACATTTCTATTGGGAAAGACTGGCTTCACTGTAGAGAAAAACAGAAGAAACAGAAAGAACATAATTCATGGTACGACTAGTTTAGGCTTTTGTAAAAGTTCTCCTGAGCACTGAAAATAACATCCAGTATGTCATGTATATAGCAAATAACTTAGCATTAAAGATTTCTTCATGGTATATGAAGACTGAACTTTTGCCAATGATCCTGAATGTAAGGCTTCTTTTTGATTATCTGCAGGAAGTAATGGCTGAACATGATTCCCAGTATCTTATTGAGCTAGATGGAAATAAGCCCCCAGAGGAGCTGTTCATGGTAAGTGCAATGCTCAGTAAGAATATGTCACAGTTTGGAAAATCAAAAAAGTATTGACTGAATGATACCTATTTTTGTATCAAAAATAGATTTACATTTTGAATACATTTTTGAAAAATTCATTTTGACACTTAAAATTTAATATGATATTTATTCATCTGTCCATATTTAAATCAAAACTACATTTGAATTTAAAACCTCTGTGTGACAAAAAGTACCCTGAAAAAAGTAAAAGCCGGTAAGAGCTATAAACACATGATACAATGTTTAACATGAGTAATAGGGAAATGCAAACCAAAGCTATAAGGAGATATCACTTCAAATCCACTAAGATGGCTAAAATTAAAAAGAAAAAACAAAAAAACAGATAATGAATAACAAATGTTGGTGAGGATGTAGAAAAATCAGAATATTCATACACTGCTGTGGTAGTGTCATTAAATCATGTCCAACTCTTACAACTCCATGGAATGTAGCCTGCCAGGCTCCTCTGTCCATGGGATTTCCTGGACAAGAATACTGGAGTGGGTTGCCATTTCCTTCTCCAGGGGATCTTCCTAACCTTGGGATCGAACTGGAGTCTCTTGCATTATAGTCTCCTGCACTGCTGAGCCACCAGCAAAGCCCAACATACAATGTTGGTAGGACTGCAAATGGTGTGGCCACTTTGGAAACCAGTTTGGCAGTTCCTCGAAAGGTTAAATATGGAGTTACCATATGAAACAGCAATTTAACTCCTAGGTATTTGCCCAAAATAACTGAATACAGGTGTTTAAATGAAAATTTGTATGTGAATATTCATAGCAGCACTATTTACAGTAGCCAGAAGGTAGAAACAACCCCTATGTCTAACAATTGATGAATGGATAAATAAAATGTATATTCATACAATGGATGTGTTAGTCTCTCAGTTGTGTTGGGATGGGAATGGATGGGAATGGGTGAATTTAACTCAGATGACCATTATATCTACTGCTGTGGGCAAGAATCCCTTAGAAGAAATGGAATAGCCCTCTTAGTCAACAAAAGAGTCGGAAAAGCAGTACTTGGACGCAATCTCAAAAATGACAGAATGATCTCAGTTTGTTTCCAAGGCAAACCATTCAGTATCACAGTAATCCAAGTCTATGCTCCAACCACTAATGCTGAAGAAGCTGAAGTTGAACAGTTCTATGAAGACATTTAAGATCTTCTAAGACTAACACCAAAAACGATGTCCTTTTCATCACTGGGGACCAGAATGCAAAAGTAGGAGGTCAAGAGACACCTGGAGTAGCAGCTAAGTTTGACTTTGGAGTACAAAATGAAGCAGGACAAAAGCTAACAGAGTTTTGCCAAGAGAATGCACTGGTCATAGCAAACACCTTCTCCTCTACACATGGACATCACCGGATGGTCAGTACCAAAATCAGGTTGACTATATTCTTTGCAGCTGAAAATGGAGAAGCTCTATACAGTCAGCAAAAATAAGACCAGGAGCTGACTGTGGCTCAGATCATGAACTCCTTATTGCAAAAAGTCAGACTTATATTGAAGACAGTTGGGAAAAACACTAGGCCATTCAGGTATGATTTAAATCAAATCCCTTATGATTATATAGTGGAAGTGGCAAATAGATTCAAGGGATAAGATCTGATAGAGTGCCTGAAGAACTGTGGATGGAAGTTCATAACATTGTACAGGAGGCAGTGATCCAAAACTTCCCAAGAAAAAGAAATGCAAAAAGACAAAATGGTTGTCTGAGGAGGCCTTACAAATATCTAAGAAGAGAAGCTAAAGGCAAAGGAGAAAAGGAGAGAGATACCCATCTGAATGCAGAGTTCCAAAGAATAGCAAAGAGATAAAGCCTTCCTAACTGAACAATGCAAAGAAAGAGAGGAAAACAATAGGATGGGAAAGACTAGATATCTCTTCAAAATCGAAGATACCAAGGGAATATTTTATGCAAAGATGTGTACAGTACAGGACAGAAAAGGTATGGACTTAACAGAAGCAGAAGATACTAAGAAGAGGTGGCAAGAATACACAGAAGGACTGTACAAAAAAGATTGTAGTGACCTGGATAACCACAATGGTGTGATCACTTACCTAGAGCCAGACATCCTGGAGTGCAAAGTCAAGTGGACCTTAGGAAGCATCACTACAAACAAAGCTAGTAGAGGTGATGGAATTCCAGTTGAACTATTTCAAATCCCAAAAGATAATGCTGTTAAAGTGCTGCACCCAACATGCCAGCAAATTTGGAAAACTCAGTAGTGGCCAAAGGACTGGAAAAGGTCAATTTTCATTCCAATCCCAAAGAAGGGCAATGCCAAAGAATGTTCAAACTACCACACAGTTGCACTCATTTCACATGCTAACAATGTCATGCTCAAAATCCTCCAAGCTAGACTTCAACAGTATGTGAACTGATTACTTCCATATGTACAAGCTAGATTTAGAAAAGGCAGAGGAACCAGAGATCAAATTGCAACCATCCGCTGGATCATAGAAAAAGCAAGAGAATTCCAGAAGAACATGTAATTCTGATCCATTGACTACACTAAAGCCTTTGGCTGTGTAGATCACAACAAACTGTGGAAAATTCTGAAAGATGGGAATACCAGACCACTTTACCTGCCTCCTAAGAAATCTGTATGCAGGTCAAGAAGCAACAGTTAGAACCAGACATGAAATTATGGACTGGTTCCAAATTGGGAAAAGAGTACGTCAAGGCTGTATATTGTCACCCTGCTTATTTAACTTGTATGCAGAGTTCATCATGCAAAATACTGAGCTGGATGTAGCACAAGCTGGAATCAAGATTGCCGGGAGAAATATCAATAACCTCAGATGCAGATGACACCACTGTTATGGCAGAAAGCAAAGAGGAACTAAAGAGCCTCTTGATGAAGGTGAAAGAGGAGAGTGAAAAAGCTGGCTTAAAGCTCAACATTCAGAAAACAAAGATCATGGCATCCAGTCCCATCACTTCATGGCAAACAGATGGGAAAACAGTGGAAGCAGTAACAGACTATTTTCTTGGGTTTCAATATCACTGTAGATGGTAACTGCAGCCATGAAATTAAAATACCCTTTCTCTCTGGAAGAAAAGCTATGACCAACCTAGACAGCATATTAAAAAGCAGAGATGTTATTTTACCAACAAAGGTCCATACAACCAAAGCTATGGTTTTTCCAATAGTCACGTATAGATGTGAGAGTTGGACCATAAAGAAAGCTGAGCACCAAAGAATTGATGCTTTCAAACTGTTGTGTTGGGAAAGACTCTTGAGAGTCTTTTGGACTGCAAGGAGATCAAACCAGTCAATCATAAAGGAAATCAACCCTGGATATTCACTGGAAGGACTGATACTTTGACCACCTGAAATGAAGAGCTGACTCAGTGAAAAAGACCCTGATGCTGGGAAAGATAGAAGGCAGGAGGAGAAGGGGACAACAGAGGATGAGATGGTTGGATGGCATCACCAACTCAGTGGACATGAGTTTGAGCCTGCTCTGGGAGACAGTGAAGGACAGGGAAGCCTGGGATGCTGCAGTGCATGTGGTCTCAAAGAGTTGGACACAACCAAGTGACTGAACAGCAACAGTTGTGTCCAGTTCATTGCAACCCCATGGACTGTAGCCCAACAGGCTCCTCTATCCATGGGATTTCCTGGATACTGGAATGCTGGGGTGGGTTGCCATTTCCTTCTCCAGGGAATCTTCCCAACCCAGGGACCAAACCTGAGTCTCCCACATTGTAGACAGATTCTTTACCATCTAAGCCACCAGGGAAGCCCCACAATGGATATTATACAGCAATTTTTAAAAAACTTCATTATTGGCACATGCCTCAACATGGATGAATCTTGAACACAGGCTAAGTAAAAGTTACCAGAGATCATACATCATATGATTTCACTTATTGAAATGCCCAAAATAGACAAATCTATATAAAGACAAACAATGGATGAGTGGGAGGGGGTCATGGTGGGGGGAATGGGTACCACTATGGGAGCTCCCAGGATAAATGCGGAGTGACTACTAATGGGTAAAGGGTATCTTTTGGGGGGGGGTCACAAAAATGTTCCAGGATTAATTGTAGTGATGGTTGCACTGATTATACTAAAAACCATTTACTTATACACTTTAAGTAGCTTATAAATTGCATCTCAATAAAGCTGTTTTTAAAAATATATATATGCATATTTGAAAATACAATATTATTTTCAGTATTAAAAAAGCCAAATGACAATGAGGGGAAATAATTCCCACATTTATTATAAACAAATGTTGGATATCTTTTATTATTTAAATATTTTAAAAATTCTGATATTTCAATAGGAAAAAAAGCAAATACAATACAGGAAACAGGCCAAGGGCATGAGTAGGTAATTTAGAAAAAAATGTTTAATAACTATTTTTTAAACTACTGTAATCCAGTTGTGGGGCTTCCCAGTGGGACTAGTGGTAAAGAACCCGCCTGCCAATGGAGGAGACATAAGAGGCATGGGTTCAATCCCTGGGTTGGGAAGATCCCCTGGAGAGGGCATGGCAACCCATTCCAGGCAGTATTCTTGCCTGGAGAATCCCATGGACACAGGAGCCTGGTGGGCTACAGTCCATAGGTGTGCAAAGAGTCAGACACGACTGAAGCAATTCATCAATCAAATTATTATTCAAAGAAATGCAATCAGCATAAAAAATAAAGCAGCATTTTCTTAGCAATTTTAACAGATTTATCCAATATCCAGGATTGTTGGAAGCATTTGCAACAGGCTTTCTTGCTCTTTCAGTAGAAGCACGCAGGGTACAATTTTCCTGGAAAATTATAGGGTATATATATATCCAAAAGGTTTTTTTAACGTCTATTGTCTGTCCAAAGACCCCCAACTTCTAGTAATTTATTCTAAGGAGAGATACAGAGAAATTTTTCTATTCAAGATGTTTATAATCAGAAAAAAGAAGAAAAAAAATTTCTGGGAAGAAGTTTTTTAAATATGTGAATTTGAAAAATTAATGCATGATTTTGGCTAAAATATAATAGTAATTCTTCTGTTTATGGTATCAATACCATATGCATCATTTAATACCAAATGCATCATTTAAATACATTTCATGTGATAACTTCCCACTTGGAGGTAAGGAAGAGAAGGTGTTTTCCCCGCAAATAAAAGTATCTTCATTCTTTTTTTAAATTGAGATATGCTGTGCTGTGCTTAGTCACAGTCATGTCCGATTCTGTGACCCCATGGACTGTAGCCCGCCAGGCTCCTCTGTCCATGCGGATTCTCCAGGCAAGAATACTGGAGTGGGTTGCCATGCCCTCCTCCAGGGGATCTTCCCAACCCAGGGACTGAACCCAGGTGTCCCGCACTGCAGGCAGATTCTTTACCATCTGAGCCACCAGGGAAGCCCAAATTGAGATATAAATGATATATAATATTAGTTTCAGATATACAACATAAAACTAAAATCAGGAAAGAATGAGGAGACAATACTACAGATAGTACAGAAATGTAAAGGCCTATTAGGGAATTCTATGAATAATTGTAGGCCAGTTATGGTAGGCAGAATAATGGTTCCTTTCTCCCCAAATTAGTCTTTGGGCTCCCCATGTGGCTCAGCTGGTGAAGAATCCATTTGCAATGTGGGAAACCTGGGTTTGATCCCTGGGCTGGAAGATCCCTTGGAGAAGGGAAAGGCTACGCACTCCAGCATTCTGGCCTAGAGAATTCCATGGACTGTATAGTCCATGGGGCCGCAAAGATTCAGACATGACTGAGCAACTTTCACTATCACTATCACTATACAGCACAATGATTCGATATTTGTATATACTGTGAAATGATCAGCACAATAAGTCTAGTTAACATTTGTCACCATACAGAAAGTGTTACAGAATTTTTTCTCTTGTAATGAAAAATTTTAAGATCTGAAACGAATCACCAGTCCAGGTTCGATGCATGATACTGGATGTTTGGGACTGGTGCACTGGGACGACCCAGAGGGATGGTACAGGGAGGGAGGGGGGAGGGGGGTTCAGGATGGGGAACACGTGTATATGTATACCTGTGATGGATTCATGTTGATGTATGGCAAAACCAATACAATATTGTAAGTAATTAACCTCCAATTAAAATAAATAAGTTTATATTAAAAAAAGAAAAAAAAAGATGTGTTCTCTTAGCAATTTTCAAATAGGTAATGTAGTACTATCAACTATAACCACCATGTTGTACACTACATCTTCATGACCTATTTATTTTATAATTGAAAGTGTATACCTTTTGATGTCCTTCAACCATTTTGCTCACCTCCCATCCTCCACCCCCCGACCTCTGGCAGCCACCAATTTACAATGTGTATCTATAAATTTGTGTATTTTTTAAAAAATCTTCATCCTGATTCTTAAAGTCATATGCACTCATTGTTTTAAAATAACCAGAAAGTACAAATACAAAAATGATACAAAGTAATTTGCATTATAAAAATTATAAAATGCAAAAATGTACAGTACAACACAAAATAATACAAAAGTCATAACCTATTTCTTAGATGGGCAGCATTATGATAAACTCTAAGGATACACATGGGAAGGAGTCAGATGAATCCCTTCCTTCATGCTCTATCTAATATATTGGGGGGAAATAAATATTTAAAGGACAGTTTGTGTTTTGATCTGGGAGGTACAAAGTATTGACTTGGCCAAAAATTTCATTCATCCATTTTTTTCTGTAAGATGTTACAGAAAAAGCTGAATGAACTTTTTGGCAAAATCTCAATACTATAAGAAGAACTCATGGCAGAAGGGCAGGACCTAACCTAGTGAGGAAGGCCATGTGTCTGTAATTATTTCTAAACTGAAACTATAATGTTGAGTAAGAATCAGACCCTCAGCGCTGGAAGAGAGGCGGGAGCTGGGACAGTGTTATAGGATGAGGAAATAGTCTGTGTTAAGCCCCAGAGGAAAGAAAGAGCACAGTGAGCTCTAGCTACTGAATGCAGGATTAGAAGATGGAGGAGTTTGTAGGGAGATGGAGTAGGAAGGGGTAGAATAGTGCCAGAACTTTAGGGATAAGCAGAGGTTGAATCAAGAAAGATCTTATCAGCCACACTAAAGAGCTTATACCACATCATGAAGGACTGGGCAGCCAGTGAAAGGTTTTAAGCCCAAGAGTGAAAATGCTACTACTTCCCTTTAAGAAAGATCATTCAGACTGCAGTGCAGAGGAAAAACTGAGGAGCAGATTGTAGTAGAGCAGGCAAGAGATGGTGGCCTAACCCAGGGTAGTGACTGTGGGAATGGACAGAAGTGAGTGAATTAATCTAGGAGGACAGGGAGAGAGAAAAGTCAGAAGCAATGCCCACATCTTTAGTTTGATATGGTTGGTGGCCACATAAATAATAAGGCTGGTCGTGTAATCAGATTAGGGAGAAGTTCCTCACTTAGAATACGCTGCTGCCAAGATCATCCGTGATCTCCTGACCAAAGCCAGTGGTGACTATTACATCTTCATTGAATTAACCTAGAAGCAATATTTCTCATCATTTCTTTCTTCTTGCTCCTTTCTTCCTTTGTCTTCTGGGCCCTCACACTATTAAAGCTCATTCTGCTTCTACAATCCACATCTCTAATTACTAGAGTTGGAGGATCCCAGAGCTCACTCCTTGAGTACTCTTCTCTATCTGCCCTCATTTCTTGAGAGACTTCTCCAACCCAGTGGCTCTAAATACTTTCTAAATGCTGGCAATTCTTAAATTCATATTACTATTCCAGACCTTTTCCCTGAATTTCACACTTGTATAATCAACTGCTACTAAATATATCCAATTGGATGTCTGATAGCCAGTTCAGATTTAAAACTTCTGACCCAGGACTTCCCTGGTGGCTAAGACTCCACACTTCCAATGTAGGGGGCCTGAGTTTGATCCCTGGTCAGGGAACTAGAGTTTTGCCAAGAGAACGCATTGGTCATAGCAAACACCCTCTTCCAACAACACAAGAGAAGACTCCACACATGGACATCACCAGATGACCAACACCAAAATCAAATTGATTATATTCTTTGCAGCTGAATATGGAGAAGCTCTATACAGTCAGCAAAAATAAGACCAGGAGCAGACTGTGGCTCAGATCATGAACTCCTTATTGCCAAATTCAGACTTAAATTGAAGAAAGTGGGGAAAACCACTAAACCATTCAGGTATGACCTAAATCAAATCCCTTATGATTATACAGTGGAAGTGAGAAATAGATTTAAGGGACTAGATCTAATAGAGTGCCTGATGAACTATGGACGGAGGTTCATGACATCGTGCAGGAGACAGGGATCAAGACCATCCCCATGGAAAAGAAATGCAAAAACGCAAAATGGCTGTCTGAGGAGGCCTTACAAATAGCTGTGAAAAGAAGAGAAGTGAAAAGCAAAGGAGAAAAGAAAAGATATACCCATTTGAATGCAGAGTTCCAAAGAATAGCAAGGAGACTTAAGAAAGCCTTCCTCAGTGATCAATGCAAAGAAATAGAGGAAAACAATAGAATGAGAAAGAATAGAGATCTCTTCAAGAAAATTAGAGATACCAAGGGAACATTTCATGCAAAGAGGGGCTCAGTAAAGGACAGAAATGGTATGGACCTGACAGGAGCAGAAGATATTAAGAAAAGGTGGCAAGAATACACAGAAGAACTATACAAAAAAGATCTTCACGACGAAGATAATCACGAGGGTGTGATCACTCACCTGGAGCCAGATATCCTAGAATGTGAAGTCAAGTGGGCCTTAGGAAGCATCACTACGAACAAAGCTAGTGGAGGTGATGGAATCCCAGTCGAGTTATTTCAAATCCTGGAAGATGATGCTGTGAAAGTACTGCACTCAATATGTCAGCAAATTTGGAAAACTCAGTTGTGGCCACAGGAGTGGAAAAGGTCAGTTTTCATTCCAATCCCAAAGAAAGGCAATGCCAAAGAATGCTCAAAGTACCGCACAATTGCACTCATCTCACATGCTAACCAAGTAATGCTCAAAATTCTCCAAGCCAGGCTTCAATAGTACATGAACTCTGAACTTCCAGATGTTCAAGCTTGATTGAGAAAAGGCAGAGGAACCAGA
Source organism: Capra hircus (assembly GCF_001704415.2). Classification (NCBI taxonomy): domain Eukaryota; kingdom Metazoa; phylum Chordata; class Mammalia; order Artiodactyla; family Bovidae; genus Capra; species Capra hircus. The sequence goes on from NC_030816.1 coordinate 27,896,405, forward strand.
GATCAAATTGCCAACATCTGCTGGATCATTGAAAAAGCAAGAGAGTTCCAGAAAAACATCTACTTCTGCTTTACTGACTATGCCAAAGCCTTTGACTCTGTGGATATCAACAAACTCTGGAAAATTTTTAAGAGATGGGAATACCAGACCACCTGACCTGCCTTCTGAGAAATCTGTATGCAGGTCAGGAATCAACAGTTAGAACTGGACATGGAACAACAGACTGGTTCCAAATAGGAAAAGGAGTACGTCAAGGCTGTATATTGTCACCCTGCTTATTTAACTTATATGCAGAATACATCATGAGAAACACTGGGCTGGAAGAAGCACAAGCTGGAATCAAGATTGCCGGGAGAAATATCCATAACCTCAGATATGCAGATGAAACCACCCTTATGGCAGAAAGTGAAGAGGAACTAAAAAGCCTCTTGATGAAAGTGAAAGAGGAGAGTGAAAAAGTTGGCTTAAAGCTCAACATTCAGAAAACGAAGATCATGGCATCTGGTCCCATCACTTCATGGGAAATAGATGGGGAAACAGTGGAACAGTGGCTGACTTATTTTGGGGGGCTCCAAAATCATTGCATGGCGATTGCAGTCATGAAATTAAAAGACCCTTACTCCTTGGAAGGAAAGTTGTGACCAACCTAGACAGCATATTTAAAAGCAGAAACATTACTTTGTCAACAAAGGTAGGTCTAGTCAAGGCTATGGTTTTTCCAGTGGTCATGTATGGATGTGAGAGTTGGATTATAAAGAAAGCTGAGTGCCAAAGAATTGATGCTTTTGAATTGTAATGTTGGAGAAGACTCTTGAGAGTCCCTTGGACTGCAAGGAGATCCAACCAGTCCATTCTAAAGGAGATCAGTCCTGGGTGTTCATTGGAAGGACTGATGTTGAAGCTGAAACTCCAATACTTTGGCCATGTAATTCAAAGAGCTGACTCATTGGAAAAGACCCTGATGCTGGGAAAGATTGAGGGCAGGAGGAGAAGGGGACGACAGATGATGAAATGGTTGGATGGCATCACCGACTCAATGCACATGAGTTTGGGTGAACTCTGGGAGCTGGTGATGGACAGGGAGGCCTGGTGTGCTGCAGTTCCTTGGGTCACAAAGAGTCAGACATGACTGAGTGACTGAACTGAACTGACCAGGGAACTAGATCCTACATGCCACAACTAAGAGTTAGAATGCAGGATCCCACATGCTGCAAGGAAGACTGAAGATCCCATGTGCCACAACTAAGACCCAGCACAGCCAAATAAATAAACAAAAGTATTTTCAAAAAATTCTGGTCCACCATCACCACTACCTTGCCCCAAATACACTCCTCCCACAGATTTCCCCTCTCAGTAAATGCCACATCTGTCCTTCCAACTGCCCTTTTTCTCACATCCAACAACCAACCTGTCAGCATACACAGTAGGCTTTTTCTTCTTCAAAATACACTCAGAATTTGACTACTTTTTACAACCTGGGATATACCTTTTTCCTCAAGGGAAAGGGCAGAAGTTCCAACAGGCCTGGTTGAAATTCACCAAGATTGTTAAGGCCCCAGCTGGCACTGGCACCCTGGTACTTCTGCCTACAGTTCATTGGCTAGAACAAGTTACATGGAGAAGCTCAATACCAATGAACTAAGTATTCTCACAGAAACTAGGGCATTACCAAGGGAAAGGAGGAAAGGATGAATTGTGGACAAATAATACAGTCTACTATAGATTACGATACACCATCAAGACCTTGTCTATATTACCATCTCTCATCTCAGACTGTGTTTCATAGTCTTCTACATAGTATATTAGTTTCTTAGTCCTTCCACAACAAAGTACTGCAAACTAGGTATTTTACAATCACAGATATTTATTACAGTTCTAGAGGCTAGAAGTCTAATATCGAGGTGTTGGCAGAGCTTCACTCCATTCAAAGCCTCTAAGTGGGGATCCATCGTTGCCTCTTCCAGCTTCTGGTAACACCAGGCACCACTTGGCTTGTGGTAGCTAATGCTAACATCTGCTTCCATTTTTACATGGCTGCCTTCTTCCCTCTGCCTGAAGACATCCCACAGTGTTAGACCTCAAAGGCCATGATTATCTGAGGACCAAAGGGCAGACTCTAGTGGGTTGAATTGTTTCCCCAAAAATATAATATTGAGGAGCTAAACTTCAATACCTATAAGTGTGACCTTATTTGGAAATAGGATCTTTTCAGATGTAATTGAGTTAAGATGAGGCCACAGTGAATAGGATGGGCCCTAATCCAATATGGCTGGCATCCTTTTAAGAGATTTAGGAACGCAGGAAGAAGATGGCTCACAATGGAGGCAGAGATGGGAGTGATGTGACTACAAGCCAAGTAACACTGAAAATTGCCAGCTTCTACCAGAAGCCGGGAAGAACAAGGGAATACTCTGCTCATGAGCACGTGACTTTTTCAAAATATTTGAAATGTTCAAATGCCAATGTATTAAAAAGACTCATTCTTTAAATTTAGACGGTTGTGGATCGACTTAAATATCTGAACCTAAAAAGAGCAGCTGTTATAACCAAACTTCAGAGTACAGAGGAAGATATTAACGACACAATGGAAAATGTAAGTTACTTTTAACTGTCTACCCTTTCCCTCTATGTTGTGCCCTTAATTTGTATCCTTTCAAGGTTTAAAAGCATCTCAGAATACCTTTTATAAAAATAGATTTGATTTTTCAGAAGCTATAATATTGGCACAATATCCTTGTAAACACTAAACAAAAGTTTTGAAACAAAGAAAGACAATAAATCAGAACAATTTAATAAGTATAATAAATAAACCCAAGTTTAGTTTTAAAAAATTGCAGCACCAAAGACATTACAGCCCTCAATTCTCTAACTATTCGTTCATTCCCTCCATCATTCAACCAGTTTTTAAAATAATTACGAAAATGACGGAATGTGGATGTGACGGTCATCAACTTATAATTGCCAAGTGCTAAAAGGGCCACCAGGACTTTTTAGCTGGAGGACTTAATCTATTCTGGGAAGTTTAGATTCACCTTTTAAAAAAAGAATAGAAATTAAACAACTAATGCCAGAATCATAAGTAGATATTATAATTCAAATAAAATGATCCTTAAGGATAGAGGTCATTTTGTTTTCCTGTACTGTGTAATCCCTAGATTTTAACTGGGGAACATAGCTGGGAATAGGTAACACGAATTGATACTGAAGAGGAGGAAAGGTGGGCCTGATGCACACAGAGGCTCTGTACTGAGCCTCTTCTTCTAGGTAATCACTAAAGGAAAATTTTAAAGTATTCAGAAAACCTGGAGGTTCTTCCAGCCTGTAGTCCCCGGGGTCTCGGCATCAGGGAAAGGACGATGGCATGGAGGAGGATCCAAGCCAGGATAGGGCAGCTCCGGGCACCGCGGCAGCTCCGAGCATGGTGGGCGGCAGGCCACTGTGGCTAGTTCTCAAGTTCTCGCGGAAAAGAATGAGAATGAGCCCGAGAGGCCCTGGGAGAGTGAACCGCAGAAGAAGAGGGCGCTAGCGAGGGAGAGGGCTAGTGGAGGGTAGCTTCACAAGGAGAAGCCAAATGGGCTTAATCTTTCTCCTCTTTTGGTTCAGCCACCCAAAGGTAAGCATCCAGTCTTTTGGCTGAGGTCTTCTGAAGAGGCAGCAGCTAAGTGAAGTGGGGTGCAGCCCTGGCCACTAGAACCTCCTCTTAAAGAGTCTCAGCCAATCCTGTCTTCTGCTCTCCATTCCTGCTCTTCAGAGGTGCCTGCTGTCAGGTCCTGAGCCTTTCTGGAACTGTGCAGTGACTTGACTTGCTTCTTCTTGTCCTCAACCCATCCTCCATCACCCTCCCTGCCACCACAGACACTGAGCTTTCACTTTCCTCTGACCTCAGTTACCACTAGTCCACCTGCTTTTTAGTTTACAGAAGTATGTAGCGGCAACTGCCTAGCTGTCAGCTCTTCTGGTCTCTTCTCCCCTGTTTCTCTGTCCATCTCTCATGAAATGAACTCTGCTGTGATTTCCACAAGGTTTTAGGAAATCAGCAAACCCAAATGCGTGTGTTCCGTCTGCCTTGTTTAACCAGAGGCAGTCCTGATAGTTTTTAAGGCTGTGATATCAAATTCATTTGGAAGCTCATCTTCTCATTGCCCCAACAGATACGTGGCCCAGAGAACTTGAGACGGGAGCATGGTCGGCTATCCAAACACTTTCCCCAAGTTTGGACAGGAAATAGGGATGGTGAGGAAAAAGCAGCTGCTTCCTGACTTAACTGTGTACCAAGGGAAAGGCTACCCACTCCAGTAATCTGGTCTGGAGAATTCCAAGGACTGTATAATCTGGGGGGTTGCAAAGAGTCAGACACAACAGAGTGACTTTCACTTTCAGTCCCTAGCTCATTGTCTGTTGATTCATGGAAAAGGGTACCCAGTGTACCCGCTGACAAAGTTCTCAGTCTCCTGCAGCTCGCGTAAGCATTGACAGTTTCCTTCAAGTTTAGCTTCTTGCAGCCTACATCTGGGGACATCCATGCAGGATCCCCACAACCAGCATGCCTCTTTGCTCTCTGATGCTGCAACAGTAGTTCTTAACTTCTTTGGAGGTGATGAATGGAAGATTACTGAGGGAGACTTTATATTTAAGAAAAATGAAAGAGCTAAGTCAGTACAAATGTGCCTATGGCATCTTACTATTTTAAAACTTAGGTAAATTAACTAAAGGAACTATTTTAAAACCTTTTCAATAAGAATTTTTCAGACTTTCCTGAAATAGATAATAGAAAACCCTTTATCCACCTTATGCTCATTTTACCCTACAAGAGAAAATACTTGGTAAAATTTAAACAAGGTCTTAAAACAGAAATGAAAACTATTTATCTAAGTAAATGTTGGATAGTGCTGCTGGTGCTGCTAAGTCGCTTCAGTCGTGTCCAACTCTGTGCAACCCCATAGATGGCAGCCCACCAGGTTCCCCCATCCCTGGGGTTCTCCAGGCAAGAACACTGGAGTGGGTTGCCATTTCCTTCTCCAAAGCATGAAAGTGCAGATGGCTGCAATTAAGAAAAAAAAAAATCCTGCCTTAATTATTTCTTAAATAGTAGAGCATGGTCAAATAGCAAATGAAATAATAATGTGAATTTCAGCAAAACTTATGCCCACATGTTTAATGTTTGTTATTAACAGGATGAGCTGTTCCGTACTCTTGCATCTTATAAACTTATTGCACCAAGATATAGATGGCAGAGAA